>NC_088308.1:14018666-14642500 GCF_910592395.1 Lineus longissimus | reverse complement strand
ACTGCAGCTAGTTTATCACCAGCCTGTTTTAACCCTCTAAGTTCTCTCAAGGCATATTCAGTAAAACCCAGTGATTTAAGTTCATCATCATTAGAATCTATCAGTTTATCTATTGGTTTGTTTGAACTGTTTACCTCATTAATTACTGCCTGTGTTTCAGGGGTTACTAATGTAGGTTCCCTTACTGGTGGGTCAGGTGCAATCATACCTCTAATCATGTCAACAAATCTAGTACCAAACTTAGTCTTTAATGTGCCTTCAGCATAGAAGCTTCCATTATCCTTAGTTAAAGGAATAAACTTTATCTTTTCTCCATTTTTATCAGGATATTCAAATAAATTTTTGTTTCCTCGTTTATCTTTTATCAAATCAAATTCAGAATTTCTCGGATTGTAATAAAGTTTGTTTCCATTGTAACTAATGTGTGGTGAAAGATTACTCAATTTTTTCTTGTCATAATTCCAGTTTGATCCTCCCAATGCTGTATCAAGTTTATCCTCTATTGTATCGTAACTTAACTCCTTTTCCATCAATTCAGGGACAATACCTCTTACTCTTTCTGGTGTACTGAATGAAGTTTCAGTAGTAAGATTTCCACCTCCTGTGTTGTATGTTGTGCCGTCATCTTGAAAAGTTCTATTGGTTTCACTTGTATTAGGATCTATCTCATCCATTTGGATATATTCACCTCCTTCAGCCATAATGTCGTATCTTGCGCGATAATCTGGATAAAGGTTATACTTTCTCCAATCAAGAATCATTTCATCAGATCCTGATGATGATGATGATAATTGTGAATCGTAATCATCCATTTCATAATTTTCACCTCCTTCAGCCATAATTACTTATTTATCTAACCATAAAAACAATCAATGTACCAACAACTGAGTAAAGCATGAATTTAATTGTTTTATGAGTATCATCCACCTTCTCAACTTTGGTGTCAAGTTTAGTAGTAGTAGGAATATTCTTTGAGGTTTCAGTTGTTTTTGGTGAATCAACATTACTCTTTGGTTTATGACTGGTCTCGAGCTTTGCTCTCAGGACGAAGTCCGTCTTGACAGTACCAACACTACTCTTAACTCTTATTTTCTTAGAACTATTTCCTTCCATCAGTGGTGGTGGTAAGGTCTTTTTGTGGTTAATGTCATTCTTACCGGGTTTAGCATTTTTTGGTGCTATTAAAATGTTATTATTGTAGTTATCCAGCTTACCAATAACGAGTACCATATTTGAACCTATGACATACAATCCTGGTGCTATTACATAATCTAGTCTTGTATGAGTGTCACTCACTGCTTTTTGGTATCTTTGAATTGAAGTGGGAATATCAGGATGTTGATTAATCGAGTCCTTTAATAGTTTGTTAAATTCCTTCTGTGCATCCAATTCTGTACCCGGTACTCCAATTATTGGTGTTCTGGTCAACGCCTGAGCACCCAGAATACAGTAAACATATGTTCTTATTGTATCATTTAACCTCTCTATTCCAGGATTAGAGAAACCATTTGATTTAAATATCATGAATTGTTGATAGGTTTGACATTCATTTTGTGTAATTACATCAAATACATTCTTGTGTCTCCTGACATGATCCTTGATGAAAATATCTGGATATTTGAAATTAGCCATTCCAGCATCCCAGTCTTTACTGAACATCGGTGGCATTCTATTTTCATGAACTTGCATGAGGAAGAAATTGATTTTAGAATCATTGATGTAATATCCGGGATCAGTTATGTTCGGGTTGTAATCCGGTACACTCCATGACCTCCAACCACCGTTATTTTCAAACACCGAGAAATCGTACTCGTCTTTTAAACCAAATTCACTCAATAACCATCCTAGTTTCCTACGGTTAATGTTATTGTTTGTCTCATTAAAATCACTTTCACCTGGAATTGGTATCTCTAGATTCTTCATGATCTTCAATATTTGATAGTAAACATGAAACCTGTAAATTGACCTTAACAATGGGTCACTGTGATTCAAGTGATCGTCTATTGAAATACCACAACCTGTTGTAGCAAACCAAACAGCCATGTTAAATTGGTTCTGGTAAAACGATAATGGATTCTTTTCCAGTCGCAGACAGTCTTTCTTATTTTTCAGGCTCAAAAACCCAGGTGTTATCTTAGTTTCTTGTAGTCTGAAGAAGTTATTAGTATTAACAATTACTTCTAAATTAAAGAAGTCATAGGTGAATTTACTTTTATGTTGATTTGCTATTGGATAATACTTTATTACTCCAGAAGCTGATGAATAATTATGTTTGGTTTTAACTTCAGTTTTGGATAATGAAGACAGTAAAAAGGCCATTTATTTTAATGGAATAACCCATTGAACTCTAGTATTCCCTTACCATTTCACTGCAACGCTTCACTGACCATTTCATGAATGATAGAATATATGTATTGTGGTGTCTGGTTCTTAGGTATTTTGAAGCTAATTTGAGACAAAAAGGCCTGTAAGGGCTTTTGTTAAAATAGCTTAGAATTACCTAGATTCCTACCACCACAATACATATATTCTGACGCTATATCTGAGCCTCTAATCTGAGCATGCGCTGATGAGCTTAAATTGTTTTTTTCTGAAAGTTTATTTCGTGAAGTTTCTTTTGGTACCTAGTTTGCCGGGGTTTTGACATCAGGTTCGTAGCTTAAATTACGACGGAAGATAGAGAAAATAAAAATTTTGACAACTTTGTTGTTTTTCAAGGGTTTTTTATTCGGAAAAATCATAACAAATTGGGTATGTACAGAAAGGTCAAAGGACATGGTAGAACAGGGTAAAATTATAATTTATGTTGACCCAATTCCAACGCAGCGCTTTAAAATATTCCGAGAAAGCCACCATGAGCACAATCAATGCTGATCAGCTGATTTATCCTAATTGCAATTACTGTGGACAAAATCTTCCAATTAGGATACATAATCAGATGGTGCTATAGCACACACAGCTATAGCCAAACATGGCTTGGTCACTCACAGAAGACTGTCACACTGTCACTAAAACCATGCAATGCTGAATGCACGAACCAGGAAATGAAAAGAAAAACATTGATATTTTCACCAAACTACCCAACAAAACCTTTACATACAGAGCATTCGAGTCCAAGGACTATCAAGAACAACATTAGTCAACTGTCACGGGATAACAAGAATGAAAACATTGTCAAAATATACAATAAACCTACCCAAACTGACTGAAATCAGCTGATTTTCTAATGCTGATTTAATTGGAAAAGTGCCCTGATATTACGAAAATTGGACATGAGCCACCATTGGCCAAGTTGAAACTACAAAATAAATTATCACTTCTTGATTCCGCTGGAGATGTCAAATTATTTTCATATAAACCGAGGTTTATACTTACAATTACCACTAGATCCTTATAAATGACATATCTATAAGATTTCAGAAGGGATAGTTAGGTGTTGTTTAGGAGTGTCAAATGTTGAAAATGCCTAAAATCGGTAAATATTGACGGAATTTCATCCGGTTTTTGATGAACAGCAAGAGTTTCGGCAGTAGAGTTCATTTCCGCCTACATAATTTACATAGGTCACATGCCCTTTTACGGAAAAGGTGCCAAAGATTTGAGGAGCAAGTGACAGCTGGCCACGCCTCCCGTCGTCTTCATTAGCATAACGTTATGGCGGACGTGATGATCGCCGCGGCGGCCCAAGTTCTGTGTAATTTCTAATTTCTCCCAGAATACTCAATGAATTTCATTGAAATTTGAGAGAATGAAAGATTAGATACCTGTTTACCTTGGGTCTTTCTGGTTTCTTCATACATCATCGATAAGACACTGAAATTAACTGATCTTCAAGAGGTGCAAAAAGTTTTTTTGTCATTTTTTGTGCGTGACCCATTTGACCTGAACACCCTACGTTTACGCACTCTAATCTTGTGGACAGACCTGCAGAGGATTGCACTTCCTGTTCACATCCAATCTCCTTGCTGAGATTATTTAGCCATGTGTTTATAAGGTATTAGTCTTAGAACTTCCGGTTTGTTTCTTTACTGGTACTGTCGTATTATGGTATTAAATAACCAAACGCAATCTCTCAATTTATCTTGGACAACTACCGGATATCTTTAGCATTTCCATGCACTCAGAAATGCTGTTTCTCTTTGATCTTTTGGTACAGAAGGACACTTTGTTTGTATTAGTATTTAGGATGGTGAATAGTTTTCTGTCTACATATGGAACTTGTTAACAATGTCCGCCTGAGGTAATCAAGTTCGTTGAATGAACTCTTAGTAGTTGCAAACTTTGTAATTGGGTCTATTTGTTCAGCTATTCTATCTGTGTCTTCATCCGGTGTATACTGTTCAGGAAATAGCTTTATTTTCCACTTGACATCTCCCTTGATTGATTACTCATATTATCAGGTTAAATCCTTCGAATTTATTCTTAGTTGTGCAATCACTGACTTATGCAGCTTGCCATCAGGCAGCTGGCCTACTTCATTAGCATATCTGTCAGTCAGATGTCTTAGAGACTCTTGACCAATCACTATCACTCACTTTCTTATTTGTAAACCTCTCGCTCTCCAATCATATTGTTGAATGTACTTTACTTATACTATGTTCTTTTACCAATAAATTAGATATAGTTAGAAAACCAAGCTTGACACTACTATGCATTTGCATGAATCATCAGATATCAGGTGGTGCAAGACCTTTACTCTCCGTTCCTTACTCCAATGTGGAAGAAGTTCAGCGTCTTGACTTCGACCCCACATTTTGATTCACTGCATATCAAAAGAAAGTCTCGAAGCAGCCTACAGCATTCACGTCATCAGTTAGAATATATCATTATCAAAGGTGCATCAAACAATTCATGCAACACAGAAAACCCCATGCAATCCAAAGATATAGCCATTCATGTGTTTGACAACTGGATTACCTAATCAGGCTAGCAACTGGCTTGTTAGAGCCAGGCGATGGGTTCACCATAAGCTGTGATGTAGAATCGAACTTTTGTCCCACTTGGGAGGACAAATATCCAAATTAATCCTATTACAATTGATGTATATGTCTGATTTTCATTCACATTTTCAATGTTCAAGTATGAAAGCCTATTTTGCCCATGATAAATATAATTTTTGATACTGGCAGTTATATTTGTTTAAGAAGCCAGATCTCACATTTAAAAGGTTGTATTTGAGCTAATGCATGGAGTGAGAAAACTAAACCAATCCCAAAAAACAACATACATCCCAACAAATAGTCCAATTTTGGTTGTATAGACAATTTAGGCAAATTTATAAAACTTTAATTATCTTTTTTATATTTCGATTATTTTTACAGAAAATTGTATCAAATGTATCAATTTATACTATACGTTACACTATCATTATGTATTTCTGGTTTATGCCTGTTTCGCCTATTCCTGTTTCGCCTATTCCTGTTTCGTCTATTCCTGTTTGGCCTATTTCCTGTTTGGCCTATTTCTTGTTTCGCCTATTTCTGTTTCGCCTACTTCCTGTTTCGCCTACTTTCCAGTACCCCTACAATAAATCGACTCTCCCAGGGGGAACCTTAGGGATGCATGTCCATTTTATGGGGAAAACGTGAGGGGACAATTGGATGATGTTAACGATGTGATGACAATTTGACTAATCAAATGCCATCAACTTTGTTAACAAACCAATGCCATGACCGTTTTGAAAGAGTCACCTTGAAAGCGGGGACAGTCCGGGACTTATTTGACCATATGACCATACTGACACACAGTAAAAACTAATAGATTAAGTAGAGTAAAGCAGTCGCTTATTTTTTAAAAACAGGAATTCATGACTTTTTGATAAAAATACATAATACTGTACATTCTCATAATTATTCTCATAATTATCAAAAGCAGCTGTAAAACCCATGTCATAGTAAAGAACAATGTAGCTATAGGTATTCTTTCTATTACGAAACCAGTTACTGACTAAGACAAAAGAAAGAGAATCCACAATATAAAATGCAGGCCTAAGAAACCTTTCTCAAATCTAATGAAAGGGTAAAACTTTCTTACTATTTTATTTCTTGCCTTTTAAAGTAAGCTAAAACATAAGCCGATGTAAGCTATGTATAATTTTCCAAAGTTATTCCGAATAATACTGAAATAATTGACATGTCACTAAATCCATTATTTCAGACTTTATTCTTAATGATAGCCTTTAACACTATAGTAAGGGACGGTTCATAATCTTACGTCTGTGGGGAGGTTAGCAATACATTTGAATAGGCGAAACAGGAATAGGCGAAACAGGAATTAGGCGAAACAGGAATTAGGCGAAACAGGAATTAGGCGAAACAGGAATAGGCAACACAGGAATTAGGCGAAACAGGAAGTAGGCGAATCAGGAACAGGCGAATAAGGAATTAGGGGAAACAGGAATTGGCGGAACAGGAATAGGCGGAACAGGAATAGGCGAAACAGGAATACACTGTATTTCTCATTCAAAGCAATGACACACCTTGTAATAAGATTAGGTAATACATTATAATGAGATAAGGTAATACATTATAATAAATAAGGTAAAACAGACAATTTTTTAAATAAATTAGATATAGTTAGGAAACCAAACTTGACACTTCTATGCGTTTGCATGAATCGTCAGATATCAGAACTCCAACATCAGCCTGATCAATGTCAGTAATCCCGCTGCCTGAATTCACTTAGAAACCAAGGCTGTTAATTTTCTGTATCTCTGGACTGGGTGCTTCAATTTTGATCAAACTTGGAGCTTTTAATCCAGTCTCTGAGATTTTGTACATGTCATGCAATCAATAAAGCAGGAATAGTGGCGCCCCATCATCATCTTGCTCTAAATGTGTTTTTGAAGATGGCTGCTAACAGATCTGAACTGTGAACTCATGATGATGTTACACCTGCTAAACCTCTAGTGGTTAGTGTTAATGAAGTTTTCTAAAATCAATGGTATTGATGAAATGATCGCAGAGAGGCAACTATTGTACGGGGTGTTGTGATGTTATGTTATGATATGATAAAGTATTTTGCTGATATGGCAGCTTATGAGTGCGTGTGATTCATATAGGATCTATATATCACTGGCAATCGGCCAACACGCTACCGTGAGGTATACTGTTCTGTTTTGACGTTAGTTAACGTGCAGAATATAAATTGAGTCCAAGAAATGAGGTACTTTGATGATTATAGCTTGCTTAGCTCGTGTAAAATTGGGGTAGACTAGAGCTTCAAATGGAGAGTACTGGCTCTCTAGTGGCAGGGAGAGAGTACCTTCAAGGATCGTACCTATCTGCTAGGAGTCAATTTTGAAACACAGCAATGTTAGCGAGCACTCAATATCACCGAGATAAGATTCAGATGTGTTTTATAATTTTAATCAGGGAAGTTAACAATATTAGGTGTCTGGTAATGAAGGGCCTAAACCTTGGCTTGTGCTTTCAAAACAGGGTTAAAGGTAGTCTGATAAACTTGCTAATACCAAACTGATAGAATAATTGGTTGCCAAAATATTTCAGAGTGGGAAGCTTTCGAGTTTTGTTATCAATTTAGACAAATTGGCTCAAGTTGAAGCTTTCTGAAGGTGACTAGTTTCGGCATAAAATCGGGTAAAATCGGTGAGAGGTTCGGAGGTGAATTTTTGGAGGTGGACTCCCGGAGGTGAACTTTTGGAGGTGAACATCTAGAGCGTTGATATCTTGCCCTTTTTATAACTGTTAAAGCCACTGCTTCATACCTTTTTTTAACCTATTTCTTCATAGTAGACCATTTGGTCATTCCTATTTTAGCTGATTAGCTCATTTTCGGATTGCCTCATTGTTAAAAATAGTTCAGTTAAATAGCTATTGTTTCATAACATATCAACTATCCTATTATACGATTTATAAAACCGTCATAATAATTATACATATAATATATGGGTTTTATTTTGGTCCTTGATCTGATTCTAGGTTTTTAAATACTTGTTTTAGACAAATGTTTCAAAGTTGATCCTTATTTACTTTCTGACTTACATTCTATAGATAGCCACTTGGCTACAATTCAAGCCTCTTTGAGCAGGTGAATCCTTGCAGTTATGCAATACTTACAGGTATTTTCAAATAATATGTATCAATGGGAAGCACAGCCGCTAGTGTACAAGGCCTATGTGGGGTAAACATGCAACAGAACATGCATAGTTACATATGAAGAATTGAATGCTTTTGCTTCAAATCGTCTCTAAATATAGTGATGAAGGCAGCACTATACATCCCCGCTGGTTGCCGAACATCATCGCTCCCGCGATGGTTTGTAGTCACAGTTTTTGTTGTCAGCACTATACACTCTCCCTCTTTATATTGACCAAAAGTAATATTTTTGCGAAAAAACTGTAAAGATCCATTAAGAATCTGAAAATAATGACATAAATGCTTTAACAGATTCCAGTTTGCTAGGATTAAGTTAACATCCCAAGTTAGAGATCAGTGTGGTTTAACAAAAAATATTGGTTTTCAACAGATCTGTCACACTAATGCCAGTATAACATGTATGCAACACCAATGTTTGTGCCGAGTTCACATTCATAGTTATTGTAACAGATATGTAAACAGATCTGACGAACCGCAGTGGTCTATCATTGAAAGAAGCAAGATGATGTCAACACCATGATAAACAGGATGTTAACCTGAACAATAATTTTGGGTCTCTAGGTTAACATAATATTAACATATCTGTTACACTGATACTCACCCAGTGTGTAAGCTGAGTTGAAATGATCTTGCTTCTTTCAATGATAGACCACTGTGGTTCGACAGATCTGTTTACATATCTGTTACAATAACTACGAATGTGAACTCGGCACAAACATTGGTGTTGCCTACATGTTATACTGGCATTAGTGTGACAGATCTGTTGAAAACGAATATTTTCTGTTAAACCAAACAGATCTGTTACAGGGGATGTTAACCTAATCCCAGCAAACTGGAATCTGTTAAAGCATTTATGTCATTATTTTCATATTCTTAATGGATCTTTACAGTTTTTTTGCAAAAATATAACTTTTGGTCAATGTAAAGAGGGATAGTTGCCTCTCTACGATCATTTCATCAATACCATTGATTTTAGAAAACTTCATTAACACTAACCACTAGAGGTTTAGCTGGTGTAACATCGTCACGAGTTCACAGTTCAGATCTGTTAGCAGCCATCTTCAAAAACACATTTAGAGCAAAATGGGGCGCCACTATTCCTGCTTTATTGATTGCATGACATGTACAAAATCTCAGAGACTGGATTAAAAGCTCCAAGTTTGATCAAAATTGAAGCACTCAGTCCAGAGATACAGCAAATTAACAGCCTTGGTTTCTAACGGGTCTGACATTGATCAGGCTGATGTTGGATTTCTTAATAAAAAAATGTCTGTATTACCTTATCTTATTATAAGGTATTACCTTATCTTATCACAAGGTATGTCGTTGCTTTGAATTAGAAATACATAATGATAGTGTAAAGTATAGCATAATTAAAGTTTTATAAATTTGCCTAAATTGTCTATAAAACCTAAATTAGACTATTTATTGGGGTCTATGTTGTTTTTGGGATTCATTTAGTTCCTCACTTCATTCATAAATATAACTTTTTAAATGTGAGATCTGGATTCTTAAACAAATATAACTACTAGTATCAAAAATTAAATTTATCATGGGTAAAAGGATGCTTTCATACTTGAGCATTGAAAATGTGAATGAAAATCAGACGTATACATCAATTGTAATAGGATTAATTTGGATATTTGTCCTCCCAAGTAGGACAATAGTCTGATTCTATACCACAGCTTGTGGTGAACCCATCGCCTGGCTCTAACAAGCCAGTTGCTAGCCTGATTAGGTAGTCCAGTTGTCAAACACATGAATGGCTATATCTTTGGATTGCATGGGGTTTTCTGTGTTGCATAAATCGTTTGATGCACCTTTGATAATGATATAGTCTAACTGATGACGTAAATGCTGTAGGCTGCTTCGAGACTTTCTTTTGATATGCAGTGAATCAAAACCCTATTATCTTCAAATTTAAGAAATAAATTATAACATATCACTATCAGTTGGCTATTGAAAATCGGCCTGATTCTATTCACGGTTTCAACACTAGCACGAATAGGAGGTGTCTACAAAAAAAATTGCATTTGCTGAACTCAATAGAATTTCACTGAAATGTGTATGGTAAGTGTGTATACACTGAAGATGCATGTTTCTGGTGTGACCTCATTTTCCACAAAGGTCAAGTAGGGCAAAGTTTGTATTATAGCAGTGTCAAGTTAGAGCGTTTACATGGTTAGCCGTTGGACCAACTTGACACTGCTATAATAAGATTTTCTTTTCATATGTGTATACACTGAAGATGCATGTTTCTGGTGTGACCTCATTTTCCACAAAGGTCAAGTAGGGCAAAGTTTGTATTATAGCAGTGTCAAGTTAGAGCGTTTACGTGGTTAGCCGTTGGACCAACTTGACACTGCTATAATAAGATTTTCTTTTCATAGGCGGTCTTTGAAATGTTCTCCAAATATTTTATTGTGGGAATGGTGTTCATTATATCAAGCTGTGATGTGAGGCCTACAGATATGTTGAGATTTCTCAACATATCAGTTTCACTAACACCAACACGAATACACATGTAACGCAAGTCAGTTCATAACTTCATCTATACTATAATGCGCGTTGTGGCCGCTAAATAGGAGGCGATTTTTGTTTCAAAATTGGGCCTCGGAAATGCGTCGAATTCTTGCAACTTTTGGCTTCGTAGGTGTGGATCATAAGTAAGAGTGTCACTGAGGGTGTCATACGTCGAATATCTTGGTGGTTTTGGAATAAATAACAACTTTTCAGAGAGCACGTCGACTGGAGAGCTCCGCTCATTCTCAAAGGCATACACAAACTTCACGCATATTCTCCCTGCCACATCAATATTAGCTTCCAGCACGTATGTAGTGCTATACAACCTGGTCCATGGTGCAGGGTATTAGCAGGGAGATTAATGATTAGCCTATTCTATTTTAGTTCTATTCGAGAAACACTGCCCGGAGTGACAAGGCAAATTCTGCAGGGTGGCCTACCGGAACATGCAGTCAGGGTATCAATAAACAGTTATGCCAGGATGGACAAAATATGTACAGTGACCAGCGCTTGCTCTTTGATTTATTCTTTACTGATTGATGTTGTCAGTTTGAATTGCGTTCTGCATCTCTCCATGCGCCTGGCTTTGGTCCGACAGTGGCATGGGGTACGGGAGTGGGTAGGTGATATGCCTAATATGTGAGGCCCTTATTTGGAACAGGACCTGCTGTCACTGGTCTCAATGCATTGTGCAAAATAGCGTACTCCAATCAATCTATTGGGGGTTGCATGTAGATAGCAGCAATAAGTCCCTAAATGCAGTTAATTTCGTGTTTAACCTTTAATAAAACTTCAGTAACGTTAGAAATTTAATGTAGTTCAATCACCGTGCCCATTTAACTAATGTATATTACATTTCAACTTTGCCCGCTCCATGGGTATATGCTAGTATCTATAATTAGTGCTACAAATCTGTTACACTAACACCTAACACCAGGTTTAATCAGCAGTGTGAACTCACTCACTGTCCGTGATGTTATAATAATCAAGAGAGCTTTCCGCTGAGCTGTTAATTGCCGCATTAATTAGAGACACGGTCATGACCGCTAACGGCAAGTAGGCCCTTTGGTAGTGTTAGGTGGTGAACTTTGTAGTTGGCACCGGGGTGGTCGTGTTACCGGAGGGGGGGGGGGGGTTGTAATGGTAATTAGAGAGGAAACCATTCGAGACTGGTGAATCTTGGTTGTCATGCCGGGTTTGTCACGTTACTGGGGTGGTCGCCTACCGGGGTTCCACTGCACTTCAAAGATGGCCACTTTAAGGCCAGAAAGTAGGTCACATTGCAATGTTTTTTTAATCAATTCATGTTGTCACAAGACATCCACACACCACTTTTCCACTTTCTAATCTCAATAGCAGGCAAATAAATGAACCACCATTTTTGAAAGACAACAGACAACAGACAGCTTTGATGACACCGGATTGAAGACAACAGCAAAGACATAATGACATATCCTTAAGCCCGGTCTACAGTAGCAAACACGACCAAACAATTGCTTGCAAACGTGAGCAAACTTCATGTTTGGCCTTGTTTGCCGAGGCATGTTTGCTCTTATTTGCCAGTGTGGACGAGTCGAAAAACAAGTGAAAACATCAGCAAACTTGTTTGCCAATGTTAGGCCATGCACCTTCTGAGGCGATATCTAGTGTAGAAACTTGGAACTTGTTAACTGATCAGTCTTTGATTGTGCTGTTGCATTGAATGACGTGACTACTTTGGAACCCAAAGAGTGAATGATTTCTCCAGTAAAAGATGCCCCTTTTATTGCAAAATCTCCACGAGATGTAATAAGGTGTGAAAAAACACCATAATTTCTGTCCATCGGCTACCTTTGATTGATAATAATTTTTTTCTGATTTCTCTACTCGCGCATATTCGCCACAACACTGACAGAATCGCGTGATTTATGAGTGACACAATGTGTGATTAGTTGAAAAGATGAGTAAATAAATGCCGTGGCTTAATTAGGATACAAAAACAGAATGCCATGGGGTAATTTCGTTGATTAATTACGATAATATCTCACCTGTCAGGCCTACCCGACTCTCAAAGCGCATGCAGGAAACAATTGTTTTTGCCTACTGTCTGTAATTGGGAGGGAATTGGACCAAAAATTGCCCATCGCCCTGTCAGTAATTTGGAGTAGAGAGGTGTCCGCCGTACAGAGGTTTTCGTTATTGGAAATGACTTAGAAAAAATTCGGACTGGCCGGACGTGTCCATAATGTAGAGGTGTCCGCCTGGCAGAGGTGTCCGCAGTGGGAGGTTCCACTGTATAAGATTGTGAGGAGCCAAGTTTTTCATAGACTCCCCTATGGTGAGCCAATAAGCGAGTTAAGATCTAACAAGGTGAATGAAAAGGCCAGGGGCCATTGTACTCACCAAATAGATATTTGGTGGCAAGGAATTCATCCTGGTTAAGAAACATTTAACATGTATAGTATAAGTCAAATCAAAGTCGGTATGACATGTGATGTAACGTTGCTTGTAGTACCTACAATAAAAATATCATCAAAAACAAGTCACCAGTAAGCAAGATATTACACTTTCTACTTTTTCAGTTTTGGCCCACTCATGGCCGAGTCGAGAATCAGATCAAACCGAATTTCAGCGTCAGAGGTTATCTGACATAGGGGTCACGTGTACCAAATTTCAAGTTCATAGCTTTCGCAGTTAAGAAACATGCCAAAGTTACACTCAAACAGCCAATTTATGCCATTTGCCCTCTGTGACCTTGAAAATTAGGTCAAATAAAAAACCCAAATGATATGTGATGTATCCTTGCTAGGAGTACCTACTGTAAAAATATCATTGACAACAAGTCACTATTAAGATATTGCACGTTTCCCCTTTTTTAGTTTTGGCCTCCTAGTGGTCAAGTCGAGAATCATATTGGACAGTGTCAGAGACAATACCACCATTGAATATTCAGGTTGGAGGGTCCAGGCCTATCAATTAGACGAGTGCATGTTTTTAACTCTCAAGTACATATTTGGTGAGGTATTGAAAAAATATTTGCTGTGGCAAGTCTACAGCTATAAAGAAATTATTTGATGAAAAAAATTATTTCGAATTTTGCTAATTTGGTAATAGTTTGGTGTTTTGAGATTTTTCAGTTGTGGAAATATCAATGTCTGTCTAATTTGTCGATTATCAAAAAATTTCCATGGTTAACTACCAGTTTTCTTTTCACCATTTACTTGCCCGACTGTCCGGAATATCATATCAAAATTTCAGATTCACAACCCCACGCAGTATTTGATGCGTCGCGGTCAAACATAGACAATTGAACTGCTAAAAGGCTTAAAAAATCAATGATGGTCTTGCCTCGACAGAGGTTAATCGACGTAGGGAGTCATGTGAACCAAATTTCATAGCTTGAGTGGTTAAGAAACATGCCATAAGGGTGTATACAATACCAAGACCTAAGACATAAGACCTAAGACCTAAGATCCCCGAAGTACAAAACTAAGACCCAGGTACAAAACTAAGATCCCGAGGTACAAAACTAAGACCCGGGGAGGCCAATTCCAAACAAGGGGATCTTAGTTTTGTACAAAACTAAGATCCCCCGAGGTACAAAACTAAGACCCAATGCCAAACTAAAATTTTGAAGAAAAATATCAGAGTCTTAGTTTTGTACATCAGGGGATCTTAGTTTTGTACGTACAAAACTAAGATCCCCGAGGTACAAAACTAGGACCCAATGCCAAACTAAAATTTTGAAGAAAAATATCAGAGTCTTAGTTTTGTACATCAGGGGATCTTAGTTTTGTACGTACAAAACTAAGATCCCCCGAGGTACAAAACTAAGACCCAATTCCAAACTGAAATTTTGAAGAAAAATATCAGAGTCTTAGTTTTGTACATCAGGGGATCTTAGTTTTGTACGTACAAAACTAAGATCCCCCGAGGTACAAAACTAAGACCCAATTCCAAACTGAAATTTTGAAGAAAAATATCAGAGTCTTAGTTTTGTACATCAGGGGATCTTAGTTTTGTACGTACAAAACTAAGATCCCCCGAGGTACAAAACTAAGACCCAATTCCAAACTGAAATTTTGAAGAAAAATATCAGAGTCTTAGTTTTGTACATCAGGGGATCTTAGTTTCCAAATTCTGCCCCTCTTTCGAATTCATTTTGATGTAGTAATATCACCTTTGAGATGCATGCAGTTGCTCCATCTGAATAATACCTCCATATGCACTATGCAGGCACGACCGGTCATCACTCTAGCATATACTCTAGCATATACGGCCTCCATCCAGCTCCACAAAAAGTGGCGAAACCGGTGCAATATGCCAGTAGCACGTGGATCATGCCGAGCGGCGCTGTCAGGTGTTTCCACTATGGGTTACATAATCGGCTACAAAGAGGCCAGTGTTCTAGTAAATGAAGTTAGCAATGATAGCGAAGAATGTTAGTGTATGTTACGAAGTCAATAGCGATAGTAGTGAGTTGGAGAGAGGAGAAACTTCCATCGGGATATTTGGTAGAGGCAGACCTTCAAGAGTCCCAAGAAGAAACTTTGCAAAGTCTTCATCAAACTGATAATCATATTCCTTCCTTATCTGCCTATATTGCAATAACGTTGTTTGACTCGGTTAGTATGTAATTGATGGATAAGAAAACGTTCATATTTTACTCGTTCTAACTCTTCCGATGGCGGCGCTCCTCCGAATGACTCAAAGGAGTATTGCACCGGTTTCGCCACTTTTTGTGGAGCTGGATGGAGGCCGTATATGCTAGAGTATATGCTAGAGTGATGACCGGTCGTGCCTGCATAGTGCATATGGAGGTATTATTCAGATGGAGCAACTGCATGCATCTCAAAGGTGATATTACTACATCAAAATGAATTCGAAAGAGGGGCAGAATTTGGAAACTAAGATCCCCTGATGTACAAAACTAAGACTCTGATATTTTTCTTCAAAATTTCAGTTTGGAATTGGGTCTTAGTTTTGTACCTCGGGGGATCTTAGTTTTGTACGTACAAAACTAAGATCCCCTGATGTACAAAACTAAGACTCTGATATTTTTCTTCAAAATTTCAGTTTGGAATTGGGTCTTAGTTTTGTACCTCGGGGGATCTTAGTTTTGTACGTACAAAACTAAGATCCCCTGATGTACAAAACTAAGACTCTGATATTTTTCTTCAAAATTTCAGTTTGGAATTGGGTCTTAGTTTTGTACCTCGGGGGATCTTAGTTTTGTACCTCGGGGAATGTTAGTTTTGTACGTACAAAACTAAGATCCCCTGATGTACAAAACTAAGACTCTGATATTTTTCTTCAAAATTTTAGTTTGGAATTGGCCTCCCCGGGTCTTAGTTTTGTACCTCAGGGGATCTTAGTTTTGTACCTGGGTCTTAGTTTTGTACTCCGGGGGATCTTAGGTCTTAGGTCTTATGTCTTAGGTCTTGGTTTTGTATACACCCATGCCATAACAATAATAGTGAAAATATACTTTAACTAGCATTATACCCGTGGCGCAGGCAGGTTCAAATGGGCTATATCTTGAATAGATTGAATTGCAATGAAAATTTAATGCAATATCAAAGGAGCAATATTGAAGAGGCAAATTAAACTAGTATTGGGCAATTCGCCTAACAGCAAATTGCAGACCATATCCCTAGTGAAAGTATTTTGTCATGTTGAGAAATTAGGTTTGCACCAGGATATAACCAGATAAATCAGAGGCAAATAACCCTGAATAACCAGCTGAATTAGGTTGTGACAGTAGGTGCATCATAAATACTAGAAATAGCGATGGTTCTGGGACTGCAACAACTCAGCATATGGATGGTCAGAATCCAGCAGACAACAAGCAAATGTAATCTGAATCTCAACATCTTTCGTATCTTTTGACGAGTTTTCTGGTCGAGTGAGGGAAACCAGTTGGCCATCTGATATGGCTGGTGGGGATGAAAGCTCCCAATGTTGCGACGACCAATAAATGAGAGTTGAACATTGAATTCCTTTGAAGTGTAGGTTGTGACGAGTCAGGCCAGTTTGTGCATGATTACAACATAGGGGTAACTAGTTGCAATAATCCTTTTTTAGTGTAGATTGTGAGGGAATAGTCTTGATCTTTCAATTAATTCCTTTGGTATGGTGCAACAAACCAGTCCAGTAGATATATACATGGTCATAGCATACGGCATCGAGACAACCAGTATGCAAGGTCACGGCCAGGCCCAAGGGGTATGACCGATCAGCACTAAGAGTAAAAACGTAACATGCAATAATATCTTTTTAAACTAACTGCCACAGTAGGTTTATTTATTCAGTCTTTTTGAAGTAAAAGTATTACAGTGAAAAAGAACTAAATACGGCTGGAATATTATACTGGTTTGTCTTCGGACGGCAAATTCAGCACTGCACCGATGTCAAGGTTAAGACGGTTATACGACTTTGCCTCATCAGCTCCTCGTGGTCAAGGCTCCTATATCCGTGACTGATGCGGTCGCAGAACAGAACAGATGCTGATCATCCCCGTCAGGCTGTAAAACAGAGCGAGGAAATATTTTAACTTCACCAGAAGTTTTATCATTCATTATTCAGACCAACAGACACTGTTACCTGCTAATAGTCTATGAATTTCATTGTCATAATTCAGCACAAACACTTATCACCTTTGCTGACAATATTTTCAGAAGGTGTGTATACATTCGTGTGTCCATTTACACTGCACGTGTATACGTGCTTTACTGTACATTTCTACAGGAGTGAGCAGGATGTACAGAAAAACGATCTCCAAAACTGTTGCTTTCAGCACTCGCGACACGTTAAGCAAGGTTTCAGCAATTATTTTCAGTGAAGGTATATCTCATGTGTAGAGTCTGGGTGATTTTGAGACATTCTTAGGTGTTTAAGGCGCACAGTTTGATGAAACTTGCCCGAATTCGTAATTTTTTTTGATGAATGTATATCCGCCATTGCGGGGATCTGGAAACTTTTGGATGACAAGTTTGCCTCAAAAGATGGACGTGCTCCCTATAATCACCCAAACTAACAGCGAATATATATTCTTAAGATCCTTTTCTTGACCTCTGATGAGTTAATTTTGTCTGATGCAGTGTTTCAACACAAATTTGAGGGCGATTACAATCACGAAAAATTCACACTCACCCAGTCTAGAATGCGTAGACGAAATGTCTGTTGGCTCTTCCATGTAGCGGGTATCCTCCCACCTGTTCAGGTCGGGACAGATCAACGTTGAGCAACTTGCCTAATCGGTAAAAACGCGGGAGGCAGTGCTATTACCGGAACGGTTCAGAACCGGCGATTTTCATCAAAAATCACCCGAAAACTAAAAAAGTAAGCAACGGCTGCAAAAATAAAGTACACGTTGTTCGTTAGCAGGTTATGAAACGTAACCTAACCAAATTTCAGGTCGTTCCGTGCGGCAGTTTCGGAGATACGTGTCAAAAACCACATCCCTCGGGTCCTGGCGATCGGCTCAGTAAAAACAATAGACCATATCCACGGAGTTGTGGATATGGTCTAACAAACCATTTGTCCACAAACTCGGACCTAGCTGTAGCGTGCTGTATGCGTGCATAAAAAGTATATCAATTGGTCCGATAGAGATGATGAGGCAATGTCAATAGTCAGCAATATGCCCCTTTTTATACGGAGAAGAAGGAGAACTCAGATAGGCCTTCACATGTCGGCTTCCAAATGTCTCGGGCAAGGCACTTCGTCGACAGGCAAGCTAGAAGTTCAGCATCGTGAGCAGCTCCTTGATAAGGCTATGTCAGGTTCAGCGTGCCTCTTCAGATATATCAAGTATTGAAAGCTGTGGTGAGCACATAAACAGACCATGGTCACCTTCATTTGAAAATTCCTTCATAATCAAGGGCTAGCTCTGACTAAAACAGCACCCATAAACAATAGACCATCAATTTGACCCCAGCTCCTAACTCCGGGAAAACCCAAGTCCAGCAACCTAAGTACCAAAAATACATTTTTGTTTACATTTGAACTGCACACATGCGTTTGTTTACAATTTCATTTCCCGCGAAATCGTGGATTGAAAATAACATTAACCTGGGTTCAGCAGGTCAGCAGGTATACCGGCTGTTCCAATCATCCCCCACAGCCAGCTGTTCAAAAGGTAATGTTATTCACCCCAGAGGGAGTGCAGATAATTGATTAAGCCCCTGCATAATTTAACAGCAATGGCTTGGCTTCTGTAAGTGGTAAGGAGAATTGACAGTGTCCGATTAAAAATCCCTCATTACTGCTCCACGGAAGTAAATTTTTGAACAAAACCAAGACGTTGCATCAGGGTAAGGTGTCACCACAATTCATGCAAAATTTCAAGGCAATCCAACGCCTCTAAGTGTGACTTTATTCGTCCCCCTTCCAGTATTATTATATAGATTACAAATTAGTACATCAAGCAATACACCTCAAGATCAAAAAACAAAGTAATACAATTCGAATTCAATCTGAACTGACGGAGAAGATGTGTGACAAACTATTTCAGCTATACGTCCATTATAGTAGTGATTGCGATATCGACATACATCTAATTCCCTTGAGTGGGTGTCTCTAAATAAGCCACACCTTAAACTTGCCAATGCATTTCTAAAATGCTTTACAGTTATAACATTCACTTACCACTCTGATCTTAACACATTTTTATAGTATGAGTAACATGATAAGGTTAATGACTGACCTAGTCTACACAACCATCCCTGACGATCCGTTTAATCTTTGTATTAAAAATCTTAGAGAATATATTATTTAGTAGGTTTGCAAAGTTGTCTAATTAACTAAAACAACCAGTGGCGGCTCTTTTACCTTTGTCCGCCCTGTAACTTGCGTTATATTTGAACACGATACGCCTGATGTAAACCTCACCCCTAGGTATACATACTCGTCCACAATCTCCAACTCTTGCTCTGAGTATGTCCATGTCTAAGAGGCTGCAACTCTACCTCCTTTTCACCACAATCTTACTTTTGGTCGAATTTACCTCCAAACCCCATTCTCGATTATGCTCCTCTAGAATATTTAATCAGGCTGGTAAAGTATTTTTTGATGTCTGAGAAAAGCACGATGTCATCAGGAAATAATAATAGATGTATTCTAGGTTTATCCTCACCAAGCCATGTCCCTCGAAGGCCACTCCTTTCTATTTTTCCAGCAAGTTCATTTATATATAATGAGAACAACAATGGGCTTAAAATACATCCTTGCTTCAAACCAACTGTACTGTCAAAATACTCGGAACATTATTGATCAACTCTGACACATGCCTGTACACACTTATAAATTGCCTTTATGGCATTTAAAATTTTCCATTTACTCCCTTCATCTCCAACAACCTCAGAAATTAACCTCTGTTCACAAAATGCCTTTGAAAATCAATGAAATGTCCTGGGGACATTGTGCTCACCTGGGAATCATTTAGTTGCAGATGAAATGACATATAGATGTTAAGTTGACTTTTAGATATTACAAAATGTGGCACTGTCAATGACACTTTAGATTCTGACCTCCGTTAACTTTATAAAGTAGGTCACAATTGACCTAAATTGGGTCAACTTGTACAGATACCCAATAGGTGTCTCCATATAAAATTTGAAGAATCTCAGACAAAAACTGGTGAAACGTATCAACTTCAGTGGAATTTTAGAGTTTCTGTCTAATTCTAGAGTCATGGCCAAGATGTAATATGTTCTATGTCAATCTTGATCATATCGATCAATGATGCACCTTTGATGATCACACAGTGAAGGTTTCTTGATATAACTGACATTGAATTTTATGAACTGACCTACCTGAGTTTTTGTGAATATGTACAGATGCCCATTAGGCGTCTACATATCAATTTCGAAAAGTCTAGGACAATTAATGACGAAATGTTCGCTGAAATTTTAGAGTTTGACCTCTGTGACCTTCAAAAGTAGGTTAAATCAAAAACCTGTATATTATGTCATGTAGTCTTATCAGAAGTATTGACAGTAAGAATTCCATGGTTCTAGCTATCAACGTTCATGAGATATTGACAAAAAAAGGTTTTCAAGATGGTCGCCTGGAGCCCAGAAAGCAAGGCCTACCCAGGGACGGACGGACAGACGGATGTGGTTAAAACCATTGACATCAGTGGATGGGGAATCTTTCTAGGAGAGGAATGATACCAAGATCACCTGATTTAGTTGGGTAGTTTTTGTTTAAGAGCCTATTTTGTGAAGCATTCGCGCATAGGAAAAATCTAACTGTGCCGGTAAATTGAACTTAGTAAGTAGGTGGATTAAATGTTGGGTAATAATACTGAAATGAGATAATGTTGACAAGATTCGGAATGACCATTTGCAACTGAGTAATGGTCGTGTAAGCATGGCCAGGCCACAGCACACCACTGAGATGTAACCTACAACAGAAGAATTCTGTTTTTCTACATTAAACCTGGCCAAGGGACTCCAACCTTGCTTCACAAAAATGTCTTTACTGCAAAAACTGCGGAATCGTAATCGGTCGATTTTGGTATCAATCTTCTTCTAGAAAGATTTCCTATCCACTGGTATCAATGGTTTTAACCCCCTGGTAGTGGAAGTATACGGTTGAATATTCAGCTAAATTCTTTATTGGATTCAGTGTGATTATCAATAGGCCTGACATTCCTTTTTATGACTCTAGTGACTTTCTGAGGATTGGATTCAAAACTATTATAAAAACTTGGTGTGTGCTAGATTGGTTGTGTGGGAACTTGCTAATTTTAGAACACTTCTAAAGTCTCTTTGAACCATGCAGGTCATTCTTCAGTTTTCAGGAAGCTCCTGAACTGTATATTGGTGCGGTGCCCCTCATACTAGTATCCGAGCGTTGCTGCTGCTTGAAGCTGTAATAGATTGTTGTTCCTGGCATTGGTGCCGCTGTGCTATTATAGCATGTTTCCTAGAGTCGGGGGCCTTGTCGGGGGTTCCGAAGACCCCAACCGTGGATGTGTTCGATGGTTCATCCGTATACGTTGTACCTTCATGTTTCCTATTATGATTTTGCCACTATATTTCGTAACCCAGTTCCATTGAACTTTCTTTATTCTGGAGGATTCAACCTGAACACTACTGGTACATTGTTTTGAACGCTGGTTTGCCTGATCCAAATATTGAAAGGAGGTGGTTTTTCTAGTTTGCTTTCATAGATATATTCATGTATAATCATACATAATTTCTGTTAATACAGTGGAACCCCGGTAACACGACCACTCATGGGACCGTTGTCAGAGTGGTCGTGTTACCGGGGTGGTCGTGTTAGCGAGGTTGGGAATCCCCAGACAAAATACATGATTATTTTTCCCGCCAAAATTGCCGACTGCATGGCGTGTGTACGCTGTACTACCATAGCAACGCTGCCTGATTGAGATGATGCACGCTCCAAAGTTTTGTTATCATGCCTCGCAAGAACAATTCGTCGATAAAATTACATGTTACATTCTCAGAATGAGTTAGAAAAGGTAATTTTGTAACTCATTTTATCCACAAAGTTTCATTATCTGCCCGACGTGACGCATTTGCGGGCAATTTGCTGAATCATCCTCCATGTACCCGACTGTTTGTGACGATTGAAGTAAACTTGTCGTATGATTCCACCTGAGAAGATGAGTTGAGTAATGCTACAGTTTTAATCAAGTCTATTTTCAGTCAAAATATTTAAAGAAATATAAAATGATACTGTAGTAAATCAACCAAGTTCTCCATATCATAAAACATTCAAACGTCTCGCAAGCTTGTTATTGTCATAAGTGTGGTCTTCAAACTACCCGCCGTTTATTATAAGTTCATATGCAAATCACGCAAATCACATGATTTTGCTACTGCTGAGTGCGCATGTCTGGTACTGAACTGGCTCAGTAATGAAAACAAACCATGAAAACGTTCGAAAAGGAAAGTTTATTTATTCATTTACACTTATACAATTGATCATACCTGCAAAATCACATTGTATTTTTTTTGTTTTCATATGTATTCCCATGGCCACTGTCCCCGTCTCAACAAAGCTTGGCAGCGAGGTGCTAATTGCTATGCCGCGGTCGCGACCGATTACGGCAATTAGGCCTGGTGGTCGGGTTAGCGGGGTTGATTTTCAGTTTGGGACCGGCCAAGCCAGTGGTCGCGGTCGGGGTGGTCGTCTTAGCGGGGGTCTCTTAATGGTAATTAGAGAGGAAACCATTCGGGACCGGAGAATCGTGGTCGCGTTGGCGGGGTGGTCGCGTTACTGAGGTGGTCGCCAACCGGGGTTCCACTGTAATTACTTTATTCTAGCTTGGTGTGTTTTCAGTTCTTGATCAGGAGGTACAAAGGATTTGGTTGCACTTTGTCACACCATCTTCAATTGCACACGTGTTAAATGCTGCATTTGATGAGCACAATGCAGAAATCATTAAAGTGAACTTGTCCCTGTATTCTTTTTATGACAAAATACTAAACTTATAACCACCATGTTATATCGTTCTGTGTAACACAGCAATGAGCTTCTCCCTGGCTTGCCATGTTATCTCTACCCTTACACTGAACTCGGGATGCATTGTAAACTAAAGCTGGGACACAATGAATCATTTTGATGAGTCTAATGGGAACACAAAGAATTCGGTGAAGAGATATCAAATCTCCCCCTGGAAAAAGCGTCCGGATCCATTTTGTTCTTCGACGGATTATGGTGTGTGGTTTCATAGAGGCCATGAACACCATAAGCTCAGAGAAGAAAGTGCACAGGACCAGAAGAATCCATACATTCTATCCTGGATTTTTTTTACTTCTAAATCTGGATCACATGACGTACTAGACACAAAGAAATGGTGGCATGGAAACTGCATGATGAGCATTAAAGTTTGCTTATCTTCGCAGTAACAGGCCTACTGGTTCATCAAAATCGAACTACTTAAGGCCAAGGCCCCCTAAATACTCGGGCCTATGTGACATGTAGACATAGGCTTTATACACCATCCTGCAATATTGACTGGTTGCACTAATTTATGTAAGGCTAGGTGTGCATATACAAGCGAGCTGATGCATCCATGGTGTTATTAAGAAGTCTCATCCAAGAACTCTTGTCTGAGAGGGACTGCAACTGGTTTGTTATTTAAGGGACAGTACACCTACCTCATGAAATGCTGTCAACAATTAACATATACAGTACCATACCATCTAATAGCACAACCATGGAGCCACTTCATGCAGAACTTAATATCAAAGTGAAATTTCTCCCTGTATTCAAGTTTAAACTTATTCATTCAATTACTAGTCAAGCGAAGATTATAACTGAACACCATGTAATATTGTTCTGTGTTACAGCAACTTTTTTAATGACGGCAATTGCCGCCATCCTCTCTTGCTACTGCCCTATAGAGAATAACTTTTCCATAGATTTATTTCTATTTCCCAGTGTAAAATCAGTACAGCATTTAAGAGATGACATGCAGTTGAAGTACATGTAAATAGCTAAGATACTAAGTAGTAACATGCAGTATAAATTCAGTTGTTGGTGTCAAAGAGAAAGCTTCGCTAAAAAGCTAATTACTCCATGGGGCTTCAATCAACTGTGATATGTGGTCTCAAGTCAGACGGGTAACTCTATCCACATTGGGCAATCAGGAAAGGAGAGTCCGGGGCCTTCTAGCACGTGGCTTTGATATTGTATCGTTGTAAACACAGAGATGTAGAAGGCTTGATATTCTTACTAACTCTAATTTATTGTAAAACAACATAGTAATATATAAAGTACATACAACAAGATAATTGGTTAAGACATATAAAGAAGTAGATGGTGATTGGTTAGTGGCCTGAATGGCATTATGAGTGACAGGTCATGCAAACAAGGTGAGTCAGCTGCCTAAGGCAAGCTGCATGGTTGGTGATCGCAACATTCTCCCAAGGGAAAGAATAAATTCGAAGGATTTAACTTGACAAAGAGATAATCAATCAAAGGAAAAATGTTAAGTGGCGTAAGTTATTCTCAGAACAGTAGCATATAAACCGGATGAAGACAATTCAAGACAAAGATAAAAAGGCACTAATAAGTTGAACCCAGCAGGTTACGTGGGAGTGAATAAACGGATCCAGTTACTAAGTTTACAACTTCTAAAGATTCATTCAACAAGTTAATTAACTCAAGCATGCATTGTAAACAAGTTCCATATGTAGCAAACAAAGTATTCATCATCCTAAGTCCTAGTACAAACAAGGTTGCGTTGCACTTTAAAGATCAAAGGGGAAACAGCGTTTCCTATGTATCAAGAAATTCTAAAGATATCCGGTCAGTTGTCCGTGAAATAATTGAAAGATTGCGTTGTGTTATTTTATACCGTAATCCAAAGTACCAGTTTGAAGAAAGTAACCAGATTAAGTTCCTAGTCTAAAAATCAAACAAGTAAAATACATGGCTAAAGCAAGATTAACTGTGAGCAGGAAGTGCAATTATCTGCAAGTCTGTTCACAAGATTAGACAAGTAAATGAACATGTGAAAGCATCTAATATTGAATGCGTGAATATTTGAGTCAAAGTTAAATTCGATTGAAAATGGTAACTAAACTACCGACGTAAGATTATACTGAAGTACGGTCATGATTACTTGACCTTAGTCAAAGTTATACAAATTGTCTCACTCGATAAACCAACAATATGGTGAACGAATGAAATTCAAGGCAAGTTAAATGTATATTCAAATTCAAAGTATGCATTAATGTGAAATCTTTAACGAAGCAATATATATGAACGATTAATCCAATGACTAACATATATTCAATTGTCTATAAGAATGACGATTCATGATTATGCATACAGTTGCAAGAATTCTCCGAAAAGAAGCGCATAATATATAAGTAGAGTGTCAGTTCCACAACAGTAAGTGTGCAGTCTCTTAGTTAAGTAAGTCCTTTGCCCAGTCTTTGATTTTGTTCTGAGCCTTGAGAGCAGATTTACGCTTTGGCCTCGCATTATCGCGGGCGTCATTGTTAGTGTCTTGCGCAATTGGACCGGCAGGGGGTTTAGTCGGTGTTTCGTTGTCATCAGGCGCATTAAACATGGTTGAGTTCACCTCCAGGGGGTACAGTTTCGCGATCGGGCGGTTCAGTTGACCAGATTTTGTTTTTAAATCAACAGATCTAATTAGTCTGTCGCGACCGGGGTACACCTTTGTGATCACCCCAAGATTCCGTCTAGTGCGTGGGACAGAAGAGTTCTCAATCTGAACAACGTCGCCAACTGATACGATATTATGTGTTATACCCTTGCCACTGATACGGTCATTTTCGCGCAGAGAGGAAAGATATTCTGAAGTCCATCTTTTCCAGAAATCAGCTTGTAACTTTCCAAGACGAATGTTATGGTTTCTTAGATCCTGTGGTTGGCCAAATGTTGGATCGTCAAGTTCATCTGTATCCACGTCGTACGGCAGTGCCGTTATAGAATGTCCCATCAGAAAGTGGGATGGTGACAGTGGTGACACATCAACATCCTCAGAAATATATGTCAGCGGGCGGTCGTTCAGGCCTGCTTCCACTTCGATTAACAGCGTATTGAGTTCATCAACTGACACAAAGGCCCGACCAAGCACTTTTTTGAGTGACGTTTTTGTTAGTCCGATGAGTCTCTCCCAAAACCCACCCCACCAGGGAGCACGTTTGGGAATGTTAATCCATTGTACTCTACGGTCTGCCAAGTACCTTTTGACTGAACGGGATTTAAACAGTTCTGTTAGTTCGTTTGCTGCTGCCAAATAAGTAGACCCATTATCCGATACCATTTTGCTTGGGAGCGAACGTCTGGCAACGAATCTCCGGAAAGCTCTGATAAATGTTTCAGATGACATGTCCAGCACTAATTCTAGATGAATTGCGCGCGTGACTGCACACGTGAACAGGCAAATGTATGCCTTCGTCTCCCTTGTACCATCTTTGACGAACAGGGCTCCAGTGAAATCCACGCCTGTAACCGTAAATGAATGGGCTTCCAGTAAACGGAACGATTGTAGTGGAGCAGGAATCGGTTTCCTGTATGGTTTGCCATATATGAACTTACATATGACGCATGTTCGTAGAAGAGTTTTCACAGTGACGCGGATCTGTGTGATCCAATATCTGTATCGAATATAAGTGATTGTGGATTGTAGTCCTGAATGGTTTTTTTTGGCGTGGCAGTCAAGAACGATAAGAGCTGCAAGTCGGCTTTTCGGTGGAATCAAGATGGGAAACTTCATGCTGTATCGCATGGGTGCATTATGGAGTCGGCCTCCTACTCGCAAAATGCCATCATTGTCAATGAAGAGCCATAATTGACGCGCAAGAGTTCCCAGTGTCTCTGCTTTCATTTTGAGGTTCTTCATTTCCTCTCTGTAGTAAAACACTTGAGTGTCTTTGATCCATCTTTGTTCCGCCTCATTTATTTCACTAGCATTTAACTCCGCATGCAGGCGATTTTCCTTCTTACTTTTGAGGTTGTTGATGAATCGCAGCACGAGAGCGCTGAGGCGTAAGAGCCGCCGCAAAGAACTATATCGCTCAGAGTCAAGAATGTTCATTATCCCGCAAGGCACAGCGGGCTGGCACGCGACATTGTTGACATTTACAGTGTTAATTGCTTCCTCGTTAGCGATGGCAGCAAGTACTGTTTGCACATCAGGTTGACCTATTTCGCGCGTTGGCCAATCTCCGGTTTTCAGCCAATCCGGTCCGGTCCACCACAGATTGTTTTCAGAGAGGTTTTCAGCAGATACTCCACGTGAGACCAGGTCTGCGGGGTTTGCATCGGTGGGGCAGTACCGGAATTCGGTGATGACGTCACAAGCTTTGATTTCCGTGATTCGATTTTGTACAAAACACGGCAGTTTTTTGTCACTGCTGAGCCAATGTAACACAATCTGGCTGTCTGACCATAACATTGACCCTGTTATAGCCAGTTGTTCCTTCAAACTGTCAGTGACGAAGTTGAGCAGTCGTGCGCCTAGTAAGGCTGCCATGAGTTCTGCGCGTGGAATTGTTAGTGTTTTTACAGGAGTCACCCTGGCCTTTGACATAACAATAGACACAGTGTTTGTGTTGACTTGACGTAGGTAAACAACACATCCGTAAGCTCCGGCACTGGCATCACAAAACACGTGCAGTTGGTATGGTGCGTCAGTTTGCATGGAGCTGAAGTATGGTCTTGGTACAGTAATGGCAGTTGCGGCCAACAGATCCTGATTAAGATTAATCCATTCATTATGTAGCTCTTCAGACATGGGTTCATCCCACTGAAGATTTTCGCGCCAGAGTTTTTGGATGAACATTTTGGCACGAATGTGCGTTGGAGCAAAGAATCCCAGGGGGTCGTAAATCCCGGCAGTAATCTTTAAACACTCGCGTTTTGTCAATGTTTTATCATTGTCCGTGGAGCGTGCGTGTTTATCTGGATATGCTAATTCGTCTGTATTGGTATTCCAAGTTATCCCCAATACATTGGTTTCCGGATCGGAGTTAGCGCGGTTTTCGTTTTGTGCAATGTTACGTAGTTCCACTGAGTTGGTAGCCCATTCCCGTAAGTTGAATCTGGCGTCTTTTGTGAGCATGTTTGCCTCGTGATAGTAATTCACTAAATCCTCTACTGTTTCTGCCCCGCTGATGATGTTGTCGACGTATGTATTCTTGCTAATGTCCTGTGATACGGGGCTCGCGTTCATCTCTAGATGGTGCTTCACAGTTGCATTCAGTATGAACGGTGAGCAGACTGCTCCAAACAGTATGGCTTTGAATTGGAAAACGGTGAAGGGAGATTCGGGGTCATCGGGATCGCTTAGCCATAGGAATTTGGTCCACTGTTGGTCACTTTCGTCCAATCCGATGTGTAGAAAGGCCTTCTCCAGATCTGCTGATAATCCAAATTTCTGAGTCCTAAAACGCAGAAGAATGGCGGCTAAGTCATTGAGTAGAGGGGGCCCGGCGTCCAAACAATCGTTGAGACTGTTTCCGTTCGCTGTTTTGCACGAGCAATCATATACCACCCTTATTGGTGTTGTTTCTGAGTCCTTTTTGACGGGGTGGTGTGGAAGATAATGTCCTTGGTGGAAATCGTCCTCTTCTACAATATCAACAAAACCTCTGTTAACTTGATCATGGATGATGCGATGATATACTTTCCTCAGGTAAGGTGTTAAGCGGCGAACCATGTTTCGGGTCCGGGCTCGGCAAACGTTGTAGTTTGTTGGGAGTGGCGGATGGTCCTCTCTCCATGGTAGTTTGGCAATATATCGGTTGTCTTCCTTGCGTAAATGGGTTTCGGTGTAATCTTCATACGTAATGTCCTTTGTCGTAGTTTTGTCCGTTATTCCAATGCTTTCAATGTCCCAGAATTTTTCGAGTTGGGTGGCGACTGATACGTTCATGACATTCGTGGAAAACACTGAAGCGGTAACTGTGGGGTTTGGACCTGATAGCAAATATCCAAGCTTGGATGACACAGCAATAGGGCCTTTGCCCCGAACAATGTGATTTCCCAAAATATTCCAAAACTGATCGGCTCCAATTAGGAGGGCAATTTCGAATGTATCCATGTAAGTTGGCGGGTGTGCAAGCGCTAGGTTACGTAGATGAGGCAAGTTAGCAACATCCGGATTTACTAGATTCTGCATGGGCGTAGTGATTTGCGGCACAACAAGAGCGCGTACAGTGATTTCCCCAGAATTTTCCCGATCGTGGAGGACAACATAAACGATCGGAAGCGACTGCACCCCTGCCGGTGAACTCGCGCCGAAGGTACTGACACACATATTTTCGTTTCCAATCGGATTTAAGTCGAGCTTCCGTGCGATACTCTCCGTTATGAAAGTACGCTGCGATCCTTCGTCGAATAGTACTGTTCCACGTAGTGAAGAATTTCCAGCGTAGAGTTGTGTCACCGCAGTTTTTAGTAAAACAGGGTGGCGGCCGTCTCCGTTTGAAGTGAAGAGCTGGTGTGTTTCCTGCTGTTGTTTCCCTCGCTTGTCTTCTGGGTTGCTGGTTCGTGGTTGCTCATCATGGCGCTTGTTGTTATCCTTGTGGCGATTAGACTTATCCTTTTGGGTCTGGCTCAGACAGAGGGAAGTGTGGTGTTTTCCGCTACAATCTCGGCAGCGAAAGACTGACTGGCAGTCGTAGTTTGTATGGCGTTTAGAAAAACAGTTTGTACAAAGTTTGTCCCGTTTTACGATTGCATTCCGTTCCTTTTTCGAAGTGACAGTAGTGCAATGTCCAGATTTGTGGCCCTGTTGCTTACAGAACACGCAGGGATACGGGCGGTGAAAGTATGGCATCGTTTTCTTGGTTGTGGTAAAGAATGCTGCAGTTGCCGGCGGGTTGTCGTCAAGAACGAGGGAATCAATTGCGTCTGCAGCCTGAATGGAGTCGATTTCGTGGCGGATAGCTTTCCGTAATTTATCAAGTGTCCACTCACCCTCAGTGTCATCATCTCGTGCGAGTTGTCTTCTCATGGTTGCGGGAAGCTTTTCCTGGATGATGGGTACAAGAAGATCACCATAGGAGTCTTCTTTCTTTCCAAGTGCGTTTAATCCACGTGTGTATGATTCGATGGAATCATAGAACTGAGTCAAACTAGAAAGGGTGCCCGATGGACAATCTAGTTTCCAAAGGGCCTTCATGTAGGCGGCACACACCTTTTGTTTTTGTCCATAGCGTTTCGACAGGAGTTCTACGGCGTGAGCGTAGTTGTCATTGGTGAGGGGTAGACCCTCCACTACACGTGCGGCTTCATCTTTCAAATGCGCTTTAAGATATTGAAACTTTTGAACAGTCCAAAGTAGTGTCTCGATCTACTGCCGCGTCGAAACTGTCCTTAAATGACTGCCACTTCAGGATATCACCGGTGAACGGTGCCAAAGACAGTTTCGGTAGGTTTACCTTCCTGGTAAAGTTCGGTGGACGTGCTGCTGTGGCACCTGTTGTGAGCGGTTCGGTTTTCGGTTGCTGTTCTATAAAATGTTCGTAGGTGGCAAGTTTCTCGCTTACCTCGATTTGATAATCGTCGGCTTCGGTGAGAAGGCGATCGAAGTCATCATCGTTTGCCGCTGCATTGGCTAGATCCTCATCCAAGGTTTCAATAGTTTTAATCCGTTGTCGAATGTTCTTTATTGTCTGTTGTAGCAGACGTATGTCCGGAGTTTCCTCTTCGGTCAGTATCGTATCCGCCTATGCGAAAAGTTTATTAGTTTGTGACTTCTGATTGTCAGTATTTCGATCCTGGTCACGGCACCAACAATGTGGTCTCAAGTCAGACGGGTAACTCTATCCACATTGGGCAATCAGGAAAGGAGAGTCCGGGGCCTTCTAGCACGTGGCTTTGATATTGTATCGTTGTAAACACAGAGATGTAGAAGGCTTGATATTCTTACTAACTCTAATTTATTGTAAAACAACATAGTAATATATAAAGTACATACAACACGATAATTGGTTAAGACATATAAAGAAGTAGATGGTGATTGGTTAGTGGCCTGAATGGCATTGTGAGTGACAGGTCATGCAAACAAGGTGAGTCAGCTGCCTAAGGCAAGCTGCATGGTTGGTGATCGCAACATGATATGCAATTCGAAAAAAAAACACGCTATTGCAGAACGCAACTGTGCTTGCCAGTCCACAGTACGCCTGTTTAAAAGTGCAGGTAATTATGACATAAAAGTGTCGTAATCACTTAAAGATAATAACAAATAGAGAAAAGGAGCCAGCAAATACTTAATTCGGTCGGAAAATCCACTCTCATATCGCATGAGTAGGGTAAAAGTGAGAGTTCTAACCCAACCTACATTTGACTGACATCCCTTTCAGTCAAATCCCAGTCAACACGTTTCACAAATTTCCTCACCCTTTCCAGTCAAATCCTAGTCAAACAAAACTCAGTCAAATTCCAGTCATTACGTCACACAACTTCTCTCATTTTGATAAATTTTCATTAATTTTTCCCTCAGTCAAATCTCAGTCAACACGTTTCTCAAATTTCCTCATTTCGCTCACCTTCGCTCGCTTTACACAATTGTACAATTTTTCAAAAGTACACACCTTCTACAAAACCGAAACTTAAAAAAAGGGGAATACCCTTTCCAAACGTATATCTAATCAAAAAATATTATTGTGTATAATATAAAATGGAATATCTTACACGAGATTGTAAAAAATGTTTCGAAGAAAAATTACTGGACGATTTTGAAAAAGATAAAAAATGTAAATGTGGAAGAAGATACAGTTGTAAACCGTGTTCAAACAAATATGATACAAAATATCAATTAGACAAAAGATCGACTGACAATTCTTTTAAAATATCGCGTAATCTTTCATCACGTCTTTATCATTGTCTTCGTGAAAAACAGAAAAAATCTAAACTTGAAGAAGTTATTGGATGTCTTCTAGATGGTTTGTACAAATGGATTGAATATCAATTTGATGTCAATATGACATGGGAAAACTATGGTGACTATTGGCACATTGACCATATTCTTCCACAGTCACATTTTGACCATACCGTTGAAGAAGAACTTATCATGCTGGAATTGGAGAAATTTACAGCCTATTACGAAAGAAGAAAACAGGGAAAAGGGAAAGAAAATTGACTACGAACTATACTATCAAAATGTATCCTTAGCAGCAGAATTTTTAGAAGAAATCTAAAAAAAATATTTCTTCCTATAATAAATGAACCTTCACCCATGATGATTTACATCAAAATCATCATGGGTGTCGTGAGCCCTGAATTCTACATTTTAGACCAAGTGGTGATTATGTAGAAATCTAAAATTCACTTCAATAGGCAGTATTTTGATCTCGTCTGTGGAAAGTCCCTCAGTGGGTAAATATTAATATTTCTTAGCGTCTTTGTCAATTTAAAACCATAAAACTTGGTTTTAAAATGACTTACCATAACCATAACTGAAACTCCCCTTTCCATGACGTGACTTAATGAAAAATTATTTTGTAATATATAAATGGAGACATCCACGACGCTAAGAAATATTGAAAATAGCTCAACTGAAATACTATCCACCGACGAGTTGAAAATACTCGCCTTTAGACAGAAAGTTAAAAATTATGGATCACTCAGTAGAGATAATCTACTCGATCAGCTTCAACAAATTCCAAATACTTTCAACAATGTTGAAGTGAAGATTGACAAGCCAGTCGCTGACTTATCTCAAATTGAGAAACGAGTTCTTGCACAAAGACTTGGAGTCAATGCTAGAAAATTCAAAAAAGAACAACTGGACACAATTTTAGAGGACAAAATTCAGAATGTGAATCTGTCTGACATCAAACCAAAAGCTGTAAAAGCAAAAATTTCTATAAGGAAGCCACTTTTACAGCAAGTTAAGGATCTTGGTCACAAAAATTTCCAGCATCTCAATATTGAGAAATTGAAAGCACTCTTGACCAAGGAACCAATTAAACGTATTTTAAAATCTGATCTTTTCAAAAAGGCCAAGGAGCTTGACATCAATGTCAAAAGTTAAATGACTAAAAAATTCATCCAGGAGCTGATCAAACAACATACCGATTCAACCTCCTTCGTGAAAGTCAACTCTGCTTTCAAAGGCTATGTTAACCATTTCAGGATGCAAGGTCTACCCAAAATTGGGATACAACCCTTCCTTGAGAAAGTTAAAACAGTTTTACAAGATAAAGTTAAAGTCGAAACTCAGCACAATAGTTTAAAAATCAACATTGTCCTGTATATTTCGATGAAAAGGAAGACTGAAGTTCAAGAGTTTCAGCTACGATCTAGACATATCCTTGGCGTAGGTCAAGAACTTAATTATGACTCATCGACTCATTATGACTCATCGAAGATATGCTTAAGGAACTGAAGAATCTTATCCAGAAAGGCTCTGGTTGGATTTTTTTAGAAGTGACCAAGATTGAGCTGCACACTGTAAAATATCAACCACTTTCAGGATCTTCCTATATCCCTTTACCCCAACAGATTCAAAGGAAAAAAGCGGTGATCAATGTACAAAATACTGATCAGCTTTGCTTCAGATACTCTGTTGAAGCTGCCTTGTTAAATATTCCGAAGCATACAGAATATGTGTCAAATTACAACCGATCTGAATTCGATCACATGTTCAAAGGTCTTGACTATCCAGTTACTCTTAAAGATATTGACAAATTTGAGAAGAACAATCCTGGCCTTGGAGTCAATGTGTTTACATTTACCCCTAGACAGATAGTCTTCAAAAAGGGTGAAGAAACTACCATTTACCCAGCTAGAGTCTCTGAAAGAATTCTAGCGGAAGACAAGTACATTAATCTCCTACATTACAAAGAAGATGGCACATCAGAAAATGAGAGCATGGAAGCTGTCAAAGACAATGCTAATTACCATTATGCGTGGATCAAAAATTTCTCAAGGCTTGTATCTGCCTCACATTCAAAACACAATGGACAGGTCAAAGTATGCTTCAGATGCATGAAAGTTATTTCAGCATCAACGAGCGAACTCCTTGATAAATGGTACCATGAACATCTTGATAACTGTGTACAGTTTGAATGTGTCAAAGTTAGGATGCCTTCAGATGGAAAGAACAACTTGCTATTCACTAACTTGAAAGCACAACAAAAACATCAAGTTGTGATCATCGCTGACTTTGAATGTTCACTAAAAAAAGTCAACCAAAATCTTGGCGAAAAAACAGTTCAAAACCAACAGCATATTCCAAACAGTTATGCGATCTATATCCAGTATGATCAGTCGCAAATAGCGAGGAAAAATAAGATGTTTACCTATATTCAGCAGGCAGAAGATGAAGACATTGGTGAACACTTTGCCAATACAGTAACTTCTATCTGTGAGCAGATTGGATCAAAAATTCTATTCAATCCTAAGCCAATGGATGCTTTGACTCAACAGCAGCAAACTACTTACAATTTTGCTAGAAACTGTTATCTCTGTGACAAAATGTTCACAGCACAAAATTTCAAAGTTCGTGATCACAATCATTTCACAGGTGAATACAGAGGAGCAGTGCATAGAAATTGTAATCTACTCTTCAATTCTCCAAAGTTCATACCTGTATACTTTCACAATTTGTCAGGCTATGATGCACATCTGTTTGTGAAAAATTTAAAAGGGAGACTGAACGTCATCGCCTCAAACTCTGAAAATTACATATCTTTCAGCAAGGTCTTACCTATCAATGATGATCAAATTGAAATAAGATTCCTTGACTCTTACAGGTTAATGCAGTCTTCACTAGCAAATCTAGCTAAGAATTTGCCTAATCAGCAAAAGAAAAATTTAGCTACAAAGTTTAATGGTGAACACTTTGACCTCGTAACAAGAAAAGGTGTCTATCCTTATGAATGGGTTGACTCATACAAAAAATTTCAACGTAAACAATTACCATCCATTGAAGAATTTTATTCCACCTTCAATGGTACCAAAATTTCCCAAGAGGAGTACCTACATGCCCAACATGTGTGGGATAAGTTCAACTGTCAAACCTTCCAAGAATATCACAAGTTATACCTTGAAACCGATGTTCTACTCCTAGCTGACATTATTGAAAACTTTAGACAGACCTGCATGAACATCTATAATTTAGACCCCGCATTCTTCTTCACATCTCCAGGTCTGTCATGGCAAGCGATGCTTAAAATGACGAAGGTTGAAATCGAACTCATCACAGATGTGGACATGTACAATTTCTTCGAATTAGGTATTCGTGGAGGAGTATGTCAAGCAAGTCACAGATATGGCAAAGCAAATAATCCACTCCTGAAAGACTATGATGAAAATCAACCTACAAGTTACATCACCTATGTTGATGCTAACAACTTGTATGGTGTCGCCATGGGTCAAGATTTACCAGTTAGAAATTTCAAATGGATGAAGGACTTTTCCCAGTGGCAAGACACCGCCTGCACGCTTGAAGTTGACCTAGAATATCCAGTCCATCTTCACCAGCTTCACAATGATTATCCTCTTGCTCCTGAGCACAAGAATGACAAGCTCATTCCTAATTTGCAAGACAAGAAAAACTATATTGTGCATCACAAGATCTTGAAGTTCTATTTGAGTCAAGGTCTCAAACTGACTAAGATCCACAGAGGTGTAAGTTACGAAGAGTCTAACTTCTTGAAAGAATACATTGACTTCAACACAAGCCAACGTGCAAATGCCAAAAATGACTTCGAAAAAGACTTCTTCAAATTGATGAACAATGCGATATTTGGGAAAACTATGGAGTCAGTAAGGCGTAGAAAAGATATTACATTAGCCACAACTGCCGATCAGCTTCGAAAATAGTCAATAGTAACAACTACACATCGCACAAAATCTTCTGCAAAGATCTACTCATGGTAGAACGTCAAAAAGCAGAAGTCTATCTCAATAAGCCAATATTTATGGGGCAAGCGATTTTAGACCTCTCTAAAGAGCATATGTATGACTTCCACTATAATCATATGATGAAAAAATATGGAGACAAAGCACAACCGCTCTACACAGATACAGACTCATTAGTCTATAACATACAGACTGATGATATCTACAAAGACATGCAGAAAGATGCTCACTTGTATGACTTCTCTAATTTTCCAAAAGATCATGAGTTGTTTTCAGATGTCAATAAGAAAGTAATTGGCAAGTTCAAAGACGAAGAAGCTGGACATGTCATCAGTGAACTTATAGGCTTAAGATCTAAGCTGTATTCCTATGTCACTGATAAAACACAAATAAAGAAATGTAAAGGTGTCAAGAAGAATGTGATTGACAAGGATATCACCTTTGAAGACTACAAGTCCGTGCTCCTGGGTAAAGTCCCCATCGAAAAAAGGATGAATGTCTTCAGAAGTCGAGATCACCAACTTTACACAGAGCAAGTCACCAAAGTAGCACTAGATGCAGCGGATGACAAGCGAGTGATCCAAGCTGATGGAATAAGTACATTGGCTCTAGGACATCACTCGCTGTGCTCGTAGAAAATTTTTATCATAGATAAAATGGAAACATTTCCACCTTATCTTAAATTTAACCCAGATGCAAACTATCCAATCACTTACAAGAATACCTCTTTGACCAAGGACCCCTTCATCCACCAGAAGATTCAAGTAGCACCACATCAAAGCTTTGAGTACGATACGATTGACATTTTCCCGGATAAATCACCTCCAAGAATATTTACGACCTATGCACAAGTACAAGACTATTTAAAAAATGCTACCCTGGATAACTGGGAAAACCAATTCAAATTTGCACTATGGTGTGCGACGTCTGGCTGCGGTGTATCATGGCACAATCATGTTAACCATGCTGACCCTTTAGTACAGAGCATCTTTAGATTCCACGTGTACTTCACCATTAGAAAGATATTACATCAGCTAAAAATTCCATTACCAGAAAATCCTGACTTTAATTTAAAGAAAAATCCCTATAGCACACAAGCCTATGAAAATTTAAAGCTTGAATTTGGCAGGGTAGACTTCAACTACTTTCACAAAGGCAAAATGCAAGCGCTAGACATCGTCATGGACAATGGTAACTATTACTTAAATGATCCGAGCAGGTTCCCGTTCAATGCAGACAAAAAAGGATATGTGTATGCTGATCATCGTAGGCTATACATTGATACACTGTCTTTCATCTATTCAGATGACTGGACCAATTTTATCGCTTTAGACAGTAAAGGGTTGACTAAAGCAGGCATGAGTAGAATCAATGAGTCCATTAGGACCTACGTGTATTGCATCCTAGGCGCACAAACTATGATCAGACAAGATATTTTAGACTCCTTAGACACGCAAAAGCAGTTTGGAATCTTGGTGGAAGATGCGATACAAGGTCAAACGTTAGTTGACTCCATCAAAACATTTCAGTCAGCGAGTATATTAATTCACTCAAAACAAGCGTATGCATACGCTTTAGAAAAAGCAGGGACGCGACTAGATTTCGCCGTTGGTTTAGGGTTACAACTTGTGCCGAGTCATATGCGTTTACATATTGGTACAATTGAAGGGTATAATAACTCTTTGTTGACCGCTACAGAAAATACAACTTTTGGCATCAACTCCCATATAAATATCAGAAAAAAGCGACAAGTGACAGCGAACACAGCAAGCACACTGAGCACGAGTAAAAAACCTATAGCTTCACTCAATGCGAGTGAAGCTAGCATTGTACACGCGAGCGAAGTGAGTCATCTACCATTTACAATAGGATTAATTACTGTAGGTCTTTTGGTTCAAACTATTCTCTAAAATAAATATGATGCAAGAAGAATATGCGAAGTACTACTATCCATCTGCTTTAAAATTTTATAGAATCATGAAGAAGAAAGACCCTAGCATAAAATTCAACGACATCGATGCATTTGTAAAGCAGCAAAAAAGTTATCAACTACATAAAAAGCAACCACAAAAGATCCAGGGGCACATTATAGCCTATCGTGAGAATGCTCTATGGTTTATGGATCTTTTAGACATGTCAAATTACTCAAGGCAAAATAAAGGATATAAATGGATACTTCTTGCTATTGATACATTTACTAGAAAAGCCTATGCCGAAGCTTTAAAAAATAAGACAAAATTTGAGGTGAAAAATGGGTTTGAAAAAATTTACACACTTGCGAGCCCAATCACACTTATTATTACAGACTCTGGCAATGAATTCCTGAATAGGCCAGTACAAGACCTATTCAAAGAGTTAAACATCAAGCATGATACAGTGGACATAGGAGATCATCATGCGCTAGGACTTATTGATAGACTATCTAGAACCATTAAAGAGATGATGTTCAAGGACTTTACCGAACGAAATTCAGTAAAATGGGTTGATCATTTGCAAGAGTACATTTCAGCGTACAATAGTAGACCACATAGTGGAATTTTAAACTATGCTCCTAATGAAGCTGCGCATCATGAAAGTGAGTTGATTGAATTAAATGCTGAAAAGTCTATGCCAGTTGAGTACAAATTTAAAACAGGTGAAAGTGTTAGAAAGAAGTTAAAGAGACCTATATTTACTAAAGGTTACAAACAAATATGGTCCAATAGAACTTACACTGTAAAAAATATTGAGGGAGTGCATGCAATATTGAATGATGATTCTAGAGTTAGACTTGATGCTTTGCAGCGTGTGACACAAGTGCTAGCTACAATTGATGAAGAATCAGAGGTTGATCACGTTGAAAAAGAAGCTAAAATTGAGTCAACAGTTAAACACAAAGAAGGCTTAGATCCTGAAAATATTATTGACTCACGGTTGAGAAGGTAGTAACATGTTTATAATGTAAAGACATATTATAAACATGTTACTCAATTTGCAACGAAGGAAGTTCTTTCATTTCTTTTGGTACATTTTACCATCTTCTACGGGTGAACATATAGTCTAAATAAGTTCCAACGATAGCCCACCATATTTCTAATTTGATGAAACTATCATTCACTGATATCTCAAGTTGATCCACTTTAGTATTGACTTTAGACGCTGTTATACCGTCTGCACCCCACGGACTGTTTTTAACCTTGAGGATCTCTTCTTTAATTTCAACTAGTACTTTGTCAATCTCATAATCCCACAAATTAAATCTATCTTTAACCTTGAGGATGTCTGCATTGAACTTGTCTTGAATGTCTTGAATTTGACCATCATTTGAACCAAAGTTAGAATATAAATTACTTATTTATTTTAACATTTTATTTTTTATTCTTATAATAAATGGAGACATCCTATGGTAAATACTTAGATCCCTATCGTACAGATAAAGAATCTAGAGGATTGAAAGCCAAAAGAAATGTTGAGGTCATCACGCATAACCCCAATTCTGTGAATCCAGGTGAAACACTTTATGTGAAGATTCCCAAGCTTGAGAAAGGACAAGTGATTGTTCCTGGAAGCATGAAGCTCACGTTTAAACTTTCTACCACATCAAAAGCGAGCAATGCAGCCAATGCTACACCCGCTACATTTGTGGCTAATGTTGGTCGAAATATTGTGGATGGAATCACAACAAGTATGGGAGGTCGACACATGAGTGAAGTGAATAAAGCCTTCATCTACAACACTTTCAAGGACTTTTGGCTCACTGAGAAACAACGAAAGAATCGAGTACAGCAAGGAATTGTGAAGGATCAGCGAAAAGATGGTATCAAAACAGTCTTTGAGGACCGTTACTGCATTCCTATTGAGTCAGAACTGTTTGATACACATGCACCCTTTTACCCAGCAGCTATTTTGGAGTCCATCGAGTATAACATCAAATTCAACGATGCAAAGTATGTTGTCGCTGGAACAGCATCCTCAAAGACATATGCTGTGACTGATATTCAGCATGAATATGAAACGATCACCTCAGATGCACTGGCTCAAACCATTGAATCTGTGTATAACTCTCAGATGATATGGTTGTATGAAGATGTGCATCTTTTGAGGACAGAGTCAATTGGAAAGAATAAACGAGTGAATATCAATGTAGATGTTAACCGCAAATCTACAAAGGGGATTCTGATATTTTTCCAGAAAAATTTCGCTGAGTATGACTCAGAAAATACGAGTTTTCAGAATCCAGATATCACCAATGTAACCATCACTTCAAATGGGATCTCACATTGCATCTACAAATCTGGAATGAAGGGTTACAATCAGTTCGATGAAATCAAACGGCTTTATATGCCAGAAGATCTTAAGCACTCTGAGGACTGTATGATGGATGTCGAAAAATTCTACGACAAACACAAGTATGCGTTGTGGATTGATCTGCGAAGTACAGAAGATAATACTTTGCATGGATCTGGAACAATCATGTCAAATATTAAACATGGCTTACAACTCGAACTAACACGAAGTACTGAAACAGAATATGACATGCTAGTCTACATTGTAGCAGATGGTCTAGTGGGGATTGAGAACAAGCGTGTGGAAGGAATTGTACGTTAAAATAAAATGGAAACATTTCACTATTGTCACACTCCATTCAATATGTTAGTGTGTGGCATGACAGACTGTGGCAAAACATATTTTGTTCTTGACTTACTAGAACAAGAGTTTCAGAAAAAATTCGACGATATCGTGATATTTTGCCCTACAATTAACATGAACAAAACTTATCAAGATAGACCATGGATCGCACAAGACAAAAATATACACATTTACCCAGCTAAGTTAGTGTTGAGCGATTTAAATGCCTGCTTAGAAGATGCTGTTAATGTACTAAAAAGTCAAGATCATCAAACATTATTTATCATTGATGACTGTGCTAATTTATGGGAAGCAAAGAATAAATGTACAAAATTGACTGAACTAGCTTTCTCTGGACGACATTTTGGCATCTCTGTATGGCTGTTAACCCAAAAATATAATGCAGTTGTCAAAGACTTCCGTGAAAATTGTAAACATATGGTCATCCATACATTGAATGATCAAAGCTCATTGGACCAAGTGTTTAAAGAAAACCGATGTATTCCCAGTAGCGAAAAGGATACAGTGCTTGCGCAGATTGATGCAGGTAAACGACTTTTACTGCGCAGAAAGATTCCATTTGAGTACAAAATTTTATCATAAATAAATGGAAACCATTGTTGAAGAAGAGCATAGTGAGTATGACATGCGAAGTGAATTACTCTCTCACTATCAATCAGGATTGCTGAGTAAATTAGGAATAAAAGCGAGCGAAGGAACAATTAAAAAAGCATCTAAAAAAAATATAGAAAAACTACATGGCGAATTTCAAGTCAAATATAATACACAGATTGCTGATGATTTAGTGTCTAACTTACTATTCGGATATACGCAAGCTGTGAGAGTGGCATTCCCAAATTTAGACCAGAAAAAACTTCACAAAAAATTAAATGACAATATTATAGTAAACCACGAAATAAAGAAACAACTGGGTCAATATATGAATCCAACTCTTCTAGCAGCAGGCACAATTGTAGCAAATACGGCAGAAACTGCCTTGGAAGCACCTGCGTCAACGAGTGTACCAGCGATCGAAGAAGCGAGCAAGAGTGAATAATTTTATAGGGTGGGTTAGACCTTATAAAATTATGGCCAGTTCAACTGTTCAAATATAGCATACACCTTTTTCATTGAGTCAGTTAATGTTTTTGACTGTTCAACCAAGGAGTAATGTTCAAGTAATTTTTGTAGTATAAATTTATTGGAAAAGAAGTTTGTCCTACCTATTTCATCGTACCTCTCATAAAACAATGCTTCGAGTCTTTTAAAATCTCCTTCAAACGTACTAAAGTCTTTTGATTTGAACAATAGTTCATCTTTATAGAGATCTTTAAATTTTGAAAATTTAGATGGTACAAGCACATGAGTATCTTTCATACCATAGTCTAATCCTTGAATATATTGGCTTTTTTCAACTGCATTGCACCATAAAACTGGCTCATGATTGAGCGGATCGTAATAGTTGTCTATTGTGCCACAGTCCTCGCAAACTATTTCATGCTCTAGTATGGCATGATTGGTTGAATAACATTCTTTACATATCCAATGGTCGCAGCACAGGCTCACATATCTCTTCGCTATTGTGAGCTCTTCGTGCAGAGAGAGAGCGTCTGAAATTTCATTCATTCATACAGGTGTCTTGTATATGGTTTTGATGTCAGAGCAGCAACAACTTTGTCATAGATTTCATCAAATGTGTGAAATTTAACAACAGGTTTCATTTTTATTTAGAGTAGAATAATTTTTTATTAAATAGTCGTCAATAGTCACTTTAATAGTCGTCAATAGTCACTTTAATAGTCGTCAATATTATTTTATGTAAATAAATGACGAACGAAGAAGAAGATGAACAAGTTAAAGACATCACCACAGCTGATGAAAAGCCAAAGAGCTCTAAGAGAGTTGAATGGGGAAAGAAATTGGGTCAGTTGAACAAAGGAAAGAAGAAGACTGTACAGCAAGACGCCGTACAAGCTAGGAACTACTATCCTTATATTGTAGCAGGTAGTGTTGGATTAGCTGTATTTGTGCTGTATTATAGTTCGCAATCACAACCACAACCAGCGAGCGTAGCGAGCGTAGCGACTCCACCTGTTACAAGAACTCAACGTGGCAATACAAAGCTAGAAATATAATATTTTTTATTCTATAATAAATGGACACTAGTAATCCAAAACAGATCGGTAACACAATCTATCATGCTGCTGTTTTAGCAGGTTTAACCGTTGGCTATGGTATGGCCGCAAAGAAACTTCTGAAGTCAAACATTGGAGATCCTAGTAAACCAGACCTTATGGAAGCGTTGAAACTTACGGGAGCTGTGACACTTGCTATTATTACGAAGGGTTATCTGGAAAAGCAAGGGCTGCCAAAGAACATCACTGGGTAAAATTTTTATAAAATAAAAAGAATATGGCTGGCATGATTTTAACAACCATTTTCGGGGCAGTAGCTAATGCGACTGCTTTCGTAGGAGGTAATGCCATGTTCCACGCATTTGATGCGCAGAATGCTGCAGAAGAGCGTAAAAGACACGATTAAGCGAGCGAAAAATTACAAAAACAGTCAGCGATGTGGTCGCACAATAGAAGTAAACATCTTGACTTCCTTGCAGAACAACGGCAGAAAAAACATCAAGCACAGTCAGACATGTTAGACATGAGAGACTCTATCCGCCTGTATGACAGCATCCACCCTGAACCTACTTTGTCTCATTATTATAAACCTAGTCAGAGTCAGAAAAATTATGAACAGGCCTATATTGCTGCAAGTGTCATTGGATCTGCGGTGATCACAAAATTTTTATAAAATAAATGGCAGACTATCAAGGGTTTGATAATGATGCTTATGATGCAGATGTAAATCCTGCAGGTGATGCAGGATCTGGGGAAAATTATGAGGATGCAGAAACAGACATGGTAGATGACTATGGACAACAAGTAGAGGGAAATAAGGCACTTGAGGAGAGAGTGATGGCTCAAAAAGACAATGAAATTAGATAGCGTACGGAAGAAGAAAAAATAAAAATAAGTGAAAAACTTAGGAATGAACAATTGTATGGACTTGCAGATGTACCTAATCCTATAAGATCTCCGTTAATGAGGGCTGAAGCGGCCATTGATGCAAAAGATGAGTTTTTAGATAAGGCTTTGAAAAAATGGGGTAAAAAATTAAAGAAAATAGAATCTTTGAATAACCTACGTCTCAGACTATATTTTAAGGAGAATGGGGAGGTATATTATAATAATTATTATGCAGAAGACATTAAGCTATCAATGGAAAATGGAGAGCCTTATAGCTTAAATTCTATCAAGGGAAGTAAATCAGGTCTACTTTCATTTTTAAGAGATATTAAACCAGAGGAAACAGAAGGACTTGATAAAGTGAAGGAAACAACAGGACTTGAAAATATTGGAAAAAAACCTAGAGATGGAGCAGGTTCTAGTGCACAATATCCTGTGGATGCTAATGCTATTGTTAACAAGAGGCCCAAGGGCATGGCGCTCAGCTGAGTTAATATCATTAATATCTTCCCGGTGTTTAGTTCATTATGCATGAAAATGGCATGCTCCATGGTATTTGATATCCTTTTGCGTTCACTACGGTACCAATGTTTTTGGTTGACATAATTATGCCACTGTTCATTCCTCAATCCTGACCATAATTCGGGTGAAATCATCGTATGAAAATATTTACCGAAACATGAAGTTTATGCCATGAATGAGGATACTCATTGTCATAGCCTCGTTTACAAGTACGAAGTATTTTCCCGCGAATATTCAAAACTGCTTGGCTCCTTGCCAGTTAAATAACATGTGACTATACACAAAATAGAAAACTTTGATAGAAATTGTAAATCATTTTTTTATCTATCAGGGGAAACAAGCTGATGATGATCAAATAAATCATTCATGAGAAATCGTTTTGTTGCTGAAGCTTGCATGACGAAGTTAATGCTAAACCTTTTCTTGTGCTCTACTGCGCCACCGTAGTTTTCTATTTAGACCAGCGATGACGTCATTTCTGGTGATTCCCTACGTTGTCCAATGAGCGCTTTTTAAAATGTGCCATTTGGTATTGTACAGTATGCAATGTATTTTTTCAGCGCTGCCAGTTGCCGAAGAGAATGCCGTAGCTCCCTCAATTTCCAATCAATTTTTATGGGAGTGACATTATTGTATTGCTTAAAATGTCTACTTTTTACTCATGAAAGAATCGTAGAACTAAAACATAACAGGCGAACAGAATCATGCCGATTCACTGCACATACTGTGGGAATTCTCCACTTCAAAATACATCGGCGATGTCATCGCGAACAGAGCATGCACTTCCGATATCGTTTTCACAGAAATGTCGCCAAATATTCAAGAACTAATTTCTGAATTTAGTCCCTAAAGACCTTATGACTACCACTGAAACGAACTAGTGATAATATCGCCTACCAGACTACTTTTTAAGCAGAAAATTGGGTACTTGAGTGTCATTGAGCTCCAAGATTATCGCACATAGCGTAAACAACATGCCGCCATTTTGTCTCCGCTTCGGTATTTCGTACGCCGCTTATAATGCACCTTCTCAATTAAAACCAAAATAATAAGGCCTTACATCGTTGATTGAATAGGAACACCACACAAAACACAATGAAGTGGGGGTACAATCGATTACGAAGCTGAAGTGAACAGTGATTTATTCCTGGAGCTACTGCTTTTGTTGTGTAGCTGCCATGTTTTGAGAACTGGCAAATAGGAGACTTCATTGATGGCTGACGTCTTCGGGCAGGAATTTGAATCGGCAGAAATAATTAAAAGGCAGGTAGCGCCCTCTCCTGTTAAAATTTTGAACTTTTTCTCCATAAAATAGATTTTCAAGAATTTTATCTTAATATCAGAGCATATTTCGACTAATTCTGCTGCTCCTAGGCCGATATAGGCCAGTTTCCTTCATGCACTCTCGCTCGCAGGAAGTAGGTCGAATGGCGACAAATTTTGTTTTGAAAGTAGAGTTTGACAAGAAGTATCCAGAAATGCAAAATTGAAGTCTCTAGGTCTTACGGTTACAAAATGTGCACCATGGGTTTAACGGACGGATGGATGGATGGATGGATGGACAGACGGACGCCACTGAACAACTTATTTGACAAGCTCGGCTGACTTAGTCAGCTGAGCTAAAAATGAAGGCACCAATCGTGAACAAGAGGACAATCGTGAACAAGAGACCAATATTGATACAGTGACTGCCTTTTGAAAAAGCCAGGTGCATGGTTTTCAGTGCACCATAAAATCCTAGGTGCACTGTTTTTTTTACCACCAACCAACTTTTCTTCTGGTATCCATCGACAACGTTAGTCTGGTGGACACGAGGTTGGCCTTAAACTTGCTTGAAATCGAAAATTTGGACAACACACGTGTACTACAGCGCAAACGGCAGCATTCTGACATATAGAAACATGTGGTCTGATTCTATTTTTACTTGTCACTAAGTGATCATGCGTCCAACCTCGTATGCAGGGTAATGTGGCTTTCTCATTGGTCGAACGTTAATTTTGTTCACAGCCTTATAAGGCACTTGAGCGCAACGCAGTATTTCTCTGAAGGAGATAAGCTTGATGGGTTATATCCGGTACGCGCGAGACTACCGCAAAGATATTTCCAGAACTGCGAGATTTACGTCGGAGTACCGGTATAGTATGTCTTCTCTTGAGTATATAATTTCGGCGGGAATATTGCATCTCGGCTCGTGCACCTGCGGCAGTCGCGTCCGGTTTCTATAATTTCTGTCTATCATGGCCTAGTCTTTAGCACAAAAATAGTTCGATAATTGAAATGTCTGACTTACTGACCCCTGTGTAATTAGCATCACTTTCCACTGCGTCGCAATCATTTTTTAGGCGCGCGATTTTTTAATGCATTTTAAAGGGCAGGCGCGCGATGTTTCATTCACCTTAAAAAAAATTGAGGCGCGCGATGGTGCGCGGGCGCGATCGCGCGCCTCAAAAGGCAGTCACTGTTGATACAGGTGAAACAAAAATTGTTAAAGCCAATAATGATGATGCAGCCATTCTCCAAGTTAACAGCTTGAATTCAGACAATACTATGGAAACGAACGATCCTAAATTAGATGAGGAACTTGGCTTCTTCAAACGTAAGTGGAAAGCTATTGAAGAGAAATACCGGCGAATACATGAGAGACTTTTAGGTAAGTATGAAAGATTGAAGCAAAGTGATGACATTGAAATGAAGGATAAGACAGCTTCACTTAAGCAAATTGAAGAAAATGGGGTGGAGATTGATGAAGCAGAAGCAAATGAAAAGACTAATTTGTTGGAAAGTAGCAAGGAGGCTTTTAAACGATACAGTGGGAAATTACAGGATGCAGCCAATGATACAAGGGCATCCTTAGGAGACAGACTCGATGCCCTGTTCAAATTGAAGGGGTTTAAACTTGGTACCATTGTCACCGCAGTTATTATAGCGTTGTCTGCCATTGGTGGAACTATAGGCTCTTTAGTAAAACCAAGCGCTCCTTCAAGGTCAGTTAAACCTGATACACCAGGAGGATCTGGAAGACCTAGTAAACCGATAGGACCTAGCAAACCTGGTCATCCTAGTAAAATTACTCAGGGTCTGATAAAATTTAAAAATTGGTTACTTTCCTTAGGTTCTAAAGCTCTAGCAGTACTTCCAGGGATTCTAGGGGCCATTGTGTCTACTATCTTGAAAGCAGCTGCTAGTGTTGTAGGATTTTTAGCAGAGCATTTGATCATCGCAGTGGCGGTCACTATTCTTGTCATTGTTCAAGTATTGTCATCCAATATAGGAGGGATTAGAAAAAAAGCAAATAAAATTTCTTCTAAAATAAATGAACATTAGGTTCCATGACACATTACGAAGTCTACTCCCTGGGAGTATTCAGCCGTATGAAACCGTACAGGTTGAAAAGGCTATTATTCCTATGACTTACTATAATTTTTCAAGGAAACTGAAGAACCACTTTCTACGGTTTGCCACTGTGGTCAATAAGGAATATACAGCACAGGAGTTGATTACTATTCCTGATGGATTTTATACACCAGAGACCTACAATAAAGCAGTAAAGGAAGCGCTGAGTGAAAAAGGACATGCTGATAAATTTGACCTAACTTCTGTACCCAGTGACGGTAAAATAAAAATTAAAGTTAAGCCACCGTTTGGTGTGATTCTCCATAAAGAACTAGGTGAGATATTGGGGATGACTTGGTCAGAGAATATCTTCAGAAGTTCAGAAATTACTGGTAACAAACCTTGTAAATTTTTACCATATCATGAGTACAGAATTTCTTGTAGTATTGTCGATACTAGAAAAAATTTAGTAAATGGAAAGCATAGTGATCTTATTACTAAATTTGTCCCCAAAGGTAAATATTATGGGGATATGTATGAATATACCTCCCTTCAAAAAGTAAAGATCGCGCAGCACGATCATACTAGTATTGAACTACAGGTCAAAGATCAGAATGGTGAGTTGATTGAATTTTTAACTCCAGTTTCAATTGATTTACAGTTAGAATAAATGGATGATGTCGATGGAGTGGAAGAATTTAGGCTTGAGAAAATTAAAGATAAAATTACAGAATTAGAGGTTAACATTGGGGAAAGAAAAAAACTGTCTAAAAAATATAAAAAAGCTAGTCAAATCTTGCACGGTTGTGAAATTGGTATGTATATCACCAGTGTCACAGTGGCATCAATTGGGGCGGCGACAGTGATTGGAAATGTAGTCAGTATACCAATTTCGCCATTTGTACAGTGTTAGGCTTGGTTGGAAAAATTGTAGTTCCTCAGTTGAGGAAAAAAGAGAAAAAACATTTAGATATTTTGACCAAGAAAAAAGCGTGTTTGATAAATGTCAATAATTTACTTTCCAGAGTCAGTGACAATGGAACTATTACTGCGAGCGAATTTGAGCTTATCATTACATCCTAGAAAAATTATTCTATAATAAATGGACATGTCCTACGGCAAATACTTAGACCCTTATTGAACAGACAAATATCCCAAAAGAAATGGAAACCATTGAATGATAATTTTAGCTTCTAACTTGAAGCGGGGCTTATCGCATCCAAAGTATCCGAAATGACATGACTTTCATCTGAGATAATCAGTTTGGGCTAATTTAGCAAGTCAGACAAAAGTAGTGTGGATGTAATTTTATAGGCTTTAAGAGCTTATAAAATTATTCCACCAAGTCAAAACCGTAGTAATTCCTACCATTTACTGACTCTTTCATACCTGTGGACCGTATATACTTATGAGCAGGTGTGAGTTGCCGCTTAATGATACTCGTGGGCCACACGGTGACAATGTCACCTTTCGAATCTTCCAACCTGAGTAACATTAACTCACCGACTAAAGTTCTCAATTCGTTGATTTTGTACCATGTGTTCAACGGCAGCTCTTTCCATTTTAGATAATTTGTCGAACGTGTGATACGTGCTTCAAGTTGTTCGTTTGAAAGGAAGGGAATCATTTTATTTATAGGAAAATAATTTTTATTAAATTGTGTCCGTTGTAGAAATTTTGTACTTTTGAAAAATTGTACAATTGTGTAAAGCGAGCGAAGCGAGCGGTTTGTAAAAATAATTTAATTTGACCACGTTTTGACCATATGTCCGTTCTCCAAAATTGGAGACCGAGTTTAACTGAGATTTGACTGGTGTAAAAAATTAGATTGGAATTTTAACTGGAGGTCGTTCTCCAAAATTGGAGAACGGGTTGACCAGAATTTCACTGAGTTTGAAAAAGCTAGAGCGTTTTGTAAAATAATTTAATTTAACCACGTTTTGACCAGGTGTTCGTTCTCCAGATTTGGAGAACGGGTTTGACTGATGTTTGACTGAGGGAAAAAGTGTTGACTGAGGTTTGACCAGGTGTTCGTTCTCCAGATTTGGAGACTGAGATTTGACTGAGATTTGACTGGAATAATTAAACAGCGAGCGAAGCGAGCGGTTGACTGAGATTTGACTGAGGGAAAAATTAATGAAAATTTATCAAAATGAGAGAAGTTGTGTGACGTAATGACTGGAATTTGACTGAGTTTTGTTTGACTAGGATTTGACTGGAAAGGGTGAGGAAATTTGTGAAACGTGTTGACTGGGATTTGACTGAAAGGGATGTCAGTCAAATGTAGGTTGGGTTAGAACTCTCACTTTTACCCTACTCGCATGTCTATTGCAAATCAGAAATTATTAGTTAAGAATCTATCAGTAAGTTCTTTATGTCAATTAATTAGCAATTAAATTAAGCCAAGTAAGATTATTCTTACAAGTTTTTGAAAAAAACAAACTGACAAGATATTAATTCGTACTTTATTACTTAGGAAAAAAATTTGTGATTTTTTTATCTAATTTTTATTCTACAAAGAAATTACCCATTTTTTGATCAAGAAATGTTTTTCCTAATTTATTACCAATCAATTGTTGATTTAATTAGTAATTTATTTGTGATTCAATTGGTAAGATTTAGGTCCTGGGATTGACGGGTTGGACAGACGCCACTTGGCAGCTCACCTTATTTGCATTAGCTCAGCTACGGCGGGAAATTCGCCTGCAGATCCTAGAATGTTGCGGACAAAACATTTATGAATAGATATTATAAGATGATCTCATGGCACAGAGCTAGTAATGATGTGCGCATATGGCATGGTCATCTTTAACCAGGCTCAAAGGACAGCACGATGCATACATTTTGAAATCTTGGAAGGCCCCTTATCAAAGATAAGAACACTGTTCTTTTCAACCCCTGATACATATCCATTTCTCACCTTGGTTTAAAGCTCGCCACATTCCCTTGGATGCTGAAGAGCAAAAGATGCTGGAGGTCCATCATGTAGAGCGGAGAAAATACTTGTCCTTCAACACTTGGTACTGGCAACTTCAGGTTATCGAGGGTCAGGAATACCTTTGGTCTTGCCTGAAAAAAGATGGGGATGGCTGTTCATTATCAGCTGGAAGTATTGAGCATTGTTCTTGGAGCGGAAAAATTAATGGTATTGTGGTTAGAGCCAAGCTCACAATATTATAGGAGGCTCTTTCTCACTTTGCAAATTGAAGTTTCTCTGAGCTGTGAACCAACAACTCAAGTGACCTAAGTGAGAGACCTAATTAGTAGTCACTTTGGTTCACACTTTATTACCCCCATTCAACATAGACTTTGAGCGGCCAGTTAATGGTTGGATACTGCGCTATAAGACTCGTATTATTATTATTATTATAAAGACGTTCCTTCTGATGAAGTAATGTGAAGCCACTTTCCCTCCAGTTTGTATTTGGGAAGTGACCAGACCAGTCTATTCGGCTCGGTGCTCCTGGCCCTTCACATGTATTGCGTATACAAGGTTTTGGAGTAGTTATGGTTTGGGTTTATTAGAGCATGCATATATACACTGGGCGAATTCGATGAAGTTTATTCAAAGATTCCTGCTTGTGGTCGCCAGTGTTCTCCACCATATCTGGTTCAATAGGGGAGGATGTACTAAAATATATACCTCAAAATCATGCTAGAGTGGCCGTAGGCCGCAAGAACGAGCGCCTCGGCGCGAACGCGAAGGGAGTGTCTGGGGGGCTCCCCCCAGAAAAATGTTGAATTTAAACATGCTTAGATGCGATTTCCCAGCACCTGGTATGCAGAATTCGACTCTCTTCGCCTACAAAACATTCAACATTTACGGCAAATCTCCGATATCGGCCGCATAATCACGATGAACATGTACGTTGGCAATGTTTTCTAACCATAATTCCACAATTTTTTTCCATGTACCGACCTTCAGAAAGGTATATATAATCAGTCACCATATTCACCATCAGTTTCATTGAAATCTACATCGCGCAACCGACTAACTCCGCACCGCCCGCAATGTTAACAATATTTGGCGGGAAGCCAACTGCGCCGCCGGCCGTTGACGAATGCTACCATGCGTTTTGGCCATGCACATTAAAACTGCCGGCAGAAGCGTTTAATGGCCTACTTCGGGAAAGGTCGTGATTCTGGGACACTTCACAATGCAGGAACTTCCGGTTTCAGAATTACGGATAAGGACAAGAAACATGCGGCTACTTTTCAAACTATTTGCTTTACGTCCAGTGGCCAGTCCACCCGCCAAACCCACAGGTGGACTGGAGTGATACAGGCAGGTTTCGATACTGACGTGCTGTGTTCTTTGATCATTGCGGAATTGGCGTCTATTTTATAGGCCCACCTCGGACCTGTGTGGCAGGCTCAGAGCGTTGCGAGGACATCGCCATCTCCATTGTGGTAGGGAAATAAAAAAACAAAAACGCCACAGGCTTAGTCAGGGATATTATTATTATATTTATGACTCCTCATCTTCAGGCCCAAGATTCAGATGTATGTTCCGGTTTCTGATGCCTTTCCATATCTCTGCTGCCTTTCGCAGCAATTACCTCCCCTCTTTCCCCTTGGTGTGGTCGGGGCCATGGATTGAAATCATCACGAGGGCATTGAGGACTTTTTGAGAGAGCCGGTTTCTAATTGCGGTCTTAATCCGTTTTAGGCAACTAAAACCACGTTCGCAGTCTGAAAGACACGGAAAAAATTAAGATTAAATCACCTGCATTTGGCAGCGCGATCTTTAAAATCCCGATGGCAAATTTTGCAACTAAACTGCTGCCTGCAGAAACTTGGCAGGTGTGGCGGAATGTGTGGTTGCTATTGGCCAATAGTTGAGGAACGTCACTAATCACTTATGCTTTCACATAAATTATGAAGGTGACCGCCGGCTCCCGACTTGGCTTTGCGCTCTCTAGTATATGATATTATTACCTGCCGTTGACATGGGAATGACCAATCCTGCCCTTGCTATATGCGTTAGGTTGGTATAAAGGGGCTCGTCATCAGGCTCAGCGAGGGTCTGCAGTACCGTCATTGTATGCATTCTTCTTTTTCGCTTTACCAGGCGACCTCTCAAATTAGACCACTCTTGCAAGGTGGCGTCAATCTGTGTGCCGTAGTGTGCAGCCAGCAACTGAAAAAACGACACGTGGGAGATGAGTGCATGTATGTAGGCCGCCCTGAAGTAACAGGACCCCAATAGGTTGCATTACGATTCATCAATTGGTCACGAAAAGTTACCTACGTGTTAATGTTTCGACTCACTTGAATCTCCTCATCCCCATATCCGGTCTCCTCTGCCGAATCCACGTCTTTCGGAAACTCGGGGCAGGTTCCATCAAATACGGAAAATGACTGAATTAGGTCGGCGTCGGGGAATCTCTCATCATATTTTCGGTCAGTGCAGTTAGGAAGGCGTCGTCTTTTTAAAACAAGAAGGGGAGGTTAAACTAACATGATTAGATGGTAAATTAGATTCACTTTTGATATTTCACATGTCATATAAACCCATTCTGTTCCTTTTCTTTTCAGATCATGCTCAACTTCTTACACAGCGTCGGCTTACCTGTGTCTTAGACCGCTGCATAGCCTCGGCACTCGGCTGCTGTAGATCTATTCCGGCGCCCCTTATTTCCTCAATGACAGATCCATCCATCATTGCCTGAAAGTACTTGCCGGGGGTGGTAGCCTTGGCCTTGATGATGGCAACAGTACCATCCAATTTGTTTTTAATGTCGGTGAATCCAACCCCACTTTCCTTCAAGATAAAATAAAGTGTTTGAATGGATATCAATCTGTTTTTTACAAGTTTAAATCGAAATGGAAAGTAGCTTGGTGGCATCTGATAAATCGATAAATTACAGACCAATATTGATGTACATATTGCTGATGGGGATGCCACCTACCTGAAAACATTTCGACAGTATCGAAACCTGGGGTAAAACGTCACACATGAGTTGTAGCATTGCTACGAACTCCCAAGTCTTGGTGAGGTGAACCAAACCAAGGGCAGTGGCATCATCCCGCTCTGCATGTTCCCGCTCAAGGCTCATGATGACGGCTGGGTAGATCTGGCGCAAAGTATCAGTCGCAATGTCATGGCTCAGCCATCTTGTTGTTTTAGCCTTCTTGGTTTTGAGCTGAAGAAGGTTCATAGTTGCCTTAAATAATGAGAGAGATTGACGTGTTATCATACGATGAGCAAATCAAATTGAGGAGACAACAGGGAAGTAACGAAAGGTATGCTTCTAGCTGAGATGATCGTGGGTAGAAGATTTAAAACTCACCTGTATAGTTTTTAGGCAAGCTGATCGTATTGCCGAGTTCTCGTAAAAGTTGAAGATCGTCTGCAGCGTGTTGTTAAAGGTCCTGACAGAGGGCACACCCTTCGCAGCTGAGCCGACAGGTAGGGCCAACCTGTGGGCAACACAGTGGTTTGAAACTAGTTGAGGATGAAGCTGAAAATTAGATAATGATACAACTGAGACGTCAGACCTCACTATGTTTAGCTCATGCTGGGATGGGATTGATGTTTAGTCTTGGTTTGTAACATGTACATGTATTTCAAAACCAATGAATAAAGGTAACTCACCCGTTTTAACCTAGCTGCAACTCCATTCCTGACACCTACCATGACCACTGCTTTTACACGGCAATGGCTTGAATTATCGGATATCCGAGAGCGACTGAAGATCGAAAAATTAACAGTCAAAACTTTTGAAAAATATGCAGGCCTATGCCGACTTGCGCTATCAACGCCAAGGAAGACCACCTTGGTACCCATCTCTGTTAAATACTTGGCATATATGATCATTTGCTCCAGGACGGCAACATCTGTGGTGTCGTGAATCATAACGGCAAAATATGCTGACTTTCCAAGTTCGGAAAGGATATCCTGCCTGATTGCTTCGCCTGCAAAATAAAAAAATGTTGACAAAAAATCTTTACGAACACCTCGCCCCTCCCCAATCGTCTTTAGAAGCAGATGAACTACGCGTCATTTGCAGTGCCTCGATGTGGCGCTTTGAAACTTACCAAAACACAAAATCATCTCCTGCATGGACCTCTCAGAAGTGTACCCCCCGAGCTTCCTGATGTAATCGCAGCCAAGGTCCTCAACCAAGTCCAGCATGCTCTTGAAGTTGGTTGTGTGTGGTATCTGAACATAAAAAATAAAATAAAAAATGAAACGATGACGTAGACCGATATTCACCGTTCGTTCACACGATCAAGCCAGGGTTATTGCAGTGACTATTTACATGAGCCGGCCTTTCCTTCGTAAGTTGAGAACTATATTGACGATGCTTTTATGCCTATCTCTCGCTTTGCCAACCAAAACATGCATTTGAGAGCACCTATAAATGCCTTGCTCTCTAAATTCCATTCCTTATCGAATGAAGGGGGCAGTCCATCTTTATGGGAGGTGCGGAGGGTGGCCTCTTGCTCCATGGCTTCCTGATGAAGTTTTCTGGTGGCATGCTGGCGGATCTTGTCCTCCCTGAATGTAGAGTTACCATCCACCCAACCACCCTTTCTTCCCTTCTTCGTAGACTTTGGACGCTTATTGTGCTCAACACACAATTTGCATGTCATGCCTATCAATCAGGAAGAGAAAAAAACACCGTATTTAGTGTTTACGATAATTAAGTTCATTATATATTTATCTGGACACGTCCCATAGCAACAGCAAGCACCATTATTTTTTCCGCCAAACAAAACTCACACTGCACTAGGGCGAATGATGAGTCACCACAGAGTTAATAGCCTTCTCCTCTCCTGTCACTCAGCTATGATTCATTTCGGTGTTAAGCCTACTTTGAATGGGAGCGTTGATCGGCGGAGTGCAGCTGAGATCAAAAGACTCGCTGCCGGTACTAACGTGACTCAGACTGCACCTGTCAGGTGGATTGGTTTTGGCGGGAAATCGCCACGTGGTCGCCGATTGACGGAGTGCGGGCGGCACTCGACGTCAGGTGGATTGTTTTTTGCGGAGTAATCGCCACGCCGTGGTCGACGATGACGCGTTATAGGAAGCATGTTGTCTGCCGGCGGCCGTATGAAAGGCCCTTTTCTCTTTTCACAATGGCCTGTCAAGTGCCTTAGCCTACAAATAATTATATATTATCATTCACGGTCACCGACGGGACCTTTCGTCTGACGTACCGGCCATTAAGAAGGCCCAGGCCTAGAGGCTATAGCCTTGGTTATTGACTTGCGCATTCGCCTGCGCACGAAGTTTTATATATTTCCTATAAACCACTAACAATTTGGTTACTCAAACTTGGCCTGGGGGTCATTGTTTTACTCACCCTTTTCCACATCATACATAAGCCAAGCGTATGTCCTTAGCCAATCCTTCTTGAACGAATCACCGTGCTTCGAATTACCGGTACCTTTCTTCGCTGTAGGCCTCTGCGGCGTTGCACTAGTCAAAGGTCGATCGACATCACTGACAGAAGATTCGTCTTCAGAAGATGAACCACCTTCGCTACTGCTACTAATACGGGGTTCTTCAGGAGCTGGGAGCTTTGAGCCAGCCGCTACAAAACCGAATCGTTCAAGGCCCGCCATTGTTTTAGCACTGCGCGTCCGTGCTGTCCAGTCCAGTACCCCAACCCAGAAAATTCCAGTGCTATCTGCTGTAGCTAGCGCATACCGGTACTTTTCCTTTTAAGTATATAATCTCCCACCCACGCTCAGTGCTATCTCATTAAGTGGTAATTGGAGCCACCACCAACAGATTGCAAATTGTTTACTGTCGGGGCTTTTGATCAATTGATCCATCGGGAGTGTTTTCTTAAGACGTAATATCCCCTCTGCTCGTGCTCGCATGTGGCCGGCCGGCCGGTGGGGTAAACAGTAAACAGTGAAGCATGCGGGGCTATTCCGTTTATTGCTGCGACCAACGTAGGCTGGTGCGGCCCGACATTTACGATCTTCGGAATTATGGAACACGTCATGAATTAAAAAATCTCGCTATCAGGAAAGTTCGGATGCTGATATAATGTTTTAGGACGACTAGTTCATTATATGAAGAACGGGAATTTTGAAAGGGGCGGTCGGGAAATTAAGAGGGGCGGGTTAGTTTTGATAGGGGCGGATTTTTCCGTCGGCAATTTTAACAGGGGCGGGCCACCCTAATTTTTAATGGTGTGGAGAACACTGGTCGCTTCTCATGACTGATATGGCAAGGGTAAGTATATCCGTATTTTTGGGGGGAGGGGAATGGCTTCATGATAAAGGATCTTCATGATAGTCATGTAGCATAACGAAGGACTGTTATGCATTGAAATTTCATGATAAAGGACTTTCACGAAAAGAGAAAAAGAGTAGCATAACGATAGGACTGTTATCGATAAAAAATTCATGATGATGGAATTATATGAAAAGAGAACAAGAGGACCAAGGCCCTGGTGCTTATCTGACATTTTGCCCACACTAGATATGGTACCAGTATAATACAAGATGGTGGACAAACTATATATGAGTGCAACATGCCAAAAAGCAAACCCATCGGAGGCATTTGGATGTGAAAGTAACGTAATTATTAGGTTTATTGCACTACATGTAGCTACATTGCTTTTAAGTTGCTAAATCTCCTGCAATATCTATTCATCCCAAAAGTCAGGATCTCAAACGGCTGAAAAATCTGATTTGCTCAATGGTCATTGGATGGAATGTCATGATCAACAGTCATAAATTTGACAGAATGTTGCACCTGTAAAAAGAAATTCAAATCGACTAATTCGATTACCGGTGAGTCATTGTTTGTGAAATTTTCAGACTTCACCTCTTGTTGTAGTCATTATCATACCCAAAAGATTCAAAATGATTATGAAAATGTGCCAAATTCCACAGCATGTACAATCACCTGCCTTTGTTTAATACATTAACCACCTGCTACAGTCTGCATTGCTTGAACAGGCCAATGATAGCAAGAACAAGGCATCAAAGGCATTTTCAACATGTTCATAAAGGGTCATTCATAAAGAACTTCGTGGGCAAAGATGGTGGCCTGGTTGCCATCTTGGATTTCAGGTCGGGTCCAAAATCAATAGGGAACCTTTGCGGTTTCCCTATCCACCCCAGTACACCATAAGAGATCAGTCGGGCCACCTGTTCTTGAGTTATAGTCCGGAATGGGTAATCCAAGATGGCCTCCTGGTGGCCATATTGAATGTTCGATTTTGGATGGATCCAAAATCGATAGAGAACCTCCCCTACATCAGGTCATCACACCACATTTAAAAAAGCTTAATCATTAATGTCTCTGACTCAACTGGTTCTTGATTTGTGGGGCAAAATGTGAAGAAAAAAAGATGGCGGCCTGGCAGCCATGATAGCCCAAAATCAATAAGGAACCTCCCCTGTCGTACACTAGGTCATCACACCACAGAGGTTCAGGTCTGCCACTCACTTCGTTCCTGAGTTATGGGGCGGAATGCCAAAAACCACCTTGGATTTGGGGTCGAGTCCAAAATCGATAGCGAACCTCCTACCCTAGGACATCACACCACATTAGTTTCAGGTTTGTCACTCACTCAGTTCTGGAGTTATGGGGCAGAATACAAAAACAAAAATGGTGGCCAGGTTGCCATCTTGGATTTCAGGTCGGGTCCAAAATCGATAGGGAACCTTTGGGGTTTCCCTATCCACCCCATTACACCGTAAGAGAGCGGTCAGGCCACCTGTTCTTGAGTAATAGTCCGGAATTTGTAATCCAAGATGGCCTCCTGGTGGCCATATTGAATTTCAGCACGCGACCAAAATCGATAGGGAACCTCCCCCTATCTTACCCATTACACCATAAAAATTAGATCATGGTATGCTGCTCTCACATCTGATCATTGGAGGATTTTTACAAGCAGAGCCATTTTTTCATCAGGATTATGAGGAAGCAACTAGGCTCCTGACCATATGATGCAGCCAATGCTCAGAGATACTAGATCAGTCATGTCTCAAGTGGAGTTAAGTCATACTGCCCACATGTCCACGTGAAAGGCCACACTCTTGATGTTGTTGTCTCAAGAGAGTTGAGCACTTTCGTCTCGAACGTCTCAGTACTTGACCCGGGACTTTGGAACATGGAAGGAAAGCGATCAACGGATCACTTCGCAGTGACGTTCCAGATTTCAGTCAACAAACCCGCAAATGCCGTCACATTTAGGAAACTGCATTCCATTAGTGTTCCCGCATTCAAGGAGGACATAAGGAAGTCAACCAAGCTTAACAATGCAACCGGTACAACCAGGGAACTCGTCAACGCGTATATGGATGGTATTAGTTCTCTCCACGACTCCCATGCGCCAATACGACGGAAGACGATTACACTCCATCCGCACGCTCCGTGGTACACCGACAAGCTTCATGAAGCTAAACGTGAGAGACGTCGCTTGGAGAGACAGTTCCTGAAATCCAATCTTGAGGTGCATCAGCAAATGTACAGAGCGCAGTGCGTGAAGGTGAACAATCTGTTGACAGACACACGGCAATCCTACTTCCACAACAAAATCGTGGACTGTGGTCGCGACAATAGGAAGATTAACACTGTTGTGAAACATTTTATGGGAGAGTCATCTGAACTTGTCCTCCCACGACACAATTCCTTGCGTGAGCATGCTGGCCAGTTCAGTGAATTTTTCGCAGAGAAAATTGTTAAGATCTGGAATGACATTGGGTCTGGTGGTGATCAAGAACAATACACTGGTATCACCAACGAGACTGTTTTGTCGCGCCTTTCTAGCTTTGAACCTGCAACTGATGATGAGATACACAAGATAATCTCATCCAGTGCCAGTAAGTCCTGTGGGCTTGATCCTCTCCCAACATGGTTAATGAAAGACTCCATGGATGAATTATTACCTTTGCTTACATGCATTGTCAACTCATCGTTGCAGGAAGGTGTTGTACCCGAGCATCTCAAGATGGCACACATCACCCCTCTCTTGAAGAAGACGGGACTGGACCAGGAAAATAAAAAGAACTACCGACCTGTGTCAAACTTGAGTTTCTTGTCAAAACTGCTCAAGAGGGTTGTTGCTAGCAGGCTTGACAGTTATCTTGGCACCAACGACCTTCTTAAGCAACATCAGAGTGCGTACACAAAGTTCCGGTCTACTGAAACGGCACTCATCCGGGTTCAGTCCGACATTCTCAAAGCTATGGATAGGGGTGATAGTGTTGTCCTAGTGATGCTCACTCTTTCGGCAGCTTTTGACACCATCGACCATGCCACCCTCATCAACTGCCTAAGGCAGCACTATGGCATTGAGGGTACTGCTCTCGATTGGTTTGATTCCTATATACAGGACCGTTATCAATCAGTGGTACTTTCCGGTCAGGCATCTGACAACAGCAAGCTCAAATATGGCGTTCCTCAGGGGTCGGTTCTTGGACCGAAGTTGTACACTAAACCCCTTGGTACTCTTATTCAGATGCATGGCCTGGACTACCATATGTACACTGATGATACACAGCTCTACATTTTCTTTCCCAAAAAAGATCTGGTGATTCAAAACAAAGCTGTCCACAACCTCGAGACATGCCTTAAAGCCATCAGCAATTGGATGAGCTCAAACTTTCTAAAACAAAACGGTGATAAGACAGAAGTGATGCTGTTCACCCTGCGTGGAGGCCAGGCCATTGATCACATCTCAGTTTCTGTTGATGGTTGCAGCACTGAACCGAGCACAACAGTTCGCAACCTGGGAGTTATCTTTGACCAGCACCTCACCATGGAGAGGCAGGTGAACTCTGTTGCTCGTTCCTGCTTCTTCCACCTCCGGAACATTGGTAGATTGAGGAGTTATTTGCCTGCCGATGCAACCAAGTCACTTGTCAATGGTCTGGTAACATCTAGACTCGACCACTGCAATGCTCTTCTTGATGGTGTCTCAGGTCAACTGGTGCAATCCCTACAGAAAGTTCAAAACGCCTCGGCACGTTTGATCACTTGTACTAACAAGAGGCCCAAGGGCCTGGCGCTCAGCTGAGTAAGCAGATACAATTCATAGTTTAGCAGGTTTACTGATACTTTTAGATAGATTTGGCAAGGACTATATATATAGTTACAATAACCATGGATGCTTCAATTTGTCAACTGTGAAAGATGTAAGTGACATCACATGAAGTAATGCAGTGCGAGTGCGACATTTCCAATAGAGCCAGGATCTATGTCACAGTGACACACAGACAGGATTGGTTTTCCTTCTGGTATCAAAATTGATGTCCTCATACAAGTATGTCCTGAAAAGGTATTTGGACACTCACATGATCATTGTACCGTTGAGCTTGGGTCTGGTGCAATACCAACTTGAAATGGGGGGGGTTAGTGGATTTAGCAAAGTGTTTGGGATGCCCTGTATGTGAAGAAGTAAGATAAAGAGGTGCTTAAGAAAATTAATTTTATTGTTAAAAGATTGACCTGACCTGCAGGTGATTGGAATTTAACAAAGGCTGATTGCAATCATGGAGTAAATTATATAAGAATCACTGATTTGGCAAAGATTATTACATTTACAAGACATCAAGATGGAAAGTGATTGTACAGTGTTTGTCAAATCCGGACCTACTTTCCGTCAATGCTGAATACGTCGATGAGAGCTATCGAACTATCATTCCATGCAAAAAATGGCAATGACAACACCACTAATAACTTCAAATTATTTTCCGGTTATGATAACACAACACGCATCTTCATGATCATGATCTTTCTCAAACTAACTGAATGACCTAATCGCCTTGGACGCACAACCACATATCAATCCGCCCCGACGATCGACACATCCATTGGATTCGATAACACTCGATACAGTTTGATAAATAAACAAAGTTTTCGTGCTTTTAGCTGTCAACATCAATGGCTATAATATACTCCTGCAGAATAGTAGCACTAATAGAACTAATTTCCGAACTTTCCAATAGTTTGAACACAACTCAGAACATCACCCAACAGCCAAGGAGGATACCGCGGTGACGTCACATCACGTGATCACGACCCATATTACTGATCGCTATGGCCAATCAGATTCAGTCTACTGACAGCACCAGCACCAAACACATCTCCACGTCTCACTGTCTGGTGCGCTCCTGTACACAAATACACCAATAGACATGAAATGTTGCAATACCTTGTATGGATTCTTCCTGTGTAAAATAAAATTTACAGAGCAGATTAACTTCCACGAATAAAAAAGACGTTTGGCGTGGCCAAAGTGTGGAAATAATGTCTCCGCTAAAATACACTACGAAATACACTAGGCAATGCACTACGCGATACACGGTAGAGATGCAGTTGAGTTTGTTATTGTTTGACTTAGAAGCCCGCCCATATCATAATACATTCATGTATTCATGAAGTATGAACTCATTTCTGTCCCATACAACTCTAAGAACAGTCAATTTCTCCTTAAATCATCACCGAAACCGCGATATCCGCAGGAAGATTTCGTTCCAGTGTCCGAAAATGCATGATTTTACAGGGGCGCTAACTCGACAAATAGAGGGGATCTATGCGAGTTTTAGGTCCTACAGGTCTCGAACTTGTAAAATCTGTAAACATGCCTCCAAATCCCATTATGATAATGAAGAGATTGCCCCATGTCTGGGAGACTGTTTTGAAACCATCGCTAATTTTGCCCATCAGCTGGACTCAGATCTGCATAAATTACGATAAATAATGAGGTCGTCGCTTCAATTTCGCAAAGGAAGTTGACTCCATTCGATGTTGTTTTGACCAAATTCTGTTTAACTCATCGTTATGAGGGCATTTGAACACATTCTCGTTGATCTTTTCTATAAACGTGTGAAGAATCGTACCAAAATACATTTCCGTAAAGGCTTAAATAAGAAAATTTGTCACTTACAAAATCATGGCTCCGGTAGAAATAAAAAGGTCACCGCCATTTTCTTGATGATAGTACTCCAGGTAACCTCGACCGCGCAGTGGAGGGTCGAGCCGCCTCGTCAATTTACCCCAGACGAGCCGTTCATACAGTGAATGCACTGGCAATACCAGCAGTCCGGTATTCCCTGATTCGAGGTTTTCATGTCAGTTCGCGGCGGGAAATTTAAAGCGGGGTCATCTGGGGTCAAACAACAGTTTTGCTCACTACCGCCAACTGGTGATATAAATCCACACTAATCTATTTTATATCAAAACTTCTGTATCATGAAGACCTTTTCAACTTTATTTCAAGCTTTTATCTGCTCGAATAGAGCGTCAAAAAATTGTTTTTTCATTTACGCCTTTTGCCCCCTGGGGAGCTGAATTTGAGTCGAATCGCCCAAATTTTTTTCTGTAAGCAACATTTTCTGCGGTGTTTATATACAAAACCATATTTGAAGTGCCTCGGCTGTACGGTTACAAAATGCCCAACATGGCTAGATGGATGGCAGGATGGAAGGACAAACACCAATCAATTAGCTATTTGACTAGCTCCGCTGACTTTGTCAGCTGAGCTAAAAAGTCTGACCACATAACACCTGTACTGATCGACTTACATTGGTTGCCCGTGAAGTTTAGGATTCGGTACAAAGTTCTCATCCATACCTTTCGAGCCCTTCATTCCACAGCCCCTCCTTACATCTCAGAGTTGGTTTCCTTCCGCAGGCCTGGCAGAGCACTCCGCTCTGTGGGGGAGTATAAACTCAAGGTCCCCCGCCATAGGACGGTCTGTAAAGGGAGATCTTTTGGGGCTTCGGTCCCAAGGCTGTGGAATGAACTTCCTCTGTCCATCCGATCGACAGCTGACCTGGGCATCTTCAAGAAGGCATTGAAAACCTATCTTTTTAAATTAGCCTATTTTTAAATCCGTTTTTAATCATGTGGTCCTAAATTGTTTTATTGTTTTATTGCTGTATTTTAGTACTTTGAGCACATTGTTTCTTAGATTGTAAGGTGTCTTTGAGCAATTTGTTGATAAAGGCACCTAAAAAAATGTTTTAATAAAATAATGAAATAATTATGGTCAATTTACGCTATTGACCTCTCTGACCTTGAAAAGTAGGTCAAATCAAAAACCCGGGTATAACATGATGTAGTCTTATGAGCAGTGTCCACAGTGAAAATTTCATGATTTTAGCTAGCATAATTCATGAGATACAGCAAAAAGTACTTTTACACATGGAGCGCCCCCTGGGGCCAAGTGTAGTTCACAAATCGTCAAAACCGTGCTGTTTTAGAGTGGTACAATTACTTTTTACTACAAGGGGCTGTGAACATAATGACACCCAAAAAACCATGAAAAATTTCAGTCAATCATCAGTTAGTTATCAAATGTCTGTCGGTTGTCAGGCGGACACAAAATGAGCCATATTGATTTTTGGATCACACAGATTTTTTATAAGGCACCTTACTTACCCTAGTCTCTCCCAATTAGCCCCCAAAAAATCAGAAAACTCAATTGAGGCGTTACTCTGATAATTGAGGGAACGTTACTGGACATTGATGACGACGACACCAATGAATTGGCCGCAACGTTACTCCCCCAGATTTTTGTTGGGGGCATAAAGATTATGATTTTCCTCACTTTATGCATGAAGTTATCAGTGGTGGATGATTCCAATAATATTCACATAGATTTTTTACCATTTCCCTTCATCTTTACCATTTTCAGGACTCTTTTGAAATGGCTTTGTTTTTACATTTCATGATTACGGGATAACTCATTTTTTTCTTTTACCACAATAGAGGCTGGATCATATGTACCAATCCATATTACCGGCACCACAGAATGTTTTTATGCAACTATAACTAGGCTAACAAAATGATCAGGTAATCAATGCAATCACCTTTTCTTATTCTACTAAACTTGTATTTTAGAGACATCTTACCATGGCAGTTTTCTTCTGCAGTATCTTTGCCTGTCTCCTCTGCATTTTAAACTGGTCTTTCAAATTCCCTTCAGCAGAAAAGCTCCTTTCCTCTTTGTCGTTTTGTTTCAGATACCATAGATACTGCAGGCTGGCATTGCAGAAAATCTTTATCACCTCCTTCTATTTTCTTTAACAAGAAAAGAGATAATCAGATGACTGGAGCTGGTAGCAAAATGAATAGGCTATCAGATGTAATACAGGATGGTTCAAGCGACTCCCTGCATTATATTTATTTGCCCTTTGGTTTCCCACTGATTTAGACTTACAGACCCCAAAGAAATGTGGGAGTGCAACATTTTTATGACATTGCGTAAGTGTTCTCGTTTCTGAGTATATTTCTCCTCAGTGTTTGGTGACGCTGAAAATAGATTGACACTTAATTCTGTGTTTCCTCCAAATGAAAATAGCTGTCTATTCTATAGAAACACTGAAATTAGGGAAACGGCCACAGATGTTACAACAAGACAGTGTGATGGGCTTGCGCATCGAATAGGACTGCATTCAAAAGTATTTCAAATCTGTTGATGATTTAATTACACCCAAATGGCCAATTTACGACATTTGACCTCTGTGACCTTGAAAATTAGGTCAAATCAAAAACCCGTAAGAAAAAGCAAACATGTCCCTCATAAGAGAGATGTCACACTTTTTAGGTTTCCACTTCAGGTCCCCTGGTGGCCAAGTCAAGAATCAGATCGGACCAAAATTCATTGTCAGAGGTCACCTGACCTGAGGGGTTCATAGCTCTAGGAGTTAAGAAACGTGCCACTATTTTTGAAACAAGCTAGACGACGACGACGGATGCTGCGGTGGGATTTTTCAAGGGCTGTCCTATGCAACTGATTCCCAAACAAACCTAACATGCCAATGATTTAACCATATTTAAATTGTTGATGGCCACACTAAAGTAGGAAGTGTTTACCTAGAAACCCATTGAATATAGTCATGTTAGTAAAAATAATAAAACAAAAAAATAATAATAATAAAGTGCTTATATAGCGCACTACGTTTCAGTGAAACTTCAGTGCGCTTTACAATATAAAACATTATTGATTTTAAAACATTTTTAAAACAACATTTAAAAGGATCAAAAAAAAGGCGGGTTTAAACGTTACCTTAAAAGCTGTCCACCGAACCAACAAACCTGATGTGTGGGGCCAGATGGTTCCACAGAAGGGGAACGCCCTGGCACCGTAGAACTGTGTTTTGTAACGAGGAGCAACGATCAGCCCCATTGGCGAGGAACGTAAAGTTTGTGCTGGCTGGTGGGCAACCAAAAGGTCGCAAAGGTATTTTGGTGCAAGTCCATTAAAACATTTGTATGCAAGAGCAGAAATTTAAAAACACATCTTTGTTTGACTGGCAGCCAGGGGAGCATCTTTAAAACCGGGGTGATGTGGTCATACTTCCTGACATGCACAATAAGCCTAGCAGTTGAGTTTTGGATTAACTGTAGTCTGTTGATGTAAGCATCAGGAAGGCCGAACAGCAAGCTGTTACAATAGTCCAGCCAAGATGTTATAAAAGCATGGACTAGCTGTTCAGCTGACTGCTGGTCAAGTAGGTGATGAATACGACCGATTCACCAGATGACGAAAGAAGCTGCCTTACAGACATTGTTAACATGGTCTCTCATTGAGAGGGTCTGGTCAAGAGTAAAACCAATGTCCTTTACAGATGGTTTTGACTGGACTGGTGTTTCCCAGATATTGACAATGAGTTGTGTTTTGCTCTGGTTTGACTGACGAAAACGAGGTATTAGGTTTAGGTTATCTGTCTTAGGATCGTTGCATTTGAGCTTATTTTCCTTGAGCCATGCTCGAATTTCTTTTACACATTCTTTTAAGGATCTTACAGTATCGGGTATCTCCTGGCTTCAGTGTAGCATATACCTGATTGTCGTCGGCATATGACATGAAACCATGCTTCACAATTACGTCCTCTGGAGGAGCATTATACAACGAAAAAACGATTGGCCCGAGTACAGAACCCAGCGGTACACCACAGTCGAGAGGTACGTCACGAGACCGAACACCATCGAGGAGTATGATTGTGTCCAACCCTTAAAATAAGACTCGAGCGGCTGGAGTACCACCGCGGTGACCCCAAAACGGTTTCGCAACCTAGACAGCAGTATGTCCTGATCTATGGTGTTGAAGGCAGCCGAGAGGTCGAGGAGAATCAGCACAGCCTCCTTGCCTTGGTCGAGTGCCATAAGTAGGTTGTTAACCACGTGCAACAAAGCAGTTTCAGTACTGTGCCCCTTTCTGTGGGCAGATTGCATCGGTGGGTAAAGGACGCTTCAGTTGACATGTGCGATAACCGTCTCCGCCACGACCTTCTCGACTACCTTCGACACGAAAGATAAGTTAGAGACTGGGCGGTAATTGCTCAGAATGTCATAGTCAAGTGATGGCTTTTTAAGCGAAGGAATCACAAGGGCTTTTTGAAGCAAGTTGCCACCACACCCGATTGCAACGAAGCGTTCGTCAGTTTTGCAATAAATGGTGCAAAGTCAGTTTCAAAGTCTTTTAGCAGAGATGTTGGCAAGGGGCAAAGCTCACAGGTGGTTGAGTTTAGACGTTTCAGAATACGAGTCACTTCGGCCATTGAAATACTGGAGAATTGGGCCAGTTCACTGCCAGTTAAGGTCGGTACACCAACAGGGTTTGTAGAATCGTCATCTCCAAAACCAGACTGAATCTTCAAGATTTTCTTGTGGAAAAAATCAGCAAACTGATCGGCAAGTTCAGACTTGTCTGGGTGTGTGGGAAGAACGCTCTTACCAGCAGTCCAAGTGATATCTAGGAACCGAGATGTCATTCACAAACGAGAACAGAGTTCCGCAGTTTGAATTCAAAATCTTGTGTCTGAAATAATCAGACTTAATCGCATTTAAGCGTTTGTGGTAATCCATATCGGAGTCCTTGAAGATCTGACGATCAATTTCCAGTTTCGACTTCAAGCACTTCCTTTCTAGTCATCGTCGTTCCCTCTTGGCTTCGGGTAGAACGTCATTGTACCAAGGAGCATTAGGGCGGATAGTGATGTTCCTAGATGTCACTGGTGCTTTGCTATAAAGAACAGCAGTGATAACATCCCAGTATGCCTGTGACATAATAGTTACATCATCAGGCCTGAACGGAGATCATCCCTGTCAACACTGCGCAGCTTGCGACTTTTTGTGACACACCTTGAACGAGCCGGTTATTCGAATCTCAATTGGAATGAAATGCATTGATGATGTGCCGTGTTCAACATTGACTCTGCTTACTACATTGTCAGAATCACGCCCGATCACAAGATCAAGTGTGTGACAATTTTTATGAGTTGGCTGGTTGACATGTTGTCGAAATCCACACGATAGTAAAATGTCATGAAATGCATTGCTCTCATTTTAGTCAACATCGACATGAATGTTAAAATCACCTGTGAGAACAAGATGGTCATTCGCCATCAACAGAGTTTCCAGAAAAGATGAAACTCAGCGACAGTGAATCTACTGCGCGATTTCAGTGGCCGATAGATCGGCACTAACCGCATATGGTCAGTTTGCAATTGTCACATCCAGGTGTTCGAAGGACTGAAATAAAGCTCCCTTATTTCATTGCAAGTTCAAATCCTCTCGTAGCAGAACTGCAGTGCCTCCACCTCGCTTTCATTTCTGGGGATTCTGAACACAACGATATCCATTGAGGCCGGAGAGGAGCTCGCCGACGTCATCACGGCTATCGCCGTGTAGCCATGTTTCAGTGGAGGCAACAATGTCCACATTGTCATTTAAAACAAGATCAATGATGGAGGCTGCCAATGTTCATAAAAGGAAATCTACAGCCAGGTCCAGAATTATGTATCGGTTTTGGCACCTTATGGACAGATAAGGAACCAGCCAGAAACCAATAGTCGTCTTGTGTACTGCGCTGTTCGTACCTCAAATCGACAGACGCGATGACCTAGGTTTTGCAGTACACAAACCGAAATAAATTACGTTACGGACCTAGGTCATTTAGAGTACTGACCGACACGACCCAACCCGACCCGACATGATACGAACCAAGGATGATACAAACCGACAGAAACCGGGAAAAAGATGCCGGGCCGGGCGGGCAGGGCAACAATTCAGAACACAGGGATATTTTGGCCTTCATTGTACCTATATGATTGGCAGCAAGTAACAACCCAAAAGATAATAATCCAAAGCTCCCAACAACATTTAAATCCAACACGCAAAACTTGCAATTTTAACCGGGCAACTACCCACCAATGGCGGCCTAATAAAAAAAAACAAGCATCCTCGCATCTAGTTCAATCTAGAATCTGGATCTGCTTTTCCCTACGCTATTCACAACGCTATCTTTTGATTTGATTTGGAGTCAGGGTCCGCCACCTGCGTCCAATTTTAATTAGAATCGTCCCGGTCTTAGGAGTCAGTCGTATCCAATTTGAACATCTTGCGAACTCATCAAATGACTCACCGCTCTCCTTGTCAAAACTTTCTCTATCCCGGCGCTTTTGATCTTCAGACTTGCCGCTGAAAATTGAGCAGTCTGCTGCTTTGACCAATCAGCTTTCACTGCTGATCATGACGTCAGGAGACAGCTGTCAATTAATGACAGGCCATATGCAATTCAACTTTCCTTCTTTTTTGAAAGAATTACTCATATCTATTTAAAGAAGTAGTTAAATAGTAAACATTTCACCCAATTTTTATTTGCAGACTCTCTCAAAACAAATATTTGAAATAATTTTGTTGACAAAAAAGAAGCGAAAACCACAAGGTGCAAATACTACATATAAAATTTCTCCACGGACAGAGACTGGAGATGCAACTAAACAAATGCAAATAAACACCTGTTTCTTATCATTATGATGTGTACCTCGGAGTAATCAGCCTATAGTTTGGTTGCTCTGTGCGTTTACACTGCACATTTTTTGGGCAGTTTGTCTTTGAATGAAGTGTACCTGTGTGTTCCGTGGAATGCATCATTGAAAATATGTTGCGGTAGAAGAGTTTGTCTTTCAAAGTTCACTCAAATTTTGCTGTAAACAATTGTACACACGCATTGATTTGAGCATTGTGTCCTCGCATTTTGTTTGGAAGGGCAGTGCGGCAAGGACTACGGGTTGGACTAGAATTATTTTCGATCAATTTGGATGGGCTGATTTGGATAGATACCGGCAGGGTTTAGATTGGCGATTATTTTTTAATGAAACAGCCAGGGGCCATTGTGCTCACCCTCTAGATATTTGGTGGTTAGGAATTCATCCTGGTTAAGAAACATTTTACATGTATAGTATATAGGTCAAACCAAAGTCGGTATGACATGCGATGTATCATTGCTTGGAGTACCTACCATAAAAATATCATCGAAAACAAGTCACTAATAAGCCAGATATTGCACTTTTAAAGTTTTTTACTTTTGACCTCCTTGTGGCCAAGTCCAGAATCAAATCAAATTGAAATCTGGTGTCCGAGATGACATGACGTAAGGAGTCATTTGTACCAAAGTTTATAGCTTTAGCAGTTAAGAAACATGCAACAGTTACACTTAAACGGCCACTCTGTGACCTTGAAAAGGAGGGCAAATTAAAAACCTGTAGGATATGTGATGTATACTTGCTATGAGAACCTACCATAAAAATGCAATCGAAAACAAGTCACTCAAGAGAGATATCAAACTTTTTAGGTTTCCACTTCTGCCCCCTGATAGCCAAGTAAAGAATCAGATCAGACCGAAATTTGGTGTCAGAGGTTACATGATATAGGGGGTCATTTGTAATAAATTTCAAGTTCACAGCATTAGCAGTTAAGAGACGTGCCATTGTTGCACTCAAACTGCCGATTCACACAATTTGACCTATGTGACCTTGAAAATTAGGTCAAATCAAAAACCCGTAAGATGTGAGCTGTATCCTTGCCAGGGGAACCGACCATAAGAATTTTATCGAAAACGAGTCACTCATAAGAGCGATATCACACTTTTTAGGTTTCCACTTCTGGCGCCCTGGTGGCCAAGTCAAGAATCAGATACAGACGACGACGGACACTGCGGTGCTATATAAGACTCTCCTACATTGAGCCAAGAACGGTAAGATAAAGGTTCTAATCAGAACCCGTCTTTTTCACTGGTAGTTTTCCCATGAACATCATCCGTCATTCTGTTGCGCGATGACCGAACCGGGCCCCAGTCACCGCAGTCACAACACAATAGAATCAGGTGAGAGTATTGATTGGGAACCGAACCGAATTGACGATACACGGACCGGAGAAAGTCAATACACAAACCGATAAGGCAAAAAAAAGTTAATGTTATGTTTCTGGTTTCTGCCTGCATCAATTCAAACCCCCGCGCGTCAATATCTTTTTATTATCACATTCAGTAGCCAAGCAGACGATATCCTGCACCTGAGCGCCACATGGCGTTTAGCCGTGCATTGATCTGTAAACATTGTAAAGCATTGTTTGGCAACAAACAGATATTGCAGACAGATGTTGCAGATATTCATTTTATTTTCATTCTTTCTGAATCTGTGCTGTATTTACCTCTGTCATTGTTAGTAGATTGGATATCGTCAATTGAGCTTACTAAAAAAAATGAAAATTATCATCACAGAAAAAATACACCCAATGACCGCATCAATGACCGCATTTTCAGCTGACCGTGAAACCAGAAACATAACATTAACTTCTTTCAGCCTAAAAATCAGAAATACGAACCGACAGTTATTGGGACACAGACCGCGGTTCAGTCTGTGATTTGTCGGTTTGTCGTCAGGTCGTACTCTAAATAATAGCATTATGGACCGACCAGAAACCGATTAGACTATGGTACAATGCGATACATACTTGTGGACCTGGCTGTAATGCGAGTTACTTTTACTGTACATAGTTGCACGGCCCTTTGCCAACTCATACATCAAGGATTGGGGGTCTTTATCAAAGGTAATGGAAGACACGAACATCATAACATAATGAAATGTCCTGGGGACATTGTGCTCACCTGGGAATCATTTAGTTGCAGATGAAATGACATATGAAGGTTAAATTGTCTTTTATTTATGACAAATGTAGCACTCTCAAGAGTTTGACCTCTGTGAACTTGATTAGGTCACAATTGACCTAAATTGGGTCAACTTGTACTGATGCCAAATAGGTGTATCCATATAAAATTTGAAGAATCTCAAAAGGTATCAATTTCTGTGGAATTTAAGAGTTTGCCCTTTCTGACCTTGGAAAGTAGGTCAAGTTAAAAATGATAATCGCTCTATGTCAATCTTGATCATATCGATCAATGATGCCCCTTTGAGGATCACACAGTGAAGGTTTCTTGATATAACTGACATTGAGTTTTATGACCTGACCTACTAACACCTGAACAGTAGGTTACATTGACCTGAGTTTTTGTTAATATGTAGAGATGCCCAATAGGTGTCTACAAATCAAATTTGAAGAGTCTAGGACCATTAATGACGAAAGGTGCTACATTCGCTGAAATTTTAGAGTTTGAACACTGTGACCTTCAAAAGTAGGTCAAATCAAAACCCATACATTATATTATGTAGTCTAATCATAAGTCTTGACAGTAAAAATTGTTCTAGCTATCAGCGTTCATGAGATATTGACAAAATACGGTATTCAAGGATGGCCGCCTGGACCCCAGACAGTAGGTCAAATGGCGATGATTTTTTTGGTGTCAAATCATGTTGTCATAAGACATCCTCACACCAAGTTTAAACTTTCTAGACTCAATAGTGAGCTAACTTGCCCCTATTGTTGACGGACGACGGACGGCCCGACAGACCCACAGACGACGGACGATAGACAAGACATGATGAGGTAAGCTCACCCAAATGAGCTAAAAATGTGTAATTTTTTACCATTTGTTTTAAGTGAATAATTCATCAAAACAGCAACTCAAGTACTTCATTTTACATCAGTACGTTGAGGATATTCATCCGAATACGAAAATGTATAGAAACATGGTATATATTGGATAAAGCTGATTCTATTGAGATTAATCGTGAGGCCCACCCTAATTAATAGCGCATTATTATTGCTGCAACTACCCCCGTACTAATTCACAATATGGTTGGAGGACCTACAATCAACTCATCTTTTGGACACTCATAAAGTTATACCTGGGAGTCATGTGTACCAAATTTCAACTTCATAGCTTTAGTGGTAACGTGCCATAGTTATACTCAAACAACCAATTTACGCCATTTGACCTCTGTGACCTTGACAAGTATGTCAAATCAAAAACCCGTATCATATGTGATGTATCCTTGCTAAGAGTATCTACTATAAAATTTTTACCAAAAACGAATCAGTAATAAGCGAGATATGGCACTATTCAAATTTTTGGTTTAGACCCCCTGGTGGCCAAGTTAAGAATCAGACCAGACCGAAAATCAGTGTCACAGGTCATCTGACCTAGGGGGTCATGTGTACTAAGTTTAAAGTTCATCGCTTTAGTGATTAAGATACGTGCCATAGTTACACACAAACGGCCAATTCACACCATTTGACCTCTGTGACCTTGAAAATTAGGTCAAATCAAAAACCCGTAGGATATGAGATGTTTCCTTGTCTGAGAACCTACCATAAAGATAAAATTGAAAACAAGTCATATAAAGCAAGATATTGCACTTTTCATCTTTTTTAGTTTTGGCCCCCTGGTGGCACAGTCGAGAATCAGATCAGACCGAAATTCGGTGTCAGAGATTATATGATGTAGGGAGTCATGTGTACCCAATTTTAATTGCCTAAGAAATGTGCCATAGTTACACTCAAACAGCAAATTTACGCCATTTGACCTCTGTGACCTTGAAAAGTAGGTCAAATCAAAAAATGAACGATATGTGATATATCCTTGCCAGGAGTACCTACCATAAAAAATTCATCAAAAACAAATCACTAATAAGTGAGATATCACACTGTCAATGTTTTCAGTTTTGGCCCCCTGGTGGCCAAGTCAAGAACCAGACCGGACCGTAATTCAGTGTCAAATGTCATCTGACCTAGGGGGTTATGCATACAAAGTTTTGAGTCCATAGCCTTAGCGGTAAAGAAACGTGCCACTGTTTTTGAAATAGGATACGACGACAGACGACGACGACAGACGACGACGACAACAACGACGGACGACAGACACTGCGGTGTTGTATAGACTCACCGCACTGATGAGCCAAAAATCCACTTGCCTCAATTGCCACATAGTTTTACCCCCAAAGTACGGAGACTGTTGCTATGATGGATCAAAAAATTGTTTCATGTTGTTCCAATTTTATTTTCAAGACTTATAATGACATTAATGAATGCCAAAATAGGGGTAAAGTCAGCCTAGTGTTTACAATTCGATATTGTAAAAACTTATTCAATATCCTACACAGTACCTCTTGATATATATCAGATAGAGTAGATCTTGCAGAAAAGAATGCTTTCTGTCACGTTGAGTTGAAGGGGGACTATAGGCAGGAGCAGAGAGGCTAATTTGGCCATCTTCAGGTGACTAATATACACAGTAAGGGCCCTGGGTCATGTCACTTGATGCTAGGGTGAGGGCGTCATCCCTACTAGTAGTGCCACTGTATACATGCAGTGGCAGAAATATGAACTAAACCTTTTCTTCTATATTTGGATATACTGGCTTTTAGGGATTCCTCCCCCCAGCCCCACCCACCCGGGACGGTATAGGGTTGGGGTAGGGGTAGGGTTTCTATAGCACTATACAGTATAAGGATTTGGGTATATTATGTAGAAGTTTTTCGATTGCTGGCAGCCGGCTCAGTGGCTGCGGTGTCTGAGGTGTTCTGCTAACACCATAGACAGAGGGGGTTTGAGGCCCGTCCAGTGCTCGACTTTTTTCCAGCTATTCATTCTTCTTTGAAAAGATTTTGATATCTAATCTTAGTGTAACCAAACTAAAGGGAGCAAGTTCGCAGCCGACATTAAACGTTCAATCATACATCCCACCACAGCATGATCTTCCGCTTATCCACAGCCTCTTAACCCATTGCCTACGGGTGATGTGATATCACGGGACCTACGCAAAACCATTCCCTACGGGGCCCGTCAAGCATAGGACCCAACTTCACTAACGATCTATGCGGCTCCCGTAGTTCTCAAGCGGGATCTAACCCTTTGAATCGAAGTCTGGTTACGTCAACTCTTAGGAGATGGCAGCACTAGCGATTCTGATTGTCTGAAGTGTGTGGTTTGCGCGGTCAAAGTGTGGCCACGTGTAGTCGATTTTGATGAAAAAATGGCTTCGAATTTTTTAACTGCAGGGGAAGTTATCGATGATTTGATGGCATCTAGCGGTTCGGAGGACCTCAATACGACCGCAGTTGAATCGGATTCCGATGTAGATGTAGTGTATTGGGCATGTACATGGGGCTGGGAGAGAGAAAAGACGTAGTTGTCTATATTGCACTTTATTCCGAACTAAACTAGAACGTGTAACACAGCACAAATAATCACATAACATGGGTGTCTATTACAGGTAAAGGCAAAGGGGATAATATAGCAATAGAACCCTGAATACATAACAGTAGAAACGTATGAACTTCCTAAATCTCGCAGAAGGGGTAAGGTGTTGAAAGATTCTGAGTCGGAAGATGATAGTGATCAAGAACCTTTGACAGATTATGACAATTTGAGTGATACAGGCAGCGTGTATGGTAGTGAACATGATGATTCAGACCATTTGAGTGACCAGAGCCATGATAGTTACAGGAACAGAAGTCCTAGCCCCCATCCAGTGCTTGGTAGAGGTCGGGGTAGGCCAGGTAGACGTGGACGGGGTAGGGGACGTCCTCGTGGCAGGGGACAAGGACAAGGACGTCCACGTGGTCGCCGTGCTCATGACAACCAGCTGACCCTGCCATTGTAATGGACCCCATTGATTGGCTCAATCAAGACCATACCCCAACTATTCACCCTTTTACTGGCACACCTGGCATTCAACTGGGGAACATTGATGACAAGACTTCACCACTGAATATTTTCTATCACTTCTTTCCCGAGTGGATCATAGAAACTATATCTAATGAGACTAACAGATATGCTTTCACCAAAAAGAGCAGCCCAAGTGAAATAAAAACATTGCTTGCACTGTGCATTGCCATGGGTCTGGTGAAGAAGCCAGAAATCAGCGACTACTGGAATAAGACGCCTATATATGAGACTCCCTTTTTCAGATGCATGCCCAGGGATAGGTTTCGTAAGATTCTGAGTAATCTCCACTTTGTGAACAATGAGGACAGTGATCCAAATGATAGGTTTGCAAAGGTTAGGTCTATCATTGACCTTGTGACTGACAGGTTCAAGACAAATTACACACCAAAAGAGCACATTTCAACGGACAAATCACTTCTCAAATTCAAGGGACGTCTGAAATTCAGGCAATATACTGTATAGTGCTATAGAAACCCTACCCTCAAAAGAGGGCAAGGTTTGGTATAAAAGCATACAAGGTGTGCCGGAGCAAAGGTAAGGCAGCTGGTTACAACTGGAACCTGAAAGTCTACACGGGAGAGGACAAGGACAAAAACGTTCCAGCCAGTGACAAGGTTGTTGTTGATCTGAATGCCAAGACTTGCTTGGGAAGGGCTACACTATTTACATTGATAATTGGTACTCTAGTCCCCTCTTGCATGTGAAACTGTTCCAACAAAAGACAAATGTTGTTGGGACTGTCAGAAATAATAGAAAGAACATGCCCCAAGAATTTGGCAAGGAGCCTTTGAAACATATGAAAATGAAGAAGGGGGACGTGATATCCAGGACATGTGCTGAGGGTTTGATTGGCCTCATATGGAAGGATAGGAAAAATGTTAGAATGCTTTCTACTATGCACAATGCACAGATGAGTGATACTGGTAAAAAAGAAAAGGATGGATCCCCCAGGATGAAGCAAGCATGTATTCTCACTTACAATGAGGGAATGGGTGGTGTCGATTTGTCTGACCAGATGTCCGCAACCTACCGCTTGGTCAGAAAATCGGTACAAGAAAATGTTCTTTTATCTGTTGGATATGATTGTGCTGAACTCTTACAATATTTACAAGGAAGCTGGGGGAACCCTTGACTTCAAGTTTTTCAGGGAAGCTCTGATTGAAGGAATCATTGATGACAGTGATTTGCCAAGCTACCCAACCAGGGGACGACCCGCAACCTTGGTAAGTCCACTTCGTTACACTGGCAGGCATTTCCCCATCCACCTTACCCCTAATGGGAATAAGGAGAAGCCCTTCAGGCGCTGCATTGTTGGTGTAGACAAAAAGATCAGGAGAGCGACAAGGATTGAGTGTGACATCTGTGGAGTTCCACTTTGTGCTGTTCCGTGCTTCAAGGAATACCACGTAAAATCGAACAAACGCAACTCCAACTAAATGAACGAAAATAAAATGCAAGAAGACTAAAAAGGTAATTTTTTGTTATATGTTTCTTTTCATGTGATACATACAGTCATAAATTGGTAATGTTATATTTCAGAAAAAAAATGTGACAGTTTTCGGCCAAAAATGTAGTTTTTTGTGAAAAATTGTGGTTTTTGACCCCAAAATTAGGTAATAGTGCAAAAAAATTTACCAAACCACTTTCTTTTACCTTCTTTTACCATAACTCAAAGGATTTAAGCCATAAAACCCTGAAAAGGTCATTATCTAGAAAAATTATTTTTACCATAAATTGATACCGTATGGGGGGCATTTTATATCAAAAAAAATACCGTAGGCAAAGGGTTAAACCCCGCTGAGTGTCTTGTGTTACAACTTGTTACGGAACATTGCCTTATCTGTATCACCTTGGTAACTCCTACATCCGGATCTCCCGGTATCACTCGGTAGGCTACTGCCCAAACACCTGGTATCATGTCCAAGCCTGCTTCGGAAATCATTGGTCATTGTCGACCCTGGGTCGACCAAAAAATTATTTCCCTTTGTTTCACCTGTAATTCGGCATTTTCGCACCAGCTATTCGAAAGTTGGCGCTCACATCGATCGTCTGCTACCAAATACATGCATGCTTCCTACAGCAAATTTTGGGGCAAATCGCTTGTGAACACGCTCGCGACTCGTGAAAGACTGACGAAGACACTACCTTCAAATTCATGTTTTTTTCTGCATAAATACAGCTTTCTTTGGCCAATTTTGACATGTTAGAAAGAAAACTAGAGCTGGCTACTGCCAGCGAACTCTCTGCCGAATTATTATCTGGGGGTACCTGCTATGTTGACAGGAAGTTTTTGGGGCATGGTTTTGAGGGAGGTACGTGCACTTATGTACATTTGGGATAGGTGATGACCACAAAATGAGTCTAAGATGAAGATGTTTATCGAAAATGTCTATCGAAAATAGTCCGGCTGGCACTCAGTGCTGCAACGATTTAGCAGGTCACAAAAATCTAGTTTTCTGGGCGGGCGAAAGTACAACATCCGAACAAAACACAACATATAAAGGCTATTTCATTAAAAGCACAGTCTAGGCATAAAGAATATTTTGTACAGACTATTTTCATGCGAAATGTTCCGAGTATCGTGGACATTGACTAAATAAATGGACCTACGAACTGGCGCTACACAAGATGATAACTGGGTTGTTTCACACATGCATTTTTGCCCTATTTTGGTAACAGTTTCTCCCTTAAATTCGTACACCATTGGTCATTACATCAATTCATCTTCATTTTACCAACTTTACGGCATATTCCTTGGGCATATTCAACCAAACCTGCATGGCTAAACAATAAATCTACTGAGGGCGAAACGACCACGCTACAACGGCATGAGGCCGAAACGGTCGTGAAGCATGTGTGGTGATCTGGTAGCTCTTGGTGTGTTGGCCTTAGGCCAGATGGCGCCACCAGTCTCTTCGGAGGCTGCCGGGTGACGGGACCATGATGAGACACCGTAGAAGTGGGGAGGGTGAAGACGGCATGGTTTTAGATGAGATGTGAGGATTCTGTGTCGAAGGAATAAAGGAGTTTTATAGACATGAAGGTATGTTAGCGTGAGTTAATGCCGAGCAAGGAGAAGTACCCCCGACGAAACTTAAAACATGTACATGTGCGAAACTAAAAATAGCATTTTTTAATTACTACGCGGTACGAAGATTTATATTCAGATTTTTATTTTTCGAAAGTCCGTAAATTCTCGGTAACACAGATGGACGCCGATTCAGAGTTATTAATATTCAACATGCAATACAGTTAATAAATACGCCAGTGGAACTTGTGAAGTGAACACTCTGGGGAACTACATGATGGAGGTGCGCTGTTCGGTCCGGCACAATGTTTACGACTTCACAGACTAACAGACGTCATTCCATACCACCATATAAACTCTCTGCTATAGGCAGAGAGTTAAAAATGATTAAATTTGACTTTTTCTTTTCTTCCCAAGAAATCAGCAAAAAAAGTGCGTTTATGACACATTTTTGTGGATTTTACCCAAAAAACGAACCCGAGTATACACACCCATCTAGAATCACCTGAAAGAACTGAAAATATCCAAGAAACCTTGGCCCATATTCATAAAGAATGTTTATACACTGATTAGCTTAGACATGTCTATCTTCTAAACAGTGTTTAAAACAGGCTTGTCCATGACTGCATAAATACCCCTGTTTATCGCATTTCATGAAGGGCGATGATCGGCCGATTATACGTCCGTGTCTAACTCAATGATTAGGCCCTGTTTTTCTCAATCTGGTAAACGAAGGATCATGTAATCTGAACACGTAACAGGTCGAACAATACACCAGCATGGCCAGTGTGGACTGGAGTGGCATAAGGCTTTCAAGATTCTACACATGTCACTCATTTCCAAAACGTCGAAGAAACGAGCAGACAATTTTTCGCTTGAGCAACGTTCGGGATTAATTGAATGTATCAAAAAGAGGATGAAAGTGAAAGAAGACAAACGAACCGGTACGATTGCCAACCAAAAGAAGCAGACCGCTTGGGAGGCTATCGCGAAGGAGATGGCGGCTCTTTTCTCTGAAAGGGCGAAAACACAGTCGAAGGATTTGTGGCGACGGATGAAAACCAAAGCCAAGATCACAGCTCGGGCCGTCAAGATTGACATCATCGAAAGGAGGAGGTGAAGCCGTGACAGGGGATCTTTCAGATGAAACGCAGGTAATTCTCAATATCATCATCGGGGAGTTGAAACAGATCCACAATCAGTTGGATGACGACGGTGTTCCTTCGGACGGGTCTGAACCAAACCAGCAAATTTCAGATGATTCGGAGGTCACTGAATACGATGTGAGCGAAACGTTCACCACAGGATGTTCATCAAGTGTAAGGACTACTGGTGGTAGGAGCACTGAAACTCGCGATGCTAGGCAAGTCAAGTACGTAACAGCGCAACTACGATTAGAAATCATGTACCATTGCCACAGAGGTCAACAAACATAACGAAGGACTCTAAGAATGAAGAGGAAGAATGTGATACTGTTATATTGAAATTTTCATTTATTGAAAATCTGATGCTTTGCTTTACATGTATCTTCTCTATTTGCAGGAAGGCACTGGTCTGGTCATTTCCTTCCACATCGAAAGAAACTAGGAAGAAACCTGTCATACCTGGTAGTACCAGTACTTCAATGAACATGGGAAAAGGGAAATGTACATCGAAGAGTGACAAACCTAAGACCTACGTACACATTTTCTTCCTGCGGGGTAATGTACATAGGCCTATAATAACAGTTAAAACAAACGAAATTAGAACTTTCGACATCTCGAAACCGGAACAGAAGATGCTACATGCAATCTCCTAGCGAGTGCATTAGAATCCCGAAACTCATCCACATTCATCTTTCAGGCAATCGAAACCTTCACCTGTCTCGTCTGCTGACTCTCGCAGCACCTCACCGGTGCTATCCAAGGCCGACACTACACGTGGCTACCTGAAAGAGGAACACGAGGCAAAGATGATACTGATTCAATATGAACAAGAAGCTGCTATGGTAAAGAAGGAAGCTGCTGTGGAACAAAAGAAAGCCGTTATGTTAGAGCAGGTCACCGCGAAATCGAAGAAGACCGCATTTGATGACAAGGCTGAATTTTACATAGAAAAACGTAAGAAGCTTTGTATCAACCTGTAGTCAGTGTAAAGATTTTTTTTAATAAATAAATCTTGATACCCACTGGAAGTGTTCTCTTATGAATCTGTCTCTGAAGAGATTGCCTCGCATATGCGCCTCAACGTGATGAGCCGCCAATTCTGGCTGTTCGTACCGTATTGGGCGGGGGTCGTCATCTTGCGGCGGGATGGCATCATTTCGTTGAATGGCAAGGTTGTGAAGACAGGCCGTGGCTACAATAATAGCCATACTACCCTGCAGCTGAATAAAACGTGTATGATAAATATACTCCCGGAGTTTGTTAATGCCTGTGCTTAAAGGCTGGAGAGATCGACAATTTCAAAGTTAAAAAAGTGATATTGAGATGTTCATAAACTTACCTGACATCGGAGGGAATTTCGGTCGCCAACAGAGTGGAATCGTTTCTTCAATATGCCATACGCTCTTTCTATCAGACCTCTTGTCCTCCTTTGCGCAGTGTTATATCTCGTTTCCGCCGGTGTTCTTGGATTACGAATCGGTGTCATCATATAGGGTCGGCAAGTATAGGCTGGATCCCCGAGTAGGATTCCACGATTTGCCCCACTATCAAATTGCCTGAACAGATGAGACTCTTCAAAAATTCTCGAATCTGAGCTGATCCGTACCATCGTGCAACCACATGTGTGAACATCATCAGGTGATTGCAAACAAACTGTCAATTCCAGCTGTAGTATCGCTTCCTGTTGATGAATCGTATAGCATCGGCACCTCCTGGGCTCACGATTGCTACGTGGGTTCCGTCGATAGCGCCAATCACGCCTGGGAACGCGGCAATTTCATAGAACCCTTGCATCATCACCCGTCTCTCCTCCGCTGTGGTCGGAAAGCGGATGAAGCGTTCCTTCCATCCACAGATCGCTTCGGAAACACGACGTACCACACAACACGTAGCTTGCGAGACACCACTTGAATCCCCAAATTCGATTTGAAAACAACCAAAAGCATAAAACTGGAGTGCAACAGCAAGTTGCTCTATCGGAAGAAGGGCTCGATTCCTTCTCGTGGGATGCTCTATCTGGGGTCCAATTAGGTCAAGAACATAACGGAATGAATCCTTTGATATTCTGTATCGCCTTATAAATGCCCGATCAGTGTACTCTTCCAGAGGGTTACTACGGTCCTTGAAGACACGTAAAACGCCACGCGGCACTTCCTGCCCAGCCTCTGCGGCTTCTTCCGCAGCAAATTCGACCACAACTAGCGCATCCATTGTACTCTCGACGCTCGCCAGAAGAGAAATGACCGACTGATCAGCAGTTAAACAAGCCCCTTTCGACGTTTAAAATTTCTTTTGTCATCCTTAAACAGGCGATCTTGTTTAGCAACCGCCTAAACATGGGACAAGCTAATCACCCTTTATGAAATGCTGTCTAATTTGTGTGCCCGATTATCACCTGTTTAAACACTGTTTAAACAAGACAACGGTGTTTAACTGAAAAACATCGTTTATGAATATGGGCCCTTTTCTTTACGCCAACATGATAGGAACAGTTGTTTCTTCATGACAAGCCTTCAAAAACTAGGTATTGAAAACAGCACATTTCACAAACACAATTGAATACCTAAGAGTAGATTTTTTTTAAATTGACTCCCCATGCCGGCCCAAGAAGAGTGTTAGTATAAAAAAATTATACCGAGCCATTTTCTTGCGTATATATTATGAAATGGCCAGGGCCATTGTGCTCACCTCATGTGGAGGAAAGATGGATAAAGAGCATGGTATTGTGTCATGTAGTGTTAGGTTTGATGTAGGTCCAAGCAATTACAATTTCCCCAAAATGGCCAATTTACAGTACATTCGACCTCTGTGACCTTGAAAAGTAGGTCAAATCAAAGAAGACCCGGGTGATACATTGAATGGTTGTTAGAATTAGATGTACCTATGATATAAAATTGGTGCCAATCGGGCAAGTCATTACTAGGAATAATGGCATTTTGATGAATTTAGGATTAGGCCCCCTCCCTGGAGGCCAAACGGCAAATCAGATCGCACCAAACTTCGGTACCTGAGATCACCTGACCAAGGGGTATATGTGTACTTAATTTGTGATCAATAGTCATTGCAGTTAAGAAACGTGCCATAGTTACGTCCTGACGGCGAATTTACGTCATTTGACCTCTGTGACCTTGACAAGAAGGTCAAATTAAAAACCTGTGTGACATATACTGTATGGTGGTTAGATGTACCCATGATATCAAATTGGTGGCAATCGGGCAAGAAGTTAAGGAATAATCACATTTTTAAGGTTTTTGGATTTTGCCCCCTGGTGGTCAAGTGGTGAATTACATTGGACCAAACTTCGGTCCCTGAGATCACCTGACTAAGGGGTAAATGTGTACCAAATTTGGTATCAATAGTCATTGCAGTTTAGAAACGTGCCATCATTACATCCTAACGGCCAATTTACACCATTTGACCTCTGTGACCTTGAAAAGGAGGTCAAATCAAAAACCCGGAGGATATATGATGCACCTTTGCTAGAAGTACGTACCATATTTTTTTCAAAATTTCCCGACTACTATTAAGGGAGATATTGCATATTTTCACTTTTAACGTTTGGCCCCCTGGAGGCCAAACCATGAAACGAATCGGACTGAAACTTGGTCTCCAAGGTGTCATTACATAAGGGTACATGTGTACTAAGTTTCAACTCAATAGCTCTAACAGTTACGAAACGTGCCCTGCTAACGGACGACGGACGACGACGACGGACGACGACGACGACGACGACGACGACGACGACGACGACGACGACGACGACGACGGACGACGGACGCCACGGTATGGGATAAGCTCACCTCTGCTAAGAGGTGAGCTAAAAACAAAATCTGAACGATGACACGGAAGAGAAAGAAATATATACATGTAGGCCTATGCTTCGCCTCGATCAAATTAAATAATTTTTAAAAAAAATGTGTCTAGTGTTTAGTCGTAGAGCAAGGTTTAGTGGGCCTATTTGGTACCAGCAGGAGTATATAGCCTATAACAACTGGCATAAATCCCTAACCTCTGACATTTAATGGCAGTTCAATAGCGGATGGGTGTGGGGATAGGCCCATTCACATCCTGGAGTTGAAATGAAAAAACTCCCTGTTCATAGCCTTTGTGACAATGGAGTTTTATACCCCTTTTGCTTATTCTGGACCCAGATCATCCTTATTCATCCTCTTGCAAACAGGGCCTACAACACGACTTCTCTGAATAAGTATGTATGGAGTGAAATTGCCTGATATTGTCAGGATGTCTTTATTTGACTTTTAGACGTAATGATAATTCCTCTATGTCATGCTCCACTCCAAATATTATTCATCACCGATAAGAAACATAATTCCCCCCGAGGTTCCCAGGGCCCGAAGACCAAGCGGCAGCACATGGTAATATTCTCATGCATGTGTATGTGGCCAGTGCAGATGGATGCATCTTCAACGCAAAGAGAGCTTGTTTACTGATTGGCTAATGGCCGCCACTAAATCGGAGCCTGGCAGGTTACTAGGAAAGTATCTCCCCATGTGGCTAATGTCCGCTCATGTCAGCGCGGCATCAGACGTTATCATCATCAAAAGAAACTTCTTCAGCTATACACTAACCTTTATTTAATCATGCGGAAGCTGTGAGAAAGTGACTTCAAAGATCATTTTCCGATTAGACTTGTCAGATTAGTCTTTACGGAAGGAAATACTCCCTTTTGGTTTGATTTCAACCAATCAATGGGGATTTAACTCAGGCTGTCAATCAGAATAAATTACAACTGTCTTTGCATTCCTTCTGAGAACAAGTTTCTACTGGGCAGCGTTTCCTGCCTAAAGATGCACACTGGTAACTAAGGGCATCCAAGGAGGGCCAATACTACTGGCGGGATGTATGAATGATTGTATTACAAATGAGGCCTCCCACTGAGCACTAGATAGATGGTATTTATCAGGGCTTATCAGTTGTGGTAGATTTGAACTCGGCTGGGCTTCTAGTGGGTTATGCAGTGTGATCTATTGGAAATTATGAGCAGATAGTCTCGTACTTGCTCCCTTAATACTAGTCTGGTTACTCTTAGATTTAATACAAGTCCAAAAATATTTTGATAGAAGTACGAAAGATGATGCCCTAGCCGCAAGTGGTCATGTCAGATTCAGCACTAAATACATTCCTCGTAGTCGTACAAGAATGAATCATTTCGACGTACTGTGAGATGTGAGAGACCTCTATTGGCAACTTCATCTAACTTTATCTTGCCTACCTAGCTGCTGCCTATATTGTCCCTTTAGGCCATTTTGAAACGACCCTTTTCACCGCTTTTCACAGGCAACGTTTGTTTACCATGGCATAAAAGTAAAATTATACAAGCTTATTCAAGCAATTTACTTGAAGTCATCCATGCCTTCCAATGTTCATGATATTTTCGAATGCTTTTGGTGATGATTTGATTTAAAACATGACTTTAATGTCATGGTAAACTTACGCTGCCTGTGAAAAGATGGCCGAAATTTATTTTCGCATACGGTCTATTGCCAAAGTTATTGCAGTTTTTGTAACCAAGTCGCAAAACATTACATCAACCGGGCAAACTAAGTCCTATAAACCACTATGGTGACGTCATATAGGTAGGGTATTTCCCGAGGAAAACCCAGGGAACCCCGGCTGTCCTCTGCCTCAACTTAGTCGGGAGATAGAACTTGAAGATGTGCCCCCCCCTGTCTAAATTCAGGGGGGGCCACAACTTCACTATATAAGCCTATCAGGATGCGACTAAGGGTCCGACCCGCTTTGAGCCAATATGGTAGCCTCCATGTAGGCTTGTGCCCAATCTCAAGACGGATACTCTGTATTAATTAACAGCAATTCAAGTACTTCATTTTACATCAAGAATATCCATGCAAACTCGAAAATGTATAGAAACACGGTATTGATTGGATAAAGCAGATTATATTGAGATTAATCGTGAGGCCGACCCTAATTAGCGCATTATTATTGCCTCAACTACCCCCTTACTAATTCACAATTCGACTAGTTCGAGGAAGTACAATTTACTCATCTTTTGGAAACTCATAAAGTGATACCTCTGCTATCTATTTCAATGATAGATTTGTCAAAAATAGGTTGAAAAAATATTTTCTAAGGATGAACTTATAAAAACGTTTTCCACGGACAATTTGGCTGAATAAAGCCATCATGCTGCAAAGATACTTATGAAAATACAAAATCTGCAGTGGGAATATGTTCACTTAACCTAGATCATGAACTGTATGAAATATTGTTGAACTATTTGAAGAATTACAGGATATAAACCACTTTGAAATTTAGCCGAAATCAGTTTAAAAATTACCTATTGCTCCAAGTATTTTTTTTAATTCTCAGACAGTGGGGAAATTAGAAAATCAGCAACGATGGTCTCTCATTTCATGCTATGGGCTATAAGAGGTAATTTTTTTTAAAGTACTCATTTGTATAATTTTTAATGAAATGGTCAAGGGACCATGTGCTCACCTGTGTCAAAGGACCTTGAAAAGTAGGTAAAAAAACTGCAGACGATATATGATGCATCATTCACTAGAAGTACCTACCATATTTGAAAAAAACTTTTCGGACCAGTAAGGGGAACAATGGCATATTTTCTTTTGACGTTTGGCCCCCTGATGGCCAAACCGTGAATCATATGACGTCACGATTTGGTCTCTGAGTAGGGGTCACCCAGGGGTACATTTGTACCAAATTTGAGATCGCTGGCTAAAGTGGTTACTAAATACACCACCGTTCTCTAACGGCAGTGCCGCCAGTCGACCTTGATCCTGTGGCCTTGAAAAGTAGGTCGGAAAAATAATGCGGTGGATATATGATGCACCATTGCTAGAAGTAAAACTTTTTTTTTCAAATTTTTCAGACCAGTTATAAGGGAGCAATCGCATATTTTCACTTTTGACGTTTGGCCCCTTAGTGGCCAAATGTGAAACATATGACAACATGATTCGGTCTCATAAAAGCGGTCACAAGGGGGTACATTTATACTAAATTTGAGATCTCTGACTAAAGCAGTTACAAAACGTGCCGCCAATGTTTAACGGCAGTGCCGCCGACAGACGTTGACCTCTGTGACCTTGAAAAGTAAGTCAAATCAAAAACCCGGAAGATTAGTTTTAAGCATTGCTAGAAGTACCTGCCAAATTTTTCGGACCAGTATTATGGGAGAAAACGCATGTTTTCACTTTTGACGTTTGGCCCCCTGGTGGCCAAACCTTGAATCATATGAGGTCGCGATTCAGTCTCAGACTTTGACCTCTGTGACCTTGAAAAGCAAGTCATATCAAAAACCCGGAGGATATGTGATGAAGCATTGCTAGAAGTACCTACCATATTTTTTCAAATTTTTCGGACCAGTATAAAGGGAGAAAACGCATGTTTTCACTTTTGACGCTTGGCCCCCTGGTGGCCAAACCGTGAATCATAATTATGAGGTCGCGATTTGGTCTCTGAGTAATGGTCACCAAGGGATACATCCGTACCAAGTTGGAGTTCAACGAAACGTGCAACCCATGTCTAACGACGGCTGACGGACGACGGCCACTGCGTCACTGTAAAGGCTCACAGGTGAGCCAAAGAGCATGCTTAGGAATCCCTATATTTTTTTCCCTGTAAAGCACCAGTACTCTTCCATTACCCATCAATATATGGGATTCATAGCTTTGTAATTATTAAAGAAAGTTATTAGTTATCATTTAGGGGTTATTCACACAGGTCCAGAAATGACATAAATCTCGTTTTTTGAAGAATTTTTTTTCTCACTAATTTAAAGTGGTAAAATGCAAAAACCGAAACCATGGTCCATAATGGAGACCGACGAACTAAATAACTAGGCAAAAAAAACGACTTATCTTTTGTTTCCATCACAAACAGTCAACACCGACTTTTTGATACGTCAATTTTAATGAAACCTTTGAGATTGATACAAATCATTGAAAGTCATGTAGATTTATTTTAAAAACATGACCAATTGATGTATTTCGACTTTTGTGATCAAGGGTACTATCTCCTCTTCAAGTTGATACAATATTTTTGTAAAAGGTCTTTAATGTTTTTTAGTGGCCGGTTACCATAGAAACCAATAAACAGTGTTATACAGCAAAACACTCACAGTAGAACATCTCTATTAAGGACACCCTTGGGACTGACAAGTGCTGGACAGAGAGGTGTCCTGATTACAGAGGTTCATTTCAATGGAAACAACCACTTTGGGACAAAATGCACTTTCCTTAATAAAGAGGGTGTCATTAATAGAAAGGTATCCGCTAAGGGAGGTTCCGCTGTAATTTGGGGCTTTAAAAAAATCCAGTTACCTCTATTCACATAACTTACCCCAAAAATATGGAGACTCCAAAAATTGTTTCATGTTGTTCCAATTTTATTTTCTAGACTAATATTGGCATTTATGAACGCCAAAATAGGGGTGAAGTCAGCAGAGTGTTTACAATTTGATTCTTTTTTACACAGTACCTATTGATATATTTCGGGTAGAGTAGATCTTGCAGAAAAGAATGCTTTTTGTCACGTTGAGTTAAGACTTACATTGCCAAAGTTATTGTAGTTTTTGTACCAGTTTACTCGATTCCCCGCAAACGCAATGGCGCAAAGGTGCAATGGCGCATTGGCGAAGTACATTTAATTGTCTTTCTCATGGTGGCAGCTTGTGTGTCAGAAAATTATTTCTTCCGGGTATACGTGGCATGAACTTGGGAAGGGTTTAGAAATGTTTAGTGCCTTGGGAAGCTATATTATGACTCGGCCACCATAAAAATGTGTCATTGTTTGAGTAGGCCTAGCCTTGTCTGATAAATTCTATTCTTCTTAGTCTGCGCGTTGCTTGTTTCCTAGTGTCGTAGCGATGGGTGTCGACATGTGAGAAAGTAAACAAGCTAACCAGATGTAATGTAAATTCAGCAGTGCAATTGAAGGATATGATTTTACGTCTACTTATTGTAACCATTGAATTCCATTCCTTTTAAAGTGATTACGCTGAAAAAAATATTAAATAATAATTAATATCCACCCTGTAGTTCATAATCATTATTAACTCACACAATGTAGTGAGTGTAATGGTTACGTATGTATAAAGTGTAAACAAAATTCATATATCCATCATGTCCATCGAATCTGAAAAAATTTGTGCAGACCCATGACAATTCTGGTTCCGGTACAGTTTGTCGCATTCCATACGGGCCGCGCGTTGGCCGATCCTGCATTCACGACACACCGCAACCACAGTTACCACGTCGGACGTGATTCCCATTGTTTCCTTCCTCGTGACGCAATTATTTCATGACGTCATGAGCCATTGACCATTCGTACAAGTAGATTTAATCACACCGGCGCCACTGAAGTGCGGGTGTTGGACATCATGTATTTAAAAATCGTCTGCTAGGACATACAGGACAACGTCGACGGAGACAGTTGTGACATTTCATTGCAGACAAAGCAAACGTCCTCTTCTTCTCGATTTACGTACTTTACTTCAAAAAAGTCAGTTTTGACACGACAAAATCCAGATCCAGTCACATGATTTCTAGTAACTGCCAAACTCGACCCAGTGCCCAGTGCCGGAACTGTGAAGTAATGATGTAGGTCACGTGGTCAGAGTGCAGGAGTTCCCGTACCGCCTGGCTATCCGATTCAGCATCTACCGTTCCAGAACGACACCAGCGCCTCTAGTGCCAAGATCGTAAATTTGCCATTCTTGATTTTGGCACCAAACGAATCCAAAAAAACGCGTTAAAACAATTAAGAATATATCAGCTACAAAAATTCGTTATTAACTAACTGGTGAAGAAACATACACAAATATCTAGGCTAGCAGGTGGAAAATTCAATTATTATTTCACCACAAAGAGCTGCTTCTGTTCGCAGATATGAGACAGCTACCGGGGCGGGACTATTTCTTTATGGGGCCTTATTGTTCAGCGTCTCCAAGGAATTCTATTTTTAGAGTCCAATGCGGGGGGGGGGGGGGGTAGGGGGGGCCTTCCCCCCAATGTACTCACTAAAACCTGTCACTTTCAGAGAACGGGGAGGGGGTTTGGGGGACTCATCCCCCAATGTACTGGCTAAATATGTCAGAAGGACGGGGGTTTGAGGGGCTCCCCCATGTCACACAGTTGTGTGAGTTCACTAGAGCTTGCTCTTAACATATAAATATTAATGACAAACATAACCCTCCTTCCGTTACAATCCCACAATGCCCAGCCCCAGACCGACCGGCGGTCAGACCATGGGCAACACAGAAATGAATGCTCCAGACGAGTAATTTCTCCCACTTTATCACCACCATTATTCGCGACATTTTTGACACTTTCGACTTATTTAGCGTTAATATCGTGATTGGGGGACAAGATTCATTCCGTCATTGCGCGTTATCGAGATTGCAGGGAATCGAGTAAGCCTTTGTAACCAAGCCGCAAAACATTACTTTTAACTGGGAAAACTACGTCCCAACCACTATGCTGACGTCAAATAAGGTAGGGTATTTCCCCCAAGGAACAGCCAGCAAACCCCAGCTGTTCCAAGTTGTAGGGTGTTCAGGTCACGTGACTTTCGACGTTCCGTAAGCGCATTTTCGCGTCACGCACAGAAAATGACGAAAAAAACTTTTCACACCTCGGTTAATTTGGGTGTCTTATCGATGATGTAAAAAGAAACCAGGAAGACCCAAGGTAAACAGGTATCTAATCTTTCATTGTCTCAAATTTCAATAAAATTCATCGAGTATTTGGGGAGAAATTAGAAATTACGCACAACTTGGGCCGCCGTGGCGATCATCACGTCCGCCATAACGTTATGCTAATGAGGACGGCACGGGGGCGTGGCCAACTGTCACTTGCTCGTCAAATCTTTGGCGCCTTTTCCGCAAAAGGGCATATGACCTATGTAAATTATCTATCCGGAAATGAACTCTACTGCTGAAACTCTTGCTGTTTCAAGATTTGACACTCCTAAACAACACCTAATTATCCCTTCTGAAATCTCATAGAAATGATAATTAAACGGATTTAGTGGTAATTGTAAGTATAAACCTCTGTTTTGATGAAAATAATTTGACATCGCCAGCGGAAACAAGAGTTTATGATTTATTTTGTAGTTCCAACTTGGCCAATGGTGGCGCATGCCCAATTTTCGTAACATCCGGGCACTTTTCCAATTAAATTAGCATTAGAAAATCAGCTGATTTCAGTCAGTTTGGGTAGGTTTATTGTATATTTTGACAATGTTTTCATTCTTGCTATCTCGTGACAGTTGACTAATGTTGTTCTTTACAGTCCTGAGACTCGAATGCTCTGTATTTAAAGGTTTTGTTGGGTAGTTTGGTGAAAATATCAATGTTTTTCTTTTCATTTCCTGGTTCATGCATTCAGCATTGCATGGTTTTAGTGACAGTGTGACAGTGTTCTGTGAGTGACCAGGCCATGTTTGGCTATAGCTGTGTGAACTATAGCACCATCTGTAACTCTGAACCAATAAAGCCTTGGGGGGAGATGTCTCATTGACATAAATGATATAATTGAAAGTACCGATACCGACTAAGATATTATTCTTTATTTTGAGGTATTATTCTTTATTTTTAGGTATTATTCTTTATTTTCATATCTGGCTGGATGAAGAGAATTGAGGCAGATTCAGCACAATGAGGGATTGTGGTTGTCAAGCAGCGAATACATTCGATGGTACTTGAGGCGTATTATCCGTTACTTTCATCTGTAATTTGCAAATGAGTTGAATAATAATGTATGAACTTGATTTATAACGCTTCTAGTCTTTCTGTGTCTGTTAATAGCCACATTTCAAACAGTCGACTGGCGTCCTTACTCTCATCCGATCATTTTGATATATTACAAGCCTGGTTCGAATATTAATGGTGTTGGCAGAGTTTGACGGCCATTTTGGTTTCAATATGTTGGCCATCTTGGTTTCAACATGGCTGCCTGATGGCGGTTGCATCAAAGTGGATAAAAATAGACTGACCTCAAGCTGCATATCATACCAGTGTCTTAGTTTAAGAAACTGAAATGATATCTGCCAACATCCTTATTACTAGCAGCCATATTTCAATATTTGTCCTTGGCGGCCATCTTGGAATGCCGCCATATTGAATTCCAACCCGAATATCCGTAATTATCAAGTTTTACTACTCCTTTGGCTTGCAATGGGAGTCGGAGCTGCAGAAAAGGTTGCCAAGTTACATAGTTTTGGTGGCCATCTTGGTTTATTGGTAGCCATCTTGGATTTTGGCGGCCATTTCGGATTTGTTAGGACGGACATCATAATATGACTCCGTTCTATAAATTTTGCTGAAAAATATTCATAAATAAGATTTCTACAGCTAAAATACTGATCATTTTCTCACCCCGGCAGCCATGTTGGATGCCATTTGACCTTTGACCCTGTAAGGCATTTTCCCTATGGAGCCCTTGGTCAAAATTTCCCAATCTTGCGAAGTTTAAATGCCTATAACTTTGGACTGAACAGGAATTTTTCCATTCTGTAAAAGCCATAATGCTTATAATAGCTGATACTTGAAATATAGCCTGCAATAATAATTGTATATGTAATGGTTTATTTTGACCTGAACACCCTATTCCAAGTACCCAAGTCGCGTGACTGTGACTGAGTCACTCCTGATAGATCTAGCCTCATCCCTAAATGCAAGCCGACCACTGGCCCCACCTACCTTAAATCTTAAAGATTCCCTATCTTTTTCATTTGCATTCCCCACTTCGAGGAAAGCAGCCACTTTTCTCTTTTTGGACTCCGTTCTGATAATCTTTTTATTGGACATGTCAGCAATACAGTGGATGTGTGCATGGGACGTTAAAAGGGCGATTTGGGTGAAATCCGAAAAAACTAGATGAGGGAGGTTTACTGATTTGTATAATCTATGCATGACGTCACGCGCACTGATATTTTTAATTGCGGCACTGGGGCGAGCTTGTCGCAACTCCAGATCTATGGGTGGTTATATCCGCAAAAATAGGAAGATCGTGGGACAGGGTCAAAGTTTCCACTTTTGCCCTTTTTGACCCTCCCTGGGGGGTCCCACGGTTCGTTAAGGGGGCCAAAAACTATGCAATGTTAAAGTACCCCCATAGACCTTCATTTTGATACCCATGTTGACATGTTTCGATGACATCAACTTTTTGACCCCTACTTTGGGACCATTAGGCCCTATTAAGGGTCTCATTTCTGACTTAATGTGCAACTTTACGCGGGAGAAAAATTGATTTTTTAAATCAGCACCCCCATATTACCCAAAAACGACTGTTTTCAATTTGTCCGCTAATTTGTCAAACGGAACTTCACATTTTTCACACTCGTCCCATGGCCTACAGATTTCGAGTGACATCACTGTCCTTATATAGGTATCTTTCACACGTGCCTTTGTTTACATATCTGACGGGGGGGATTTTGCAGGATATACATGTACTAGTATACACCAAATGCACTTGACAAGCTTCAGTATTTAAAACATTTAACCCTTTCACTATCATTTCAAAACAAATCTTAATGTAAACAAGTGGAAATCTTCTTAAGTTCAACTGACCTCACAGACTTGTCGAATTCTGATTGGCCGAAAGTACACAATGCTTTGCTGAAAGGGTCAGGAAAAAAATTCGCCTCTCGTTCAGTTCATTGCGTCATCCTAATTGGATCTCCTTATGTACCGGCGATGACAGGACCAGGCCGGTTCAATGCTTCCGGAGTGTAATACGGTGTAGCTGAAAATTCCTGGGAACAAAATTCTCTCTGTGCTATTGACGGTCACGGCCTTAGTAGAACCGTCTGTACTCATAGTCTTAATGAATTCTTGATATCATAAATAGTCACTCTTATGGCTTTTGAGATGCCCCCCCCCCCTCGAATTCCTCACTTGCCAACACTCCTAACGCAGTGGAAAGGCCTCGTCCTGTCGTCGGAGGAAGGGTGACGAAATGGACTGTATAGGCTCTCTAGGGCGTTTGCTTTGCGAATGTACGATGTACAAAATATATACGTCCCAATGAAAAGTGATCATACCCTGCCCATCAGAGTTTAATCCCCTATATATTGAATGGATCATTCTTCATTTGTGCTGTTGTTCCTTGGACAATCAGGTTTAAGCAAACGTTATGGTAATAATTACTCTGACAATAGCCGACCTTGTCGACGGCCAGATCAGCCAATAAAATGTTGATTTTAACAAAAGCTTGGGTCACATGACTCCACACTGAGGGGATCAATCTGGTTGGTAATCGGAGATACACGCGCCTTGGGGCAGTGTGGCAGTTGGCGTTAGAATGCGAAGTGGTGAAATGAAGTTTACGAAATGCTGAATACCCATTAAACTCTTTAAAATCCCTTTAGCAGTTTTGAATTTCTCCATCTAAAAGAGTGTTTTTGGTGTCTTTTTGGAGTGATTCATCGGAGAATTTTCTGGCTTTCTTATGGTTTTTTTTGTGAACATTTCAGATTGTCTTTGAACATCGTGTAGTAGATTCGTTGGCGTCCGACTATTTTTATACTTTATTTTTCTTTCTATTTTCAGTGCATTTGATCAGGGCGTTTCACTATACCTCTCTGATTTGAAACACAAGGCTAACCCAAGTTTTCGGGTGAGATATTTTGGTTCTTTGTTTATAAAATACTAGGGTCTCACTCCCACAACTGAAACGTGTTTTTTGCAAATCTCATTGAGATGGTGAACCAGGTTCAAACGGCCAGAATAGCCTGGGGATTGGGATTATTGGCAGTGGAGTTCATACTTCTGGCAAAATGAAATGACCAGAGGCCATTGTGATCACCAGTATAACTGTGCTTATTAGAGATGCACTTGTATCTGCCAGCAACAAGAGGCCCAAGAGCCTGACACTCAGCTGACATACATGGGTCAATGGACCTTTTTGCAAAGACAAACCAGAGCCCAAACAAATGCGCACTTGGAAAATTCAGTGTATAATACTGCATGGCGACATATTGGATACACAAAACTCTAGCTACAGCCTGTAGCCCCTTAGCGCATTAATCTGAAAAGTGTAGCACTTTTCCTGAAAATACCACTTTTTCAAAAAATTTTAAAAAAGTACTCGCCCTATCTCCTCAAACTTGGAATCCCTTAAAGGGTTGACGAGATAATTTAAAATATCTGTAAGATAGTTAGGAACCATTTGTCCATCCACTCATCTACTGTCGTTTGTTTCCCCAGATGAGCACAATTACTGTTGGCACTGTTTGCACTGTAAGCATTCACATTCATCACCACTGAATGTAGGAGAAATGCGATTTTCAAACACTTTGCTGTTAACAAATTCACAGAGCAGAATAGGATGAGGTGATAGAGAGCAAGTTATTCTCATTCCTTAAAGGCATCAAGCATGCATATCATGGTACGCCGCTTTGGATACTTTGGAATTATCATTTGCACAACCTTTATCATTACACATGCCGCAAGCCTTGTCCGCCATTGCTACTGTAGATTCTAGGATGTCTTTTAATACCGGATGGAGGGTACTTATAGTTTAAGTATGATTGTGTGTGTGCTGTGTGATGGGTTTGGGAGAGGGTGTGGGGGGTCTCTGGGGGCGGTAGTGAGTGCTGGAAGTGTGAATGATCAATGTTGTGTTTGTTTTGTTGTTATTGCTGTTGTCCATGGTTTTGTGTTCAGCTTGTCTGATTTCAATTTTCACTTATTCAGATTTCAGAGGTCCTGGCCAGTTGGTAGGAGGAGACGGTCGGCACTGATTGGGTCTGCAGGCCGGTAGCGGAGACCGACGACAATGACTTGAGACCATGTGTCCCTTGTTATCGTGACTGGCGACTGAGTGTTACTCGAGTCCAAAGCGCGGTGACTCGCGATGCAGGCAACCTATGCTTAGTGTCTCTTGTCGTCGTTGGTGTTGATTGACGGGTGTAATGGTGGAGTGTCGCAGTTGTTCAACGCAAGTGACCTGATTACGACAGGTGTACGTACGAAGCTGGCCAGCGTCCTGTCAGAGGGTTATGAATAACTGGGGTCGGAGTCCTGTTGTTAGCCTACGGAATGTTCTCGGACGAAATGTCGGTGAGCTTCCGATGGGAACTTGTGCTAAAAACCCTGTCTAGATGGGCCGGAACTTTAGTACTAATGACGAAGGCTCTTTGGAGTAACAACATGGTACTTGACCCCTCCGGCTGCACTAAGTCGTTGCCTCTTAAATCGACATTGGAGAGAACGTGCACTGGCCACAAGCAATCCGATCACCTAGCCCGCCCGTCACCCTGCCCTCCAGGGACACTGCCAGCCTGGCACAAAGAACAATGATGCAGCTAACAGGGTGAGCATCCTTTTAGACCTTGCTTGGTTATGTTTTTGAATTAAACTCAAAATAAGCCATCAATCTGATCTTGACTCTCATTTGGTTAAGACAATAAGAGGTAGAAATACACAGAAACATAATATGAAAAAATTCAATACGTCCAACACCCCTAATGTTTCAGATAGAAGTCTGAGAAAAGACAAGAGAGTAGAAAATGCCACTGGCTGAAAAAGGCAGGATATGCTTTAAATGGCATTGCATTAGCCACTTGTTAAAAAAGTTGAGATTAGGCAGGATGTTGCACCCTGCTAAAACTTGAGTCTTCAGCTGAAACCCTAAACTTCATGTAAAGCAATTTTAACCTATTCGGATTTCAGATGTCAAGGCAAGATTGACAAGAGAGGACCAGGAACACCAAGAACAGAGTAGAATGCTGCAGCCTATAAGGTAAGCATCACTGAGTCCTGGTTCTGTTTTGATGAGAAGAAGTTTGATTTTAACTTACAAACAAGCAGAATGTCTCCTATTGGCCAGACTGTGAGTCAAAATGCACTCAAAATCAATCCCATTTGGGGTACTGTAAAACCTCTCTATTAGGGAAACCCTTTGGTTTGACCAATTCCGGCCCCAAAAATAGAGAGGTGTCCTGATTAGAGAGGTCAATCTGAACGGAAACAGAATTACTCCAGTGGAGTATCAATTAAACTAGAAAAGCTAATTTAACCTATTCGGATTTCAGATGTCAAGGCAATATGGACAAGAGCGGACCAGGAATACCAGGAACAGAGTAGAATGTTGCAGCCTATAAGGTAAGCATCACTGAGTCCTGGTTGCAAGTTCTGTTTTGATGAGAAGAAGTTTGATTTTAACTTAAAAACAAGCAGAGCATTGAAGTGCCCCTGTGGCCAAACATGTGTTTATTTGCCATGGGCACTCACCAAGAACATGTTGCCTGCCAATCATTAATAGTTACCGAGATGATCCAGAATGCAACGAGATGTAACCCACCACCTAAAGGAATTTGGACCAAACGACCGTCTGCACAGATATTCAATCTTTTTGCTTTCAAAATGTCTCCTATTGGCCAGACTGTGAGTCAAAATGCACTCAAAATCAATCCCATTTGGGGTACTGTAAAACCTCTCTATTAGGGAAACCCTTTGGTTTGACCAATTCCGGCCCCAAAAATAGAGAGGTGTCCTGATTAGAGAGGTCAATCTGAACGGAAACAGAATTACTCCAGTGGAGTATCAATTAAACTAGAAAAGCTAATTTAACCTATTCGGATTTCAGATGTCAAGGCAATATGGACAAGAGCGGACCAGGAATACCAGGAACAGAGTAGAATGTTGCAGCCTATAAGGTAAGCATCACTGAGTCCTGGTTGCAAGTTCTGTTTTGATGAGAAGAAGTTTGATTTTAACTTAAAAACAAGCAGAGCATTGAAGTGCCCCTGTGGCCAAACATGTGTTTATTTGCCATGGGCACTCACCAAGAACATGTTGCCTGCCAATCATTAATAGTTACCGAGATGATCCAGAATGCAACGAGATGTAACCCACCACCTAAAGGAATTTGGACCAAACGACCGTCTGCACAGATATTCAATCTTTTTGCTTTCAAAATGTCTCCTATTGGCCAGACTGTGAGTCAAAATGCACTCAAAATCAATCCCATTTGGGGTACTGTAAAACCTCTCTATTAGGGAAACCCTTGGGTTTGACCAATTCTGTCCACGAAAATAGAGAAGTGTCCTGATTAGAGAGGTCAATCTGAACGGAAACAGAATTACTCCAGTGGAGTATAAATTAAACTAGAAAAGCTAATTTAACCTATTCGGATTTCAGATGTCAAGGCAAGATGGACAAGAGCGGACCAGGAACACCAGGAACAGAGTAGAATGTTGCAGCCTATAAGGTAAGCATCACTGAGTCTTGGTTCTGTTTTGATGAGAAGAAGTTTGATTTTAACTTAAAAACAAGAGCGACGCCGAGCGAGCACATTATACGCCCGCCATAAGTAGCAGGTAAGCGGAAAATGGAAACAGGTCTTGGTGACTTCGACCTTTGATCTTTTGACCTCCAAATCAATAGGTCAAAAGGTCAAAGGTCAAGGTCACGTAGACCTGTTTCCATTTTCCGCTTACCTTTCATTGTCCGCGTGGTAACTAAAATTCTATATCATGTATAGTCACCAAACCTGGTTTGCAGGGCACTAGTATAGGCCCCAAGAAGCCTATTGAGTTGGAGGTCAAAAGGTCAATTTCCGCTTACCTTTCATTGTCCGCGCGATTACCGAAATTCTATGTCATGTATAGTCACCAAACCTGGTTTGCAGGGCACTAGTATAGGCCCGAAAAAGCCTCCAAATCAATAGGCTTCTTTGGGCCTATACTAGTGCCCTGCAAACCAGGTTTGGTGAATATACATAATGTAGAATTTCAGTAATCGTGTGGACAATGAAAAGTTAACGGATAGACGAACACCGAGCGCCATACCATTATATGCTCCGGAGCGGGCGTATAACAAGCAGAGCATTGAAGTGCCCCTGTTGCCAAACATGTGTTTATTTGCCATGGGCACTCACCAAGAATATGTTGCCTGCCAATCATTAATAGTTAACGAGATGGTCCAGAATGCAACGAGATGTAACCCACCACCTACAGGAATTTGGACCAAACGACTGTCTGCACAGTTATTCAATCTTTTTGCTTTCAAAATGTCTCCCATTGGCCGGACTGTGAGTCAAAATGCACTCAAAATCAATCCCATTTGGGGTACTGTAAAACCTCTCTATTAGGGAAACCCTTGGGTTTGACCAATTCTGTCCACGAAAATAGAGAAGTGTCCTGATTAGAGAGGTCAATCTGAACGGAAACAGAATTACTCCAGTGGAGTATAAATTAAACTAGAAAAGCTAATTTAACCTATTCGGATTTCAGATGTCAAGGCAAGATGGACAAGAGAGGACCAGGAATACCAGGAACAGAGTAGAATGTTGCAGCCTATAAGGTAAGCATCACTGCGTCCTGGTTCTGTTTTGATGAGAAGAAGTTTGATTTTAACTTAAAAACAAGCAGAGCATTGAAGTGCCACTGTGGCCAAACATGTGTTTATTTGCCATGGGCACTCAAGAAGAACATGTTGCCTGCCAATCATTAATAGTTACCGAGATGGTCCAGAATGCAATGAAATGTAACCCACCACCCACAGGAATTTGGACCAAACGACCGTCTGCACAGTTATTCAATCTTTTTGCTTACAAAAATATCACCTATTTTAGGTAATGTAAATCCTCGTGATTAGGGACACACTTGGGTTTGACCAATTCTGTCCCCTAAAATAGAGAGGTGTCCTGATTATAAAGGTCAATCTGAACGGAAATAACAGGTTTGGGACCAAAACCATTGTCATTATCAAAGATGGTGTCATGCAGATGTCTCCACAAAGAGAGGTTCTACTGTATTTAGATTGGTAAAATTTCGTTGAGATGCAAAATTGCTTGTGCTAAGCAGCCAAAAGGGCGAGGTCTGAAACAGTTACAATGGTAAAAATTTAAATGGACCTTCTCCTGGCCATTCCCAGGCCAATAGAAACGACAATATGCTTCTATTTTATCTAATTCAAATTTTAGATGGATGGGAGGATACAAGTAAGTCACAAGGATGGACCACGTACACCAGACAAGGGAACATCAACAGTGGCAGACCACGGTCACAGGGTGAGCATCACTAAGTCCTCACTACACAGAAAATCATTTTAAAAGATTTGTAAACACCCCAACGAAGCTATGCCCCCCCCCCCCCCAATTTTGTAAATCTTGTGCAACAGTTGTAACCAGGTCGGGTCGAACTCGAGAACCCAGGTGCACTCTCAATATCGAGTGTAAGGTACCAAGATGCAATTCATGAAAAATACTCGGAAAAGCAAGTGTACTCGCTTTCTTGAGTGTTATATCCTGTGAGTCACTGCGCCGATCGCACTTGAAATACCAGGTATACTCGCGTTATCGAGTTGTTATTAAAGAACACCTGCGGTGCTAATCGTGCACTCGACTGATCGAGTTTGGAAAACCTTGCGAATTCGAGTATTTTATCCCACCATGCTTTACAAGAGATAGTTACTTCCGTTCGATTCTCTTAGCAGACGACAAGCTCCGGTTAATTGGCGTGCCAACACGAACAGTGACCGGGGCCTGATGAGACGTTTTTAAGTTTCCGTTTCGAGTGTTTTTAGTGCCTCAAACGTCTCAGGAGTTTTTTTTTTTTCAATCAGAGACAACTATTGAACAACAATGTGTAACTTAATCTATTCATTTACTTGTATCATATATCTATACAGGATAAGTTATATGGTCAACCTGCTCCTCACCGGACTTCATCTCATTCAGCAGTATCTACCAGTCATTACCAACTGCCCATTGTCTCGGCACCTGAAAGAAATAAACAACAAACTGAGACAAATTTCACACAGGAAATACTTCCTGTCCTTTCTAGTGAACTTGTCATCAAATGGCACCCCCTTTTGTATGGCTATTTTACGTAAGCGGTCGAGCTGACTTGAATTGAGATGTCGTTGACGGACCAGTTGGTTTCTGGCAGTTTCCAGCTCGAGAGGAGTTAAATTTCCCGACTGTGAAGCACTTAAACACCATTGTTCATGTAAAGCATTGTGACAAAACTGTTTAAAATGTCCACTCTGACTTCTTTTCATCATAATCACATGACAAATACTTCAAGAATCATCAAAGGAATAGTCAATTATGGTGCCGACAAAATGCACAGGGAATGCACGTCAGTGCATAATGCATTATCACATGTCCTTTGATGTCCGAACACGGTGCAAAAACAAACCACGTATCAAAATCTTCAACAAAGCCCACTCAAAACACTTTGTCCTTCTACTTTATACACACACAATGATTCGTATGCTAATAGACAACTTATTTGATATACTTTGTAGCCGTAAAAACTCCTAAATATGGCGAAAAAACACGTTCTTCAAAGCAAAATATCTCGAGATTCCCACCGTCAATCCGAAATTCCCACGATCAAAATTTCGCGTTCTGCGTCTTCTTTGCGCAGGTAGAAGTACGTCATCGGGGAATAAACCAATGGAAAGGGGGCTCACAAAGAAGATTCGGCAGCAAAAACTTGCAAACCCAAGTGCAAATAATCAAACTGCGCATGCGCGAACTCGGAAAGTCGAGTTTAGATGGCGCCACCGCACAAAACCTGGGTTCTCGAGTTCGACCCGACCTGGTAACACAAACTAATTAATTTGAACAGAATAACTCTAGTGGAGTATAGAAACTAGAAAAGCTCACTGAAGTGATCACGAAGCCGTCAATGTGAACCCCTCTCTTCAGGTGATTGAAATATATTGGTTGTCCACTGCCCCTGCGAAATGAATTTTACCTCAGGTGGATTTTGTTGGAAATAGCTGGAATTTCCAGCTCTTGGCTGGAATAAGCTGACACTTTGAATTTAGAGAGTTTCATCGAAAAGTTATAGCTGGCAAAAGCTGACAAAAACTGGAACTTTATCCATGGGGTGGAAATTCTTGGCATTTTCTGGAACTTTACTTTTCGTAAAAGTTCCAGCGCTGGAAATCTCTGTCACTTTACTATGAGATTGTCAGAGCTGGAATTAGCTGGAAATTTCAAATTCGATGTTTCTGACAATTGTTGGAAAAAGCTGGCATTTGCTGGCATTATGCAAATTGCTATTATGTTATGCAATTCTATCATGTGGTCTTATCACCTGACCTATCCCATGATGCATTACACCTCAGACAGGAACCAGTAGGTTTGAATTTTCAAGTCAAACAAAGAAATCATGTGGGAGCTCTTCTTATTTCTTGATTTTTACCCCGAATTCGATATCAAGATATCCAAAGTTTACACAAATTGAATTGGAACACATAAGGATTCAAATGAATGCAAAAAGGGTAATCTGGACAGGCATTGAGGTTGTTTTTTTAGCATATGAAGAAGCCTGAATCAGTGTATGTGCTGTAAGCCTGTATTCAGTATTATTGTATGCATGATCGTAGACCCGGACGGTATCATAACTGTAAGATTTTGCATGGGAGATGTCCACAGCTCATGACTCATGTAAGTGATCGAGTCAATCAACAGTCGGCTTGCTCCATCATTCTTTTCAAGGTCGTGCAGTGATGTTATTTGGACATCCATTTTGGACGTCAGTCCCCGTCTGTAACCCTGCCCTCCAGACATCAAAGTGACAGAGTGTGCTATGTGTGGTTAACATCATGTTGATGTCACGGTATCCAGTTAAAACGGCACCTCTTTTTTATTTGGCTCACCTTGTGAGCCTCATGCGATGATGTGGCGTCCATCGTCGGTGGCGGCTGTATTGTTAGCGCGGCACGTTTCGTAAAGTCTGGACTTAAAATTGGTACACATATGTTCCATTGGGCCCTGGGGCAATTCACACCAATCTGGTCAATCCATGATCCTCAAACTTATGAGCCTAATATTACAATGTGAATACTTTGCACTATCTATATTATTAAACGAGAGGCAAAATTTTCCTGTCAGTGATTGTCAATGACGTCATCGTATCAACTGATCACAATTAGCTATGATGTAAATGACGTGCTGTCTCCAGGATGGGCATTGAGCCCTGACGACGCCAGTCGGCATTGACGAGCACTCCAACCCAGGTCATGTGGCAACTTAAACCATCTGCAATGGGGAAGTGTCCGCCTGGCAGAGGTGTCTGCAAGGAGCCTCTGAGTGAAGCAATAATCTTACGTTTTATATGATAGGGCCTCTTATGCTCGTGTAAGTCCATTCAACACACACCAAGAATGATATTTACATTATAACAGTGTGACAAGATTGTGTCAGAAAACTAAGGGATTAGGTCAGTGGCATATGCTCAAAACTTGATAATGCCACAGCAATCATGTTTGCAAGTGACATAAATTACTTGTTTGCATAGATAATTTCAGGTGCCCGCAACAAGAACTGGTCATCCTAGCAACCTCTGTTGGAAGCAAAATCAACCTGCAACCTTTAATCATATTTCTGTGTGACAGAAATTGCTTGTTTGCAGTTATAATTGCAGATGCCATCAAAATTGAATTAGAATTGGAAATCGCACGGCCTGGGATTAAGCAAAATCAACATGCAATCATGTTTGCATGTGAAAAATTGCCTGTCTGTGGTGATAATCGCAGGTGCGTGTGACAAGATTGCAATCAGCAAAGTCAAAACTAAGCGATTATTGGTTTTACTCCACGACAAGAGATCTTCTTGTTGCATATCACAACGATTCTAATCATAGTCACTTTTGAGTGACAAAAAACGCCTGTTTATTAGTGTGCAGTGCTCTGATCGATTCAAACGTAGAGCAGGTCACATACTCCATATTAAATTTCCAGCTAATGTCACAACTAATGCCAGCTATTTCCAATAAATGACAGCCCTGACATTCCTCGTTGCATGCTGAATTTGTAATTTCCAGCTAATGTCAACTAATGCCAGCTGTTTCCAATAAATGACAGCCCTGACATTCCTCGTTGCATGCTGAATTTGTAATTTCCAGCTAATGTCAACTAATGCCAGCTTTTTCCAATAAATGACAGCCCTGACATTGGTAATCAGCTGGAAGGGCTGGGTCAAGATTTTTCCACCTAATTCCAGCTCTGGAAATTAGGTTCCAGCTAATGCCAGGTTATGCCAGCTTTTTCCAGAGCTGGCATTTTCTGGCACTGCCATTTACCAAAATACCGCCAAACTCCAGCCCTGACATTTTCTGGAATTTCCAGCTAATTCCAGCCTCCTGGCAAGGAAAAATAGTTTGGAATTAGGTGGAAATTGCCGGCTTTTGCCGACAATTTCCAGTCGAATTTCGCAGGGGCGAGGATTGAACACGTGGTCACCCCCAGGAAGTTGTTACCATTGGCCACAAAATCACCGTATCTGTAATTGTGTGGGGGAGGGTTCATCGTTAGATTGCTCAAGCAAATGTTGTGGGCGTCAGGAGATTCCTACGACCATCAGGGATACAGGGATACAGGGTTGCACTTCCCACTGCTTTATGGGATGTCAGAGAGGCACAATGGAAACATCAGTGCCTGTCACCTCCGAGGTCCTAGGTTTGATTCCAATCCAAGTCCGTCCTGGTTTACTCGTGTAATAGAGAGGCTGGCTCTCCTTGACAGCGTAGGTCAGCTTTGGGTTGTCAAATTGTCGTAGTTCGCTAACGGGTCCTTGTTCTCCCTCGGAACAATAAAAGATCCGAGGTGAACATCAGTAGTAATATATACTCTTGAAGTCAATCTTCCGATATCAAGGTCACTTTGATAGACGAATCAGGAATTGGGTCGGTACACTAGGCCTCAAAGACGGGATTCCGATCCGTTTGCCTAGCTATCGCTCTCCATACTCCCTTTTAACTTACATGGCAATATTGCAAATCGCCCAGGCTAACTTGATAAACAATATCATTCGATATTCAAAGTCTACATTATCAAACCTTACACAAGTCGAAATGCAGGCCTCAGTGATATATTGATTAAGGCCTATGATCACTTCTTATCAGAGCTGGGCTTTACAACACATTAATATCTGTGCTCTAATGTATATTTCCTGTTTTTTTCCTCATCCAGTTGTCTGCAAATGATGGCTGTCGAGCTGACCAAATGACCTAATCCACGATGGACAAATCGAACTGAAGCCAACACGACTCTCGAAGACCTAGGCACCAACACTTCGTTCCAAGATATGATGACTTGATCATCCATCGCATTTTGGGGAAGGCAGCCCAATAGACCTTCATGGCGACGGAGACTTGGCAGATGGTGTATGACGATGGATTCTATCACATCTAGGGTAAATATAATGTAGTGGTGTACACTAAATTTGATATTATGCGATGCTTTCGGGACACACCCTGAAACTGATTACAGGATGCACCAGTAAAAAGGGTGTCCATATATTCTGGGCTTGGCATTATTTAAAACACAAACATAGTCCAGACACAGCCGGTAAAGAGGACAAGCTGGGATGAAGGCACATTGCCCAAGATTGCGATTTTAAAGAAAACGGCCCAGGCAAATTTCTTGAAACTCAAATCGGCCAAAGTCATTGACTATGGTAAAAGTTAAAACGACTGAGTAACCTTGATATTTTGTGTTCCGGTCAGACAGACGAGGGCAGATGATCAAGAGTCAGGTAGATTTAGTGGATGGATGGTCACGCTCGGGGATATTGATGGTGGACACTGGCATTATACGTTGTGATGTTACGTGACACAATATCCAGCCGCCACAATGGAGGCAGCCAATCGCATACTTCAGGAAGGATGCCATCATATGGTAATTCAAACAAATCAATTTTGATGTCATTGCTTTGGTGTAGGCATTTGCCTCATTAAGGATTGTGAACAATTTAGAACATTGTTCAAGAGAAAACTGCTCAATATCATCAGACCGCCCTCTCTCCCTCTGATATCAAGAAGTTACAATACAAGATTTTTAAGGATTAGATTCAGAATGGTCGCTGCCTATATATTATCAAGGAGGGATCAATTTGTGTTTGTATTGTTGGCGAGTTGTTTATTTCAGTAAAATGCCTGACCTTGGGCAGAAACGCTGAAATGTCAGAATCACTTAATGACTGTTTTAAACTCAGAAAATGATTTAGTTCCTTCATCACCCTGCAGCTGGCATTTGGGTTGTTTTAATGTTGAAGCCTTTAGAGAACTGATAAGCAGTTGGAAGGGGGTATTTTATACGGTGACGTAGATCCATGTCAGATGCCCAGGGTCAGATGATGCCGAAAGTGTTAACCCCTTTGTGCGGGTGGTCTCATATCGTGTGGGTGATGTGCAGCCCCCCCCTAATTCATCGATGAAATCTTACAGTGGGCTCATACAAAACCCCAATCATTAAATCACTGCTTAGGTTTTGTTTTTGTATCCATGTGACATAAAATGTTTAACCCAAGGAAGCAACTTTTCATAGTATGGTAACGGTACTGATTTCAATGAAGTTAGCATTTTTCGTCATCTAGTCCGTTCAACTCTTAAGCTCACTAGTGCAGAAAGTCACACATCACTGTGCTTCAGTTATTTCACCGATAAGAGACTGTGCACCTACAAGTGTAATTTTATGTTATCTGTTTCTTTTCAGCATGATGACCCATTTTACAGAAGGGAGGAGGATGTTGCTGAGCAAGCGCACCTCTACCATGCTCGCCGTCAAGTAATGGATGACGGTTAGATTGTATATTTCTCACTGTAGGCCTTATCCTCGTTTGTTTTTCATCGAAATATCTGATTGAAAGGTGATTTGATAAAAATCCTGATATTTTCTGTTGGGGAGTAAGGCTAATACTAAGCTTCTCTTGAACAATGACTAATTTTGCATTGTTCAAAATCGTACACCATCAAAGAAGGAATCAATTTAGGGAGAGAGTGTTCTGGGGGACCAGGGCACGTCCGGGCCCCAGAAATTGTTCAAGCCAAATGAAGACAAATTTGAGGGAAGGGTTATTCGTGGTAACCAGGGGAGGCAGTAGTCTTGGACACATCAGGACCCTAAGTGCTCCAAACTGTTTTCTAGGAAAACAGATATTTCAGCTTAAAAAATCACTAAATTCATCAGATATTTCACTTGATTTGGTCCATCATTTGAGACATGGGATTCACATGACATTCGCTTTGCTCTGACCCCTGGCAAAACGAATGAACATGTGTGTCTTGATGGAACCATAGGCCTTTTTACTGTTTCTTGATCTCTTCAGTACCACAGAATCCACTGGCATTTGAATTCGTTCTCGCCCTGATGCCTAAGACCCGTTATCACCTAGACAGGCTCAGTTGCTGTGTCGTCACCTTCAGGCTCGAGACAACTGACCAGCAACATAGTGAATTTGTGATTCCTCACCTGGGAGGAATATCAAACATCATTACAACTGTTTTAGTTGTAAAGATGTTATATGTTACTTTAATCCACAGTCTGGTTTCCCGATCCTACCCTTTGTGGTCTCACAGGAAAGAACTGTCTTTTGTCATGCAAAGTGGCAGCCTGCCCTCTGTCCAGTGGCCATGAGAAATGTGGTTCTTTTGATATTCAAATTGGGCCCCAAACATGTTTAATCATGGTGTAATGGCAGCAGTGACCTAACCTATTGTAAGCTTACATGGCTCAACTTAAAAGTCATGCACAATAGATTTTAACACAATAGCTAACACATGTCTAGAATGTTTATGAACATGATGTTTAGTGGTGGCTCATTGTTGTTCATTCCAACCAGTGTAAGATCTCTATTCGATTCAGCAGTGTCTTTGTTCTTGGACAATTCTCTTTACGGTGTTTAATTACATCTTTCGAAGGAGAAGAATATGTGTGATAGTATGACTATCTCCTGGTCTCCTCCTTCAATGGGCTTTCGGAGTTGCGCAGTATTAACTATGGTTGATGTTATGAATATGTCTGAAGTCTTCATAGTCTTTAGCGCTATCGCATGTGACTAGTGTGATGGAGTTTGAACTCCCTCAGAATGCAGAGGTTTTCTCCCATGGAAACGGTTTTTCCTCCTACAGGACATTCCAGACGCCATGTCCTATTGCTTGGAATGTAAAAAAAATATTTAAAATAAGAACCTGGTTTTGTTTTTCATCTGAACCTACCCTAACGGCAAAGTAACTTGCAGAAACTTTTTAAAACGAGGTGAATATTCCTAACCATCCCACATTTTGGGAGTGGTGCAACAACCTTGTGGTAACACTAACAATAGTGAGGTTTCGCTACCCGTTCCGAGGATAAATTAACCGAGAATGACCATCTTTTAAGAATGATATTACTTATTGGGTGGTCTTCCCATTCTTGACGTCACCTATACACCCCCCCCCCCTCTGCAATTAAGGGGGCCATTGCTTGTACCCCCATGGGAATTGCCATTAAATTTTGACCCCCCTCATCTCTGGGACGATGTGACAATCAAACGTGAGGACACTTTTGATTGACACTGCTCGTAAGTCGGCATGGCCTATGAGACGCCCCCCTCCTCTCTTAGATTGGTACCAAGTTGTCCCATCAGATAGCATTGGCGCATACTGCGCCTGGTGATTACACTCTTGATGCAGTGGACCGGCCTCGCTTAGTCGCCCGGGAGGTGATTTTTGTTCCTGACCTTTTCAGCAAAGCATCGTGTACTTTCAGCCAATCAAAATTCGACAAGTCTGTGACGTCAGTTGAACTTTAGAAGATTTCCACTTGTTTACATTAAGATTTGATTTGAAATGATAGTGAAAGGGTTAAATGTTTTAAATAATGACGCTTGTCAAGTGCATGTGGTTTATACTGTACATGAATATGGTCTATGTTTTGGTGATATTTTAAAACTGAGTACCTTTCGACAAGCAATACTTGTACTTTCGATGATAGAAACGCTAAAAGAGTATGAGCGTGGTTACCAGGACGTGTTGTCCTTGATGTTGAGTCCTAACGGCGACATGGTGCGCAGACGGTGGATCCAGAAAGACTCTCGCGAGAGTCTGGTGGCCTTGGCTTGGTCTTACCCTTTGGACAAAGCAGCAGCACAAATCCACGTTCACAAAATACTTGTACTTTCGACAAGCAATACCACCAGTGAAGTATCAATTCCTTAAACAAAACAGTGCAAAATTGCCAAGTCAGAAATGTAAACAAAGGCACGTGTGAACGATACCTATGTAAGGGCAGTGATGTCACTCAAAATCTGATTGGTTAAGAATGTACACAATGCTTTGCTGAAAAGGTCAGGAAAAAAATTTGCTGTCCGGAGATAAGTATAATGATCCCAAGACCCAAGTGTAGGATTTGAATTCAATAAGACCTTAGCCAACCCCCTGTCCTGAATAGTTTGAGGTCTCACCAGCCAGTGGTGATCAGGTCGGCCAAAAAACTAGTTCTTGAGTGATTACCATGGATACAGATGGGCCTACTCTATTCCTATTGCTACTTGTTCAAATGTAAATGTCCGATGTTTTCTGTGACGATTATTTGAGGAAAATACCAGTTTCCTCTGTGAACTTATGCGGTGAGTAGGCCCTGCATGCTATTTATAGCTCAAGAGGATGTTGACATCGACTGGAACAGTGAGATTGCACATGTTCTCAAGGTAAAATTTCGAGGGCAAAAAACTCAAGCCTCAACAAAAGCCTCAACGACAGCTATTTTTGTATAAAAGATTGAAATAATCGTCAGTTGGCTTTCTCAAGGTTATGAGTAGATGTGTATGAAACTGTTTTTTCACCATCCTTGTTAATCTTGAAGTTATAAGGCATAGAGGTGAACTTTTTCAAATTTGCGTTAACATAAGGGTGTCTCATGCATTGTGCTGCATCAGTCTATGCATGACTAAATGTCTAGACGACGTTGAAACTTGGCCAGATGTATTCTACAAGAGACAAGCTATTCAGAATGTATAAACTCTAGTGAACTCACACAACTGTTTGACATGGGGGGAGCCCCCCCCCCCCCAAATCCCCGTCCTTCCGACGAGTTTTTAGCCAGTGCATTGGGGGAGTCCCCCAAAGCCTCATCCTTCTTACATTTTTTAGCAAGAGAAATGGGGGGGAAGACCCCCCCCCCATTGGACTATCAATAAGTCCTTCTGAGACGCTTATCCCGAGGCGATGGAGTGGAACCCCAAAACCATCTCGGGTCCTTCTGACACATTATAGTGGTGCGCTAATCTCAACCATCATTAACCTTCCTTTTCATTGCTAATTCCAACCATGACACTTCATAGTCATACATGCTAGAGCCATCTCCAACCATGACCTTTGATTTTGATGCTATCACTAACTCCAACAATTACCCAGCCTTTTTTCATGCTATAGCTAACCCCAACCACGACCCTTCCTTCTCATACGCTATAGCTAACACAACCATGACTTTTGATTTTGATGCTGGTGCTAACTCCAACCATTAACCATCCTTTTCATCGAAAATGAATGAGGTGGGTATTTGGAGACACCCTGTAGTACATAATGAACCGAACATTCATTCACCTACACCAAACGATTAATTTCAGAACAAAAAGGCCCCTATAATGTTTTTAGTGCCCTGAGGGTAGTTTACAGATAAATTGACAAATGCAGAAAGTTATCCACTCGCTGGTCAATGTTGTTTTCATCTTTGTGCGGAGAGATCAGATCAGAGATAGCATTCCGCGAAGATGACGTCACTACAGCTGCTGCCCTCTATTTCCCCATCGCTGAATTACAGGCAATGTCGGACAAACATGCGGTTTCGTAATGGATTCAGGCTTTCTAACTGGGGCAGTTAGATTCAATCTGGCACATGTCCGAGTGTTGGAAATACTACATAATTGTTCTGAATATTTCTCTCTCTGACTCTATGGTATCATTCATGCTAAAAACAATGCTGGGTCAAAGATAATTGACTTTGAAATAAGCTCAAATGCGTAGAAATAAGTGTCGATCTCACGTGACTAAAACGTCATCAATATCTTATTCAAATGACCTTGTGAGCTATAAATAGTAACGTTGCGGAATGCTATTGCATGTTTGTTAAAAAAACAATTAACTGCTTCAAAAGCCTCTTCAAAACACATATAAAATTTGGTGGGAATTAAAGCACCCTTGGTGTACTTTTTTCACCAACCTATATTCATTAAAATGTACACAGAATGTACACGCTGGCTAATAGAGGTCTCAGGCCTTTTTCTTAACAATTTTATTTTTGTAATCATTGCCCAGTTTTGGAAAGTACGAATCTTTGGCTATGAATATTTGTTTGTGTTTTAACGACGTAAATTTTTTTTTACACAGTTGGTTTTTCATATAGGTTCTCTGTTTTAGTCATAAATTACACAAATTTAATTGTTAGTAGGCCCCTATGGACAAGCAGATTTAATTCAATAAAATATTCCATGTTGGAAAATCGACTACCAACTTCTGTTATATACGTTGTCCCTACAATCATGTAAGCTCCCGCCAGGTGGCCAGTGTGTAACAGCAAACTCGCAAAGCGACGAAATTAGAATTAAATTTCGTTGTAGGAACGAAATGAGGGCCTGTAGTGTCAAGATTGTGTAGAACAGTTCATTTCAAAACGAGGCGGGAACTGTAGTATGGGCGGTTATAACCGCAAAAAAGGGGCAACCCATAGTGAAGACAAGGACACCGTGAAGCAACAGTATACGTCAGAACAACGTCGTGGCAGGGACAAAGAACGTCGTGGCGCAAAAATAGATTTCATGACTCGGGTGAGTGACCCGTTTTCCTTGGACATGTTGGAGTTAGCCCAGCCGTCGATACAAGTACATTGGTCGAAATACACAAAAGATAGGGCTCTTCCATCAGTGGGAGGTACGGTCCGTGACTGGCTTTTCTTTCAGAGGGAGATGGTAATATGAATTTATACAAGGCGTTTCGAAAAAAAATTGAGTTACTATATATTATAGTATATGTTTGTCATGATCATCATGGAAAAGGATCGCCTGCCTCCCCTTAGCCCACAAGAAACCGTTTTGTGCACATTAGTTTTTTTTTACCCCCAGATCAGAAATTCGAAAAGAATTTAAAGCCATAAAGGGACACTATAGACTAGGGCGGACAAGTTAAAGTTACAGAAAGTCCCGAATAGTGATCTCTCGCACCTCACAGTATGTTTTTGATGACATAATGGACTACAAAGGATTCTTCTGCTTGGGATGATATTACCTTTTCGAATTACATCTTTATCCCTCTACATGGATGTGATACAAATAAAGTGGAACTTCCCTTAGCTGAAACAACTCTACTTAAGGACATACCCTCTATTAGTGACACAGCATATCATGATGTGGCCCCAAGTTGGTCCTTTCCAGCGAATTTGAACTGTTAAATTAGGACTTTCAATCAAGGACAGCATTTGCCAGTCCCAAGGTTGTCCTTAATAGAAATTATACAGGGCAACCTATATCAGTGAACACCTCTCCAGTAGGAACCCATCTCTACTAAGGAAAATGCATATGGTACCAAAAAAATCATTTCAATTGAATTTGACCGCTGTAATCAGGACACCTCTCTATCAAGGACTACTGGAATAATAGAGAGGTTCTACTGTATTTCCTGTACTTTTCAATGCACCTGACACATGTCATTTTTGTTTAAGATGTACATGTATGTTAGATTAGAAAGAATTTGACGAGAAATAAACTATGAGTATATTCTGTATTCAAAATAGGTCTTATGTGGTTTATTTTGTAACCATATTGCGATGCAATAAAGAATGCGAAGATGTCTTCCGATGTACATACATCATGACTTTGATGTATCACCATCATTCGTAATTATTAGTACGGTATGTCTTTCATTATGACGAAGTTGGTGATTATCACAAACTATCACCCCGACTATCACCAATCTGTTGGTAATTTTCCCATTCGTAATTGCAATTATGACGGAGTTGGTGATTATAACGAACTATCACTAACCTGATGGTAATTTCCCATTCATCATTATTGCCAACACAGCTTCACAGGCATAATTACCAAATATGACGAAGTTGGTTGAAATCACCAACTGTTACCAACCCATTGGTAATTTTCCAATTCGTACTTATTAAGCGCGCAGCAGAAAAGCCGAAGGCTTTTCTGCGAAGCGCTACTATGGTTAACGTGCATACGACGTATCCAATGTAAACAATGTTTCTCAATTCCATGGATTCGTTTCAAATGGCTTAAATTTGACTTAAAATGGCCGCCAGAAGAGATAAACGCGCGAATGAAGCAACTCGACTATTCTGAGCTCCGAGAGAGAACCACATGAATATTCACACATTTTTTTTTAATCACACTTCAATTTCAGGGGGGTTCGGGGGGTTTACCCCCCGACATATTTTTTTTGATTTTTGATACTTTAGTAATAATATCCAAAAGATGCTTAAAATGGATGCAATCCCGAAATAATAAAGCAAAAGACGGGCAGGCGTTTCGAGAAAAAAGTTTTATTTTGAGATTTCAATAAACCTTTTGAACGAATTCCACATGGGCCGTGGTGGGATCCGAAGACACCTTAAGGAGGAATGTATGTTTTTATGGGGTACCATTGCCATTGGTTTTGCAGATCTTCTGGTTTTTTCTAAACAATAATCAATATTCGCTAGCAGGCTTTTTATGCTCCCAGGTATGAAGAGGGTTCTATGTTCCTCAGGTTCTTTGTTCATCAGTCTGGTGTTCCTCAAGAGTCAAGTGTCTGACCTGATCCCTGACCCCTTGAATTGATTGCCCAGGTACGACCACAAGCAAGGGTCTCAAGGAAGCCACCAGTACGACCTCTTGGTAGTCTTGCCAATATCATGCCAGTGAAAAGGAAGGGTATGATGGTTGAGGGTTGCAGTTAGGGTACCATCAAAGGAGGGTCTGTGAAGTTGGCTCCCAGTTCCCAGTTCCCAGTTCCCAGTTCGTTTTTCGTACCCATTTTGAAACATGGTGTGTTTGGGTACGAAATGGGCTAAGCATTTCCCAGTTCCCAATTCAAATTTCTTTCAAATATTAACCCTCCACAGTCCGATAACTCAACTTGGTGGTTTTAACCCTTTCCTACCAAGCTCTCGATTCAACTATCAGTGACTTTAACACTTTCTGACCCATTTACCGGTTCAAAATACCAGCTCTATTCGTCTTAACTCGTTTTAACCCTTTATAACTCCATTTCCCGATTCATTTACAGTCACTTTAACCCTTTCTGACTCCATTTCATTCATTTGCAAGTCACTTTAACCCTTTCTGACTCCATTTCCCGGTTCAAAATGCCAGCTCCTTATTCGTCTTAACTCATTTCAACCCTCTATAAGTCCATTTCCCTATTCAAATACTGGCTCCCAATTCAGCTACAAGTCACTTTAAACCTTTCTGACTCCATTTCATTCATTTGCAAGTCACTTTAACCCTTTCTGACTCCATTTCCCAGTTCAAAATGCCAGTTCCTTATTCGTCTTAACTCATTTTAACCCTCTATAAGTCCATTTCCCTATTCAAATACTGGCTCCCAATTCAGCTGCAAGTCACGTTAACCCTTTCTGACTCCATTTCATTCATTTGCAAGTCACTTTAACCCTTTCTGACTCCATTTCCCAGTTCAAAATGCCGTGGATCGAGTTTGTTTACAATATGCAGTGCCATCTTGGAAAAGCCGTGACGTCACCGCGGTATCGTCCTTGATTTGCAAGTCACTTTAACCCTTTTTGACTCCATTTCCCGGTTCAAAATGCCAGCTCCTTATTCGTCTTAACTCATTTTAACCCTCTATAACTCCATTTCCCGATTCAAATACTGGCTCCCAATTCAGCTACAAGTCTCTTTAACCCTTTCTGACTCCATTTCCCAGTTCAAAATGCCAGTTCCTTATTCGTCTTAACTCATTTTAACCCTCTATAAGTCCATTTCCCTATTCAAATACTGGCTCCCGATTCAGCTACAAGTCACTTTAACCCCTTCTGACTCCATTTCATTCATTTGCAAGTCTCTTTAACCCTTTCTGACTCCATTTCCCAGTTCAAAATGCCCAGTTCCTTATTCGTCTTAACTCATTTCAACCCTCTATAAGTCCATTTCCCTATTCAAATACTGGCTCCCGATTCAGTTCAAAATGCCAGTTCCTTATTAGTCTTAACTCATTTCAACCCTCTATAAGTCCATTTCCCTATTCAAATGCTGGCTCCCGATTCAGCTACAAGTCACTTTAACCATTTCTGACTCCATTTCATTCCTTTGCATTTCACTTTAACCATTTCTTAGCCCATTTCCCGGTTCAAAAGCCGCCCACCCATTGAAGCATGGTGAGGTTACAGGTTAGCGATGGTATTATCACAGCTGTTTCAGCTAGAATTGAAATACAAGTTTCTTCAGATTACGCTCTGCAGGGAGGTGCGACACCAAAGTATTAATTGCTATCCCAATAAACAGCCCAGTTCCTCACCCCAGACAGCTTTCGGAACGTGCGAAGCCTTGCGTGCGAAGATTACATAATAGGCCTGAATTCACCCATGTATGCCCTCAGTTTTGCTGTAGTAATTAGGATTATATGTATTGATTAGAATCAACTTGGCGTGAACCAAGTTTTGTGTATTATATTTCGGCTGCCATCTTGAATAGTAGACCTGGGCCGTGACGTCACGGCTTTTCCAAGATGGCACTGCATATTGTAAACAAACTCGATCCACGGCATTTTGAACTGGGAAATGGAGTCAGAAAGGGTTAAAATGACTTGCAAATGAATGAAATGGAGTCAGAAAGGGTTAACGTGACTTGTAGCTGAATCGGGAGCCAGTATTTGAATAGGGAAATGGACTTATAGAGGGTTGAAATGAGTTAAGACGAATAAGGAACTGGCATTTTGAACTGGGAAATGGAGTCAGAAAGGGTTAAAGAGACTTGCAAATGAATGAAATGGAGTCAGAAGGGGTTAAAGTGACTTGTAGCTGAATCGGGAGCCAGTATTTGAATAGGGTAATGGACTTATAGACGGTTAAAATGAGTTAAGACGAATAAGGAACTGGCATTTTGAACTGGGAAATGGAGTCAGAAAGGGTTAAAGTGACTTGTAGCTGAATTGGGAGCCAGTATTTGAATAGGGAAATGGACTTATAGAGGGTTCAAATGAGTTAAGAGGAATAAGGAACTGGCATTTTGAACTGGGAAATGGAGTCAGAAAGGGTTAAAGTGACTTGCAAATGAATGAAATGGAGTCAGAAAGGTTTAAAGTGACTTGTAGCTGAATTGGGAGCCAGTATTTGAATAGGGAAATGGACTTATAGAGGGTTAAAACGAGTTAAGACGAATAAGGAGCTGGTATTTTGAACCGGGAAATGGGTCAGAAAGGGTTAAAGTCACTAATAGTTGAATCGAGAGCTTGGTAGGAAAGGGTTAAAACCACCAAGTTGAGTTATCGGACTGTGGAGGGTTAATATTTGAAAGAAATTTGAATTGGGAACTGGGAAATGCTTAGCCCATTTCGTACCCAAACACACCATGTTTCAAAATGGGTACGAATAACGAACTGGGAACTGGGAACTGGGAACTGGGAGCCAACTTCACAGACCCATCAAAGGAGTACCTCTTCCTCGCTCTGGGTTAAATGTGTCAAAGGACTGCACCATCATGAAGGTTTGGGGGTTCCACTCGAGCGCCCCGGGGTAAGCAGCTCAGAAGGACTTATTGAGAGGCCAATAGGGGGTTTGAGGGGCCTTCCCCCAATGCACTGGCTAAAACATGTCAGAAGGACGGGGTTGGGGGGGGGGGGGGGGCTCTCCATGTCGACAGTTGCGCAAGTTCAATAGAGCTTGCACTTTACATTAGAATCTGCCAGAGTCCCAGACTACGATAGTCCGGACACCTTTCGGGGGGGGGACATTTTCCATTTCTTTGCCGGCTATTATGATGATGGAGTTGAGTTACTGCTAAAGAGATACACGGAGAAAACTGTCTATCAAAACAAACAATTGGCGGAAGAAACTATAGCAGGTTCCCAACCAGGGGGTTTGGGGGGTTTCCCCCCAACCTAAAGGTGCTGCGCGCTTACTAGGGCACTGCACTGAATATTACCAACATAGGTTGATCATCAAATATGACGAAGTTGGTGATTGAATTACAAACTATTACCAACCAATTACGAAGTTTGTGATAATATTACGAAATATTACGAACTTCGTAATTGTATTACGAAAGTTGGTGATACTTTTTTACGTGGGTTTCTACTGTTAGTAAGCGCGCAGCAGAAAAGCGCTACTATGGTTAAAGCGAACTGGAACCGTCGAGCGATTTATTCAACTTTTCGACTTTCACCGCCCGAGAAAGTCGAACTTCCAACTTCATATTCGAGTTCAGATTTGTAGCTCCGCCCCCAGTGCCCGAGCATGCGCAGTTCAATTTGTTATTATTGAGAATCATGTGAGAATCACGTGAGTCATGCGATCTTTCATTCATGAGTTTTCGTAGTAAATTCCATAGTAGTGACGTCACTCAATGATTGACAGCTAGGCGCCATGTTTCATTCATGCCTCGTTCTGATCACCCGATACGCGGGAAATGAAAACGAGGTCATACGAACTGGCTCGGCGGTTCCAGTTCGCTTTAACGTGCATACGACGTATCCAATGTAAACAATGTTTCTCAAGTCCATGGATTCGTTTCAAATGGCTTATCATCATCAAATACACTTTCCGTCGTTGGCTGACATTGCGCGCGTCACAAGGCATCTCCATGCCGCCCTATCATTTGCCAGTTCGGTCACGTGATCTGTATCAAAGTTTATGTTGATAAGCCCCCCTTTAGGAGGGGCTCTTAAGATACACGTGTGTGTGGGAGTATATACTGATTTGATGAGAAATAAAGAGAGTAAATATTGTATATCCTACAAACAATTTTTTTTGGTATTTTTCTGAATTAACTCCGTTGAGTTTACCGATTTCTCCGCGATCTTCCGGTGGTGGTTGCTATCCCATTGATTGAAATTAATTTAAATTAATTTAAATCTTCATGGGAATTCGCTACATCATATGCCTAAGAAATTGGCCAATTATATTAATATTTTTATTAGAGAAATATCCGTCCTAAATAATGACAGAAAAGGGTGGTTTATTTCAATTTTGTGTCGACATGATCGAGGTCACGTGACATAAAAACAAAACAATCGCACACACCCGTCCAAAAAAGGCACTTTAAGAAAAACAAATACGTTTTTCCAGCTTAAAACCACACTGACGACTAAGTTATATTGGTATTCTGCCCAAATCTGAAGTATCAAAATGAATCACAAACTAGAACTAGCTCTATTTAGCAAAAGTTGCGTGAAAAATTCGGGTGAGCGACATTCTGCACCCTAGCGGCCAATAATTAAACTACTTTCAGCCGTCTGCTCCGGTCTCGTTAGGGAGTTTTCCCAAATGTACGCGATGATGACGTGCCCCATTAACAGGACATAACATCTATTTTAAAATGCGTTTCCAAAGTGAATGCATGAGGACAACCTATTTGTGTCGTATATCACTGGAAACGCCCGATTCCCGTGAATAAGGACAATCACAATGTATTACATTACCAAAACAAAAATGTGTCGGAAGGAACTATATGGATGGTCCCATCGCACCCCCCCTCCAGCAGTATGACACAGAAGGGCTAGTTGACTGTCCACCGGGGGGGTTTGGGGGGAGCTTCCCCCAACGCACTGGTAAAAACCTATGTCGACGGAGGGGGGTTTGGGGGGTGTCCCCCCATTGTAACAGCTGTAGTTGTTAGAGCTTGCACTTAACATATGCTCGTAGGGGGGTTCGGGGGAGCTCCCCCGACCTAAAGGGGGGCTCACTAAGTCCTTGACTTTACATATTAGTGGCGAGGTCTGTTTTTATTTGGCTCATCCACGTGGTTCTTGGTTTGCCTCTGTGTCTTCTTATCGGCTTTCGGAATTCATCTATGGCTTGTTTTGCTGGTGTTCCCTCTGGTAGTCTTAGGAGGTGTCCAAGCCAGTTCAGTCTTCTCCTTTTTAGCTCACCTCTTAGCAGAGGTGAGCTTATCCCATACCGTGGCGTCCGTCGTCCGTCGTCGTCGTCGTCGTCGTCGTCGTCGTCGTCGTCGTCCGTCGTCCGTCGTCCGTTAGCAGGGCACGTTTCGTAACTGTTAAAGCTATTGAGTTGAAACTTGGTACACATGTACCCTTATGTAATGACACCTTGGAGACCAAGTTTCGGTCCGATTCGTTTCATAGTTTGGCCACCAGGGGGCCAAACGTTAAAAGTGAAAATATGCAATATCTCCCTTAATAGTAGTCGGGAAATTTTGAAAAAAATATGGTAGGTACTTCTAGCAAAGGTGCATCATATATCCTCCGGGTTTTTGATTTGACCTCCTTTTCAAGGTCACAAGAGGTCAAATGGTGTAAATTGGCCGTTAGGATGTAACGATGACACGTTTCTAAACTGCAATGACTATTGATACCAAATCTGGTACACATTCACCCCTTAGTCAGGTGATCTCAGGGACCGAAGTTTGGTCCAATATGATTCACCACTTGACCACCAGGGGGCAAAATCCAAAAACCTTAAAAATGTGATTATTCCTTAACTTCTTGCCGGATTGCCACCAATTCGATATCATGGGTACATCTAACCACCATACAGTATATGTCACACAGGTTTTTAATTTGACCTTCTTGTCAAGGTCACAGAGGTCAAATGGCGTAAATTCGCCGTCAGGCTGTAACTATGGCACGTTTCTTAACTGCAATGACTATTGATCACAAATTAAGTACACATGTACCCCTTGGTCAGATGATCTCAGGTACTGAAGTTTGGTGCGATCTGATTTGCCGTTTGGCCTCCAGGGAGGGGGCCAAATCCTAAATTCTTCAAAATGCCATTATTCCTAGTAATGACTTGCCCGATTGGCACCAATTTTATATCATAGGTACATCTAATTCTAACAACCATTCAATGTGTCACCCAGGTCTTCTTTGATTTGACCTACTTTTCAAAGTCACAGAGGTCGAATGTCCTGTAAATTGGCCATTTTGGGGAAATTGTAATTGCTTGGACCTACATCAAACCTAACACTACATGACACAATACCATGCTCTTTATCCATCTTTCCTCCACGTGAGGTGAGCACAATGGCCCTGGCCATTTCATGACATCTTGGCTCCATGGGTGGGTTTTGGTTGTTTGGTACAGTTCTTGGTTTGAGATTCTGTCTGCTTTTTTGACATTAATTATTCTTCTCAGGAGGGTTCTTTGGAAGGTGTCGATTTTGTTTCCCAGTAGTTTCGTGAGGGTCCAGAGTTCACAGTTGTAAAGAAAGATGCTGGTGACGAAAGTTCTGAAGATGTTCATTTTGATTCTGGTTGTGGCTCTTGGGTTGGTGAAGTATTTGGATAGGGTGTTGAAGGCGTCCATGGCTAGGCCTTTTCTTCTCTTTATATCCTTCTCCGTGTCAAGGTGGCTTCCCAGGTATTTGCTTTTTTTCCATTCCTCGTCTCCTGTTCGGTTGATGGTAAATTCTTCTGTTTTCTCTAGGTTGACATGGAGGTTTCTCTTCTTTAGTTTTGGTGGGATGTTTTCTTTGACGTAGCTCCTGATTCCTTTACTTGTTGTGGCCCATCCTATATCGTCTGCATATTGTTGATCAATGTTGAGTTTTTTGGATGGGTTTGGTTGGTGATAGTTATGGTCTTGGAGATGTGGAGGGGTAATCTCTGGCTGTGGATTGGCTCTGTGATAGTTGTGATCAAGGAGGTGTGGAGGGTTCGGTGGTCTGGCTTCTTGGATGGATTTTGCTAAATACAGTGTGAAGAGAATGGCGCTGGCGCAGTCTCCTTGTGGTGTTCCTATATTGGTTTTGAAATTTTCTCCGAAAGTTTTCCCGCATCTGACTTTTATTTGGACATCTCGTAGGAGTAGATCAAACATATGGAGTTCGTCTTCTTCTAGTACTTCTCCTAGGTCTTTGATTAGATCTGCTCGTCTCACTGTATCGAAGGCTTTACTCATGTCTAGGAGTAGGATGTGAATTTCGTAATCTGTAGATGTTATTGCTTTTTCTGCTAGGAGTAGAGTGAAAACGTGTTCTGTGGTGCTGCGTCCGGATCTGTATGCTGCTTGGGTAATAGGGATGGCATCATTGAGTTTTGCTGCAGTTCGTCTTATCATGATTATGTCCAGGATTTTACGTAGTATTGAGAGTAGAATTATGGGTCTTAAGTTCTGCGGTGGTCCTTGTTTCTTTCCTGACTTTGGAAGAGGGACTAGGATTCCTTGTTTTATCTCCGTTGGTTGTTCGCCTGTCTTTGCCATGTGGTTTAGGATGTCAGCTATTTCTTGAAAGACTATGGTAGGACTGTGTTTGATGAGTTCGGCTTTCAGGTCATCACACCCCGCACTTTTGTTGTTACCAAGGGTCTTAGCAGCTTGTTGGACTTCTTTAGCAGTGAAAGGATGTCTCATCTCTTGTGGTTGGATGTACTGTATTTCTTCTTGGTCGTCTTGATGAAAGATCTTTTGGAAATGTTGTGACACGAGTTCTACTTGTTGTTGCTCGCTAGTTGCTATTCCTTTTTCACCTTCGACAATTAGCTGTTTCTTGGGTTTTGTAGATTTCAGAGCACGGACTGCCTTGAACATTCGGGTGGAGTCGTCTTTGCGGTTTTCTATTTCTTCGGTTAGTTCTTCAATGTGTGCAAGTTCTTCTTTTGCTAGTTGTTTGTGAATATCTCGAAGAAGTTTATTTATTTCTTTGCGGAGTTCTTGTCTTCTGCTTTTATTTTTGGTGGCGTCTACTTGTAGTTGCTCACTAGTTGCTATTCCTTTTTCACCTTCGACAATTAGTTGTTTCTTGGGTTTTGTAGATTTCAGAGCACGGACTGCCTTGAACATTCGGGTGGAGTCGTCTTTGCTGTTTTCTATTTCTTCGGTTAGTTCTTCAATGTGTGCAAGTTCTTCTTTTGCTAGTTGTTTGTGAATATCTCGAAGAAGTTTATTTATTTCTTTGCGGAGTTCTTGTCTTCTGCTTTTATTTTTGGTGGCGTCTATATCGATTCTGATCTTTTTCTGTTCCTTTGACATCTCTTGGATTGCGTCATTGGTACTCTTCTTCTGTTTCTGCTTGGGAGCGATCTTTTGTGCGGCATCTAGGCATGCTATTCTGATATTGTCCCATTTTTTCTGCACTGATGATGGTTGTGTTTCATTCTCAAGTTTCTCCTCCACTAGTTTCTTGTACTGACTACTTTTCGTTTTGAGTTGTTGGACTTCATATTGGGCTCTTTTTTCGGGCGCTTCATATTGGACTTTGTACCAGTTCAGGCTCATGGTTGTTATTACGAGTCGATGATCTGTGTTTGTATTGATCCCGTTGAAAGATCTAGAGTTTGTAACCAGTTTTTTGTACTGGTTACGGATAAGTATGTAATCAATCTGATTTCTATAAGGATTTCTCCTCACATCTCCATTTTTGTCTCTATGTTGTTCTTTTCATTCTGGACACACCCAGGTGGTGCGATGTGCCATTTTGTGATAGAGCATTGTGTTTGTCAATATGAGTTGGTTGTTTCTAGCAGTGTCAAGTAAAACTTCCCCGCTACTATGGCTTAAATTTGACTTAAAATGGCCGCTAGAAGAGATAAACGCGCGAATGAAGCTCGACTCGACTATTCTGAGCTCCGAGACGAGAGAGAACCACACGATTATTCTCACTGTTTTTTAATCAAACTTCAATTTCGGGGGGTCCCCCCTGACATACACTGTTTTGATTTTTGAGACTTAAGTAATAATATCCAAAAGACGCTTAAAATGGATATAATCCCGAATAATCAAGCAAAAACCGTGCAGGGCAGAGACCTGTATTCATCCACGACCGGAAGTCACATAGAGCTAATCAAAATGTCAAGTTGTGGTAAATACATGGCTGGGATGGACCAAAGCGGAATTAATTCTCAATCTGTGGTTGATTCTTAATGTACAGAGTCAGGCCATCACAGAAATATGCTTTTTGATAATATATTTAAGAAAATGTGGTCTCACTGGTCAGTTTAGAACTTGTACTTTGACAGGGCCATATCAATGCGCCAGTGACGTTTTGATGGATATGGTGTACGGAAATCTTTTTTTCTCAGGCAATCGGTATTGGAATTTTTTTAAACTTTATTATGCTATTGGCAAAGGGTTCTTCTTGACACATATAAAATTTTGTGCAGATTGATTGGTCCAATGAGTACTTTTTTTACCAAAACCTATGCACAACAATGTACACGTAATGTACACGTGTTTTAATAGAGGACTCTGGCCTGCAGGCGTTTCGAGAAAAAAGATTTATGTTGAGATTTCAATAAACCTTTTGAACGAATTCCACATGGGCCGTGGTGGGATCCGAAGACACCTTAAGGAGGAATGTATGTTTTTATGGGGTACCATTGCCATTGGTTTTGCAGATCTTCTGGTTTTTTCTTAACAATAATCAATATTCGCTAGCAGGCTTTTTATGCTCCCAGGTATGAAGAGGGTTCTATGTTCCTCAGGTTCTTTGTTCATCAGTCTGGTGTTCCTCAAGAGTCAAGTGTCTTCCAGACTCTTGGCCTGCAAAAACCCTTGCCAACCAATTTTTTATGCATTAACCATTCGGCAACATGTTGGTGGGGGAAAAACCTGATCCCTGACCCCTTGAATTGTTGCTCAGGTACGACCACAAGCAATTGTCTCAAGGAAGCCACCAGTACGACCTCTTGGCAGTCTTGCCAATATCATGCCAGTGAAAAGGAAGGATAATGATGGTTGAGGGTTAAGGAATTGAACCCGAGGCGGAGGACCTTGGTTGAGTTACCAAGACACTCGAGGGTGGAGCTAAAATACAGTCCAAACCCGAGCCGACAGGCGAGGGTTTGGACGAAATTTTAGCTCCACCCGAGAGTGTCTTGGTAACTCAACCAAGGTCCGAAGCCGAGGGTTCAATTTCTATTCTAAAATACCTCAAACTTAAAAAGATAGGCCACGAAATGACTTGAAAATGTGCGAATTTGGCAAATTCCATCCATCGCCTGCCCGGAGCGCCGGTAGCGCCGTTGTTTACATTATGTTACGGCAGCGCGTATAGGAAGTCCGGATCGGCTCGCTCAAGTGACGCTAAAATCCGTGCAAATGGGCTATTTGGAGCGTTTTTCTCAGCAAATATGTGTAGTGCTCATTAAAAAACTTAGGGTGGTTGATGCTTCCTTGGCTGATTTGTGTTTGAAGCAGTGTTTTGAGAGCCTCAAACTTCTGAAGTGAGCTGTGTGCATGGTTCCACATTTTAGTGCAACCCGAGGGAACTTTGGTAGAGCATCTTGGTTGCGTGTCCAAAACACTCCACTCTCAGAACGAGGCTTATGCATTTTCCATTTAAAAGTTGACTTTACGGTACCAAGGTATTTTAGAATTGGAGTTAAGGTACCATCAAAGGAGTACCTCTTCCTCGCTCTGGGTTAATCGTGTCAAAGGATTGCACCATCATGAAGGTTTGGGGGTTCCACTCGAGCGCCCCGGGGTAAGCAGCTCGGAAGGACTTATTGAGAGGCCAATAGGGGGTTTGAGGGGCCTTCCCCCAATGCACTGGCTAAAGCATGTCAGAAGGACGGGGGTTGGGGGGGGGGGGGGGCTCTCCATGTCGACAGTTGCGCGAGTTCAATAGAGCTTGCACTTTACATTAGAATCTGCCAGAGTGCCAGAGTACGATAGTCCGGACATAGTCCATTTCTTTGCCGGTTATTATGATGATGGAGTTGAGTTACTGCTAAAGAGATACACGGAGAAAACTGTCTATCAAAAAATTGGCGGAAGAATCTATAGCAGGTTCCCAACCAGGGGATTTGGGGGGTTTCCCCCCAACCTAAAGGTGCTGCGCGCTTACTAGGGCACTGCACTGATAATATTAGTGAATTACTTAATTGTCTTATTGCTATAAGACTATAATCAAATAGACTTATAAGACAATTATTTTTGGACTAATGAATTTTTTTAAATCCCTTTATTACAATGACTATGAGTTTTTTTTTAAAATTAGGTTGCTTTCTCAAGCAAATTTTACGGCTAAGCCAATAGGTACACTTTAAGGGGGGGGGGCTGTAGCAGGGGTGCAGAAAGTTTTTTGCATTCCTTTACATGAGATTTTTCCTATATATTTTTTCTTGTTCAGGAGTCTTAAAATCCTATCCTCAAGACAGAGCCCGTCACATGCTCCTCCCCTTGCAGAATCTTTTCAATTTCATTGTATGATGAATGCTTGCCTCTTCTGCAATGAAAGTGTCGACAGTGTGATAAAGAGGATAATATCACCATGCCATATAGCACTTGCAGCTGATCAGCAGACTATGAAATAAGAAGTTTCGCGAATTTGTCTAAAGAAAGAGCATAAACGTCAAAATTCCCGCAAGAAGAAGGATGTCACATGACATACATTTGATCGAATATATACTAGATTTACAAAGTGCCAATCGACGACTGCGGCTAACTAAGAAATCCCGGGAAACTGGTCACTCACCCGAGTCATGAAATAACCTTTTGCATTATTTCGATCAGGGTTCGCCAGTATACCTCTCTGGCTTGGCACCACCTCCACAACTAGGAACCTCTCTGACCAGGCACCACGGATGCGCATGCTCCGTTTGGATCTATTCCGTTTCCGTTTTGATCACTTCCGGTAACGCAGGCGCATTGAAGTTGAGGAAAATATTAACTTAACAAGCCTATCGGCGTCTGATTCACAATGTGGTTTGTGAGGAGTGTCATAGTCGTCAACAGTGTAGCTTACGTATTTCGAAGACCAGTGGAATTGGCGGCGTCAAATTATTAGTGAAATTTATAATTTACAAATTACAAATTACAAATCGTTTATTGAAACCGTGTAAAAAGTTACATTTTACATAAGATGAAAGTACAATGACCATAAGCATGATGAACTAAATAACTGGTGTGACATTGTTGTGGATTTGGTGGTGTGCAGCTGGAGGAGTGGACAATGTCACAACCAGGGTTCCTACATTATATACAGTGGAACCTCCGTTAGTAGACACCTCTCTATTAAAGACAACCTTTCCAATAAGGACACTAGTTTTGGTTCCAAATTGGTTGTTTCCATTCAATTTTGACTTCTCTAATCAGTCTTTGGGTGTTCCGAATGCTTGACACATTTCGAACATGTTTTGGTTGGAAACAACCCTACAGTCTTACACTTATGGCTGAATGAATGACAGTGCATTTTCGTGAAAGCTCGGTGACGAAATGCTGCGACACTATTCGTCACCAACATGTTTGATGGGTGGTGCCATCTGCACAAAGGACGATGAATTAAATAACTGATGTGACATTGTCGCTGCATTTGCAGGTGTCCACATCGAGGAGTAGATGATGTCACTACATGTACCAGGGTTTGTACTTTCATATACAGTGGACCTACTTTTTGTGGACACCTTTCTATTGAGGACAACCTCTTTAATAAGGACAGTAGTTTTTGGTTCCAAATTGGTTGTTTCCATTCAACTCGACTTCTCAGTTTAGGACACCTCTCTGTTAAAACAGCACTTTTCAGTCCCTGGGGCATTTCTGGAAATTTCATGCTATGGAGCAATTGGTTCAGCTAAGTGACAAGAACAGTACTATAAGACGGTTTTAAAAAGTTGAAAATTATTTATTTAAATGACATATGAATGGTTCAGCAGTAATTGGCAGTGTGCATTATGTAATGAAATATGATTTACATAATATAACATTTTTGTGACAAATAGTACAGATGATGGATAAATCGATACAGTGGATAGCTGTTAGAATATGCAATACATGCAATAGCATTTGTTTTTATTGAGATTTTGCGAGAACCAAGTGGTATTTTGACAAGATAATAGAAAGCCAATAACACTACAAGAACATGACTTCAATACATTGACATTGTAGTACTTGGTATACTAAAAATATTCAAAGATGGGTATCTTGAGTTAAAGTACAAGATGTATGAATGAAGGAGGCACTCTGGTAAGAAATGGTGTCGCTAATGAAAGATTAGAACAGTCCGTCTCAACCTGCCAAGCTCAGAGCGACATGCGCCTGGTTTTGCTGTGACGGGTCACATATACAAAGTTTACATAAAACAAGATTTGTATGTTTATTTAGGAGGAGTACAAAAGTTGTATATAAAATGCCGACTTCATTATGATTTATAGGACACAAAATTTGACATGACAGCATTTTATAAAATATGAATAATCTATAATGAGAATAGTTTTGTAGCACCAATGATTTGAAAATACTGAATTTATTTATTGCATGAATAGAACACAAAAAACAGGATGATTACATGATTGTCACATGCGTGAAATATATTGTCATGGATGGGCATTGGGAACAAAAAGAATTGCGGTTATCAGCTGCATTGGTAGCGATTGCTTTAGCTGATTTTCAGAAACTGACAGGAATGAGAATGTTGATATAGTGTTGAAAAAATATTTTTATAACATACATTGCATTCAAATAACACTAAGAAGTAGACGAGTACTAATTTCGCACACTTGAAAATATTTGGACATTGACTGTCACAGGTAGTGGTAGTAGAGTAATTACATGCCATCAGCAGCACTAATTCAGACAGTTTTCGCTGTGCTTCAGTAACTGACTGGAATGACTAAGTTTGATTGTGCTGAAATGATACATAATAACGTACATTGCATAAACAAAATGATTACAAGATTTGTACTGTCTTGAAATATATGGACAGGGACAGTCACTGGAAGTTTGACATGCCATCAGTTGCACTGCTCCCGACAGTTTTCACTGTGCTTCAGTAACTGACTGGAATGACTAAGTTTGATTGTTCTGTATTTGCCTCCATTTGGATTTTGTGAACAAAAGTTACTAACCTTGTGTAATTGAAGTGTCGAATTCGCCTTGGTCGAAATGATAATACAGTAAATAAATCTATTGAATGTTGCTGAAAAGAAAACACTTACTATGTTAGAAGCCATGTACATGATAACACCACCACCACCATTATCAATATCATCACAAGTCAACTGGGGAATATGTGTGATATTTGTTCAAAACTTGCGTATATGGTATTTGCAGGTCTATTGTATTGTTACATATTTTTCACTTTCAAAATTAACTTTTTTACTAGAAATTATGAATCAATACTAACCGTAAGAAGCGTATGAAATTACAGAAGGCCTTCGTCGAAAAATGTAATGTACTTGTACTCATTCGTGTCATTAAACCTGAAAGCAGCACAGCATAACAGTGAAATTACCGTGACATCAATGGATGTCAAACTAACATAGTGACGTAAATTTGAATTCGAAGTGCACAAATTCACAATTAAGGTTTCGAACACATTGAGAACTGAAAAACTTCATACAAATGCTTTCACACCAATGATATGATTGTGGCGCTCCTGATGAGGTATCGCCCTCTGCTAAGCAGCTTTGGTCGTAACTAGGGTAAATGTTTTTTTCAAGTGATATGAGCGATGCAATACCTTAGTTTCCACCAGCGCCACGTAGCAGTCAATGAAGTTGTGCTGGTACTCCATTAACGTCATGCTTCAAATTTGAAGAAATTAATATTACCTTCATCAAGTACGTAATAATATTACACCAGGCCTTTGTCGAAAATGTAGATCTCGAAGTCTAACTGTAATGAAAGAAAACATCAATGTGACAATATGGTTTACTATGTATGAGGGGGAGAACGGGTATTTTCGGGACACTGGGATGGGCCGAAAATAACTGTCGGGATTCGGGATAGACACCCTTATTTTAGCGGGATTCGAGACAAGCCGTGTTTTGCGTCACGATTCGGCTAAAATTGCGTATTGGGAAACGGGATAAGCCTTTTTTCCTAACGGGACGTCGAGACAGTTACCCCTTCCCCCTTCCCCGTTCCCACCCTCATGACATGTAGCATTGTTTGTAGGCCTATTGTTACTCACAATCTATTTTTTTGTAATTGATACTGGTAGTATCAATGTGAAATATGCCACACGTTGGGAGCATGCAAGGCCTAGTACAATACACCATCATCACAATCAAATATTTCAATAATACACTGTCAACGAGAATGAATGTTCAACCATCAATCACGTGCATTGTAGTAGTGTACATCCCCCATCCCATGACGGCTTGCGCCCCGCTGACACGACGAGCACATGGCTGAGCCAATCCATCGCCTATACACTACTTTACAAAAATCGACACCTACTGAAACTTTCACTAATTATTCTCGGAAATGTACTTTATCGTTACATCAATAAATGCACATTCGAATTTCAAAACTACCACTTATTTTTGCCGTGAAACTGACCTGAGTTATCGAAACACCGTCAAAAGAGGAAGAAGCAGGTCCGCATTTATCGAAATATTGCTAAATATAATTGTCAAAATGTCGACCAAATTACCAATTTAATCACAATAAACTTATCAAATGTTCACTCATGCCTTTGGGTGAAAAAATACTGATTTTTCAATCATTCTCAATTTTACAAATCACCAATCACAAAAAGAAATAATGATGCAATTACCCAAAATAGATGAGATTTGACCACTGGTATAATTCCGCCATCTTGGATATCGGCATCGTCACCACAAAATATGATCTTTGTAAATAAAATCGGAGATCTTCTGGTGTGTTTTTATGTGAATTTATTACGAACTATCAATGCAGCGCAGGGCAGCCATCGTGTTCTCATGCGTAGTGGCGATGCGATAGCCATCCGCGGCACTGCTTTTCAAGATGGTGGCAATTGCCCAGTGCTAGAGGCGTTGTAAGGAAAATTGAGAGCAGGCCCCTAATGAATGAACTCTCAACGATATCGATATATTTTCGTAATTCCAGCACAACTGTTCACCAATGAACGTCCACCGACAATCCCACTTAACGAATATTAATATCAATTCATATCATGTACCTTAAGACGCTTTTATTTCATTTTAAAAAGAGTTATCGAGTGAACGATGACCTCCTACCGTACCCTCGAAATAAACAGCCAAAATGACCACAAAAACACCTTTTTAGAAAAAAACAGCGATTTTTACGAAATACATGTCATCAGAGACGAAACTAGACACTAATTTAGCTAGGTATGCACAGTAATAGTACCTGAAGTGATCGATTTCAAGGAGAAAATACACTGAAATATTTTTACGAAATACATGTCATCAGAGACGAAACTAGACACTAATTTAGCTAGGTATGCACAGTAATAGTACCTGAAGTGATCGATTTCAAGGAGAAAATACACTGAAAACAACTTTTCAGGAACAGAAATAAGATCACATTGTGAATAATATATCGTATCCGTATTTCGCGTAGCTAATGCCTGAAATGCAGTGGCAGTGCCCAATCATGGCATAGTGATAGTAGTATATTGAACAGACTCAAAGTTTTATTTGTTCAAGTAATCAAATGTATAAGGCCGGGGAGACATACAATGCTTTTTTCACTTGGTGGTGCCTGGCTGTGGAGGTAACCTGCTCTCGACCATTTCAAGAGAAAAGACTATGAAATGTTCTGTTATTAACACAGTTTACCCAATATTGAACAGATTCAAAGTTTTATTTATCAAAGTTATCAATTGTATAAGGCCAGGGACACATACACTGCTTTTTTCACTTGGTGGTGCCTGGCTGTGGAGGTAACCTGCTTTCGACCATTTCAAGAGAAAAGACTATGAAATGTTCTGTTATTAACACAGTTTACCCAATATTGAACAGATTCAAAGTTTTATTTGTTCAAGTAATCAATTGTATAAGGCCAGGGACACATAGACTGCTTTTTTCACTTGGTGGTGCCTGGCTGTGGAGGTAACCTGCTCTCGACCATTTCAAGAGAAATGACTGTTACTGTTCGATTATTAAGGCAGTTTGCCCAATATTGAACAGATTCAAAGTTTTATTTGTTCAAGTAATCAATTGTATAAGGCCAGGGACACATAGACTGCTGTTTTCACTTGGTGGTGCCTGGCTGTGGAGGTAACCTGCTCTCGACCATTTCAAGTGAAATGACTATGAAATGTTCTGTAATTAACACAGTTTGCCCAATATTGAACAGATTGGGTTATTGATCAGTTTGGAAGAAACTTTTTTGAAATATTCAATATTGGGTGGATTGTGGTAATAACTTTATAGTCATTTTACTTAAAAAGTCAAGAGTGGTATTCATTGATTGTAGTCACAGTGTAAAATGTTCAAATCTCATCAGGAGGTTTTTATTAATAGATATGCGAATGTGTCCACTGAACAAAATTGTTGTAATTCAAATGATGTCTATTGATTGATTAATAAATACATCTTTAAAACTAAATCGTGTGGTCATTTCATTACTTGGACCCTTTAGCCTGGAAATTCTTCTTCTTTGTGTTCATTTCCATCTAACAGACTCTCCAGACTTACTAGTAATCAGAAGCGGAGTTGATGTTCGTCAGCCGGTCAAGTCTCCCTCCTCAACGCTGCAAGCGTTGGGCATCTTCCCAGGATGTGCTCTAGCCTACAGTCATTGGCTCGATCTGGGGGGTGTCACTTTCTCCTTACTCCTAGACAGAAGCCTGGAACAAGCTGGACATCGGGCAGCAAACCCAATATTAATGTGCCCAGAACACTTCTCAAGTAATTAGTGTTTCAGAGTGATCTATAGCCTACACCTAATACAATAGTGATGGTTTCGGGCAGGGCTTAGAGGAGGCTTAGAGTAACGAGACTAGTATATAGCAGGCCCGGGAAAGCAGGGGCGTAGGTAGCAGAAGGGGGGGGCAAACGCCCCCTCCCCCCCGAGGTCACCAAAATATGTGTTTTTGGCCAAAAGATTTCATAAAGGGTCATTTTGTCCCCCAGAGAGCCTTTTGCCCCCCCCCCCCCGCCAGACCAAAAAGCTAGCTACGCCCCTGGCCCTGTAGGTGTATAGTATAATTTACTCTAAGAAGGGCAGGGCAATAAGGAAAGGTGCTATGCTGCATGTAGGCCCTATTATATTCTATAACAAAGAAACCCAACATATGATTTAAAGGTGCCGGTGTAATAGAATCAGATGCCCCCTGATATTAAATGCCCTCAACAATAGAACACCGGCACCATTCAATATAGGACTCTAAAGAGGCCAAGACCCTTCATCCGAGGAAGAACAATACAGGCGGGCATCAGGAAAGGGAGGGCATTTGATTCTATCACAGCGGAACAATATATCTCCCTTTTCCCACAAGAACTAATATTCCTCACAAAGGAATTCTAGACTGGACTTAGATTCATGGGGACCAGCATTTCTTTTACACCCGCACGCGGAGCATGAGCTGAGCCACTACTGCACGCCAACATATCAACCAACAGCACCGCCATTTCTTCAACGTGTATGGCTGGCGGGAGTGGACAAATATCTGAATTAAGGGTCGGGATAAATCAGATTTATACCACGACTATATTCATAATAGTAGACAGCCAATCAGACCCCCGCATTTCATGAATTATGGTGACCATTAAATCTGAATTATACCACGACATAAATGAATCAACCCACGACTATAATCGTTTTAGACCCACGACTATATTCGTAATAGCAGACAGCCAATCAGAGAGCCGAATTTATGGACGGAAGTGCGATTTATGGACGCCGGAAGTGCGATATATGCCGCACCATAAATAAAACGATTGCCACTTTCTGATTGGTCGAATTATGCCACACCACAATTCCTATTTATGCCGTGGCATAATTCCGAATTCTGCCGCGACATAATTCACGAGATCCGATGTTTTGATTGGTTGATTTATGGTGCACCACAATTCCTATTTATGCCGTGGCATAATTCTGAATTTTGGGTAGTTGATAAAGTATGGAATTAGTGAAACCTTGGAAACACTGATAAACCTTGGAATATTCAATGTAAACCATGGAATCACTCTGGAAATAGCGCGGGAAATCGGGTGCGTTCCTTCCACGATTTATACCCTCCCAACTGACAGTCTCGTCCCAGCTGACTTTATTGATAGCAATTTGCCAGTTCGTTCAGAAGCCAACATTTTTAATGTGGAGGATGACGTCATCAATTGGCAATGCGCTGTGGTCGTTAAAATATTTTATTTCTCTTCAATGGAAGCAAAAATTAGTTTTTATGATTGTTTTGTATTCCATAGACGATATAGTATTATGCTCGGTACCAGATGGACGAGATCATAGGACAAACACACGTGAATAAAAAAACCCGCTTAGAACTGGTGACGTCACAAAGATCTCTGCATCCCTCGATGCGTACTGGAAGATGTAAGAAATCGCTCACGGCGAAGGAAATTTTTCATCCGCAAACTTCGGTAATAAACATACATGACTAGGCTTCTTTTATTCATCGTTTGTTATAAAATATCAGTCAATCATAGACAATTAGGCCTAGACATAGTCGTCAACCTTATCCATGCATAATGCATGACAGGCCCCCAACTTCCCAGGCAACTCGTCTGATCGAAAAGGCCCCGTGTGGTGGTGGCGTATTTATAAGCGGAGCGCTATTGGTCCATATTATGGGTGTGTGGTGGGCGTGTCTTCCCATATTTGGGAGATCAGTACTGTACACTGGAGGCGAGGTACAACTGGGTTGTTTTAAAATATAGACTATTGAATCGGATATGCGACAGATTTCTAAATTACCATAAAATTCCGATCTGATCATGTAAGAATAAGCTCCAAATGTTGATTCGTAACCACGTTAGGTTCGAATGGCATTATTTCATGTTTTTATGCATTTTTAGGACTGATTCCAAGGTTTATCACTGGTTCCAAGGTTTCACTGATTCCAAGCTTTATCAACTACCCAGCCGGAGAGGTAGGCTGGCGCCGGGAGGGTGTTAATTATTTCTGCTATTTTACCGTGACTTCCGTTCAGACATGCGCAGTTGATACATTTTGGTCAGGCGATTTTGGAGAGTTTATTTTTGAAACGCGAGAGTACTGTTAACATTATGCTTGCAATTTGTGATCAATTTTCCTCTTTTTCGGCTGTAGAAAAAGTCGTGAAGGTTTTTGAAGAAGAGCAGGGTCCTAATGGAGGAGAGATTTGAGGACGATCGCTGCAGCCAAGAAAAGGCTGAAAAATCTTGTTGACAATCCTGTTCTGAAGTGAAATACTATTACTACGACATGCATTGCATGCGTCAAAGAGGTGGTCAAGAGTTCGGGCAAGCGACCTAATCGGAGGTAAGCACCATTTTCCCTGAGTTCTTCTATGTATTATAGATTCATGCACTTGATTGGGAACAACGTTTACATGACGTAGTGTTGGCCGTCGTCACGTCACCATGCATTTTACATTAGTGTAACGTGACGTGACGTGACGTTTTCGTAAACGTTGGTCCCAATCAAGTGCATGGATCTGGGCGTCTGTAAATGACGAAATGAGAAATGAGAAATGAAATGAAAATGAAATGGAAATGAGTGTGTATAAAATATGGAATTTTACGGTAAGCGCCACATGGGCAGATCATAGGGGTCATCTCAGAAATATTACTGCGTTGTGCCTGGTTGATAATTCCTTTTGGTACAAAACTTGAGCGACGGGAAAAGGGCATATTATAACCCCTGATCTCCTCAAGATGGATCTCCTCAAGATGGATCATTATAGTAAGGGTCTCTGCGACGAGGGAAGGGCATATTAACCCCTGATCTCCTCAGGATTGATCCTTATAGTAAGGGTCTCTGCGACGAGGGAAGGGCATATTAACCCCTGATCTCCTCAAGAATGATCCTTATAGTAAGGGGGTCTCTCAAAACATCGATGAACTGAAGGGGTAGAACTGTGTTGTTTGTTTCAGTGTCGGGTAGTCGTTCCCTTCATGATTGATCTGGGGTCATTTTAGAAGAAATGTTGGTTGATAATCATTGCCAGGATTGCAAATTGATGGGTCATCTCAGATACTTAGTAGGAGGAGAGTCCAACAGCTGCAGTCAGGATTGGCCGAGGGTGGGGGGGGGGGGGTCAGATCGGCCAAAGTCCAATGCTATAATCAAAACTAGTACAAAATTATACCTAAAGAATAGTTTTATTTAGAAAATAAATGAATTTTTTAAAATGAACGTGGATAAAATCAGCAGTTACAAGACGGATTTCACAATAATTAGTAAAGGAAATCCACAATAAGGCTTCACTTGTACCTGTACTTGTTCTTACAAACTAATACTGTTCTTGTACCACTACTACTACTAGCTATATTGCAACAAAAAATGACCAGAAAACTTCAATGGCTATTGAAACAAAACTACAAAGAATTGAAATGCTAAGATATGGAAGAATGAATAATGCATAGTACATGTATTAAACACAACCCATGACAACATCCCAGGCGATTTCACAAAAATAGCCTTCGTGCATGAACTAAATTACATGCATATAAATGTATCACCAAAAAATACTCCTACTACATGTACATGTACATATGTATGAATGCAAGAACAGATCAGCAATAAGCGAGACACCTACCAATTGGTTTAGACTTCAACTCCAAGAGTTGCTAGCTTTTGCAAAGCCTGTGGACTAAGCAAGGGACGGGTTTCTTCCGCCAATATAAGCTGATTCGCCACAACATCAGGATATTTTGCCTTAATACAGGCCAGGCGGAAATGGAAGAACGCATTTTGTTGTTTTGTTTTTTTAACCCCTTCGCCATTTTCCTTGGTAAAGTATGCCCTTGGGCCAAATTTCCGTACAACATACAGTTGCTTGTCAACTGCAACATGTTGAGTTTGCGCCTTTGGTTTCACTATGGTGAGTGTACACCCACTGTCCAAATTTGTTCCGCAGCCATAGCATTTCTTTGCCTTTGTCTGATGTAAGAGGAGGACATGAAACCTGTCATCTACTGCACCTGGTATTTATGTATGAAACTCTGTGAAGGGATCTATAGTGGTCTCAGGCGTTTCTGGTGCCCCACGGAAACCACCACCTCTGCGTTTTGTAGGGGCGCCGGATTTCTTCCCGGCCCCCTTGGAAGAATCGGTCGTGACCAATTTCAAGAGATCGACCTCCCCCTTCTTCTTTCTTCACCAACTCAGAAATTTATCCAATATATTTGCAGACTCCGCCACTGCAATAACGTGCGAGCACATGGACATGCTTTTAAATTGGGGGCACCTTTCATCACATGTCACTTTCCCTGACATTTTAGAGAACTCCACGTAATGTGGTGCTTTCCCAGCAGTGCTACGAACCATCCTCGCCTGTTCATTGCCTGGTGCTGAAGCAATGTCCAGCTTGTTCTGACCGAGGGAGCTCGCCTTGTCCCACATTGCCTTTAATAGGTCTTGTGGAATTGACACTAAACCGGCATCCTTGTAGCTAATCGAAAGCGATGTCGGCTCACTTGGAGCAACATCCACGGGTACTTCAACCATTGCTTTGGACGTTCTCTTGCCGAATACCTTCTCGATTTGGGCGTTTTTCTCCTCCATGCTCATCTTCTTCCACACAACTGGATCTATCTGGAGATGCTGTAATGAAGGAACTAGCCTGTAGTCACCCCTACCAATAATCGCCTTCTTTGCCTCGGTCGATTGGTATGTAACGAAATCCTTCAAGCTCTGGTTGAAGTCAGGAAGGGACTTCTTTTTGTGTCCCATCCACTGTTTTACCGTGTTATTCAAACTCTCGTTGGGATTCGTTGTGTACCTCCTAACGGTTTGTTTCGCTGCTTTCCTCACACTCTCTATCATCCTTGTTTTGAAGTGAAAGGCCTGGTGGTCAACAAACCATTTGTGAAATCCTGGAGCACAGGCTTCCCACTTTTCGCGCATACTTTCAACCCGGCGGTTGAATTGTGATTCATCAGTTGAATCAACTAATCCCTCTACTAACGTTGTTCCCTCCTGCGACCCAAATATATCAAGTATGATGGTTTTTTTCACTACAGTCGTGATGTACATCTTTGTAGCCAAATGCCTTTCAATGTTGGCTTTCTTGTGAATCCAACATTGCAGGTTTATGGCATCGGGATACGCAGCTACAATGGCATTTAGCAACGGGGTTTCTCCATCTGTTCCAAATGCTTGGATGTATCGCAGGGCTGGGTTTAGGCGTTGGAGGCAGTTCAGGAAGTAGAAGTAGTTGTTCGTTTCACGCTTGCAATGAACAAATGCGGGGCCTGCAAAGTAAGGGTGAGTGCCAGATTTGACACTCACCAGGAGAGGATGCTGGTAGGTGGTCAACGTTGCATAAAATGCACCCAACTCGAAAGTTGGGTCGACCCCCAGTATGGAAAAGTCTTCAGGAGGTGTGAGGTACTTCTCCACATCACGAAGTTGATCCCTTGTCGCTAGGACATATTGTAGGGTGGGTTCGAAGTCCTGTTCCTTTGATTTGTCATGTCTTTGAATATGACCGATTGTCAACTCGTGTAGAAATTTCCCCCCACCTTCTTGGGACCTCAGTGCATCTAGCAGTACTGTCAGCTCATCCTTCATCTCTGGGTTTTTTGCCCTTCGAGCATTATACAACTGTACAGAATCTCTTGGTTCGCTTGAGACACTGCGAGAGTCCCCGCAAGCTGCGGAAATTTGATGGAACACATTCCCAGGACTTTCTTTACTTTCTTGGGAGACTGTTCTATGTTCTCTATTACAACAGGGTCTGTGCTATAGTACAGATTATGTCTGGTTTTTGAATTCCCGTGTGGTGCCATGTGCACCTCTTCATTATCACCTTCATGAAGATACTGGACAACAGCATACTTGCATCGGTTCCTATTACAGTCGTAAAAGACCGATGTGATCCTTTGGAACTTTCTCCCACATTTACTCAGGGTCCCCTTGTGGACCGAGTACTGCCTTGTCAATGTATACAGCTGGTGGGAGGCATGTCTTGGAACTGTACCGCCGTATACTCTTATCACTTTCCCCTGCTCATCCCTATCAACCCAGAAGTCGGTTCTCGGCTGGGTTGATTTCCATGCCCCATTGTCATCGGCGTTTAAGGAGTCCAACCTTACACTGTTAAGATTCACCAGAAATACAGCATTTTTCCTCACCCCAATTGGCTTCTGCACACATACACTTTCTTCTGATGGTTTTTGCAAGATTAGAGCCAGTATTTCACGTGCAGCGAGTCCCTTCTTAGGGCGACTAATCAAAGGCATCGATCCATCACCTTCAAACAACTCGACATGCTCCTGGTCTTCAGTTATACTAGTAGCTGGGCTTGTACATGTAGAAGGTGCGATCTGGTGGGCAGGGCTAGAGCGTACGAATATAATGTCATCGTCACTGTCCTCATCATTAGAGTCGGTGCTGGAAAAATAACAAGAAGGTTAGTCAAAATGGCAACAGTTCCCAGTGTGGCGTTGAGGTAAGAACAAAAATGAGGAGGGATATGATCTTTCAAAACTTCCATTTTCCTCTTCTGCTAGAACAAATACCGTCCTGAATGTTAGTGATTTTTTTTGGAAACAGGGAAAACATGCTTGTTTTCACCAATGATATCTGGTCCCTGATTTGGTCGCTGAGAAGGTCTACCAGATGTAGGCAAACATGTCACTATGCTGCTGCATGACAGGTTGACAGGTTAGCCAAAAATTGTGCACTATGAATAAAGGCCGATGAAATTCAGCCATTGCACAAAAAGGTGTAATGCTAAAAAGTCACTGTAATGGTTGGAATTCATCCAATAAAAAACACTGACCAATTGAAGGAAATTGAGGGTGGATTTTACCTACACTATTGGTTAATTTGTGACAAATAACCGACGCTGTTTACTTTAACATGAAACTTACTTCTTCTTGACTTGTACATTTGGAAGAACATCACCCATCCATCCATCTTCTTTAGACCTGTTGGCGTGCGAGTCCACGCGTCTGCAAGAAAAGAACAAAGTTTTATGGTACTGCGTTCGACGAGCTCCACCTTAAGGCTAACATCAACAACTTAGCTTCATAAACCTGCACTATTGGTTAATTTGTGACAAATAACCGACGCCGTTTACTTTAACATAATACTTACTTCTTCTTGACTTGTACATTTGGAAGAACATCACCCTTCCATTCATTCCATTGTAAATTTGGAAGAAGAACATCACCCTTCCATTCATCTTCTTTAAATGTGTTGGCGTGAGAGTCCAGGCGTCTACAAGAAAAGAACATACCAAGTTTTATGGTACTGCGTTCGACGAGCTCCACCTTAAGGCTAACATCAACAACTTAGCTTCATTAACCTGCACTATTGGTTAATTTGTGACAAATAACCGACGCCGTTTACTTTAACATAAAACTTACTTCTTCTTGACTTGTACATTTGGAAGAACATCACCCTTCCATTCATTCCATTGTAAATTTGGAAGAAGAACATCACCCTTCCATTCATCTTCTTTAAATGTGTTGGCGTGAGAGTCCAGGCGTCTGCAAGAAAAGAACAAAGTTTTATGGTACTGCGTTCGACGAGCTTGACCCTAACGCTGCGAATATTGCATGAACTCACAACAAATACCCACAAAAAAAGAACCAGCATAATGTGACCATGTAATACTGAAGGAGTTTTAGCTATCAACCTATATTTTTTATGTCACCCCTACAATGAGGTGATAATCGTCCATGGACCATTTGCTCACCTGTTGTCAAAGGTCATGAGGAGGAAAATGCCAGTGGACAGTATTATTGACCCCCTGTGACCTCGAAAAGTAGGTTTGAAGAAAATGCTCAGTCGCACAATTGCTAAAAGTACACCCTGCTTGCTTAACATGACAATTCAGTCTCTGAGTAAGGGATCGTCTCAAAATTGCTTGATGACAGGAAAGACGAAATTATTTCATCTGGGGGGGGAGGGCCTGGGGGTCGGTGATTTCCAGCCGAAAATTTTGTCTTTTTTCCATACTCTAGGCATCATACAAAAAAACAGAAAAGGTTGACTAACATCAGCTAAATACTATGCTGTCCTACTGGGCCACCATAGCAGCATACCCAAGCTATTTCAATGACTTATTTCCTAAATAAAGTGTTGATGCCAAACATCACTCGTTTTTCATCTTTTGAGCGGGGGGAGGGGTTCAGAGAGAGATGAAATAATTTCGTCTCTCCTGGCATCAGGCAATTTTGAGATGATTCTTAAACAGACCTATTAGGGGTCGCCTTTAATTAATGTTGATGTAGCTTCATGCCGCAACTGCACCGATAATGGGTCTTATCCTGATCCACAGCAGGATTGACAAAACAGTCATCCCCATAACCTAAAAACCTACCTTTTTAGACCATATCCACAACTCCGTGGATATGGTCTATTGTTTTTACTGAGCCGATCGCCAGTACCCGAGGGATGTGGTTTTCGACACGTATCTCCGAAACTGCCGCACGGAACGACCTGAAATTTGGTTAGGTTACGTTTCATAACCTGCTAACGAACAACGTGTACTTTATTTTTGCAGCCGTTGCTTACTTTTTAGCTCACCTCTTAGCAGAGGTGAGCTTATCCCATACCGTGGCGTCCGTCGTCCGTCGTCGTCGTCGTCGTCGTCGTCGTCGTCGTCGTCGTCGTCGTCGTCGTCGTCGTCGTCGTCGTCGTCGTTGTCCGTCGTCCGTTAGCAGGGCACGTTTCGTAACTGTTAGAGCTATTGAGTTGAAACTTGGTACACATGTACCCTTATGTAATGACACCTGGGAGACCAAGTTTCGGTCCGATTCGTTTCATGGTTTGGCCACCAGGGGGCCAAATGTTAAAAGTGAAAATATGCAATATCTCCCTTAATAGTAGTCAGGAAATTTTGAAAAAAATATGGTAGGTACTTCTAGCAAAGGTGCATCATATATCCTCCGGGTTTTTGATTTGACCTCCTTTTCAAGGTCACAGAAGTCAAATGGTGTAAATTAGCCGTTAGGATGTAACAATGGCACGTTTCTAAACTGCAATGACTATTGATACCAAATTTGGTACACATTTACCCCTTAGTCAGGTGATCTCAGGGACCAAAGTTTGGTCCAATATGATTCACCACTTGACCACCAGGGGGCAAAATCCAAAAACCTTAAAAATGTGATTATTCCTTAACTTCTTGCCCGATTGCCACCAATTTGATATCATGGGTACATCTAACCACCATACAGTATATGTCACACAGGTTTTTAATTTGACCTTCTTGTCAAGGTCACAGAGGTCAAATGGCGTAAATTCGCCGTCAGGCCGTAACTATGGCATGTTTCTTAACTGCAATGACTATTGATCACAAATTAAGTACACATGTACCCCTTGGTCAGGTGATCTCAGGTATCGAAGTTTGGTGCGATCTGATTTGCCGTTTGGCCTCCAGGGAGGGGGCCAAATCCTAAATTCTTCAAAATGTCATTATTCCTAGTAATGACTTGCCCGATTGGCACCAATTTTATATCATAGGTACATCTAATTCTAACATCCATTCAATGTGTCACCCGGGTCTTCTTTGATTTGACCTACTTTTCAAGGTCACAGAGGTCGAATGTACTGTAAATTGGCCATTCTGGGGAAATTGTAATTGCTTGGACCTACATCAAACCTAACACTACATGACACAAGACCATGCTCTTTATCCATCTTTCCTCCACATGAGGTGAGCACAATGGCCCTGGCCATTTCATTTAGTTTTCGGGTGATTTTTGATGAAAATCGCCGGTTCTGAACCGTTCCGGTAATAGCACTGCCTCCCGCGTTTTTACCGATTAGGCAAGTTGCTCAACGTTGATCTGTCCCGACCTGAACAGGTGGGAGGATACCCGCTACATGGAAGAGCCAACAGACATTTCGTCTACGCATTCTAAACTGGGTGAGTGTGATTTTTTCGTGATTGTAATCGCCCTCAAATTTGTGTTGAAACACTGCATCAGACAAAATTAACTCATCAGAGGTCATGAAAAGGATCTTAAGAATATATATTCGCTGTTAGTTTGGGTGATTATAGGGAGCACTTCCATCTTTTGAGGCAAACTTGTCATCCGAAAGTTTCCAGATCCCCGCAATGGCGGATATACATTCATCAAAAAAATTACGAATTCGGGCAAGTTTCATCAAACTGTGCGCCTTAAACACCTAAGAATGTCTCAAAATCACCCAGACTCTACACATGAGATATACCTTCACTGAAAATACTTGCTAAAACCTCGCTTAACGTGTCGCGAGTGCTGAAAGCAACAGTTTTGGAGATCGTTTTTCTGTACATCCTGCGCACTCCTGTAGAAATGTACAGTAAAGCACGTATACAAGTGCAGTGTAAATGGACACACCTTCTGAAAATATTGTCAGCAAAGGTGATAAGTGTTTGTTCTGAATTATGACAATGAAATTCATAGACTATTAGCAGGTAGTCAGTGTCTGTTGGTCTGAATAATGAATGATAAAACTTCTGGTGAAGTTAAAATATTTCCTCGCTCTGTTTTACAGCCTGACGCAGTGACGGGGATGATCAGCATCTGTTCTGTTCTGCGACCGCATCAGTCATGGATATAGGAGCCTTGACCACGAGGAGCTGATGAGGCAAAGTCGTATAACCGTCTTAACCTTGACATCGGTGCAGTGCTGAATTTGCCGTCCGAAGACAAACCAGTATAATATTCCAGCCGTATTTCGTTCTTTTCACTGTAATTCTTTTACTTCAAAAAGATTGAATAAATAAACCTACTGTGGCAGTTAGTTTAAAAAGATATTATTGCATTTTACGTTTTTACTCTTAGTGCTGATCGGTCATACCCCTTGGGCCTGGCCGTAACCTTGCATACTGGTTGTCTCGATGCCGTATGCTATGACCATGTATATATCTACTGGACTGGTTTGTTGCACCATGTCGAAGGAATTTTATGTAGAGATCAAGACACTTCCCTCACATCACAATCTACACCTCAAAAGAATGGTTGTAAAAATCCTTGCCATGATTCCCGGTTGCCCCTATGTTGTGACCATGCATGCATCAATGGCCTGGGATGTTGCAACCTACACTTCAAAGGAATGCGAAGTCTAAATCACATTTATTTTTTGTCCCCAGGTTGTGACTTTCCTAACAGCAATTGCAGACCATATCCCTGGTGATAGTGTTTTGTCATCTTAAAAATGAGCACCAGGACAAAGCACCAAAAACCTGCCACTTAAGATCAGATCAGAAGTTACCTACGTGGTGCCAGTACCCACAAGTGCATGATTGACACCTAGATCATTTGAAGAAAAAATTGGCAGCAGAACCATGTGTGCATGGAGGGAGGTATTATAATATAAATACTGTGGAGACGCAATGTATTATTGGTCGTCCCAACATTGGGAGCTTTCATCCCCACCAGCCATATCAGATGGCCAACTGGTTTCCCTCACTCGACCAGAAAACTCATCAAAAGATACGAAAGATGTTGAGATTCAGATTACATTTGCTTGTTGTCTGCTGGATTCTGACCATCCATATGCTGAGTTGTTGCAGTCCCAGAACCATCGCTAATTCTAGTATTTATGATGCCCCTACTGTCACAACCTAATTCAGCTGGTTATTCAGGGTTATTTGCCTCTGATTTATCTGGTTATATCCTGGTGCAAACCTAATTTCTCAACATGACAAAATACTTTCACCAGGGATATGGTCTGCAATTTGCTGTTAGGCGAATTGCCCAATACTAGTCTTGATCTTATTATCATATTTGGTTCCGGACTTCTCAACAGGTGTACATGTAGATGAGGTCGATATCAGGTCTGGAAGTGCATTATCATTTTCGCCATCAATCCTATCTTTCTTTGTTGTTTGGGGCGTGTTCAGGTTGGAAGGAGGATATCTGCAAGAATTGAACAGTAAAATTATAACACCATCATTATAAGAAAAGGTCATCTACATGTACATGTACAAGTATTTCACATAAATCACATGCACCATTTTTTATGTAGGCCCTACATATTATTAAGTTTCAACACTTCAAAATGATATCATCCATGGACCATGTGCTCACTTGTCATCAAAAAACATAAATAAAGGGATATTTCAGTTTTTTACGTCCGGCCCCCTGGTTAGGCCGCGATTCTGTGTCTGAATACATGTGAACCAAGTTTGAGTTCAGTAGCTTCAGCAGAAACGAAACATGCCACTAGTGTTTAACGACGAGGTCGGAGGTTGCGCGAAAAGGTTAGGTCACTGATATGATACCTTAAAGGTGTGAATCTCTGAACTGCTCTCGTTGGCTGGCGAGGAAGAAGAAAGTTTCCCAAATCTGCTTCATCATCAGAACTCTGGAATAAGAGAAAAAGGGTTCTTACATGTATTACGTACAGACTATGATTTTGATAGACAATAGATACATGTGCTCTCCAAAAGCCAACAGGGCAGCCCACCAGCGAAGAATTACCACTTAAATTCTCACCTACAGAATGGTTCTTGTTATGCAATTGACTTCTTTGCTACCCTGAACAAACCTTTTTGTCCTAAGAAGAACTTTTTCATAAAACTTACCAGTAAGGCTCCATAGGCCTACATACTAGCATGAGTGTTGGTCTTAGCCATTTTCATGACCAATGCCAGTGCCAGTGCCAGCGTGGCAGTGCCAGGTTTAGAACCAACCCCAGGCTCAGCACCTGACCGAGGGATGGGATAGGCCTATATCTCGCCTAAGAAGAGCAGTCCCTGCCATGGTCATCGTGCTAAAGGCTAGTAGGCCTATGTAGTAATAGGCTGCACGGGGATGTGGCAGCAGCAGAGCAGACATGTAGCCATTGTAATTTGTAGGCTGGGCCTACCGTACTGTGCGCGGGTGGGTTTTAGCAGGTTGCGGGTCACCTGTACTTATAATAGGCCTATGTAAAGTGACTTGCCTAGCATGACAATGCTAGCACCAGCTAAAATCCGCGGACACAGGATGACACAATAGGCCGGCCTATGTACATGAAGCATATGCATGCATTGCTATGTACATAATGTATGTTGCAGACAACTACTGGTACACTCTCATCACTCATTTGTCATTGCCCTATGACTCCTCTCAATATCATGCTTTTTGCTGATGGTTTACAACCTTTCAGTCATGTCAGTAGGCCAGAAAATTTATGTTGGATGTCATTATCCAATTTCTGAGCGAGTAATGAAGCACTTACCGACTCTGCATCAATAAAACTCGCCATCTTGACAGCCTTTGTCTTAATGTGGGTCAGCTGCAGACCAGAAATCGCTGACCCACTCAAGTTCTTGTTTTATCTCAACCCATTATCTGCAGACCAGAATCTGCCTCAGGGGTCCATTTCCATTTTATTTTCATTTCATTTCTCATTTCTCATTTCGTCTTTTACAGACGCCCCATGGATCTATAGATCTATGTACTGTAGGGCCATGGCATGCTATTGCTAGCCTGTGCTAGGCCCACGTCAGTTCGGCAAACGTCAAAATTCGGCAGCGATGCCGTCTAAGGCAACCGTTGCCGTAAAGTGACACTTCCGGTGAAAATTGACACCACAGCATTGAAAATCATGTGAGCATCGTTCGATTAATTCCGTTTTTTTTGGTTACTGCTGAAATGAATTAAAAAACATGCCCCCTCTTGCACGCGCACCGGAAGTTATTTGCGCCAGAATATTCTGCAGTACATGTCGTCTGCTGAGCCAGAGCTTACAAGACGGGGACATGGGACAGGTCGTATTAATTAGCTGTATTTGAGTAAGTGTATTAGAATGAACCTCCATCAGTTGGTCTGACGCCACATTTCAGTGGAGGCCATTCTGAAAATTGAGAATTTTCAAAAATGCGTGGATAGACTTACATTTCCTTGGGTAAATATTTAGATCAATACCAGCTGCCCCCTATTAATCTATAATGGAACCCCCAATCGGCAGCGCTCGGCCCCGAAGTAATCCCGAAGCTGAGGGATGCCGCGTGAGGCATCCCCTATAAAGCAACCGTTGCCGTTAACAGCAACAGCAACGGGGGATTCCTCGAACGGCATCGCTGCCGAATTTTGACGTTTGCCGAACTGACATACAGTATTCTTTGCATCATGTGATGTATGTACTATGCTGTACAATGTTTGTAATACGTCATTATCAGCTATTGCGGGCCTTGTCACTTATCGACAGTGCGCATGCGCTAAATAAGCTCTGAACGGACTACAGCAAAATGCGTTAGCCAACTCAGTCAATCAATATTCTCGGGGGGGGGGGGGGTGCAGGCAAAAAATATAAGCTCCCGACTTCTGGCACGATTATATATATATATAAGCACCAGCAGACGAAAAATCAAACAATTTGGATGAAAATTCGATGGGTCCATCTATAAGTCAAAGATTTGTAATGCTTAGCCAAAATTATGTAGTGTAAATTGAGAAAATTTGTGTTTTGGGGCTTTTCCAGCTTGGATAGCTTGAAAAGCACGCTAGTGCGGTCAGTTTCCGACTTTTCATAGATAGATGGCAACACTGTTGACTACTGCCAGGGAAAGCTTAGAGTAAATATACCGGAATTTAGATATAATGGGGGTAGGGTCGAGTTGGTAGATCATTTCACATACTTAGGCATAACATTCTCATATAATGGAAATTTTGCGAGGGCAATAAAAGATAGATATAATAAAGGTATGAAAGCCATGTTTGGTGTACTGAGAGTGAGAGCGTGTAGAAGACTTTCTCTTACGGTCGAATTGAGTCCAGACATATTTGACAAAGTAGTCACACCAGTTTTGCTATATGGTAGTGAGGTGTGGGGTAACCAAAACACCGAGTTGCTGGATCGTGTACAAGTTAAATTTTGCAAATATTTGCTACGATTACCGTTAAGAACTCATACAGTAATGGTAATGGGAGAACTTGGGCGATACTCTTTGAAGATTCACATAGCCGTGCGAATGTTATCTTTTTGGAACAGACTCAGAATTGGAAAAACAGATAAATGGGCTTATATCTTTTATAACATAACTAGGGAGCATTTAGACAAGGGTTATTTAAACCAAGGCTGGTGTAAAAGTGTGAAAACTGTTCTAGACAGCCGTGGCCTCACTCAAATTTGGTATACTCCCGAGGTTTTGTCCCTACGAGAACTGAAAATTGTAGTTGAACAGATAATGAGAGACCAGTGTGAACAACTATGGAGAAACGAGGTAAATAATGATTTCAGATGTACAATTTATAGAATGTTTAAACAAAACCTGAATATGGAGCCCTATGTTAAAAAATTACCATTATATCGAACGGTCAGTATTTGTAAAATTCGTAATGGATCTATAAAATTCCCAGAAACAGTAACCAGAATGTATAGAAATGAGACTGCAGAAAATGTTTGTGGTCTTTGTGACCAGGTTTGTGTAAGAGACGAGCTTCATTATTTATTACGTGTCCGTATTTCCGTCACATGCGAGTAAGGTTGTTTCCAAACTTAAAAGAATTACCTCAGGTTTTTTATCATGAATTTTTCCATCGCATTATGACTAAATGTTCCCTGGTAAACTTAGACAATATTCATAGTTTTTAGCTCAGCTGACAAAGTCAGCTGAGCTTGTCAAATAAGCTGCTCAGTGGCGTCCGTCCGTCCGTCCGTCCGTCCGTCCGTCCGTCCGTCCGTCCGTCCGTCCGTCCGTCCGTCCGTCCGTCCGTCCGTCCGTCCGTCCGTCCGTCCGTCCGTCCGTCCGTCCGTTAAACCCATGGTGCACATTTTGTAACCGTAAGACCTAGAGACTTCAATTTTGCATTTCTGGATACTTCTGGTCAAACTCTACTTTCAAAACAAAATTTGTCGCCATTCGACCTACTTCCTGCGAGCGAGAGCGCATGAAGGAAACTGGCCTATATCGGCCTAGGAGCAGCAGAATTTGTCGAAATATGCTTTAATATTAAGATAAAATTCTTGAAAAACTATTTTCTTGAGAAAAAGTTCAAATTTTAACAGGAGAGGGCGCTACCTGCCTTTTAATTATTTCTGCCGATTCAAATTCCCGCCCGATGACGTCAGCCATCAATGAAATAGCTCCAGGAATAAATCACTGTTCACTTCAGCTTCGTAATCGATTGTACCCCCACTTCATTGTGTTTTGTGTGGTGTTCCTATTCAATCAACGATGCAAGGCCTTATTATGTTGGTTTTAATTGAGAAGGTGCATTATAAGCGGCCTACGAAATACCGAAGCGGAGACAAAATGGCGGCATGTTGTTTACACTCAGCTCGATGACGATGGCCCGCTATGGGCTATTACTACTACGGTCGTACCGGGGTAAGTACCCAATTTTCTGCTTAAAAAGTAGTCTGGTAGGCGATATTATCACTAATTCGTTTCAGTGGTAGTCATAAGGTCTTTAGGGACTACTTTCAGAAATTAGTTCTTGAAAATTTGGCCACATTTCTGTGAAAACGATATCGGAAGTGCATGCTCTGTTCGCGATGACATCGCCAATGTATTTTGAAGTGGAGAATTCCCACAGTATGTGCAGTGAATCGGCATGATTCTGTTCACCTATTAAGTTTTAGTTCTACGATTTTTTCATGAGTAAAAAGTAGACATTCTAAGCAATACAATAATGTCACTCCCATAAAAATTGATTGGAAATTGAGGGAGCTACGGCATTCTGTTCGGCAACTGGCAGCGCTGAAAAAATACATTGCATACTGTACAATACCAATTGGCACATTTTAAAAAGCGCTCATTGGACAACGTAGGGAATCACCAGAAATGACGTCATCGCTGGTCTAAATAGAAAACTACGGTGGCGCAGTAGAGCACAAGGAAAGGTTTTAGCATAACTTCGTCATGCAAGCTTCAGCAACAAAAACGATTTCTCATGAATGATTTACTTGATCATCATCAGCTTGTTTTCCCCTGATAGATAAAAAAATGATTTACAATTTCCATCAAAGTTTTCTATTTTGTGTATAGTCACGTTATTTAACTGGCAAGGAGCCAAGCAGTTTTGAATATTCGCGGGGAAATACTTTGTACTTGTAAACGAGGCTTCACCCGAATTACGGTCAGGATTGAGGAATGTAAGCAAGTACAAGTTGTTTTTGATAGTACATATCACAATCGTAACGGTTGTTGCCACTTAATTTGCTGTTTTTGTCTGAAATCGCCTAGTTAGCTCACCTCTTAGCAGAGGTGAGCTTATCCCATACCGTGGCGTCCGTCGTCCGTCGTCGTCGTCGTCGTCGTCGTCGTCGTCGTCGTCGTCGTCCGTCGTCCGTTAGCAGGGCACGTTTCGTAACTGTTAGAGCTATTGAGTTGAAACTTGGTACACATGTACCCTTATGTAATGACACTTGGGAGACTAAGTTTCGGTCCGATTCGTTTCATGGTTTGGCCACCAGGGGGCCAAACGTTAAAAGTGAAAATATGCAATATCTCCCTTAATAGTAGTCGGGAAATTTTGAAAAAAATATGGTAGGTACTTCTAGCAAAGGTGCATCATATATCCTCCGGGTTTTTGATTTGACCTCCTTTTCAAGGTCACAGAGGTCAAATGGTGTAAATTGGCCGTTAGGATGTGACGATGGCACGTTTCTAAACTGCAATGACTATTGATACCAAATTTGGTACACATTTACCCCTTAGTCAGCTGATCTCAGGGACCGAAGTTTGGTCCAATATGATTCACCACTTGACCACCAGGGGGCAAAATCCAAAAGCCTTAAAAATCTGATTATTCCTTAACTTCTTGCCCGATTGCCACCAATTTGATATCATGGGTACATCTAACCACCATACAGTATATGTCACACAGGTTTTTAATTTTACCTTCTTGTCAAGGTCACAGAGGTCAAATGGCGTAAATTCGCCGTCAGGCCGTAACTATGGCACGTTTCTTCACTGCAATGACTATTGATCACAAATTAAGTACACATGTACCCCTTGGTCAGGTGATCTCAGGTATCGAAGTTTGGTGCGATCTGATTTGCCGTTTGGCCTCCAGGGAGGGGGCCAAATCCTAAATTCTTCAAAATGCCATTATTCCTAGTAATGACTTGCCCGATTGGCACCAATTTTATATCATAGGTACATCTAATTCTAACAACCATTCAATGTGTCACCCGGGTCTTCTTTGATTTGACCTACTTTTCAAGGTCACAGAGGTCGAATGTACTGTATTGGCCATTTTGGGGAAATTGTAATTGCTTGGACCTACATCAAACCTAACACTACATGACACAAGACCATGCTCTTTATCCATCTTTCCTCCAAATGAGGTGAGCACAATGGCCCTGGCCATTTCATTAAATTCCACAAATCCGCGCATAAATTACCGCTGATTGGAAGGGATTTCCCGCTAATGACGTCAACAGAATTCCCGCCTGCATAGCTTTTATGTTCTGGTCAGGAAATATATTTTTAAAAACTTCGTCAAAATAATGCCTATCCATTTATGACCAAGTTGGAATGCCAGAAACGTAAAATTGTATTGTTTATTATTTATTTGACAGGTTTTTTAAATCCATTGTCAGATTTTGAAAAGGGATTTATTTTCGAAAATGAATTGGTCGTATTATGTGGTGCTGCTGTATTTCGTCATCTTCAGAAGGCACGTGCGAGGTAAGTTGATGCTGCTCGATTAAACTAATAGATTGCGTCATATTTGCAAATTATGTCAATAAATCAAGTCCGAATAGTTGATATCACGGTTAAGTTTTTTTGATAACTTATGTCAGATCGTTGTGAGTATCGTAGTGATTATAAACCGTGCGGAAAATCTGGTCGTGGGATGCTATCTCATCATCATGCGGTCTGTCTGTGTCATGTATGATGTACCATACAGCAATCATCAGGACATCATGTACAGACAATACATGTCTACATCGTAAATAATTCCTCATTGTGATATTCTCCATAAGATATTTATATTCGTATTTGAATCGGTGATTCAATACTCTGGTGATTTTGGAGGATTATGTTAGATGTTGCTGCTTAGATCAGCGTGGTCGAAAAGTTGCGAGGGCTTTGTTTGTAAATATGGCCCCTGCTTCCAGTTGTGCATGTCATGACAGGTTGTGACTTGGAGACAAGTTGTGCAGGTAAACTAGGTAGAGACAATAGGGAGGTTTAGATCTGGCCCGACTCCCACTCCGACTGACCCTTCAGATTTTCAAGTCCTGATGCCAGGCCTCTCAATAACTTGCTGATAACCGCGTTTAACGTGGTAATAAATGCCAAGGAAAAGGTGTTCAAATTAACGCTTAAAATAGATGCCCAAATTTAAAAAAAGGGGTAAATGACCCCCCTGAAGCGTTTTATGGCATCTAGAAAATCGACTTCAAAATGCCATAAAATAATACCTAAAATCCCAAAATTGTTATTTTGAGTTATATATCACCATATATGTGACCAAATTAAATTTAAGGCGCTGAAATTTAGGCTAACGTCGATCAAAAAACAGGAGCCCAAAATAGGGTAAAAAAATACAGAGTGTATAGAGATCTTCACGTAATTGAGAGGCCTGGATGCAATTAAGCTATTGAGGAAATTTGCTTAAAAGGTGTATTTTGTCACTGCAGACGGGAACAAACCTCCTGGAGGCAAAATATCCCAACCACGATTTCTTGCAGCAGAATCCAGACTCCGACCTAAGTGTCAGTCGGAGTGGGAGTCAGGCCAGATCTGAACCTCCCTATTGACCTATGAGTGGTGACTTAAAAGTATCCCATTGGCTTTGGTGGGTTTCTTCGTCCACCATGTCCTACACCGCTGGCGCACGCTGTTCCGGACTATAACTCAAGAACCGTTGGCCTGGTCGATTTATAATTCCTAGGGTGTGATGGGGTGGGTTGGGAGAAGGCCATTATTGATTTTGGTTGCGATCCGATATTCAATATGGGCGCTAAGAGGCCATCTTGGATGTTACATTCTGGACCATAACTCGAGAAAGAGTGGTCTCATTGATCTCAAATTTTGATGGTGTTGTGAGGTGGGTGAGGGAAGGGTGGCTATCGATTTTGGTTGCGATCCGATATTCAATATGGCCGCCAGGAGGCCATCTTGGATTTCGCATTGCGGACCGTAACTCAAGAAAGGGTGGTTGGATTGATCTCAGATTTTTATGGTGTAGTGAGGTGGGCGAGAGGCGGGTCACTGTCGATTTTGGTTGCAATATGATATTCAATATGGCCACCAGGACGCCAATTTGGATTTTGCATTCCAGACCATAACTCGAGAAAGAGTGGCTGGATTGATCTCAAATTTTTATGGTGTAGTGAGGTGGGTTAGGGAAGGGTTGCAATCCGTTATTGAATATGGTTGCCAGGAGGTCATCTTGGATTTAGCATGAAGGGTTATATAGGGGACATACTCAGCGAATGTCCTCATTCGCGTTACATTAGTTTATTCAACTGATTAATATGTTTTTTTATTTCTTTTTTCAGGTAGCTGATGCCTATACTTATTATTGTCTTAGCTGAATTTGGTGGCTGCTACAATTTCCAATTTGCCTCCTGGTCCGGAACGCAAATAATCCGAAGAAGTTGATTGCGTCCAGGCAATCCAAAATCTATTGCCTCCGGGCAATCCAATAAACCTAACAAAATCTATTGTCCCGGGCAATCCAATAAACCTAACAAAATCTATTGCCTTCGGGCAATCCAATAAACCTCACAAAATCTATTGCCTCCGGGCAATCCAATAAACCTCACAAAATCTATTGCCTCCGGGCAATCCAATATATATATTTGCAGTATCTATTGCCTTTGGGCAATCCAATTTATCCTCACAAAATTCATCGCCTCCGGGCACTCCAATATATCCTCCCGAAAGACCTATTGGCCCCGGGCAATCAGTACTCTCACAAAATTTAAGGCCTCCTGCCAATCAAGTTTGTGAAAAAAATTGTTTCCAAGTACAATTTCTGTTGAAATAGTTTCTGTATATCAAAACATTTCATAATCTCACAAGTTTTCGTTTCATTGTGCAAATAAAAAATATGGGAATAGACATTGTTCAGTACCGCTCTTCAGTTGGATTGTATGCAATAAAAGCAAGAATAAAGAGTCAGCCACCAAGTTCAGTTCACTGTTATCATGCAAATTGTTCAAGTACTAATTATCATTTTCTTGATTTGACAGATATTTATTGGACTTCAGATGACGGAGAGATAAATCACAAGACTATTTGGTTGTTCTCTTCCATTTGGTTTGTGTCTGCATACATGCTGAAACTGCAGTCAATCTTTGAATTGCATCATGTTTTGTTTGAGTTTGATGAAATGCTAAGGGAGTTTGATGATAAGCTCTCAGTTGCTGAACAGAACTTGAAAGATGAAAAGTGGTTTGAAAAAATAATGGAAAGCTATCATGACAGACAAAGCCAGTGCAGAATAGCCTGTTTGGCTTCTATAGATCTTATTCTAGCTATGGGTTATCAACTTTATTCTTCGCAGATTTTACAACAAAGTAATGATATTGAAACAAATCCAGGTCCAGTTGATCAAGTTTTCTCTGCTTCTGGTATTCCTGCGTATATTGATAAAGTCATACAAGGCTCATTCCATCAGGGCAATTCAAAATATTCAGAATCTTCAATTGGCAGACAGTGTGTGACCAATGCCGCTACAGCTTTAATGTACTCATTTATAATTTCACCTGCTCATTGGCAATCACAAGACCTTGATGACATCTTAGATGAAGGTGACTCATGGTACAACGAAATTAAATTGACAATACCAACTTTACGTTACTTAGCTATTGATCAGCTTCCGCCGTACCATTCAATGATGAATGAAAACTTCAAAATAAAGCCTGTTGGGGTGTCACAGAACATCTGCTTGTTGTACATTGAAAATTCATCTGCTCTATCGATGAATGAATTTCTGGAAAAAATGGCTTCACAACATGCAGTTATTGTAATCATTGGATCACAGGCATTTGCTTTAATTCATGTTGATAACCGGTATTATATGTTTGATTCACACAGTAGAGATAGGTCAGGTTGTCCTTCTCCAAATGGTTTTTCAGTTTTGCTAACATTCTCAAATATGTCTAACTTAGAGATGTATTTAAGACAGTATGCTGCCAGTGTCAATCAAACTATATTTGAGATAACCTTTTTCAAAGTTGGGAAAGTTACATCTAGGGCTTTAAAGCTTGGTCTTAAAACACACAGTTTAATCAGCCATGTCAATAGTAATGATGTTCAGTCAAAAACTAAACAAGAGAGATTGTGTACAACTATCAACACCCAGAGTAATAAAAGCAACAGTGATAAGTATAAATCGGATGAATTGGTTGAAAAGTATTTAATTGATCAATCTAAAAAAGCAAACAAGAATGAATACTTCAAACTGTATATGCAATCAAGAAGACAGGAATTTCAAAAAAGTAGTTGTATGCATCAACGAATGAAGCAATTTGACCAATTGTCTAAATATAAAGCAAGACAAAATGAAAATAAACAAAAACAACTCAAAACAAATGACAAACTTTCCAAACAGAGAGCAAGACAGGATGAGAGTAAACAAAAACAGCTTAAAACAAATGACAAACTTTCCAAACAGAGAGCAAGACAGGATGAGAGTAAACAAAAACAGCTTAAAACAAATGACAAACTTTCCAAACAGAGAGCAAGACAGGATGAGAGTAAACAAAAACAGCTTAAAACAAATGACAAACTTTCCAAACAGAGAGCAAGACAGGATGAGAGTAAACAAAAACAGCTTAAAACAAATGACAAACTTTCCAAACAGAGAGCAAGACAGGATGAGAGTAAACAAAAACACCTTAAAACAAATGACAAACTTTCCAAACAGAGAGCAAGACAGGATGAGAGTAAACAAAAACAGCTTAAAACAAATGACAAACTTTCCAAACAGAGAGCAAGACAGGATGAGAGTAAACAAAAACACCTTAAAACAAATGACAAACTTTCCAAACAGAAAGCAAGACGGGATGAGAGTAAACATGAACAGCTGAAGAAAAATGACAAACTTTTCAAGGAGAGAGCAAGACGAAATGTAGAGAAGCGTCGTAAAGAAAAAAATACTGACCATCAAGCAAAGATAAAGAGGAGACTTGATCATCAGAAACTGAGTATCGAAAATACAAATGATCAGTCAAGAAAAAGGAAATTACGTCAAGATGATACATTTTGTAAAATTGAAAATTTAAGAAAAAAGTTGAGACGGATAGATACCAAACCTACTGAATTGTCTTGGGGAACTTCTAAAGGAAAATTTGATGTCAATCAAAATGAAATTCCGCTTCAAACATCGTCTAATAAGAAGTGTACAAATAAGAAATATGGAGGTAATTTAGACGCAAATATTGCCATTTTCAATGCATTAACATGTGACGGTCCTATCTATGAATGCACCTGCTGTCACCAAACTTGGTTCAAGCATTCTGTAAAATCTTCAGACTCATGGCCTAACAATTTTGACTCTGAATTTGTTAAAAGTGTTTTGACAGAAAAATCATCAGTGAATGGTAAACAATGGCTCTGTAATACATGTTTGGACTCCCTTAAATCTAGTAAAGTTCCTAAATTGGCTGTGGTAAATGGATTGAAATTTCCTCCTCAACCAACAGAATTACTCGATTTACATCAGCTGGAAGAGAGATTGATAGCCTTGAGAATACCATTCATGCAAATACGACAGTTACCAAGAGGATCCCAATTGTCTATGAAAGGATCAGTAGTAAATGTGCCGACAGATGTGCAAACAACAGTCAATTCACTTCCAAGAACTATTGATAAAACTTGTACAATTCCAGTCAAGTTGAAAAGAAAATTATCCTACACACATGCAGTTGCTACACAAAATGTACGTCCTGCTGTAATCATCAGTGCTCTGCATTATTTAATGAACAACAGTGAATTATATAAAAGAGCAAATTTGACAGTGAACAATGAATGGATTCAAAGTTATCCACCAGAGCCTGAAGAAGATGAAACTGCCTCTGACAACATTGAGTGTAAAAGTGATAATTATGAGAAAGATGTTGATACCCTTGTAAAGGAATTCGAAGAGGCTGAAAAAGATAAAGATGATGATCATTTTGAGGAAATCCAGGATGATAGTCCAGGCAATTTGGATACATTGTTAGATGAACCTGAAATATCAAACACATATATGTACTCATTTGCACCAGGTCAAAATCAGAGGCCACTTGGCCTTTTCCAAGATGAAGATTCTGAATACCTTTGCTTTCCATCAATATTCATTGGTCAGCGACGTCCAGATAATAAACAGCGAAAGGTCCCTGTTCATTATAGTGACATATGTAAATGGGAACTTAGAGCAGCAGATAGACGAGTAGCAATGTCAGTACCAAATCTTTTCTACAAAATGAAAAAGCTTCAAATCAAACAAATATCTGATAAAGTTCAACTTGCTATGCGAAGATGTAAGACACAAGGTAAAACATACTGTGCCAAGGATTTACTCAATGCTTCCGTCATTAGTGAAATAGCTAGACTGGATGAAGGATATCGCATCTTCAGAACAATAAGAAGTTCTCCACCATATTTTGAAGCAAGAAAAAAAGATCTTTTTGCTATGATAAGGCAATTGGGATTGCCAACATGGTTCATATCACTGTCTGCTGCTGAAACTAGATGGACTGATCTTCTGCGCACTTTGGGAAATTTGTTAGATAAAAAATACTATTCAGATGAAGAAATTCTCGACTTTAACTGGACCAAAAAAAATGACTTGATTAAAGCTGATCCTGTTACTTGTGTAAGATTTTTCGATCATCGAATCCATACGTTTCTACATACAGTCTTGATGAGTCCACATCACCCTATTGGCAAAGTGGCCGATTTTTTCTATCGAGTTGAATTTCAACAACGGGGAAGTCCTCACATTCATATGCTCATGTGGATTGATGGTGCTCCACAGCTTAATAAAAACTCTGATGAAGAGCTAATCCAGTTTGTAGACCAATATATAAGCTGTTCATTGTGTGATACATCTGATGCAACCTTTATTGAGTTGCAAATACACAAACACAGTAAAACTTGTCGTAAAAATGGAAAATCAATTTGCCGTTTCAACTTTCCTCTGCCTCCAATGCCTGCTACTACAATATTGTATTCATTTGAAATAGAGCCAGAAGACGTTGACAAACACAAACTAAATTACAATAGAGTGACAAAGAAATTAGAATTGATGGGAGATGGTTCAGACATATCCTTTAATGAATTTCTTGATCAGTTAGAATTGTCTGAAACAGAATATTATTCTGCTCTAAGGACATCAATTAATGGGCCTAAAATATTCTTAAAGCGAGAACCATCTGAAATTAGAGTAAATGCCTACATGAAATTATTGGTGAATGCATGGCAAGCGAATCATGATATCCAGTTCGTTTTAGATGCTTTCGCATGCGCCACGTATATTGTGTCATATGTTAGCAAATCAGCTCGTGGCATGAGTAATTTATTACACAATGCTTGTAAAGAAGCAAGAAATGGAAATAGCAATTTACGTCAGCAAGTCAGACAAATTGGAAATAAATTCCTGAATGCCTGTGAAATATCCGCTCAAGAGAGTGCATATCTAGTCATGCAATTACCTCTTACCAAAGCAACTCGCGATGTAATATTTCTCCCAACATCACCACCTGATGATCGCACTTTTTTGATTAAAAGTAATACTGAATTAGAAAAGCTTCCCCCTAATTCAACAGATATCAAAGTAGGTAATATCGTATCAAGATACAGCACTAGACCAAACCAGTTGGACAATTGGTGTTTGGCAGATTATGCATCGAAACTCAATGTCACATACCCGAAACAAAGTTATGACCCTTTTGAAGATAATTTAGATGATGTGGATCATAATATAATTGAGGCTGAAAGTGAGACATTTCCACCGACTGAACCTGATGAAATAATTGATTTCACTACAAAATCTGGTGTAGTCTACAAACTTAAGAAAAACCCAAGGGTAATTAGGTATGTGAGATACAACAAAAATACTGACCCTGAAAACTGTTATCGAGAACGACTTCTTCTATTCTTGCCCTGGAGAAATGAAACAACTGATTTGCTAGGAGGCCATAGGACACATTATGCTCATTACACGGCAAAAAAAGCAACTATAGATGCTAAAAGAAAACAATATGAACATATGGCTGACATCATTGACGAAGCCGCTAAGAGGGCTGAAGCTGAATCATATGGTGATATTGCACCAAATAACATGCACACTGAAACTGAAGATGCCAGTCAAACCATTCATGATTCTGAGGATATGGCTTTCTTTAATCCTGCTAACAGTGAACAAATGAGAACGTATGATATTGGAGTGGATATTGGATTACATCCTCAAAAGGAATCCCATAATTTCGATAAACTACCAGGTAGAATCCCTGACGAAGAATTTCACCAGCTGGTCAGAAATTTGAATGAAAAACAGCGTACCATTTTCAAATATGTTTTAAAGCACATTAAAACATCATCAAAAAATCTACATTTGTTTGTGACAGGTGGTGCTGGTGTAGGCAAGAGTGTCACTATCAAAGCTATTCACCAAAGTTTATTGCGGTGCTTATGTACTGATGCTGGTGATGATCCAGAAGACTGTCGCATTCTTTTAACAGCTCCAACTGGGACAGCTGCATACAATATTCATGGTACAACACTGCACACTGCTTTTCATATATTACCAAACCAAGGGTTAAAATACACAAAACTTCCACAAAATTTAAGTGAAAAATATATTACCTACTACAGACATTTATCTGTTCTGATCATTGATGAAATAAGTATGGTTGGCCGAAAAATGTTCCAATTCCTATCTCTTAGATTACAAGAATTGAAAGGTAATAAAGATTCATTTGGTGGAGTTCACATCATTGCTTTTGGAGATTTGTACCAACTTCAGCCTGTGATGGATAAGTGGATTTTTTCAGATCCGGTCAAAGGTGAAATTGTTGATTATAAAGACTTGGCAACAAATTTATGGAGTGGTCAACACTTTGATTTCAACAATGAAAATCAGAATGAACATTCTGAATCCAATCATACATGTAGTGATGATGAAGGCATTGAAAATGACTGTCGTTTTGAAATGTTTGAACTCACTGAAATTATGCGCCAAAAAGATGACATGAATTATGCACAACTGCTCAATCGATTAAGAGAAGGCAAAAACACCGAAGATGACCTAACTATATTAAAATCGAGAGTAGTTTCCAAAAATGATCCTGATTATCCACAAAATGCATTACACTTGTATTGCACAAAACATGAAGTTGCAAAGCACAACCAATTTGTCTTTGATCATACATTAACAGATAAAGTAATTGTCAAAGCTGTAGATACAGTGCTAGCAGACTTCAGTGATGAAGTTAAGCAAACTATTGTGGAACGAATACCTGATGATCCTTCTGTAACCGCTGGTTTAGTAAATAAACTATCAGTGGCAATTGGCTTACCTTACATGGTCACATGCAATGTAAATATTACTGATGGGCTGACAAATGGAACAATGTGTGAAATGAAAAGAATGCAATTCATGAATGATTTCGACAAACCTGCAATTCTGTGGGTGTTATTCCAAGATCCAGATGTAGGAAAATCTATCAAATCCACATACAAACCATTTTTCTCAACTGATACTCCTAAAGAATGGACTCCCATTTTTGCTGTGAAGCGCACATTTTATCGTGGAAAAAGTTACACACCTGTTACTAGAACTCAATTTCCATTAACAATAGGTGCATCAAAAACAGTCTGGAAAGCACAAGGATACTCCCTTTCAGAAGTAGTTGTCGACATGAGTTCATGGAGAAAAATAAACCATGTCCATTATGTTGCATTAAGTAGAGTCACTAGTATAAGTGGTTTGAACATTTTGAATTTGCAGGATGACAAAATTGGTACTGATCCAATTGTTACTAAAGAAATGGAACGGCTTCGAAACAGATCGTGCATAAAACTGAATTATACTCTTCCTTCATCACTTGGACAAAACTACCTGAAAGTAATCTTTCACAATACAAGATCTTTGAATCTTCATTTGAGTGATATACTTGCTGATCACCATATGATGAGTGGAGACATACTTCTTGTAGCAGAATCGCGCCTCATTGCCACTGACAACAATGATACCTTTGACATCCCAAATTATAGACTATTCAGAAATGATCAACTTAATAGCACAAACACTAGTCATAGTACTGCAAGGAGACCACCACATGGTTTAGCTATGTATGTATTGTCATCTCTTGCCGAGTTCTGCACTGTTCAACATGTATCAACTGCTAACTTTGAAGCCTCCTGCATTTCGCTGTCAAAACCCACACTTTTCCTTCAAATCATCTGTCTGTACAAGTCACCTTCATGTTCATTTACAGAACTATGTTCAAAACTTCGTACAATTGCATTAGAAATAGACCTCACTAAACCTCTACTTGTTGTTGGTGACTTTAATGTTGATATTTGGAATAGCAAAAACGATAACCATTTGCAGCTATTTCCAATATAATAGGATGCCAACAATTAGTGAACGAAATTACTACTGATTATAATTCACTAATTGATTTGGCATTTTCTAATCAGGTCAATCTTCATACTTCTACAATAGAATCCACTTGGTCTGATCATAAAATGATTGCGGTAGCTGTACCTTTATTATAAATTGGAATATAGACCCAAGTAAAAAACGAATTTGCGTAATATATTGACTAATTCAATGACATTTTTAGGGTACCCTTGAAGAACATATACATGTAAAATCTTCACAGTTGAAATCAAGCAGCAAGAGAGAGGGCAAAGGAGAAATAAGACATGATCTGGATGGAGGGGGGGGGGGTGAGGGGATGGAAGCAGGTAAAGGATACATGTGCTCTAGGACAGAAATGTACCATTCGGGGTTGATGGCAAACTCCGCAAATAAATAAAATAGCTATGAATGAAGCTCTAACTCGACTATGTCCTAAGTCGGGGGCTTTTTGGCTGTGACAAACCTTCCGACAAATAAAAACAGAACAACTCAAGTTTTGATCACTTCAGCACTTGGAGTTGTTGCAGAAAGTTGGAGTTTCAAAAATGCAATAATTTAGAGGGGGGACCCTTCTCTCCCTTGCGCTTTAAAGTATTCTTTAATTATACATGTTATAATAACATTCATCCACTTTTATTTTATTCAAAATAAGAACATCCAGTACCAAATGTTTACAAAATAATACTCTTTGCTTGCAGTTAATCAAGATATTGTACTGGAGCTGCAACTATAGCAGAGAGAGGGTGGGTTCTAAAATGTTTTCTGTGTTAATGAAGAAAATAGTTTTGAATTTCTGGGAAGTGTAGGACTCTTATAATACTGCTAATTATCATTTGCTGCTCGGAACATTGACTCTAGTCTTCTGACAAAAGTTCAATTATAACACTGTTAACTGTGTTCATCTATGGATAAAAAGTGTGTGTTTTCATATATTCTTGGAGAACTAATTCTATGGATAAAAAGTACATGTGCGGTTATATTCTTCAACGACTAATTCTTTCATAACTAGGAACAATATCATTCGGTGCTGTGTCTATGAAGTGACGTTTGGACAAATGTGAAATTCCTTATTCTTGCTACTTCGGAAATGAATAGTGCTACAAGGACATAAAAATACAAATTTCGCTGAAGGATGCAAGACTTCTTCCATTGTTTTACTATAAAGAAAATTCAAAGGTATCCAATCCATACTGCTAAGGTGCAGGTTCAGTCCAAAAAGCATGTATGCATCAAAGTGGTGAATTTCTGATGATCCCTGCCTCTGACATGCAAAATTTCAGGTAAAATGTAGACATGTACAATATGTATACTTCTCCATTACCCTCAAACCCCTTTCCCCCTTGGTGCATACAGACTTAATGAATTGCTCCTTTTTGAATTTCAAATTGATTTCTTATCATTACTTCTATTTCAGGCTAATTTCAGCATCTGTTTCTCATCAACAATGTCTCCAAATAATTTATAATCATTCTTCAATTACTTTCATGACAACAAAGTACAAAGCACATCTACCATCAGAAGCACAAAATATAACGAGCTGACCATGAAGCACAGAATACTTTTGTTCTTTCTGGTTCCTTCCTTTGCCAAAAAACTTGGCCTAACAATTTTCATTAATTTACAGATTCATCACATCATGGCCACTCCAAATACCCCACCACCAAAGACCCTGAAGAGGCCAAACAGCGAAATCAACAATAAAACATTCACCGGATATATTCACAACACATCGCCTGTAAAGAGAGCGAGGAACAACAATGACTACTTCGAAGCCACATTGCAAACAAGTGGTAAAGAGTATCAAAGGATGGTTTGCTTCAGCAAAAGGATGCATCAAACTTTCAAAACATTTGAAGAAAAGAAGTAAGTCTACCCTGATTAAAAAATTCATTTCCCCTTAAAACAATATACCAGTATGGCAGTAGTCAAAGAAATTACTCCAATCAGACGATTTGATCTCTTATCTCAAAATGTTAAGACCGCCACACACTCACAATTTGGCAATGGCAATCTTCCTTGGTTTTCTGGTCTCACTGTTGTCATTGGTTATTCTACTCTTAATTTTGGTAGTCCCATATAATAACAATTTTGTAAAGGATAACTCTTAACAGTCCACGACAACCTCGTCTGTCAAATCCAGTTCTTTTACCATTAAATCTCAGATGTCAGTCTAGTGGAATTTTCTAGCCCCCCAAACTTGTCTCTATGACAGCACCAGGTTATCTATAAAGGATTGAAACTTACATGTCTTGATTTTTGTCACATATATAGTAAACCATACACTTTTTCAGAAGCCCTGTGAAGATCAACAAAGTTCAAACATCACAAAATTGGCACGATTCCAGTAAAGAAGATATAAAGATAACACCCTACACAACCATGGAAACATCAAACATTGTACCAACCTACAAATACAAGAAACCACTGGAATTGGATCTGCAACATGCACTAGATACAACCGTCACAGACTTCATCAATACTATTCCATCCACAGAAAAAAAAAAGGTAATTAATGCTGCTATCTTCACACCAAACCCAAATTAGATACTAGTACAGAGTTCCAGTAACCAGTCTCCACCACAACCTAAATTTCATAGGTTTTAAACTTTGCTACAAAGTACAGTTCAAAGTAAACTGCCTGTCTGAACACAACATAAAATCAATTAACCAAATACTACAACCCTGATCATAACTCACCAACATCAAAACAAGTTTCACTTTGCACCGCCAAAAACTAACAAATAGTACCCTATCATAATTACCAGCGACTCTAGCTCTACGTCCACTTCACAAGTATAATGATATCATTCATCTTTCAGATCAACTTGACAGCACATGTAACGCGTGTTGTTGAAGAAGAGACTCAACAAACCCTAAGTTATACTACAGTTCCGATCAACAAGAAGTCCTTCACTATTGCTGACCAGAATTCCTGTCTCACCCTTACAGCTTGGGGAAATAGTATTCCCAACATCCAAACGGAACACACATACAAGTTCCAATTCCTGTCCATCACCAACTACAATGATGTGAAACACCTCCAAACCACACCTACAACCATTATAGAGGAGGTAGCCACAATGGAAAATCCAAACAACGAGTCATCTGTGACTAACAATAATACAAAAATCCAAGGAGCATGTTGTGAATGTGTACAATGTGACACATCTTATAACTGCTGCAGCTGCAAAGACACAGTCAACAAAGACCTCCTTGCAACAGTTACATTCAAATGCCCTCATTGTAATATGAGACAAAACTCCACCTCGGCAAAAGAACAATCAGAGTTAAATTAAACATCATCGCTGATGGTGTTAAACATCGTATCTCTGCCTATAACAATGCTGTTGTCAATTTCCTTCAACAAAATGATGTACAATATGAAAGTGGAGACGACATCGAATCATTTTTCTTGAGCTTGAATTCATTTGATGTCACTGTAAACACATCATATGTGGTCACTGAACTCGCCATGTAACTGTGCAAACTAAAGAACTGTACCATGTCCATACATTTTCACAATTCTAACATGTATAATCTTAAGATACAGCGTATTATTTTAATTTCTTATCAGGTTCAATTTTAGAACATGGGTAATTTCTTTCATTAAATGACATAAGGTTCATTTTAGAAGTCAATTCTCATTATAATATTGATATTGATCTAACATGATTCCTGCTGTAGACAATGACTGGCATTGGAATCTTAATATGCTGAACACTTGATTGATTATTTTTGGTTATTTCCTGTAATCTATCCAAATCACAAAATAATTGTTGCATACCACATCAGCATAATTACTGTAAACTCTATACAAGACATGTCACTGCATCCCAAGTGGCAGCACAGATATGTCGGCGACATTGTCTACTCAATGAGAGATGCTGCCACCTGGAAAGATGGCATCCTCACCTGATACAGTTTACATTACGTTGTACATTTTGTTTTACCCTAAAAAGAAGAATCCAATTAGAGCCACCAATTTAAAATGTCATGACTTCCACAGCATGCTTGTGAACAAACAATGTATAAATACACTCCCCATACTACGATCAGGAACGTTTACCATAGTCGGCCGATTTACCCAAAAATCAGGCTGTACTGCATTCTACATTGGTAACTCTCACAAGTTTCTTCTGTGTCTTTGTTTTATTGTCCACTTTGTTTTAGGTTGCCAAATTATACATGTACACCGAATCTGTTCTTCTGTTTTCTGGAGGTGATCACATCATGATCCTTGAATCATGTAATTTTATTTATTTGCGTGCCACACCAGAAAAACATTTCAAAATTATGTATTTTTGACAATCACATACATGTATATTGATGTTCACATTTTCAGTTGTGTTCAAAATGCTGTGGACACCAGTTGCTTTTCTCGCATCCTCTAGGAAGAACCAAATTGTACCTACATATGTATTTAATACATGGATCTTTGGTTGATTACCTGATGATGGCATTGTAAATAAAATCTCACTATATGTGACTGCCTCCAGCTAAAGAGTCGTCATGGTGACAGAAACGCAAATTAAATATGAACATTTCTGGACATTTCCATTGAATGAGCTTTATACCAACAATGTTAGAAATTCAACTGTTTTGCAACCAAAAAATGTTTACCCTGTAGTGCATTTTTCAGTAAATTTATGACGCATTTTAGTTTCACAACATGATGAACCTTTAGCTGGACCCCATCGCACATATTTGGCTTTAATATGGCCATACTCAATTCTAGTAATCACTGCTCCAAAGATTCTCTTTTTTGTCAAAGAGAAATTACAATCAACCTTGCTTAAGACACATAAGTTGAATATTGCCTAAGTTGAAGTACAATACAGAGTGCACTTGCTGCATTTCCATTGAATTATCTTCATATAACTCGAATATTGCCTAAGTCGAATCAAATTCCATGGTCACAGCAGATTCGACTTGCGCAAGGTTGACTGTATGTCATAATTTCCCTACCTTGTCACCATACTGTTCGAAAGCATATTCTAAACACTGGTGTCCATAAACCTTTAAGCATTACATTTTATTTATTTATTTTCGTGCAACATCATCAAAATATTTTCACATATGTTATACTGTATACCTTCTCGCCTTCTCACCATGTATGTCCAGGATGATTCCTTTATGATCTGCCAAATCTGTAAATAATACTAATTCTTGCTGGCCAAGACAATCAAAACTTACTATTGTTCAATAAAACATAATTTTCTTAACTCTGTCATATTTTTCACTTTTATAATAAACAACGCAGGTTTCCCTTCATGACCCAAGAATAATTCTTTAGACATTTTTAATGACTCGGAATCCATGCACTCTGATTCTCCATAAATGGATGTGTGGTTTGACCAATTCTTGCATGACATGTCCACCAAACAAAATGTGAATGCAGTCCGGCAAAGAGGAATAACCAACCATTCACTTCGACTTTTAAAGGCTACATGATTCCAAGAAAATACATTTATACTACCAAGTATAAGGTTTATCCTACATTTTCGTTCATATGTAGTCTAGATAGCATTTACTTGACTTGGTAGCAAATACTGATTTCTAAAAATCTTTGCTTTCACAAGTACTAAACTCTTCCAATTTTTGAAGCATACTAAATGCTTCAAAATCTGGAGTAAAAGCTTGTGCTAGTTTTTATTCATATGGCCCATCAACAGGTGCATACCATAAACCATGAGAATGTTCCAACAGTGCCATAATTATGTCAACCAAAAACATTACTACCGTAGTGAACGCAAAAGGATGTCAAATACCATGGAGCATGCCATTTTCATCCATAATGAACACGGAAGATATTGATGATATTAACTCAGCTGAGCGCCAGGCCCTTGGGCCTCTTGTTGTAAAGAATTCATCAGCTTGGTCCACCATATGTAAATGTTAAATCATGTAACATCTTATACCCGAAAGGGTTTTTTGGAGAGAAATAAATTATGTCATGTTATGTTATATGGTATGTTATGTTATGTTATGTTATGTTATGTTATGTTATGTTATGTTATGTTATGTTATGTTATGTTATGTTATGTTATGTTATGTTATGTTATGTTATGTTATGTTATGGGAGAAATTTGAGGTTGATTGGAAAAAAATTTAGTGTCTTTGTGAGGGAATTTCAGCCAGGAGTGAAGTAATTGCTACTCATGCATATTTATTGGAAATGGAGGAATAGAAGCCAACTTCTCTTTCGAATTAAATGATGTTAGTGATATATGTTGCAGTCACTTTCATAACCTTATATTGGTCATTGCCTCCTTAGAAATGTATTTTGGGTGGGGTTTCCTCAGGCCCTGCCCACTGCTTCAGTATATGGACCTGAGCTCATAACAAAACTTGTGTCAAACAATATACAAATTTCATCATTATGCTTTCAGTACTTCTTGGCCATATAGCCATATATCATTAAAATTAAGTAATCTTTATTGGTGCATGGTGGGTCAGTGTCATGGGTATGACTATGAGGCATAGCGGGGGGGGGGGATCTGGTTGGCAGCTGCATCCACTTCCTCGAGAAAATGTGCAGTCCAACACAATCATGATTGTCTCATCCCGGAGTACCTGTACTTGGAATTACATTTACATCAGAGAACAATCATTGAGCTGTCCTTTACTGAGGATATTGGTATTTCAGGCCCATTTAACCCTTAAAGCGCCGAATTAACAAAATCATATTACCCCTGAGCGCCGAATTAACCAAGCATTTTTGAAAATGATTAATAACAACGTTATTTTTGTTACAAACACCATGGAATGTGCTGATGATTTTATACAAATGGTAATTCCCGTCGATTTTTGTAACATTTCCCGCCAAAATTTACTAATTAGGGGTTAATTAGTGCAAATACCCATAATCAACAAAAATATGGCCAGAACATACCTCCATCAGCTTTTTATACCTCCCTTGGTATTTTAATATGAAGTCTGGGTCTAAATACATCGTTTCCATCCGATTCCTGGTCGAAGCATCCGTCTAATTAGTCGTAGCAGCGCTAATTACTCCTGATGACATCATTCCCGCGAAAATGGGGCTTCAAGTTTTTAGCTCACCTCTTAGCAGAGGTGAGCTTATCCCATACCGTGGCGTCCGTCGTCCGTCGTCGTCGTCGTCGTCGTCGTCGTCGTCGTCGTCGTCGTCGTCGTCGTCGTCGTCGTCGTCGTCCGTCGTCCGTTAGCAGGGCACGTTTCGTAACTGTTAGAGCTATTGAGTTGAAACTTGGTACACATGTACCCTTATGTAATGACACCTGGGAGACCAAGTTTCGGTCCGATTCGTTTCATGGTTTGGCCACTAGGGGGACAAACGTTAAAAGTGAAAATATGCAATATCTCCCTTAATAGTAGTCGGGAAATTTTGAAAAAAATATGGTAGGTACTTCTAGCAAAGGTGCATCATATATCCTCCGGGTTTTTGATTTGACCTCCTTTTCAAGGTCACAGAGGTCAAATGGTGTAAATTAGCCGTTAGGATGTAACGATGGCACGTTTCTAAACTGCAATGACTATTGATACCAAATTTGGTACACATTTACCCCTTAGTCAGGTGATCTCAGGGACCAAAGGTTGGTCCAATATGATTCACCACTTGACCACCAGGGGGCAAAATCCAAAAACCTTAAAAATGTGATTATTCCTTAACTTCTTGCCCGATTGCCACCAATTTGATATCATGGGTACATCTAACCACCATACAGTATATGTCACACAGGTTTTTAATTTGACCTTCTTGTCAAGGTCACAGAGGTCAAATGGCGTAAATTCGCCGTCAGGCCGTAACTATGGCACGTTTCTTAACTGCAATGACTATTGATCACAAATTAAGTACACATGTACCCCTTGGTCAGGTGATCTCAGGTACCGAAGTTTGGTGCGATCTGATTTGCCGTTTGGCCTCCAGGGAGGGGGCCAAATCCTAAATTCTTCAAAATGCCATTATTCCTAGTAATGACTTGCCCGATTGGCACCAATTTTATATCATAGGTACATCTAATTCTAACAACCATTCAATGTGTCACCCGGGTCTTCTTTGATTTGACCTACTTTTCAAGGTCACAGAGGTCGAATGTACTGTAAATTGGCCATTTTGGGGAAATTGTAATTGCTTGGACCTACATCAAACCTAACACTACATGACACAAGACCATGCTCTTTATCCATCTTTCCTCCACATGAGGTGAGCACAATGGCCCTGGCCATTTCATTGATAAAATACTCAAAAGCTTGTATAGAAACTTGAAATTTTTTCGATGCCATTTTGTGCTAAGCATCACTGTCGAAGTACCAAAGAGCGTACATGCACACTCACTGCCATCTCTTAGCAGACAGGTGGAACTAAATGTCTGCTGTCGACGATCGTCGCCTCTGGCGCTTTCCCCCTTATGTCGACGATCGTCGCCTCTGGCGCTTTAAGGGTTAAAAGTTGTTTGTAATCTACGATTCGACCGCGCGTCCTTGGTGCTGATGTCACCATTGTTCAAATGATTGGTCGATCTCAGTCACGTGGTATTTAACACTAACAGTAGGGCCGTCTGAGGAGTGGTTTTTCCAGCAATAGCTGATAATGTGGTGTGAACACATGTTGCACAGCCACATGCACACCGCATGTGCACATGTTACTAGGGAATCCCCCAGTTTAGGCCATACCCTTCGTGATAAACAAATTCTTGTCTCCAGGTAAACATCCAATCTAATGTACAGTGCCTGATATGGACACAAGGTCCCACATGGCCTGGATACTAGGTCAATTTCCAATAGGTCTTGTGTCCAGGCCATGAAGTGAAATTCGACCATGCCAAGCCAGTGTTCTCGCCAGGCCATTTAAATTTGAGCAGTGAAAATGCGCCCCGTTTAAAAATTAGCCCGCCCTGTTAAATTTGCAGCCGCCCTCTTTAAATTCACCTCCGCCATGCTTAAATCCAAGCCAATGGTAACACAAACACAGCCGTAAATATCGCATATAAACATTCCGCCGTCACTCAACGATCATTATCCCACCGCAACCCCACTGCCAGCCATCTCAATTACCGGGTACAGCACATCAATAGCCGGCACGCGATTTGCGCTACACTGCCTATCAAATTCTGTGTCAGATTGCTGCCGATCGAGGCAGACTCTGTTCCAAACTGCGTTATTGATATTGTTAGAGATTTTGACCCTTTTTCGCCTTTGGCATCATTGCAAAATCTTTCCTTTAAGGTTTCTTTAATTTAACAAAGTGTTTTGACTTGGATGTTATGAGTTGGCCATCCATATTTAAGAATTAATGTCATGTGGGTCCCTTTTCTGCATCTTTTCCCTTTTTAACCCTGTCCAGCCTCACTTTCATCCTTTGGAATATAATTGTTCAAGTCAGTCCTACAACTTTTCATCAAGATTTAAGAATTCTACTATTTGGATTATCAAAGTGTGAATATGGATTCTAATTGACAGTCAAAATATCAGGTAATTATCTGGTCCCTTTTTCCAAGTCGTCTTTTTAAATCTATCTGTGTCTATACCAATTTTATTCGAGCTGTTTTAAAATTCTTTGACCTCTGGTAAAATTTAAGTGCACTATGGAAGCTGTACAAATTTTTGTTTACTGTGTATTTTACACTACGGGTCAATGACCTTGGACCTGAACCAAGTTGACGGTCCTTTTTCAAAAGTTTGTCATTCCAAAACTGCGCATTTAAAATACGTGCGCATTTATAATACGTTTTCGACTTTAGGTCAATATATCTTTACAATCGGTTTTTGGAACAATAATTACTTTTAATTAGCTTCCATTATGTTTATTTTAAAGAAGTTAAGGCGAATCCGTCACTTTTCGTTTGGTGATGACGTCATACCGTCTCACTTTCGTCAAGTTGTCGACGATGTCTCGTCAACTTCTAAATGTCAAAATTATACATATCGTATGTGACTTGTAGTCTTGTGAACCAACGTCAGGGTATTTTTCATATGATCTTATGAGGTTGTGATGTACTTCGACCAATCCAAATGCGCGTGGGGTGTGACGTCACCTGATTGGCACAAGGAGTTGATTAAAAATCATTGTTGTGTGGCGCGGGAAAATAAGTAACGTCATTTGACTTTCCTCAAAAAGAGAGGGGTTTCGTTCGTGGTAACGTCGTGACGTTGTTAACGTACAATTTTACGAAAAAAGGCACGCTGGGTGCAAACGTCGTCTGTATAGATTGTTGCATTTACAATACGTCGTTTGTCTCAATTGTCAAACTGGGTTGCTCCCGTGCGATATAAAAGCTGGGATTCACTTTGGGCGAGAGAAATTTAGAAAACCAGTGTTTGTGGGAACTCTCGTCAAACGAAACTAAATCCGTGGTCCCGGTCTCTGTGCTGTCTCTATTATACGTTGTAACGTTTAATGGTCTGTGTATCTGTATTCGTCGCTTATATAAGAAATACGTGTAACCATCGTCTATATATACATCTGTGAATATTCCGTTATCAAATAAATCTTATTATACGTTATATCATTTCATTTTCTTGTGTTCGAACCCAAAACTTTTTTTAGTCGGCCCTTATGTTGAAAGTACAATGTTAAAAACGCTACAAATTGGTGACAGCGATGTAGGATTGGATTCAAGAAATTTGTTTTTGATATAATATGGTGCGACCTGCGGAGGATTGTGAAGTCGATGTTATTGAATCCGGAAACGAAAGCGAAACGAAAGAATAATTCTTCAAGAACGTAAAATGCAAATCACATACGCAGACGACGCCGTGTTTTATGCCAAGAAAAACGATCCGAAGAAAATAATTAACGACTTCAAACAACGTCACAATCGTGTATCATACTAAATTCTGAAAGGTGTCAACGTATTTACTAGTGAAATTCAATATCTCGGTCAGAAAGTTTACATTCAAATCGAAGCGAGTCAATCTTAAACATCCAACTGATTTCTTACTTTTCCGCATTAAAATCAATTCGTATAAAATGGCTGAAGCAGGTTCACCAATGTTAGACGGCGACATGAGTGCCGATGACGAAATCACATTCAACGTGAGAGAACGGCGTGACGCACCACAGCCACAGGCATCTCCAACGCATTTAGAGCGCGGTGACGGCCAGCAAAATCGTCCTAATCACAAATATGACAAACCAGTTAAAGTAGAATGTTTCTCTGGCGACAATCAGCCTTGGACAGTATGGCATAGAATGTTTGAGCGCATTGCGAAATATAACGGTTGGAATGATCTAGCATCGCGAATGTTCGGTTTGCTTAGAGGGCCCGCACTAGAAGTAGCATGCGGTCTTCCTGATCACGATCTCGAAGAATACACCACCCTCGTTGGCGTATTAGATGGGCAATTCGGTCCAGGCCGTCAAGCTGAAAAGCATCTCGCAGAGTTACGTAATCGTGTCAAATCAGGTAACGAGAGCTACCGAGATCATGGCCGAGCGATTAGCAAGCTATGCACACTAGCTTATCCTGAAAGCACATACGAAGAGAGGCAAAGGCACTCAAAAATATATTTCGTTGAAGCCATTCCGGAATCAGAATTGCATATGATGATAAGTACAGCCCGTCCGTCATGTCTCGACGAAGCTATCTGTTTGGCTGAAGAGTTCGACGGGATAAGGCGATTAGAAAGGCAACGAAATAACAAACAGAACGTAAATAAAGGAAACGTTCGTAACGTAAGCATTGACGACAAAGATCAGACGAATAATGCAGTGAGTTTGGCCAAGATCAAAACTATGCTCGGACGGCTATGTGAAAATAATTTCGGGCAAAGAGCCTACCAAACGACAGGTAGAAGCCGCAGTATTCAATGTTGGGCGTGCCACAAAGAAGGGCATGTAGCCAATCGTTGCCCAAACCGCATGCAACGAAATAATCAAGAAAGAAAAAACGGCGACGGGCCGAGGCCACAGGACATGTGCCGGTCGTAAGCGAAGAGAGTTCCCACCAATTTAAGTATCGTATGTCGGGACATAACACCAAAACCGAGAGCATAGGAAGTGAAATAATCGAAAATTCAAAGCATCATTCGAACAAAGCAAAAAATATTATTGTCAAACGTGACGCCGCGACAACGAACGAAGCGGTGCCGATATGACGTATAGGACCCAAGTCGAGTTGCGCATTATTTTTAAACGGTCAGGTTCGCGACGTCCATATAAACTTTCTCATTGACACAGGTTCGGTAGTTACTTTATTAAATTATGATAAATACATGATGATAAAAGAAAATTTGAGACCACCTTTACAACCGACCAAAATGGAATTGTTAGGTGCTAATGATTTACCACTAAGAATCTATGGTCAATTTGACGCGACTTAGGAATTCTGAAGCACGGGAAAACATTGTTTACCGTTATTGTGGCCGACGTCTCAGGGGAAGGGTTAATTGGAATGGATTTCATTAACCATTTCCAGTGTGAAATTTATCCAACCTCCATGTCAATCCTATGTCGAAATGAGCAGATCCAATGCTCCAACTTAGAATCTGTCGGAATACAGAGAGTAACATGTTGTCACCGACTCGTCACGGCAAAAGCCACATTGAACACCACCACATTCGAAATCCGTAATTTTTGTGAATCAAAGAAAGTGCAAGGGTTATCTTGGAAAATGGGCGATAGCTGGCCCAACAGAGTCATATCAACAAAGCGATGAATTATTTTTAGACGGTTGCGTGGTGGGTCACGCAATAGTTGATACTGAAAGGGATGCGATCCCGTTACCAATTATAAATGTGTCGGATGAGCCGATATTTATACCAGCAAATAGATCAATAGGACTTGTGAGTCCTGTGAGTGTGATGGACGAAATAGTTGAAATAGAAGATCCGAAATGTGAAATAAATAGTCGATGCAAGGCATCCTCCAAGATGGTATAAATGCTGTCATTGCGAAACGGCCCCATCTTTGCTCGATACCTATGGATCGAGGCAATAGTGAGCGCAGATATGCAAGTTGTTATGAAGCTAGCGGTGTAACGGATGAGAAGTTACACGAGGCCAAGGAAGGGTCGTTGGACGTTGAGGGTCCAGAAGGGTTGAAGCGAGAGCCCACTTCCGCCGGATCGAATCGCTACGATCTGAGAGGTTTTCGTAGAGAAAGCCGAGGCTTCAACGATGATGAAAGCCTGACGGGTGAAGAAGTGCCTGTAGTTGTGACGTCGAAATTTACTTCTGTTGGAAACAGGGGTACCCTTACTGATGTGAGAAAAGCATGCTATGTAAGTAATAGGAAAACACATGTACGATTTATCTACGACTATTTCTGGAAATTTGGCAAGAAAACTTCGTTTTATCACAAAAACTACCAAAAACCAACATAGATAAAACCGATGTGTTTTCCTATTACTGACTTAAATTGGCTCAATATTCTCTGCTAATTAAATATGAATAAGATTTATTGCCTTAGATGTAAGGAAATTACAGGTAATTCGGGTAAGATAACACATCACTTCAAATGGACACAGATATCTACTGATCAAGTGCGCGAAATGTCACAAAAATAAAAGCAAGTTTACTACTTAATAATTTTTTTTAATTCTAAATCATGAGTGAAAGGATGTACAGTTATGTCCCTTTAGAGAAGTATTTCAGTCAAATGCAGTATTTCAGTCCAATGAAACAAAATGGTTACATTAGACCAAGGGGTGAACCATTATTGACAAGCTCTGAAGAAGAACCGGACAAAGTGCACAGAGCAGAGCACGATCTTACAGTAACACCTATGAAACAGTATGATACATTCACAGGAAGTGATGCTCAATTGTGCCGTAACTGCAAACGATGGACACTTTTTGAATGCCGGAAAAAACTGAATTTTGACAGATCGGCCAAGCAACTTTACACGTACTGCAGGAATTGCAATTCGACCACTTACAGTGATGACTTTAAGAATCCAGAAATAACTATTGAGAACAAAACACGTTACTTTGACTACATCATCAGAGACCTTGGCCAGACACGTCTGTCAGATTTATTAGTAAATGATTTGAAACATTTTGTTGAAAATAGGATTAAGGTTTACTTCTCAAGTCCAAGAAAATGGCTCTGTGCGACCAGCTATGAAAAAACAGTCCTGAATGCCTTGCGATTTGGTATTGTTGAACTCAAACCCAATGATGCCTTACCTGGTCTAGAGTGTGACACTTATTTAGAAATTGAATTCATTAACAGAGCAATTGGTAAACCTCAGTTGACCAAAGACAATTTCACAGATCTCAGAATGGTTTTCTTGGCATTCCTCAAATATCTTCATTACAGGGGAGTTAAAATTACCATAAATTACAAGCTGTTTTTACACCAAGCATTTAAAGCATTGAAAATTGATTATGTAGTATTGAAACCGAATCCAACCGATAAGGACCGACTGGATGATTTTAGCTCTCTATGGTCTGGTTTCTTAGGAAGTATTTTCTTCAAAATTACAGGCTTGAATATGAAAATGAACAAGCAATCGATAATCAAAGTGAAATTCTATTGAAGGCATTAGAGGTGCAAGATATTAGTAAATGTTACCCTTTACCATGTAGTCTAGACCTTGCCAGATCGAGATATGCTCTTAGGACTTTGTCTGGAAGGGATTTTCCTTTCAAATAAATGAATAATCAGGAAGCAACTGTCATTGAACAACAAATGAAACAAATCGGTGTGATCCCAGTTAATACAGGTTCAAATTCAGTTGGTACTAATTACCAACAGAATTACACTACAAAACAACAAGCTTCTAACAAGGCGTTAAATATTTCAAATTTAGTCAGTTCTAGTGGCCAACTTGGGTCAACTAACTGTCAACTAGGGACAACTAACTGTCAACTAGGGTCAACTAACTTTCAACTAGGGTCAACTAGCTCTCAACAAAATTTTACTGAAAATGGCCTTAAAGCTAAACTAGACCTTGAGGTGCTTGTTGCAACAGGTAAAGGCAAGGATTTCCTAAATAAACAGCTTACATTTAATGATTTAGACGCAATGAATGAGAAGGAAGTATTGAAACACCATAGAATTTACATGACAAAGATGGCTGCCAGACTTAACGATTCATTGGGTAAGACAGTCTTAAAAACTTACACTAAATTAACAAAACTGATCTTACCTGTTGATGACGAAGACCAGCTGTACGAAGACCTAAGAAATGATTACATTGTTACCAATGAATTGGACAAATGGTTAGGATAGATAGATAGATAGATAGAATTAGCATTTCTATAGCGCCCCATATCACTGTCGCAATGTTCTGTGGCGCTCCCCACCTAGTTTGAATCACACCCCGAAATAGTCTCGAAATAGAAATGTCTTTAGAGAACTTTTGAATGTGGCCAATGAGGTCTCTTGTCGCAGTGTGGCGTCCAAAGTGTTCCACATTTGGGGAGCAAGAATCTCGAATGCTCTCCCACCAAACGTTTTGAGTCTATATGTTGGCTGAGTTATAATATCCTGCGACCCTGATCTTAGTGGCCGGGTTGGCACGTAGGGAGTGATGAGGCTGCAAAGGTACCCGGGGGCTGTGCCATGTATCGCTCCGTAGACCAGGACCAACAACTTGTAAATCATTCTTTGCTCCACCGGCAGGATGGTTGAGTTTGAGAATGGGTGCACTAACTGCTCTTGCCTCATCAACACTGATCACTTTAGGACATTGTCACGAACCAAACTCTGCTAGTGAACATGAAAATTTCTGAAGATTAAATGGAGAAGACAGAAGTGGAGCCGGACAAAGTCCAGAGAGCATAGCTCGAGAGCATAGCTCGAGTGACAGACAGTGAAAAGCCCCTTAAGAGAGCAAGATCAGAAAAACAAATTGCATGGTCTCGAGAATTAGGTAAAAGATCTAAGGAATTCAAGAAGTCAAAAAAGGAGAGGTTTACTAGGAAAGACGATGAACCCGAACAAAGTTCAACTCAACCCGGACCAGAACCTGAAAATACTGAAAGTACTGATATCAATTCGGACAAAGTCCAAAGAGCAGAGCTCGATCAGCCTGAAAATACTGGAAGTTCCGGGAGTACAACACTGTATGTCATTTTAGCTGCATTTGGTTTTGCAGTCATCATTTACTACTATCCTAAGATTAAAACTAACAAGAAAGTACGAGAAGGTAGTAAACCAGAAGGAAGCAAATTAAAAGGAAGTAAACCAGAAGGCAAACATAACTGTGCCACAACTCCTAAAACATGTAATCTTAGTTTAATGGAGTAAAATTATTCAAACACACTATTCTTAGTTTCAAGTGAAAAATTTAAAGTAACTGTGCTCCCTCCGAAATTAATTATTTTACCACTCACATCAGTGATTTAAAATTTGACATGATTTGTACATTTTTTGTTCACTATTTTCTTACAATTGAGTTCATATCTCTGGTATTGTACCTGATCACCATCTTCAACAGGAACATTACATAAAATGTCAGAAGGTTTATTGTTGTAGAGGGTCTTAGTTTTGTCAACCAAATTTGATCTTAAAAATACTTCTTTTCTGTAAAAGTTAAGTGGCTTGGTGGAGTAGTATTTTCCTTTCTTGTTGAACACATCTTGTTTAAAGCCGAACTATTCATTTACCACATGGGCTAAGCGTGAGGAGAATGTTTTGCCAGCTGGTGTAACATTTACAGTACCATAAAATATGTGATTAAGGTAAAAGTATTTGTCCTCTGTAAGTTCAAGGACTCGGCAATTTTTGTCACAGTAAATTTTCACATGGCTTATTCCGTTTTCTTTTATGTATGATTGCCATTTCTCACAAAACGAACTTAAACTAAAATGTCGAGAGTATGGAAATGTAGATTGTCTGTTTTTTGTTATTGTTCTAATAGAGGTGTTATCTAAAAAATTCAAACAAAATTCATCTGGCGTCGCATCGGGTGTATGGTTAAGGTCTTCAATGCACTGTTCTATTATGGTTGCATTCAGTTTTTTATTAAGTTTAAACTCTTCGTAAAGAAACATGAATACTTGGACATGCGCTTGTAGCATATCGCTTGTCCACCACGAATTGTAAAATGCTACCGTTTTCAAAGTGATCGATTTTATGTTCAATGGGTCTGTTAAGTTAAGCTCAAATATGGCTTCATCGCATTCATACTCAAAAATTATGAAGTCCATTTTCTATTTAATTAAGGTTAAACATTCATTAAATCACTGTAATCAATGTATTTGTCATAGTACATGCCGAAAGGCAGTGTAGAGATGCCATCCTCTAAGATGAAACGCTTGTCATCGAAAGGGCTTAAGCTTTTCTTATCAATCTCGTCCAGATACATTTGATGCTTTTCTGACCTCAGATGACGCATTTTGTGATTAAAAGTCTTAGTGTTTTCAAGACAATCAACGTAGTCATCAAATGTAATAGACTTCTTCACTACATTCTTAACGATTCCCTTCAATTTCTTTGATTCTGAATTTTTAGTTCTGTACGCATACATCTTACTCCTAAGTGCAATAAATTCTAGCATTTCGTCTCCTCCCAGCTCATCCTTAAAGTAGCCTGGCACTTTCTTCTTGCTAGTTTCGTAAAGAGGATGATCCTTTTGGTAATTACTGAAGTCGAAGTGATCCTTTAACCCTTTGAGGTCTGCTGTTAAATCGTCGGTTTTGATCTTCAAAACGAAAGAATCCGTGTCCAAATAAAGAAGTTCTAGGTTTTTCTCACCAAAGTAAGGTTGAAGTATGTTGTAGTAGAATTCATACATCAGCAGCTTGGACAACTCCAGTACTGCAGCTCCTATGTAGATTGGCTTGTTGAACTTCATGGTTGTGCGTCTCATGCAAATTGCCACGCTACTTTCGTCAAAGATGTTAATCGATGAAAACCTGGGACTTGCCATGAAGTTCTTGGCACTTTCTCCATCTGTCACCAGTTCAATTTCTACCCTGTTCCTTACGTTTTCACATGTCTTTCCGTAGAAAGCATTGTTCATTAATTTGAAGTAATCTTTCTCGAAATCCGTAGTAGAAGCAATCCTCTTTTTAGTGTTGAAGTCGATGTATGATTTCAACCACTTTGATTGTTTGAAACTGATGACAGAATGGACCTTTTTTAGTGCCATTCCTTGCTTTAAGTAAAACTGTAAAAGTCTGTAATGCACAATGTAGTTGGCCTTTCTTTCTGTATGAGGATCAATTTTTCTACCCTTGACCTCTTCTCGTCAGCAAGTAACCCTTTCTGGTAAGGGCTTAATTCGTCGTCGTCTATGAAAAGCGATTCTGGACAGAATGGAATTTCCTCTGGATAAGCCAAATCTACTTCGAAAAAATATCTTACTTTACTGTCTTCAGGAATTGACATGATCTTCTCTTTGTTCATAGTATTATTACCGTCAAACATTTGAAAACTGCCGTAAGGCTGACTTTCCATCATAGCCCAGCCATAGAGATTGTTTGCATCTATGTAGAGTAGTTTGTGGTGTTCATCTACCTTGACATGTCTTGTTCCCATCACACCTGAAATTCCACCTCTTATTGCCTTTTCAAAAGTAAGTAGAATATTGGTATCGGTAAGAAGTTTGAGATTTATGTCTGTGTGTTTCAATCCGGCCAACCAGGTCAAGCCAGGTGCTGAATAGCAGTGACAAGGATCGATCTGAAAATTGTTTAAATTAACGTCCCTGAATTTCTCGAATAAATCAGCTAACAAAAGAACGTCTGTTTTGAGGTACAGGTCGATGAACTCTCCATGATTTCTGATCTTGAAATGATCCCATATGTCTTTGGCTTTTAGGTAAACTGAATCATCCGCCATTTCATCCTTCAATTCATCAAAGAACATAGACTTCTCTAAGTGAGTAACACTGTAACTTTCATGTGACGTGTAAAATGAATAAGGCACAGGTCCTTTCTTCCTCAATAGTTTAAAATCGTCAGGATTGGGATAAGACTGTCTTGTTATCTTAAAGTCACCATCTTCCATCGATTTGGTGATGTTGTCCAAGCCAGACTGTAAGAATCTGTAAGAGTCTAAAAATTTAAAAAAAAACGAACTCAAATGAAATGTACTCTTCTGCGTTTTTAGCAAGTAGCTTCAGTTTCTTGTGTGATCTAGACATCAAATCTCTGATGAAGAGGTGAGCATCGTAATTACTGAGATTGTGAAAAAACACTGGGACAAACATGGCTTTCTTTTCGTTCAAGTTGCAAGCGTTGTGAGCAGCACCTCTGTATTTTCCATTGTAGTGATTGTGATCTTGAACTCTGTCCTCACCTAAAAATGTATTGCAGTAGTAACAGTTTGTTTCTTGGGAATATCTCACCAAATCTTCGTCTGTCATGATGAGAGGAATGTTGCAGTTCAGTAGAGTTGAGAACGTCTCTTCCATTCTGAGTAACCAGTTACAGAAAACGTCAACTACATCAGCACCCCTGTGACAGAGATACTCACTGGCGTAGATTTGTGGATAGTCAGAGTGAACGTAAACTCCAACTGCTGACGCAATCTGTTTGAATAGTTTTTTAGTAGTATCAGTATTATTTGCAGTCGAGCACTGCTCTCTAAACTCTGTCCGAGTTGCATTATCATTGACTGTTGTGCTTATCGCTTCGAAATCAGCATAGATTACAAAGGGAACTCTGTTCTTGAATGAGTGCTTTTCAAACTTAAGTTGTGACCATTTACTATTCGGTTGAGGCAGACTGATCTTACAGTAATCGTTTTGTCCACATTTCAATTAATGTCTTTCTAGTGTAGATTTCTTGTAAAAGTAATTCATGCATCTCCTACAAATGAATACACTATTCCTGTCAGTCTTGAAGAATAGATTTATGTCTCTTATGTACATGAAATGTTTATTGAAATACAACAGATCGCTAACATCATCATCATCGTGGTTCTTAGAGAGGTAGAGTGGTTCCAGCTTTGCATCATAAATGCTTTTAGCCCATTCGTTCTCTAACGTAAACACATTAATCTTGAGATTGTTGTCTTGTTCGATCTTAGGGATATCCTTTTGAACGCACACGGGAAAGGATTTGATCTTTATTGAGCTTTCCTCGTTTTGATTGGGAAAGATTTCAGTGACGTTTATGTCGTTTTTGTATTTGACAGCCAAAAGACTCCACAGAAAACATTTCTCACCATTTGATTGCACATTAAGGGGAAATGCCCGGGAAAAAAAGGGGAGTTTTGCACGGCCCGGTCAAAACCTTAGGCGGGAATAAGGTTTCATTGATAAATATAAGGAGTTTCAAGGCCCCCAAATCACTTGTAAGGTTCAATAGATACTGGCCTTTCATTGGTTTACGGTTTGCGTATCATTTACATACTCCCATCTTGAAAAATATGACAATATTTACGATCGCATTATTGATTTTTGCAACATTTTCGGTAACGTGCCCCTTGCGGATCTGTAAGGTACCATTCGGATGCTTGAAAAATGCCTCGTCTCGTCGATTCGCTTGCGGATTTTCCATTTTCTCCTCTCTCCAACTCACTACTATCGCTATTGACTGCGTAACATACACTAACATTCTTTCGCTATCATTGCTAACTTCAGTTACTAGAACACTGGCCTCTTTGAAACCCATAGTTGAAACACCTGACAGCGCCGCCCGTCATGATCCACGTGCTACTGGCATATTTATAACTCGTAGTAAATAAGGTTGTAAAAATATGCAAATGAGATGCCGTATATGGAAACCATGACGTCACTAAGCAGTTCTTATTTCTGCTACGGGTGGTGCTGTTGCTTGCTTCTGGAGGCGCTATTCAACCTTATTTTGAAGGGGGAATCCCAAAGACTGACGTCACGGCTGCCGAATAAATTACTTTTCAAAGCCCGAGGAGAGGTGTCGAAAGTTCCGTAAGTTTCGTCAATTACCTTCAGCACATGATGGCGATCCAAAAACGGCAGGCATTGTAGGAAAGATAAATTTACGTAGATTTTAGACATGAGAGTAGTTTTTGATGAAAATGCTGAGGACACCACCAAAATTGATAAAGTTCTATCCCTCCCCTGCCGCTGTTTACAATTTGTCGTTGGTTGACTAAGCCAACGCCGATTTGGAAGTGACTCGCGAATCTCTGCATTGATTACGAGCCGTGTACGCCTCATAAACAAAATAATCCGCCTTGTATCATCAGGACATGTTCTGCCCTACCATTAGAAGGTGAATATGTTGGATTATTACTGTAAGAAACGCTATAAATTCGGCCATTTTTGCAGACTGTTGAGTTCAGAGGGTGTGTGTATCTTCATACAAAATACCTATGACAGTGTATGACGCGCGCTGTGCATTGTCCCGTCCACGCGCGGTTGACGTAGCGGCTCTTCCTTCCTGCGAGCGTACCCCCTCTTCAGTACATTCAGTGAAGTTCACATTAACCCTTTCAAAGCCAGTTTATTTTACAACTTTGCAATTGAATCTGAATTTGTTTATGTTTCAGATTCTAAAAGTGCCTGGGCCTGATATAGAAGTCTATTTTGAGCAAGATTAATCGTGAAAATGCCTCGCAGGATTATTACCGCTTTTCCCGCCCCTTGATGTCGGCGGTGTAATGAGAAGACTTTGGGATCGATATGAACCGCCGGTTAGTCGGCATGGGGTTACTAGTTAATACTCAGTCATTTTCAAAAATGGCCGCCATTACCAAAGATGGCCGCCACAGAATCATGGGTTATTTTTATTTAGTGTACATACAATCTTCTTAATCTCCAGGCTCTGCCTTTTCATTTGATCCCCTACAAGGTAACTTTGGCGATGCTAGCACGTTTTGTCATTTTCCAAGATGGCTGCCATTATCAAAGATGGCCGCCGAGTCACCTGGAGTCGATTTTGTGGATTGTTGGGACAATATTCATTATCTCCAGGTACTGCCCATTAATTTGATACCATACAAGACACACTTCGGTGCAAAAACTGGGCGGCCATCTTGGATAAGGGCGGCCATCTTGGATTTATGGCAGCCATCTTAATTTTTGAAGGCGGCTATTTTGAAGGATCTTCAATTGTGGTGTTTACGATTCCATCATTTGGTGTCCTTGTCAAGATATCTGTGTCCTTCTGAGTGGATATTGGAGAATAAAGCAAAGAAAATCTATAATTAATTAGCATATGTTAATTACTTTATGCAAATGAGCTCATTATTATTCAAAATATTGGGTTGCGGTCGACTGATTTGTGTTCCCCATATCATATTCTGTATCTTGGCCAAAAATCATGGTCAGATGTCCAGAAATAATAAAGTTATTGCATTTTCAGTGAAAAAAATGTGTTTTTGGGCTCAAAAAAGGGTGCCGTCTCATAGACAAAGGGTTACTCATTATCCCATTGACTTAATGACCAATTAGGCCAAAAGTCGTCACCTTCAAATTCTCATAGAATGTGAACCGGTAAAGCGTTTTTCAAAATTCTTGTAGCATTTGCTTTCTTAGAGCTGGCTCTTTTAATTGAGTGCATTTTGAAACTTGAATTTGAAATATGAGTTTTCTGACTGAACTCCCTACTATCATGTCTCCAAAGTTAGCTTCTTTTATTGGTCTAATGTCTAAGACATCTGATGGCTCGCCATTGCTCATTACATTGTTGATGATGTCACAGTGGAAAACAAAATAGTCCATTGGTCTAAAATTTATGGGCCTCTCGCTTACAAACTCGCCCTTTGTTGATAAATCTACATCTATGGGGTAAGGCCATTTCGATTTAAAGCCAAATAATTCATTGCTTTTACCAAAAAACATAATCTGGAAATACTCCGCATTTCTTCTCTTAAGCATCTTCATTACTGCCTTACATGTTGGTTCATCAACATCAAACTTAACAGCATTTCTGCTTAAACTCTTTTCTTTCAATTCATTTGCAAACACCTTTGAAAAGCTTTCTAGGTCATAGAGACCATCGGGTATTGTAATAACTGTCAACGAAAATCCACGCAACTTTATTTCGTTATTTTGTTTTGCTTCACTTATGTTGTAGAATGTACAAGGTATACCTGCAAATGTCGAACTGACGCTAATGACATTCTGAATTTCAGTGTTAAGATGTATGGTAAATCATGTGGTTTCTGTTCTGGGTAGTCACTGGAATTAATGTACACCACGGTTTTCATTTATTGCACTTAAATTCTACTTGATTATGTTTCTGGGTAAAATACCTTGATCGTAAAAGTATTCCAATGTTACATTACTGACTGCTACAGTTCCGCCAAGTTTCAGAATCTCTTCTAAGTTTGCCTGACTTGGCGGGCCAATGGTAATTCTCAAGAATCTCTTAAGTAAATAAGAGTAACCAATTGTTGCCGTTGACAATAACACACTTTGGTACAGTGTATTGATGATTTCCTTCTTTCCTGGTGTTTCCATTTATTTGACTGTAAAATAATCTTAATGTTGCAAGGAAGCAATCTGTGAATTTTGAATGTTAACTTGAGCGTCAGAAATCACAAATATGTGCATTTTGTATGGACCCTTTCCAGATTCTTTTGTTATCGACAATTGAATACCATCTTTAGTGTTTTGAAGCTTTTTGCCCGATCCGTGTAATCTGTTGTCTTCTGTAGTTCTCAGGTCCAACCAAAGCCCGTAGTTATTCGAGTCTCCATAGTACTTTTTCATAGACATGTTGCAGTCGTAAGTTTTCTTTAAGTCTTCGGTCATGAAGTGTTTCTTGATCTCCTCCCATTGATCTAGCATTCTCATTCCTTCTGGAAACACCTGATTAGCAACTCCTTCGATGGTTATTTGCACTTTTGTGATGTTAGGATTTTCAAACTTTTCAGAATCTCTTGAACCATCAGTGTAATCAGAGATGAAGAGAAGTAATAGTCCTTTTATGGACATTCGAGGAAAATTGATGTTCTCGTTGATCAGCGTTTCATTGGCCGTTACGTTGACAGTTTTGAAGTGATCTACCCAGTCGTAATAGATGGAGAAACCTGAATTGTACTTGTTTGTAAGCGTATTGGCTAATCCCTTGTGAGTTACAGTGTCATATTCAAAACTGATATTTTCAAGTTTGTAATTCATGTTTGCAGTTGTGCTGGTAACGATGATCTCCTTTGGCGCTAACGTAATCTCGATGATCACATCCTCTTGAATTGGAAACTTGTAAAATGGAGCATGGTTGAAAAATAGTTCAAAATCTAACGGTATCTTGTACTTGGTTCCAAACACTTTCTTCAGTGTTTTCTCATCGCTGGTTTCACCGGTAACGTCGGCTTCTGCCACACCTCACAGCTGTTTCAGCTAGAATTAAAATGCAAGTTTTATCAGAAGCCGCCAGATGGCACTCTACAGGCAGGTGCGACACCAAAGTGTTTATTGCTATCCCAATAAACATCCCAGTTCCTCACCCCAGACGGCTTTCGGAAGGTGCGAGGATTACAAAATAGGCCTGAATTCACCCATGTTTGGCCCTAAGTTTTGCTGTAGTAATTAGGATTATATGTATTGATTAGGATCAACTTGGCGTGAACCAAGTTTTGTGTATTATATTGCGGCTGCCATCTTGAATAGTAGGCCTGGGCCAGCATTGCAAAGTTAGCTAAATGATGACTTTGATGGCACTTTTCTGTGCAAACATTGATGATTGTTTACACTCCCTTTATGGTTCATGAAATGCCCTAGATCTTCACAAAATGACAATTATATCCACGGTTTCTAACTTAGCTATGTATTTTTATGATAAAATGGACTTTTCCCGGAAAAAAGATTAATTCACTGGGTCGTCCGTTTTACTGATTGCCTATATTCCTCGATTTATTATTCTCTCATCAGTGATGGTATCAGTATACTGTTATAAATCTGATGAAATTCTTTAGCAAATGAAGATTAAACCTGATAGATGTGTGGGGGTTAAACATGATGACTGGATGTACCTTGTGTTCAAAATCACAACTTAACCTGCCTTCATCCTACTACACTATGCTTGCTGAAGACTATGTCAGTATGATGTAAACTGCAGACATATGCACAATCTGCCTTCTTACTACACTGAGGATCAGATAATCAGTAGGGAAGTTGTGATGCAGACTGTACTTAAGACCAAATTAGTATAGAAGTTATGATGCAAACCAAGGAGGATACCGCGGTGACGTCACATCACGTGATCCCGACCCCTATTAGTGATCGCTATGGCCAATCAGATTCAGTCTACTGACAGCAGCAGCACTGAACACATCTCCACGTCTCACTGTCTGGTGCGCTCCTGTACACAAAAACACCAATAGACATGAAATATTGCAATACCTAGTATGGATTCTTCCTGTGTAAAATAAAATTTACAGAGCAGATTAACTTCCACGAATAAAAAAGACGTTTGGCGTGGCCAAAGTGCGGAAATAATGTCTCCGCTAAAATACACTACGAAATACACTAGGCAATGCACTACGCAATATACAGTAGAGATGCAGTTGAGTTTGTTATTGTTTTGACTTAGAAGCCCGCCCATATCATAATTTATTCATGTATTCATGAAGTATGAACTCATTTCTGTCCCATACAACTCTAAGAACAGTCAATTTCTCCTTAAATCATCACCGAAACCGCGATATCCGCAGGAAGATTTCGTTCTAGTGTCCGAAAATGCATGATCTTACAGGGGCGCTAACTCGACAAATAGAGGGGATCTATGGGGATCTATGCGAGTTTTAGGTCCAACAGGTCTCAAACTTGTAAAAACATGCCTCCAAATCCCATTATGATAATGAAGAGATTGCCCCATATCTGGGAGACTGTTTTAAACCATCGCTAATTTTGGAAGATCGGTGCCCGGCTATTTGGTTTTAAAAACCCTATTTTTCCCCATCAAAACAGCACTTTTCATTATTCAGATGATAGCTTATTGTCTGAAGACTTATTTCATAGCAGAAAAGTACTAATAACTCTGATTTGATGCGAAAAATCTAACTTTTTTGATGACTTGATTTTCCCTTGGCCGTGGATCGAGTTTGTTTACATTATGCAGCGCCATCTTGGAAAAGCCGTGACGTCACCGCGGTATCCTCCTTGGATGCAAACTGAAGACGTGCCCCTGAAGACTGGATAGGGACATCTAATAACCAATATCGTTGACGAGGGATGTGACCGTCTCGATCGGTGTCCCTGAATGAAGACGGGACTAGGGACATCTCATAACCAATATCATTGACGAGGGATGTGACCGTTTCGATCGGTGTCCTTGAATGAAGACGGGACTAGGGACATCTCATAACCAATATCATTGATGAGGGATGTGACTGCTCGATCGGTGTCACTGAATGAAGACGGGACGAGGGACATCTCATAGCCAATATCATTGACGAGGGATGTGACCGTCTCGATCGGTGTCCCTGAATGAAGACGGGACTAGGGACATCTCATAACCAATATCATTGACGAGGGATGTGACTGCTCGATCGGTGTCACTGAATGAAGACGGGACTAGGGACATCTCATAGCCAATATCATTGACAAGGGGTGTGACCTTCTCGATCGGTGTCCCTGAATGAAGACGGGACGAGGGACATCTCTTAGCCAATATCATTGACGCGGACGAGGGATGTGACCGTCTCGATCGGTGTCCCCGAATGAAGACGGGACTAGGGACATCTCATAGCCAATATCATTGACGAGGGATGTGACCGTCTCCATCGGTGTCCCTGAATGAAGACGGGACTAGGGACATATCATAGCCAATATCATTGACGAGGGATGTGACCGTCTCGATCGGTGTCCCTGAATGAAGACGGGACTAGGGACATCTCATAACCAATATCATTGACGAGGGATGTAACCGTCTCGATCGGTGTCCCTGAATGAAGACGGGACTAGGGACATCTCATAGCCAATATCATTGACAAGGGGTGTTACCTTCTCGATCGGTGTCCCTGAATGAAGACGGGACGAGGGACATCTCTTAGCCAATATCATTGACGCGGACGAGGGATGTGACCGTCTCAATCGGTGTCCCCGAATGAAGACGGGACTAGGGACATCTCATAGCCAATATCATTGACGAGGGATGTGACCGTCTCGATCGGTGTCCCTGAATGAAGACGGGACTAGGGACATCTCATAGCCAATATCATTGACGAGGGATGTGACCGTCTCGATCGGTGTCCCTGAATGAAGACGGGACTAGGGACATCTCATAGCCAATATCATTGACGAGGGATGTGACCGTCTCGATCGGTGTCCCTGAATGAAGACCGGACTAGGGACATCTCATAACCAATATCATTGACGAGGGGTGTGACCGTCTCGATCGGTGTCCCTGAATGAAGACGGAACTAGGGACATCTCATAACTAATATCATTGACGAGGGATGTGACCGTCTCGATCGGTGTCCCTGAATGAAGACGGGACTAGGGACATCTCATAGCCAATATCATTGACGAGGGATGTGACCGTCTCGATCGGTGTCCCTGAATGAAGACCGGACTAGGGACATCTCATAACCAATATCATTGACGAGGGGTGTGACCGTCTCGATCGGTGTCCCTGAATGAAGACGGAACTAGGGACATCTCATAACCAATATCATTGACGAGGGATGTGACCGTCTCACCCAGCTTGATTATGTAGTGTCCCTGTACCAAGATGGGACTAGTAGTAGTATAGGACATAATTGTCATAACATCATGGACAAGTTATTTGACCGTCTCATCTGGCTTGGTGTCCCTCATATAAGCTGTCCTGTTGAAGTAAGATGGGACAAGTGGTTCTAGACCCCTCAGCAGGTCTCTTGTGTAGAGTGCCAATGCTTGACAAGTACATGTACTAGTATTCCATATGTTGCCATGGCAGTACACAAAAATTAAAAAGTCAAGATTTCAATTGAATGCTAATACTCACATATATTTATAATACTATAGCCCTTGAAATACAATCATACAAGTTCACAAGTCCACCAGTACCAATGCTGTTCTAATACATATAAAGGTTCAACACGGACGGAACTAAAGCAGGCCATTTTACAGAAATGCAGCGAAGTGCCACATTTGGAGCAAAAAAAACAGGTTTACTGTCTGCCCCATGGAAGACAGAACATGTAATTTTGACCCTGTATTGACAACTTGCCAGTATCAGAACCAGCCATCAGTGCCTTGCCAAACAACCGATCTGTACATGTTTCTTAATCTTACTATCGGTACACTACAACTACAGTCCAAGTCACAAATGTCAATCTCATCCTTTTCGTGCCGCGTCAGGTACGCACGACATGCGGCCGAGTTTTGTGCCAAATGACGCACCAGCGATGTCACAGTGACACACTCCCTTTCTGTTTAACGTATTGTACGTACGACCTTTGCGCGCGATCTTAAGCGCATCATTCATTAAACAGTGACGTGCCAATGATTTTAGGCATGACATTTGTAACTTGGACTGTATCAATCGCACATTTCTTTGAACTTTGGAACGCTTGACGACTGAATTTTGGTAATTAGAGGAGGGACGCAGACAGAACTATGCAGGTTATTACAGAAATAGAGCAAAGTGCCACATTTGGAGCAAAAAAACAGACCTTTACTGTCCGCCCCATGGAAGACAGAACCTGTAATTTTTACCCTGCATTGACAACTTGCCAGTTATTAAGTATACCACCGGCCATAGCTGGTACATTTTTACAGTGTATAATCACAGATTAAAGCTCTGTACACACTGACAACATTTTGGGAAACATGTTGGCCAACATGTTGTCCAGGTGCGATGTTATCGAAAATGTTGGCAGTGTGTACAGTTCGGAAACATTCGGTAACATGTTGGCCAAATGTTGCTCAAATGTTGTCGAAATAATACAAAATCAATTTTGTTGCCGAGATGCTAATGATGTTGTCGAGTTTTATCCAATCAGAAATAGGCCACAAATCACATGATCTACCTTAAGCCATGTGATGTAGTCAAAATGGCAGCCTCAAGCAAGGAATGGTTACTGAGTGAAGTTGAACAACTTATTGCAGTATGGGAAAGTTGTGCCTGTTTATGGGATGTAACATCCAGGGAATATAAAGACAAGAACAAAAAGAAAGCTGCTATTCTAGAAATAGCTACAAAATTTGCCCCATGCTGGTGTCTCATATAAATCCATGGTCTTGTCCACACTCTTTTCTCATCTTTACGTCTTCTCCGCCGTCTTTCAATCAGGATACGTAAAATTATGGCAGAGCCACCGACAATACATCTTCTTCTCTTGGAATCTTCCATTGTTTATGAATTTCCCTCCAAAATATTCCCTCAAAAATCCTCATTTCTCGGAAACATTCGACAACAAGTTGCCCAACATGTTGTCGAATGTTGTCATGTGTATACAGGGCCAAATTTTCTATAACATTGCACCTGGACAACATGTTGGCCAACATGTTTCCCAAAATGTTGTCAGTGTGTACAGAGCTTAAGATGAGACAAAAATGATTGTCAACAAACTGCCAAATTTGGAGCCAAAAAACAAGTTTACTGTCCGCCCGCATGGAAGACAGAACATGTAATTTTGACCCTTTATTCATTGACAACTTTCTAGTATCAGAAACAACCATCAGTGCCTTGCAAAAAAATGACCTGTACACGTTTCTTAATCTTATACTATCGGTACACTAGAACTACAGTCCAAGTCACAAATGTCATCCCTCTCGCGCCGCGTCAGGTACGCACAAAATTTGGGTGAGTTTTGCGACCGTCGCGCTTTGTAGCGCATCATGATTGATGCAACAGTGACGTGCCAATGAATGACGCGATTTTAGGCATGACATTTGTGACTTGGACTGTATCAATCGCATATTGTTTTTCAAACTTTGGAACTCTTGACAACTGAATTTTGGTTCTAGAGGAGGGACACAGACAGAACTAAGCAGGTTATTACAGAACTAGAAATGGAGGAAAGTGCCAAATTTGGAGCAAAAAACAGGTTTACTGTCCGCCCCATGGAAGACAGAACCTGTAATTTTTACCCTATTATATTGACAACTTTCTAGTATTGGAAACAACCTTCAGTGACTTGCAAAAAAACGACCTGTACATGTTTCTTAATCTTATACTATCGGTACACTAGAACTACAGTCCAAGTCACAAATGTCATCCCTCTCACGCCGCGTCAGGTACGCACAAAATTCGGGCGTGTTTTGCGATCTTTGCGCTTTGTAGCGCATCATTAATGCAACAGTGACGTGCCAATGACGCGATTTTAGGCATGACATTTGTGACTTGGACTGTATCAATCGCATATTGTTTTTCGAACTTTGGAACTCTTGACAACTGAATTTTGGTTCTGGAGGAGGGACACAGACAGAACTAAGCAGGTTATTACAGAAATGGAGGAAAGTGCCAAATTTGGAGCAAAAAACAGGTTTACTGTCCGCCCCATGGAAGACAGAACCCGTAATTTTGACTATGCATTGACATGTAGAACTAGAAACCATGACAGAAGCTCACTCAATGTTTTCTGAATCTGAGCTAGTAAAGTATAGAGAAAAACATCCATGCGTATGGGAACTATCAACAGAAACCAACATGAAGAAAACAATCACTGACTGAACAAATGCTTGAAACAGCTCTGACACATCCTTTCATTATTTTGAGCAGGACATTTTTTCAGCCGACCAGGACATTCTTTACCACTTTCTAAGACCTTCTTGCACGTTCGTTCACTCTTCTTCATATTGTCTGGATTGGCAGTAATACGCAGAGCATGATTGGAATACAACAATTTCATCTGAAGTTCTGAATCCCTCACACAGGCATAGGTTCTCTTGTCAAGATTGACAAGCTTGTGGATACTTTCAGCGCCCTGCTCACCCATCAAACCAACTGTTTTCCACTTGAACGCAAAGTCAGGAATGTGATATGTGAGCAAGTGAAATTTCACCGTGATGGAACATGGAAAGTTGACTGGAAACCAGGAACCATAACTCCAGCATTCAATGGACAGAGTTCTAATTTCCTCTTCAGTGAGGAAGCGAGAGATGGAAATCAGCCGATAAATTCTGGCCATACGATTGAACAATTCCAAATACCTGTCATGAATCTCAGGGAAACCATGCCTCAAAAGGACACCGACCAAGCCGTGAGGTCTTTCAATGATTTTTCGACAATGGTTACCAATGAACGCGTTGCTATGGTACGCTTGTTTGTAAACAAGTAACTCTCTTTCAAGCACATTGTTTAGTTGAAGTTCCAGGGGACCTTGATGCTTCTTCACATCTACAAAAACCGCATCTAACCTCGAATGCAGACTTGCATGTTTTTTCTCTACCCTTTGTAGCTCTGCCTTGGATATTTTTAGTGACTCCTTGTGTACATCAACTGATTTGTCCTTTGTACGCACACCTTGACACAGATAACACTTGTACTCCTCATCACCGACATTTGAATCCGCATCCTTCCCTTTGACATGTTTGAGACCGGCACATTTCGAATGAACATGCCGATGACAGAAGTCACACTGAACCCAGAAACCCTCAGGCTCATCTTCATCTGACAGTGGAACTACACAAATTGGACTAGCACAGTTGGCACGATACACACTGTTCTTTCTCTTGTTCTTGGCCAACTCCTTGACAAAACTGCTCTTGTCCGAAAAATCTGACTGGGCACAAGTAAGCTCATCATCAATGTCAACAACACTGTCGGTAAGACTTTTCCACTCTTCATACAGTTTGTTAACCGCTGCATTGTCGTGATCAGGCATCTTCATACGGTCAATATTTATGCACTCCGTCTCAAGCATTTCATATGCAGTTTTGACCAAGCCAAGAAATATGTGGAGGGGGGGGTGGAACAACCTGATCTAACGGAACCGGAAAAAGCATATCCCTGACAACGCTATTGTGATATTTCCCATTAGATCTTTTACTCCCTGGGTTCCTCGTGTCATTCAAAAACCCAGCCAAATCGGCTTTGTACATATCAGAAGACCTAGCAGTGAATTTCCCTTCCTCATTGGATACCCAATCCTTCGAAACATCATCTCGATATACACAAGGAGTGTGAGGTTTGCCCCTACTGTCTCGGAGTTTGTAGAGTGGCAACAAGCAAAAAATACAAGGAAAGCTGCTACCTGCATCTTGGTGGCCAATAATGTTGCATAACCATGCATAGTCACCAAACAGAAAAACTCTCAAAATACTATCAGTCAACGGGGAAGGTAGAGAAATAGAATGGCCATCAATGGCACCAACACATTCTCGCAGCGGGGAAAACATCTCCCAGATGTTGTCAGAAGAATCGAATGCCTCAAACATACCTAAAATCTCAGTCTTCTCCGCACTATTGCACTTCGGGAAGTTGACCAACTGCATAACAAGCTTTGAACTAGATCCCCCCTTGTCACCCCCCAATTTCAAGAAGACCTGGTTCTTAAATTCCACTGGAAACAGTACCATCCCCAGTGTACCTGTTGATGCGATATTTCGCCGACACAAATCTACAACCGAAGCCCGAAGATCTTTGACCCGACAGAATGCCACCGGTGCGGTTTCAGTTGTGCCACCATTTTTATGCAACATGGCAATACCAACTTCAATAAGAGAGTCGACAGGAATTCGTTCTTTGATTTCATCTCTCATGAGGGGTTCACTTGCAAAAATATTCACCCCTTGTTTGCTAGAAATGTCCTCAAGTCACGGAACCTACTCATAGGAAGTTTTAACAACACTTTCAAATCAACACAATCACCAGGTGACGAGGTGGCAACATTGCAAATTGACGCTGCTTTACAAGCTTCCATAGTAATGGTTGGGTTGGCCTTCACAAACTGCGTAAGAGTCGCCACAAGATCTTCATTGGACTGAGTTTTTGAACAAGACACCAACTCAAGGACTCTCTTCAAAACAAGTGACCTTTCACTTAGAGATCTCTCACTTGCTTTTGACGATGGTATGACTGGTTTGACAACTCTAACATACTGGGCAGACCGCTTGTTTGTTGCAGTGCTGCGAACATCCATGACACCATCTGAACTTTGGCCAACTCTTTCTAACATATCTTTGCCAGTTAACTTCCCTAATTTACACTTCAAATCTCTTATTTCCCTATCCTTCTCAAACAAATCAGATTCTAACCTGGCAGCTTCAACTTCAGCTTCGTGCACCCGACTGTCACTGACCATACTGTTGAGCATACTCTCCGTTTCTAATCTAACCACATTATCTTTTAATTCAGAAATTTCACCTTCTAATCTGAGGACAGTTTTTGAAAAAACACTCTCCTGGAGAAAAAGCCGGCATTGGAGTCGCTGGATTTCTGCATAGTATCCTTCACTCTCCTTGATTGTTGAGCCAAGCTTTTCCTGCAGTGATTTTGTTGATTGACTCAATGCACTCCAACGATTAAACCACTCACAACCAAGTTGGTTAATAGTGACAGTGTCAACCAAGTGCTGCTGTTTTAGTTCAAGAATGACACTGTCCCGTGAACGAATATCCTGAACGTACAACTCCCGAATTTGACTGGCCCGGTCCCGATAATCAGAATGAGTGTGAATTGTTTCCTCCGTCAATCTATTCAGCATACATGTGAAGAGGTGTAAAGCCTCACGTGTACCTCCATTCTCATTCACACCCATCTTTTCCAAGCCCACATTCCCCACACCCAGTTGCTTAGACCGTTCATTCAAAATAAATGCTTCGTTGAAAGGAACACTAAACTCAAGTCCCGAGTTGTCAAAAGTAATCCATAGTGAATCATTTCGGATGCAAATAGTCTTTCCCAGTCTTACAACCCCCGTTTTATCACTGTAACGAACAAAGACGACTTAACCAACAGTTGGTAATCGGTCGTTACTCGAAACCTGTAATCTTTCATAGAGGTCATCAATGACTACTGCATGAATACTTCCAGTAACATCCTGAATGGTGTACTGGTTTGGATTAACTTGTGACAACACAGTTCCTACATAAATCTCCCCCTGTAATTTAAACAGAACAGAGTCCCCAACATTGAACATAGACGACGTAACGTTTGACTTGGATGCCTTGGATTTCCTGCGTTTCCGCCCAAAATATTGTTTATGGCCACCCGAACCAACTTTAGAATCCAACCTCGTTTTCTTCTGAGGAGGGCAGTCAGCATCATACGAAGTCAAAGACGTGTCCATTTCATGTACTAGACCATACCTGGAATTGTAAAAATTAGGAGCGAGAACGGGTTGCAAAATGGCGCGGGGGGGGGGGGGCGGACAAGGTCTGTGCTTCAATGCAAGCCAAGAAGACCAGGATGTACTAAAATTTATACTACACGTCTTCTGGGGAATTCTAATCTATTGATATCAATCAAGCCTTATGCATCAATCAACGGCATTCTAATTTCTAGTGCAGAGTCAATTACAATTTAGAGTACCATCACTTACCACTAATCTTTTTGTAGTAGATCACTGATCTGGGCGGATGTAGTAGGCCTACTCTCCACGCAACCACATAATTTCAGGATGGACCTCGAATCCAGAAGGCTACGGTATGTGTACGGACGTTGTTTGAAACACTCTCGAAGTTAAGAGCCAGAGCAAGTTGACAACGGTACACAACCAACTGAAATTAAAGAAAAAGGAAAATCTAGTAACTCAAGGATGACCGGCACACCTGGCAGCCACGGATAAGGAACATGAAAGACTACACATTATAAAACAAAACAAGTCTGGTAGGGGTACCCCGTAAAGAATTTTACAGTTTTGTTTTCAGCCTTCCTGCAACTCCCTACTAACAACACAACCTTGTGTACTGATCAATTGTGTTCTTTCAATAAATGCTTAAAAAGGGCTACCGTCAATATATGTAAGAGTCAGACATATCTTACAATGTAGTCACTGAGCAATGCTTTATACATGCACGAAATCAACACAAGACACTGATTTAGCATCACCCTGTACAGAAAACTCAAAACAAACCCAAAGTGTAGGTCAAAGGGCAAGTCCATTTTGGCCAAGGGTGATAAGCTTTAGCATATACCGAAAAAAATCCGTGGTTTGAAAGTTTGAAGACCAGATTTATCAAAAACATCCCTGAATATGTTTTCCACATAGACTACAATAAGTACTAACTCATGTTTTGGTTACAAGTTGCCCAAAATTTTGACTTATTTATATTTCCACCCAAGCCGCACCTCTATCAGCGCAATAGACTCGACCAACAAACTTAAGACTGGACAATGTTCATGCCCCCGGGTTTCAAATGCAAATGTCTGCATAAATACAGCAAACTAACATTTAAAAATGGAAACTAATCAAAGTTACGATATCAATTAATATTGAAGGTAACTCATTTTACAAATAAACGATCAAGGGAATCCGATGTTGTAAGATAAACTTGACACCCCGTCTTAATCTCAGTCTGCAAGCCGGCCATCTTGATTCGGAGCAGATTGAAGTTCTCGAAATGTCTGAATAAGCGCACGATTTTGCACGAAACTGAATTGAGATTTGTCAAACGGTGGGGGTATTTATGATGTGTGATATTATGCCTACCTGGTCATCTAGTTTGATGAAATTCCGAAATCTGCAACTTGTTGAAAAATCAATAAAAATACCGCAAATCGTCGCGGTTTCGTCAATTCGGATCAGAATTTCACGCAAGTTTGTAGCCGGGTGGCATGGCATGTGACAGAGCCAATGAGCCAATCAAAGACGTATCTTTTAGCAGAACGTCTACAGGATTGCGCGCGTGTTTTGAATCACTCCAACGCATTTTACCCTTCAGACGAAATGTGTATTGCGATGCAGCGAGGGTCCAATGATACATAAAGGTGATACACGCTTATTGGGCTGGCCAATCACTGGGCAGCAGACCTGTGCTGGGGATGGATCATTTCGATGTCATGTTTAGGCTCAGCTGAAACAGCTGTGACCTGATCTCAACTTTCTAAGATTTTCTGACTGAATACCTTGAAAAACCCTGTCGTTCCTTTCCTCCTCTGTTAACCACAAATCTTTAAAAGTCGAATAATGGCTGTATTCATTGAGATTAAATATCTGTTCCGTTCCCCATTTTACCACCATCTTGGATAACAGGTTTCTGCCGAGATTGTTAACCACGCTGTTCTTGGAATCACCAGAAATGGTGACATCAGCTGACAGAAAAAGAGATCTGGGTACAAAGAACGTATTTTCTCTTAAAGCAGGTATTCTAATGTACAATGTTTCTTTTGGATTAGCAGAAGACGGATTGTGTGTAATAATGTGATGATTTCTCTCGGCCTTTAATCCGAGTGGAATCTTATGACTCCTTTCAGTGTTGAGCAGTACTCCAGTTGTCATTTTATTTAATTTACATGAAAAATCAATCATTAATTTGACTTAACAGCTTTAACACCTTCTATTAAACCATAAATTATGGAGCTAACAACAACAATCACTAGAATGACTAGATGTTCGGCCATGAATCCAACAACTACACCAACTGATTTCAGGAGAAATGAGACAATAGAACCGATAATTCCCGGTAAAGCCGCAGCTGATTTCTTGGCCAGTTCTTTTAGCCATTCAGCTAACTTCTTGAGGCCTTCTTTCACTTTATCTGGAATTGATGGTGGTTTGTCCGGACTTGGTGGCGTAGGAGTTGGAGGTCCTGGTTTAGGCACAGGTTTCAAAGCATTACTGATACTAAGACCTAAAGTGGTCAGTATCATAGTCACTGCAGCAACTATTGCAGCAATTGTAAGGCCTTCAACCTTAAAAAGTAACTTGATTCTGTCCTTGAGTGAAATCTCTGAATCTGGTTTCTTCAAGACATCAGTGATCAAACGTTTCAGTCTTTTTGCACTGCTTTCAGCTTCGCTGTCTAATTCAAATACCTTGCCACGTTCTCTATTCAGTTCCTCTTTCACTTTCTCAATTTCTCTGCTTAGCTCTTCCTTTGCGTTAGCATCTTCTTCTGCAGAGTTAACATAGTCTCTTGTTAGATTGTAAAGTGTTTCTTCTAGGTTTTCTATTTTCATATCTTTCTCCCGCTTAACTGCTGCAAGATCATCCCCAGCTTGTTTTAACCCTCTAATTTCTCTCAAAGCGTTATCTGTAAAACCTAATGCACTTAATTCTTGTTCAGTCGCATCTATCAACTTATCTATGGGTTAAGGTGAAGTGTTAATCTCATCAATTACTGTCTGTGTTTCAGGGGATACAGATTGAGTTTCCCTTCTTGGTGAATGACCTTCCATGTTAGTCATTTCAAATGCCTCTGTTGGGCCTGGTGGAATTAGATCTTTCAAAAGATTAATGAATTTTGTGCCATATTTCTTTAAACTTGTTTCAGAATAAAAGCTTCCATTATCCTTAGTTAAGCGAAAACCATAACGTGTCCCATCATAGTCCATCATTTGTCTTTGGTTGTCTGTAAATAAACTATCAAATTCTTCTTGTGTCGGCATGTAGTACAGGCCTTGTGGATAAACCTTAATGCGTGGTGCAAGCTTACTCAAATTGTTCTTGTCATAATTCCATACTGTTCCTCTCAATGCCTTATCAAGTTTATCCTCTATTCCAGTGTAATTTAACTCCTGTCTTACTAAATGAGAGTCAATACTTCTTGGTCTATCTGGTGTTGAAAACGAAGATTCATCAGTTAAGGTATCACTATTTGTGTTGTAAGTTGCTCCTTCATCAAATACTGGGTTACTGAATGATCTTTCAGTAGCAGAACTACTGTTTGCTTCTAAAAACTGATGATCCTGCAACTCATCCATTTGGATATCTTCTACTCCTTCAGACATTTATTTTACAATAATAAGGATTAAACTACCTACAGCAGCATAGAGTAAAAACTTGACTGTTTCATGCGTATCATCAGTCTTATTGGACACATCAGTCTTACTGGACAGATCAGACCTACAAGATATTTGATCAGGCCTACCGCAAAAGAAAAGAGCGCTTTTAGCACTAGGCTTGGCCATTTTCAATTTTGTAGACTCCAATTTGGTCTTGTAGGATCGGGATACACATATACCCGTTTCATGCAACATATTATGGCTGGTCTTGAGTTTTCAGCATGTTTATGCTATCTAGATGACGTGATTTGCATGGGACAAAGTTTTGAAGAAGCAATAAGTAATGTCGCGAAGGTGTTCGAATGACTTCACAAATCAGGAGTCAAGTTGAAACCAAAGAAGTGTTTTCTGTTTCAAAAGGAAACAAATTTTCTAGGATAGCGAGTGTCAGAGGAAGGAATCATCACTTCTCCTGATAAAATTGAGACAGTAAAGAACTGGCCACGGCCAAAGAACGTATCAGACGTGAGGTCATTTCTCGGTATTGTGACGTATTATAAGCAGATTATTCCCTCTTATGGCGACAAGGCCCGTCCGTTGTACGCACTTACAGAAAAAGGCAGTGAGTTTATATAGTCTGAAGCTGCCGATGCGAGTTTCAATGAACTAAAAAAATGTTTCGCACCTCTCGGCACCTATTTTGGCATATCCAAATACGAATGGTCAATTTATTCTGGATACAGATTGTTCAGGTTACGCTATGGGCGGTGTCCTTTCACAAATGCAAAACGGAAAAGAACCTGTGGTCGCATACGGGAGCAAGACGCTCTCAAAGTCCGAAAGAAACTATTGCGAAACGTGTCGTGAGTTGTTAGCGGTGCTTACATTTACGAAGAAGTTCCGACCATATTTATATACAAAAAGGTTTACGGTTAGAGTCAATCACTCAAGTTTACAATGGCTCATGAATTTTATAGACCCAGAGGGCCAATTAGCCAGGTGGATAGAATACCTTGGTACATCCGATTTTGAGATCATACACCGGCCGGGGAAAGACCACGGCGCGGCTGGCGCGTTATCCAGAAAACCCTGTAATTTTTGTGACAAGTTCGGTGTTTCCGAAAGTGCAAAATGTTCTTCTGTTAACATGGTAAATCAAATAAGTCAGATTGAAAAGAATATGATCGACAGTGAAAAGAAAACTTGTGATGCTATGGCGCAAACATATCATAGTGGTCCTCTTGAAGATGTGGTAACCCCGAAAATAAATGGATACCGAAGAAATTGTATCAGAAAACAAAACCGATGAGACGAAAATGCAAAACGGAATGCGTCACGTCAAATGTAAACAAAGTGTCCGTTGGCAACGATCCAAGATGGTCAGATGTAAACATTGCGGAAGCGCAACGTCGTGACCCTGACCTAAAATGAATCATAACACTAAAAAATGAAAACGTCCACAGACCGTCGTGGGATTCCGGGGCGCTAGGGTGAAGCAAATAAACATTACTGGTCAATGTGGGACCAGTTAGAATTTAAGAAGAACATTCTCTGTCGGCGATACGAATCGGAGAGAACAGTGAGGTTCAAAACTATTTTGCCCAGAGAATATCATGATGAAATGTTCTTTCTGTTTCATTCAGTCAAAACGGCAGCTCACCTAGGTTCACTAAAAACTTACGAGAAAGTAAAGAGACGGTTTTATTATAGAAACATGAAACTAATCGTAGCTGATTTATGTCAGAAATGCGATAAGTGCGCTTCAAGGAAATCACCCCCTCAGCGTTCACGAGCTTCTATGCAAACTTATCTTGTCGGATTACCTTTCGAAAGGGTATCTGCTGATATCCTGGGACCATTACCGGTCACAGTTAGGCGTAATAAATATCTGTTATTGGTCGGAGATCAATTTACGAAATGGATTGAAGCGTATCCGTTACCGAATCAAGAGGCTAAGACCATCGCTAGAAAGATTGTAAACGAATTTGTGTGCAGATATGGCGCGTTCAGGCAATTTCATACAGATCGAGGTTCGAATTTCGAATCACAAATCGTGAAAGAAGTGTGCGAATTGTTGGGAATCCAGAAAACCAAAACGACCGCTTATCACCCCCAATCAGATGGTTTTATCGAAAGAAATAACAGAACATTACTCTCATCATTAGCGCTGATGGTTAAAGAGAACCAGAAAGACTGGGACGAAAAAGTCCCATTTGCAATGTTTGCATACCGAACCGCTGTACAAGAAACAATAAAGAAGTCCCCATATTCAATGTGTTTGGGTCGTGAGGTTATGTTACCTATAGATATTATGGTCGGTTGCCAAGCACATCTGGTGAAACCCAAATTAAAGTGTCTGAGTTTGCCGAAAGTGTACGAACGAATCTAGAAAATGCCTTTCAAGATGCAAGGAGAATATTAAAGGGCAGCATGAACGTCAGAAACGTTTATATGATTAAAGATCTCACGGAAAACCGTATGCGATGAGAGACTTTGTCTGGTTATATAACCCTCGTAGAAAGAAAAGCATAATCATCAAATTGGCATGTAACTGGTCGGGGCCATTCATGATAACGAAACGTATATCAGACACCGTATATCGAATTAAAAAAACCGAGCGTCGAAACCACAAGTTGTTCATTATGACAGATTAAAACCGTACCGCAGCGTTAACGCAAGGCCGTGGACCATGGAGTTTACCGAACTGCGTGTTGTTGAATTATCGGAATCTGGCTCTGAGGGTGACACTGAAAATGTGAAAGTCGATCAAAAGGGAAATAGCGTTATGGACGACGCGTTGAATCATCATCGTCCAACGTGAGCACGAAAAACGACAAATAGACTAATCGAGAACATCGCGAGTTATCGGATTCGCTGATGTTGTCATCCGGTTGTGTAAGAAACGCAACAACGAGTATAATGGTTCATCATAACGTAACGAACTGGCCTCTAAAACACATGGTATTTTCTATATAATCGCTAAAGAAACATTGACACTCTATCCTCATTTTATAGATGCAGTCATCGATCTGCCTTTGCCATCAATGCGGCGCTGTTTTTATGGATGAGGATGATATGGATTTTCACATCCGGTATCAGCATGAAGAGGGCCCATGTATGTAGTCCGGGCAGTAATAAGCGTCAAGGAACTGGTGGGGATGGGGAAGAACAACATAAGAAGAAGAAAGTTTCTTTTAGTGAGGTTGAGGACGTTGAAAACGACAAGTTTGACTATTATGATGAAAATGCCCCTCTGTCGAAGGCACAGAAGGATTTGTTATAAGATGTATTTGGGGATCACATATTCGATGATGATAGTGATGAAGAAGAAGAAGATAATGATAGCATCGGTACGCCAGTTCAAGACGAGCGGGAGTTCAATCAAACTAATGAAATTTCTTCATCAAATAACGTGACCATGAGTAATGGCGAAGAAATGGCATGTTTCTTGGCAAAAGTCGAGGAGCAGAATTTGGGCAGATACAGTCCAGTGACCACATGGGGATGTCTTGCAACAAAGAAATCCAGCGTTATGGAAAACAAATCAGTGAAGATGATCCCTTTGGAGCCTGTGGATAAAGTAGAGATCGTTGATCCAAGGTTGAAAATGGATTACACAACAAAGTTTAAAAGGGCCAGTGCAGGAAAGAACGTTCTGCCATTGGAGGAAGGCATTCCCGGAAAATCACCTTTGACATACACTGTTACTGAAGTTACCAATTTTCCGAATGGACTGTCTAAATCTATATCGAGAACATGGTCATACGCAGCTGAAGACGTCTCTCTCGTGGAAGAATGATCTGTTTTAATCCGTGACACTTTGTATGATCGTTGGTGATGCTACGAAAATCACCGTGTTAATAATTAATAGTTAGAGACGTGTTTTAAATTCAGTTCATAACTCTAATGATGCCATGTGCATTGGAAATCATCCGTGACACTTTGTATGATCGTTTGTGATGCTACGAAAATCACAGTGTTAATAATTAATAGTTAGAGACGTGTTTTAAATTCAGTTCGTAACTCTAATGATGCCATGTGCATTGGAAGTCATCCGTGACGTTTTGTATGATCGTTTGTGATGTTACGAAAACCACAGTGACCTGACCTAGGCCGTATGAACTGGTAGTGATACTATGTATGCCGCACAGAGGTGATGGACCTCAGATAGAGATAGTTAGTTTGTTGGGGTTTTTTTTATCGAACTGACTATGAGGTGTCGGAAAGTGACAATAATGGGACACACGCATAATTGTTTGTGTTTTACGATACTATGAGAGACAGTTGCGGTTGACTGAGTTTGTTGATCTATATTTAACTATTAAGTGTTGGCCAAAATCTTTTTGTCAAATTCACACATAGTTGAATTTTGGTTGGGGGCTATGTAGAGATTTTGACCCTTTTTTGCCTTTGGCATCATTGCAAAATCTTTCCTTTAAGGTTTCTTTAATTTAACAAAGTGTTTTGACTTGGATGTCAATTTTATGAGTTGACCATCCGTATTTAAGAATTAATGTCATGTGGGTCCCTTTTCTGCATCTTTTCCTTTTTTAACCCTGTCCAGCCTCACTTTCATCCCTTGGAATATAATTGTTTAAGTCAGTCCTACAACTTTTCATCAAGATTTAAGAATTCTACTAATTGGATTGTCAAAGTGTGAATATGGATTCTAATCAGTCAAAATATCAGGTAATTATCTGGTCCCTTTTTCTAAGTCGTCTTTTTAAATCTATCTGTGTCTATACCAATTTTATTCAAGCTGTTTTAAAATTCTTTGACGTCTGGTAAAATTTAAGTGCACTATGGAAGCTGTGCAAATCTTTGTTTACTGTGTATTTTACACTACGGGTCAATGACCTTGGACCTGAGCCAAGTTGACGGTCCTTTTTGTCATTCCAAAACTGCGCATTTAAAATACGTGCGGTTTTCGACTTTAGGTCAATATATATTTACAATCGGTTTTTGGAACAATAATTACTTTTAATTAGCTTCCATTATGTTTATTTTAAAGAAGTTAAGGCAAGTCCGTCACTTTTCGTTTGGTGATGACGTCATACCGTCTCACTTTCGTCAAGTTGTCGACGATGTCTCGTCAACTTCTAAATGTCAAAATTATACATATCGTATGTGACTTGTAGTCTTGTGAACCGACGTCAGGGTATTTTTCATATGATCTTATGAGATTTTGTGTAACTATGGACTTGCAAAATATATATTTACCTCTTTAGGCAGCTCGATCGGTTTTTCGTCAAAAGGCGTAACTTTGACCGGGAAAATATTGCACGAGGTTTTGGGCTACGTTTTACGATCGGTTATATCGTGCATAAAGTTTAATAACATCGATCAAAACATGTATGAGGTGATAAAGTACTACCTTATTGTTGATATCCTTATGATATTTGGAACTGTTATCAGTCAGTGGTGCGGTATTTCGTCAGTTTATCCATCGTTTACGGTTTCCTTCTTGGTAAAAATTTACTGTTATTGACGCGATGTATTTCGACCAATGCAAATGCGCGTGGGGTGTAACGTCACCTGATTGACCCGGGGAGTTGATTGAAAATCATTGTTGCGTTGGCGCGGGAAAAAAAAGTAACGTCGTTTGACTTTCCTCAAAAAGAGAGGGGTTTCGCTCGTGGTAACGTCGTGACGTTGTTAACGTACAATTTTACGAAAAAGGCACGCTGGGTGCGATACGTCGTCTGTATAGATTGTTGCATTTATGATACGTTGTTTGTCTCAATTGTCAAACTGGGTTGCTCCCTTGCGATATAAAAGCTGGGATTCACTTTGGGCGAGAGAAATTTAGAAAACCAGTGTTTGTGGGAACTCTCGTCAAACGAAACTAAATCCGTGGTCCCGGTCTCTGTGCTGTCTCTATTATACGTCGTAACGTTTAATGGTCTGTGTATCTGTATTCGTCGCTCATATAAGAAATACGTGTTACCATCGTCTATATATACATCTGTGAATATTCCGTTATCAAATAAATCTTATTATACGTTATATCATTTCATTTTCTTGTGTTCGAACCCAAAACTTTTTGTAGTCGGCCCTAATGTTACAATATAGCGTCGGCAAGCGCCGTTCCGCAAATAGGGGGTCCGGTACTCCCCCGGAAAAATTTCAAAATTTTGGAGGCTTAGACGTAATTTCCTGGCACCTGAGGAGATGATTTTGATGTTTTTATCGTAGCTTCGACACGGGGCATTTCTGTGTGCGACGGAAGCTTTGAGCGCCGGACGCGGAAAGAACGGACAGAAAGTCGCAAAACCGCCAGGCTGACAGTAGGCTTCTAGCCGCTACTACATAAGCGTTCGCTTACTCTCATTAAGAAATTTTGAGCGAGCAGTCACAATATTCCAACCAATAGAATAAAAATATGCAGGCCTACCTAGTCAGTAGCGATATCCACTTTGTGCGCCAAACTCAACAGCACTGCCCGAAGTACTACCATTACTATCCACGTGTTCCGGCAGACGATGGTCGGCCAATAACAATCACCCGTAGCCTTGGCAACGAGGTCAAGGGAGTGGACAAAAGCGCACCTGTCCGATCGGCTAGCGGCAGAGCGGGGGCGGTTGTTTTTAATTATGATAAAAAGAGATCGTAGACTAAACAAGCACGTGCTTGCAGGTGTGTCGCAGGTGGATGATAGTAGCTGTCGGCATAAAATCAGCAGTCTCTTTCAATTGATATACAAGGTACAACGGGATCAAACGAGAAGATATGTGATACGTGATGTCAATTTTATTTGGCTTGGCGGATGAAAAATCCAGCAAGGCGGCTAAGGATGGCAACTTGGCGGGCGAGTCACTGGAAATTTTAGGGATGGCGGCCTACGATCTCGCCATGGCGATTAATGGGGTTGGAGAACGCATGTAGAGGCCTATGGCCTCTACAAATTTTTAATAAAGTTAACATTGTACATGTATAGAATCGTCGATGATCATCATGTCATCATGAAGAGACACAGGGCTTGCGCAGTTTGTTACTGTGCATTCGCGGGCTGCGGGATGCGCAGTTGGCTACTGCGCATCTATATTTGGCGCCGCTATCTGGTTACAAAATACCATGTGCTTTGACGATGTCGGGGGCGGGGGAGCGAGCGGGGAGGGCAAGGGGATCAAAAACTTTTTTTGGAATTTTTTATTCATACAACTTCACTTTTTGGCTCACCGTTAGGGGAGTCTATACGATAGCCCTGTGTCCGTCGCCGTCCGTATTCTGTGTGGCACGTTTCTTAACCGCTTGTGCTATGAACTTGAAACTTTGTACACATGACCCCCTAGGTCAGAGGTACTCTGACACTGAAGTTCGGTCCGGTCTGGTTCATGACTTGGCCACCAGGGGGCCAAAACTTAAAACATAAAAAGTGTGATATGTCTCTTATTAATGATCCGTTTTCAATAAAAAATTTATGGTAGGTACTCCTAGCAAGGATACATCGCATATCATAGGGGTTTTTGATTTGAAGTACTTTTCAAGGTCACAGAGGTCAAATGGTGTAAATTGGCCGTCCGACCGTAACTATGGCACGTTTCTTAACTGCAATGACTATTGATCCCAAATTTGGTACACATTTACCCCTTGGTCAGGTGATCTCAGGGACCGAAGTTTGGTCCAATACGATTCATCACTTGACCACAAGGGGGCAAAATCCAAAAACCTTAAAAATGTGATTATTCCTTAACTTCTTGCCCGATTGCCACCAATTTGATATCATGGGTACATCTAACCACCATACAGTATATGTTACACAGGTTTTTAACTTGACCTTCTTGTCAAGGTCACAGAGGTCAAATGGCGTAAATTTGCCGTTGGGTGTAACTATGGCACGTTTCTTAACTGCAATGACTATTGATCACAAATTAAGTACACATGTACCCCTTGGTCAGGTGATCTCAGGTACCGAAGTTTGGTGCGATCTGATTTGCCGTTTGGCCTCCAGGGAGGGGGCCAAAATCCTACATTCTTCAAAGTTCCATTATTCCTAGTAATTACTTGCCCGATTGGCACCAATTTTATATCATAGGTACATCTAATCCTAACAACCATTCAATGTGTCACCCGGATCTTTTTTGATTTGACCTACTTTTCAAGGTCACAGAGGTCGAATGTACTGTAAATTGGCCATTTTGGGGAAATTGTAATTGCTTGGACCTACATCAAACCTTACACTACATGACACAATACCATGCTCTTTATCCATCTTTCCTCCACATGAGGTGAGCACAATGGCCCTGGCCATTTCATTTATCGTATAAACTGTCTTCAGGTGGTAATTTTATGTTTAGTGCCCTACAAACACACTTTTTATCTCTCCGTATGATATAGTGTACCCGACCGTACAGTGCTGCACAAACATCGGAAAACGTACAAAATACGGTTTAACCGTACAAGTTAACAGCCCTGCATATGTAACGGTTTGAATACTAGTATATACGTGGATACCCCGCCATGCGTCCCTCCCGCCAACCGACGTGATGCCGCAAATTGCCGTGAAGAAAATGTTTTGCCTCCGATACTAACGCTGCAATGTCGTTTTATATCATCAGAATTCGGCCTAAAATTGCACCTCAAAGCATCTAGGTTTCAAAATGTTGATGGTTCAGAATGTGACTATCAGAATCAACTGCTACTAGCCATACCGACCCATCCACCCACCCACCCTCCCTCCCCACTCATGGACCTACACCCGAGGACCAACTCAACGACCCTTGTTGATGAGGCCTATTTGCCATCGGTCCAATCCTTGTATAACTTGGATCATGAGATTGCATAAAAGAAAAACCACCGGTGCCCTGCCCCTCCCGCATGGTGAGACCACAGGATGTTATATTGCGTGAGGACCAAGGTCCCCTCCCAACAAAGGGGATTGGGGGCCCCCACAGTACAACTTCCTGTGGGCAAAGCACAGGCACTTGTAAGTAAGAGCATACCCCACTGACAACACACGTAAATATTCGCCTATCGGCAAAGGTGGCAGAGTCGGATCGGATCCTATGTTCAGCCTGACCAAAAAAAAGATCTAAGCAATGCCCATGAGCTGGCAAAATAACTTTCCCAGAACAATTACCGGTGCTCATGCCGGCAAAGTAGCTTTCCCAGGAAAAAATGACCGATGTTCATGTCCGATCACGATAAAATAACCATGCAAGTTATCGCCGGCAGATGCCAATAGCAGAAAAAGTATCAACTGCCCATGTCTAAACGGAAGTAACGGTAAAATTGCCAAAATGTACTATTAACCGGGATATACTGCGATAAACAGACTGCTTTTTCAACACAAAACCTGTTTTTAATCACCTGAATGTAGGTTTTCGCACCGAAATGTCCATTTATTCAATAAAACTTGCTTTAGTAAGAGAAAACTACAAGCCTGGCGGCAACTGGAATCACGTTGTGGCTTTGGTTGTGGGTGTGGAAGGAGGGGTATGTAGGCATGTTTACGCAAGTTGTAACACTACGCACTCATCGCATTTGTAGTCGAAACCGTCGGCGCCGTGTAGCGAAAAGTGTTAAAAAAAACACAGGACGTGGTGTGATTGGGTATTAATTCTGAGTAGAGAAGATTAGAGGTGGATTTTAAGCAATGCATTGATATTCCAATTGGTAAGGGGTTGGTTAGTTGTTTGGTCATGATCGCCAGCGTTTCCATGTGAACGCGTCTGTCTTGACCCTTTCCCAGCTGGTGTGGCCTCGGTGTAACATGTGGTTGTTCCCCATGTGTCTCAGTGTGTCCATACATATACAATCAATAGACAGCTAGAGGGACCACCACTTTTCAGTAGGGGAAAGACAGAAAACTTGTGAAACTATCTTGTCTGCTCCTTATCTTAGTGGGGAACCCTCAGATCATTTCACCAGGTTTTAGTTGTGGGTAGAACAGATTTACGAAAAGAGTTTAACAATTGGGGAGGTTTTTGGCAAACTGGAGTCGTCCTTCCTGCTTGTCCTTTTAAATGTTGCATGCGTCCTTTGGTTATCAAGTTCTGTTGGTTCTTCCTTGGATTGTCTTTGCCAGTGTCGTTAGGATCATCTCAAAAATATTTTGAATCCAAAAATACTGATGCTATCCAATGTCATGGGACATTTGTCATAATTTTTACAGTGGCAATTAGTCGTTTTCATGACATTTTCATGACATTTTAGATGATGGCTCAGTGTACTGTTTTAGAAGGTGGTGGGGGGAGGTCAAAGACATAAGTGAATTAGTGTTTTTGGCCTCGAGATACTTTTGAGAAGGTCCCTTAAATCCTGGGACTTGGTGAATAAGTACCATGTAAAGTAACACTGTGACTGTCCAATGATCAATGAAGTTAGTGGAGGTTGATGTTTTGTAGAAATATATTGAATTTTATTACAAAAGAACAGAATCGGCAATATATCGTTGAGCACTGGTTGATTTGTTCTGATGACCAGTTCTTGTAAAGAATGATGATTATATGATATACAAGTTTACAATTATGGGAAATAAAGGTGCAGGTAAATAGTAATATATGTAGGTGACAAACGAGTGGATGGCGAGGGCAATGGTTAACATGATGATATAAAGGCCATGTAAGCATCTTGGTACGATCCCATGGCTGGTGATGCCGTCAATTGTTGTTTAACGTTTTTACAAGGTTATAACCTATTTACAAGGTTATTGACATATTGTTTAATTTTTCTTGGTTTTTGTCCCATCAACTAGTCCCATCAACTAGATTATTAGGCAAGTTACTCTCTGTGGTTCAAGTGCACTTTTCTCAAAGGTCTGTGCATCCTCGCTTACCAGTGCTTTGCAATATATAGTGGGATCAGTGTAACGTTGTTTGACGCAGGCGCTTCATTTCTTGAAGTGTAGCTTTGGATGCAGAGAAACCTGGTGATGTTTTGTGGGTATGTTTTATCGTTAGACGGCTCATGTTGCGCACACGGGATAAGGCAACGTATGCCATGCCTGATGTAAACATTTTGGGTCCTAGGTCAAGGACTGCTGTGTCTAAAGATGTGCCTTGCATTTTATGGATGGTTGTTGCGTAGCACAGCTTTAATGGGAATTGGGTTCTGTTGATGGTCGTGTTGTATTTGCCAAAGAATGTTGCGGTGATTGGTTGGATTGGTATGGCGTTTGGGTGTTTTGTGGAGGTTTTGGACTTGGTGCCTCTTTGTTGTTTGTGGAAAGTGATGAGGACTGTGCTGTTATTGATATTTGTATTGGCTATGATTTCTGTGACAATGCCTGTTGCACCATTGACTAGGCCTGCTGCTGATGCCGGCGAAAAGGTTATCAGTGTTGTCAGTTGCGAAGATTTCTGTGAGACGTTGGTATGTGAATGTTTTGATGGAGACCATGCTGATTTTGTCAATAATGAGGTAGTGGATATTTTTCCACAGTTTGCGCAGGTCTGCTAATTTTTCCCTTTCAGTGGTTGGTAATTGGCTGACTTGTGGTGTTCAACCGGAAGGTTGAGAGCTTTGTGTAATGTGATGCCATTGAATGTTGTATGCTGCCACACCTGTGGGTGCTGTGAGGATTGGTAGAGACTGTGGTGATGATCTTAGGAGGTATTGTGTACAAGCAGTGATAGTGTGACTCTTGCCTGTGCCAGCGCCACTAGTGATGAAAAGGCGCAGAGGTGGTGACAGTTTGGTGTGGTATGCGTGCAGTTCTTTAGTGTATTGTGCGAGCAGTTGTATTATGTGTGTTTGTTCTTCACCAAGATGCTTCATCAGATGTAGGTACTGTTCTTGCGGGAGCTGTGTTTGGATGCTGTAAGTGTTATGTTGTCAGTAATTAATTGTGTCTGGTGTGTCATTACTGTCAATATCAATGTCATGAATATCATTTTGATAAACTTTGTAGTCTGGCAGTGGTCGTGTGGTGGGCTCATCTGTGATGTCGAAAATGGTGGCACTTGTGGCTGGTGCTGTGGTGTGGTTTATTATTGGTAGTACGGCGTCTATGTCAAGGTTTTCTATGACCTCCAGGGCGGTTTGTACTTCGTGTAAGAAATGATCATGCAAGTCGGCCATTTGTACCTGTTGTTGCCAATGATGCGCAGGATCTTGTGTTCAGATGGCTGTGACTCTGCAGATAATGATGCTGTGGCTGCTTTGATTTGTTGTGCTAAATCACTGCTCTCTGGTTTACAAATGTATGTTGTGATGTAGTATGCTGCTGGAACAGCTGCCGCAACCATTTGTATATCCATATTTGCTTACCATGTGCAAAGGATTGTGGGATTATATGCATTGATCATGGTTTCATGAGATCTTCTTTTCAAGTTGTAGAAATGTTTATGTCTTGTGGGGTCTGAGGGATTTTATATGATTGTGTCATCTGTGATGGGTTGGGGGAAATTGAATCAACAAGTGCACTGATTTTTTGGGCACTTCTTGGTGCAGGTTGGGGTGTGGTTGTGTGTTTGTAGGGATTTTACAAGATGGTGAAGTACATGGTCCGTTTCCTCTGCTGGTAACTGGCATGATATGTAATTGTCAATGAATGCAGGAGCATCATGTATCCCCTTGGTGGTAAGGAGATTAGGTGCATCTGCAATCCAGAAGAGGCTGTGGACGTGAGGTACACCACGTAACTGAAACTCCAGGCGCCAGAAATAATCTTGCACATGACCTAATGGTTGTTGGGGGCCAAGAATGACAGTATGTAGCAATTGGTGCCACCGGAAGCAGAAATGATGGACAGCAGGTACTGGATTGTTGATAATCAGGGTCTGGCGTTGGGATTTTGTCAACTAGTTACCGTGGGCACCGGAATCGTACAGTTTGGGTTGAATTGAATGATAGCATCTATCATATCATCCCAGCCCATGTCATTTGCTGATAGAGTGAGGAAGAATGTTGGTGGGCTTAAATTGTGGTAAAGGGTTAACAGGTCTAGTTTTGTAGCATACCAATAGGGGTTGGTGCCACGTATTTGTTTGAGGAATGACCAGCTGTTGTGTGGAGGAATCGTTTGTCTGTTGTATTCTGTTGTAATTGCTGTACTGTTGTTTGTCTATAACTGTTGTTGGAGTGTTTTCTAACAGCAATGGATATTGCTGATTGTAGTTTATGTTGTTCAAAATTGTTGAGCATCCAGAAAATGTGTGGAATGTCTGTTGCAAAGGGTGATGCATGAGTGTTTAGGCGGGTCTGTATGTAGTCCGTTATTGATAGGGCATGACCTTTGTGCCAGCTTGATGCTCCCTGTAGTGAACAACCATGGGAATGCTTGTACCTCCAAGTCTGTAGTTGTGAAGATACTAAGTGGAGAAACTGTAATGCTAGGTATGTTGTAATATGGGTCCTTCAGATTTTCTGATATATAGTTTTTAACATCTAGGAGTGGGATGGTGCGGTGCTGAGGTACGACTGACGATTCAGTAATCAGAGCATCTGCAAGGTTGTTGTCGCTGTCTGGTGCTGTTTCTGTGTCATCAGCAGTATCCTCGCGGCAGATGCTGATGTCCTTATACAGGGGATGGTGCTGTTGTATGTATTGCAGTGCATTGAAGACGTTTGTTTTGTTGACAGGGTAAATAGTGGTGTGTGTTTGATGAGGACGGTTTTGTGAGACTGGTATGATATTGCTGTGGGCTAGTGGTCGAGGTAGGGCTTTGTAAATGTCTTGGTTATCAACAAGAAAGTTGATAATCTGGCCTTTTGCTGACAGCTGACCATACGGTAGTTCACATGGTAATGAATGGATGAACTTGCGATATCAAGCGCTTTTCCATGAGGTTGACGGATCCTAACACTGTTTGGACAGTGCCAGAAGTCATGTTTGTCCATTAATTGGCAGGTATTTTGCTGTCTTTGAGTGGTCCTATGCAACGGAAGAATATCCATGGCTTGGTATCTGATGTGAGGTGATGTTGGTGGGCGAATTTGATCACTGCCTTATTGCGTGTTTTTGACCCATTTTTGTGATGTTTGATGACACGGCAAATGGTGCATATTTTGTGGTGTTGTGTTGAGATTTTTTCTCGAAATTGGGCGGCGTGGTGATTTGGCGGAGCGGATGTTTGTATATTTGCGATTTGAGTTTTTTATAGTGGTGATATGTTAATGTTGGATATGCCTCTCTGAGTATGCGGTAAGTTGACTGGTTTGCTGATTGTGTTCGCAGTGCTGCACAGATATTCCTGTCAATGGTATTGGTTGCTGATGTGTTCATGGTGTTGGTACTGTTGTCAGAATTGGTTGTGCAGTTGTTATGATGTTGTGGTCATTTTGGGCCTGGGTTGCGGGCGCTTTGTGGTTGTTGTTTGGTGACAGATAGGAGTTTGTTATATTTATAACGGGTGAGGCCTGGGTATATTGCTTTCAATGTTTTGTATGAGCGCTGTTGGTTTGTTGTGGCTGCGTTGAGAGCAGCAATGATAGCTGTTTCTTCTGCCGTTGTTATGCCCATTTTTGATGGCGGAGTTGGCACAGATTGCTTGCATGTTGGTCCATCAGGAATTGTTCCACAGGTTGGGGGTGCATTATTTGGATGGCGGTTGATCGTGGACGGCAATAGTAGTGACTTCGATCTGACAGCTTTGGATGGTGATTGGCGCTTCTGTGTTGGTCTGTCTGGGTGGATGGTCTGTCGTGGTGATGATGGCTGTGGCGATGCATCATTAAGCACGGGTGATGTAGTGGGTGCAGTAGAGCGGATAGGATGGGTTGCACAGTCAGATGGTATCAATTGTTTGATCATCGTTGCTTGAGCTTGCTCTGTGATCTTGGATTGGGGAGCCTTGTGGTTAGTGTCCGCAGTTATGGTACTGGTAGGTTTGTGCGTGGTTTTGCCAGTTCTAAGAGATGGAGAGTGAAGTGATGTTGTGTCCAATGCTGTTGGCGGTGTGGTGCTCGACATGCTCCAGCGATAGAACAGGAGGTATGGCGGTTGCTGTTGGACAGTGTGTAATGTAATTTCTTGTGTTTGGCTGTCATTTATTGTGTACCAATGATTGTTGTGGCATACGTTTGCAGTGTAATGGCCGCTGTTCATGTTTGGGACCTGTGTGCACTACTGTAGCATACAGTTGGTATTTGCCAGGTGTAAAGTGGGTTCAACCTGAAATGGTGGCACAATGGTGTTGTTGGATGGTAGATGATGGTGTTTGCGTTGTATTATTAGGATGCCTGAAGTGGACATATTGCCAATGGTTTTTGTGGCTGATGGTGTGAGGCATTTGGTACAGGTGTGATGAATGATTTCGGAGTTGTTGGGAAGAAGATAGGATGATATATTGCCTATTGTCTGTGATATACGCAGCAGTTGATCTGTTTCATTGTGTTGGGTGGATGAGTGACATTTACAACATACAAGGTTGAACGAAATGATTACAGGGAATAAACTCGTTAGCGTAAAGTTTTTGCTGAGAGCATGCTGCAAGAAATGAGACAAGTACTCCTCAGAGTCATGCTGTTCATTCAGTTTGAAAGCAGATGCGGCATTAGTGATGATATCGATCATCCGGACTTGGTTCAGCTGTCTTGGATATGTTGTCACGAGTAGACGTTTTAGCGTGTCTGTGTAATGCAAATGAAGAGTCCTCAAGAAGTGCTGCAATTTCGTGGGTCTGACGTAGGCTTTGTATGATAACGTTCTGGTAAAATTGTAGGTAGTCGTTGGGCAGTCCAATAGGTGGCGGTGGTCCTGGAAAATGACATATATAAATTTATACATGGGTGATTATGAAGTTGTGTGAATTTGTGGCTGTTAATCGTTCTATCAGATTAAAATTAATACTATGTTTTCTTTTAGCACTGGCACTGATACTAATGGAACACTTATGACAGAACCGGAAATGTTATCTGTTAAGAGTGTTAGTTTCAACTCATAGATTTAGTTTTATCCTGGGGTTTAAGTGTCTTTCTATCACCAGATTGGTTGTATTATAATCCCAACTTGGTGTTATGTTGTTAGTTCAGGCAGTGCATCAGCAACAAACAGATTTAAAAGTTAATGCTGGCTATAAGCTTAGTTTTGCAATTTCAAATATTTTTTAGTGATGATGAGGATTATTAAGTTTGAGGGCCTTAAATTTTATACCAGTTGTGAACCTTCCTGAAAGTGTAGTTGGTGTGTTCACCAATGGTCTTCAGATTTGTTGCATCAACTGTTTTGCCCTGCAACATTATGAGCTTGAATCGCTGGTCTTCATATGAGAGTCGACTGAACTCTGGTGCTGGCATTTTGAGTATTGCTGTGGCATGTTGGTCGAACTGCATTAACCATGACCTTGTGCTGTATCATCTTCCAATTTGATAGAAATCATGTACTTTGGTACAGGATTGCCATGAAGAACATGGTTGTCACAATTAACTCTCTGAAGGACAGGGCGGTCGCCAGCAACCGCCCTTTTAAACCCCCGAAAAATGCCTTTTTTCACCCCTTTTAAGCATTTCAAACTTCCTGCGGCGTTCTGAAGTCAGCAGACGACCGGATCTTTTGGTGTACGAAAATTCCGCTAGGTATCGCATTCTATCGTCTGCTAGAAAAGTATACGCTTATTGAACACTTTCCATTTCGCATTTTATGTTTGTTTTGTGATTTTCTTTCTGTCATTTTTCGTTAATAATTGATTTATTATGGGATATCGTTTTGGTGTCGACAAAGTTTTGGAATTTATAAATGATGGAGACTTTGCAGAATCAGAATTTACGGAGGGTAGCAACCTTGAACTGGAGGAAGGGGACGCAGATGACCTTGGAGTTGGGCTAGATGGAAGCCACATCCGAAATGCTGGTGGCCTCCGTGTTTTGGCGGATGCAGCACTCCGTGACTCTGTCATGTGTCACAACCTCGGGGCTAAAAGTGCAAGTGGTGACCTCCAGGTCAGAGCCTCTGGCCAAACTTACTGATCCTCCTTGTCATAAATTATCTCGGCCAAAATGACGCCCCCTGATATACACTGACATCAGGCGGGTAATCCAATTAAATAAAGTCCAGGCCAACAGTTAAAATATACGGCATTTATCCTCAATAATCACCCCACCCACACCCGGTTACAACATTAATATATACAGGTACATCACAATAGTCAACACAATCGCACATAAATGGTCCCTCATAAAACATCAGGGAGACAGACCACTCATCCGTGGCATACAATAACTTCAGATATATGTCGTCAGGGCAACAGTTAGCAACTGTTGCAAATCAAGGCAGAATGGCAAGGGGTTAATCCTCAGGAGACCGGCATGGAAAAGTATTCAAAAAAAAAACCTCTTGGAATAAAACTATTCCAAGAAGAATCAACCGACACCTCGATTCCAGGTGTATACAAGTTTTGCCCCAGCAAAACAGAAAGATTCCCGCAATTGAAGTTACCCGATACAAGAGATTCTGGGCCGGTTTACCAGTCCAACCTGGTGAGCTCGCCAGAAGCAAAAAAACTGGTCCAAAGAAAATTACGCGAGCTCAACACGCATATCGGGAGGTCTAGCGATTTCGAAATGGTCTGCAGTGACCGCAAGGCCCCAGTGATCCACCAGCAGCACGAGGGGTATGCAGAAAAAAAAGAATTTGTATCAGTCAGAGACTTGAGCAAGTCACTGGCCTCTCCACAGACATAGGAATAAAAAGGGCACCCTCAACTCCTGAAGAAAGGAGGAGATAAAAAAAACGTACCAATGCTCGACTCTTAGCAAGAGGAGAAAATAGTCTGCGTCTAATCGCATCTGAGCCGGTCTGCTCGGAAACCCACGCTATTCCATTAAATACCCGAAGTCCACGTGACCACATGATAATTCAACTGACATTCCGATCCACAATGCACTGCGCACACAAAGACACCCCCAATTAAAATATGAAAAGATCACCAAGCAACCCGATACAAAAGCCTTCGTTTCCTGGCAGAGATCGCACTGAATATAACTTAAAACACCGTAGTTCGAGGCACATGCTAAAGAGTGATTAAATAAGCTTACGATTAATCGAGATAAGTTCCAAATTTGCAAGTTAAAAGAAGTTTTCGTGAGAGAGGTAACAATGTAATTTTGACTTTAGCGGTGCTGTAGGAAAGGAGGTCATTCGGCATTCCTCAGCCACTCACGTGATAGGAAGAACCAATAAAAATACGAGAAAATTGTAAACAGTGATGGCCGCCGTCCAGGTCACATGACCGATAAAATGGCGACGCATCCAGGAAATTGATAGAAAGAGTTGTTAACAATTTGTCCGAAAATAAACGAAATGAACCGTTGTGCCTGGAACTAGGTTTACATAAAAGGTTACAAAAATGAGAAGGTAATTGTATCAGTCAGAGACTTGAGCAAGTCACTGGCCTCTCCACTATGGCAAGCCAAAGCGGAATTTATTCAAGACTTTAGAATTACCATTCAAGAAGTTAAATATAAGTTCAAGAAGGAAATATATGTTCAAGACTAAAATATGTTCAACCTTGAATCAAATGTTTTCAACCTTGAATAAAATATGTTCAACCTTGAATAAAATATGTTCAACCTTGAATATAATATGTCCAACCTTGAACAAAATATATTCAACCTTGAACAAAATATATTCAAGACGCACGTGACCACAAAATTGATGACGTAGAGCGTAGAATCTGTGGTACTTCTGATGCGTTCTGTTTCACGACATGATTGATTGCCTGTATAGCCTAAACACTCAAACATGTCAAAAGACAACGAGAATCCGATACAGTGGTGTCGGCCTTAAGAATGAAAGGTGAGAGGCATTGCGCATTTTGAACCTATAATTTGCCTGATATGTCTGTGAAACATGTATCGACTCTGACATTCACTCGGCATCCATGTCATGATGTGTAGGATTACAGTACATGTCAGGTGTAGGCGGCTAGGTACATGTACAACCATGTGTCAAAACCTCGTGCGAACAATTCGAGCTCCGAAACGCAACACAAGTACCATGGGTTCGGGAAAGTCCGGACGCGGGTTCGGGAAAGTCCGTAAAGCATCAAAACATGAGCAACTACGTCATCAATTTTGTGGTCACGTGCGTCTTGAATATGGTCACGTGAGTCTTGAATACATTTTGTTCAAGGTTGAATATATTTTGTTCAAGGTTGAACATATTTTATTCAAGGTTGAAAACATTTGATTCAAGGTTGAACATATTTTAGTCTTGAACATATATTTCCTTATTGAACTTATATTTAACTTCTTGAATGGTAATTCTAAAGTCTTGAATAAATTCCGCTTTGGCTTGCCATACTCCACAGACAGAGGAATAAAAAGGGCACCCTCAACTCCTGAAGAAAGGAGCAGAAAAAAAAAACGTACCAATGCTCGACTCTTAGCAAGAGGAGAAAATAGTCTGCGTCTAATCGCATCTGAGCCGGTCTGCTCGGAAACCCACGCTATCCCATTAAATACCCGAAGTCCACGTGACCACATGATAATTCAACTGACATTCCGATCCACAATGCACTGCGCACACAAAGACACCCCCAATTAAAATATGAAAAGATCACCAAGCAACCCGATACAAAAGCCTTCGTTTCCTGGCAGAGATCGCACTGAATATAACTTAAAACACCGTAGTTTGACGCACATGCTAAAGATTGATTAAATAAGCTTACGATTAATCGAGATAAGTTCCAAATTTGCAAGTTAAAAGAAGTTTTCGTGAGAGAGGTAACAATGTAATTTTGACTTTAGCGGTGCTGTAGGAAAGGAGGTCATTCGGCATTCCTCGGCCACTCACGTGATAGGAAGAACCAATAAAAATACGAGAAAATTGTAAACAGTGATGGCCGCCGTCCAGGTCACATGACCGATAAAATGGCGACGCATCCAGGAAATTGATAGAAAGAGTTGTTAACAATTTGTCCGAAAATAAACGAAATGAACCGTTGTGCCTGGAACTAGGTTTACATAAAAGGTTACAAAAATGAGAAGGTAATTTTGGTGACCGTTTCACTATCCCCCTCTTTAAAACACAGCCGTCCTCGGCGGACTTAATATAATAATTCAATATAAAATGTGTGTGGTATGACGAATGTACACTACCATACATTGATACAATACAATAATAATATAAAGGGACAGTGAATGTGGATGGGAATGTCGAGTAAAACAACGCCCTGGCAAGAAACAAATATACGAACGGAACCATTAACAATCACAATGTTAGAACCACAGCTAACACCACTCATCTGTTTAGCACCCTTGTATAGCACCAGGATCAGAAACTCCAGGTTTAAATTCAATCTAAATCAACTAACTAAACAAACTACTGAACTACATGGCGACCAGAAAAAATATGATATGTACATCTAGAACATGGTAAAAGAAATGATATGACAGGAACTGATCAACATGATATATCTTTACAACATCGACTGGGTAATCCGGGTGACAAAGGGGGAGGGGATTAACGGCGCTGGGAGTTGAGGTGCTTGCGGATATTACGCATCCTATCGTGATATCCCTCCACAGCGGGGCTAACCTCCGGGAGTCTCCCCCTTGCCAAGTGGCCAGTCGAGTGGGCAACTCGAATGGTACTCCTGACGTGTTGTCGCTGGTGTCTCTGACTGCGGGGTAGTGGTGGCTCAGCTGGGGGCGGCATTACTGGGGAGTGTTGGCGCGCCCGCTTCTTTGGTGGCAGGGTCGGCTCTGGTCCTGCCATGACAACTTCCTGCTGGACCGTTGGTGATGAAAGTGAGGCAGGGGTGTCTTGCTCATTCCTAACACTGACATTCTTGGCTTCCGCCTGTTTTGGAGGGTCAACTCTAGCCAGCACGTCTTGGAGCATGGCCTGAATGCCCTCTACCTGGGTGCTTAGCCGGAAGATGGCATCCAGCACCTCTAGTTGCTGGGGAGTGGGTGGAAAAGTCGCCTCATCAATCGCCGCCCCTTGTGACAGGTGAGACGGAGCTGGGTTGGCGGGTGGTGGGGTGGCTGCCCGCGGAACTTGCTCGGTCGGGCCTGTCTTCGGTGAGGAAAGGAGACAATCGAGGATCTCTTGGCCTTCTGGCTGGTAGTCGTCATATAAGAAGGCATCCAATTCCAGGTCAAAAGCGAGTGCGTCCATCTGGAAGCGAGAGAAGTGAAGCGTAAGCATATCTCCGGACATATTCATCATTTACATAGGTGAAACACATCATGCGTCAGCCATGCACCCTCGGAGCGGAATGTCATATTCGCTAAAGTACACACCCTGTGTTTAGAGTATCGGCCACAAGTTGACCACGACTCGACATCAGTATGAATAGTCAATGAGGAACAACCATCGTGCAGTTCCTGAGTTGTAATAAGTCTTCTATTTTCCCTTCCAGCTGACTGGAACACCACCCTGGGCTATACCAGTGACCCAGTTGGCCATGAAGACATCCTGGGCGTGGCATACCCTCACATCAATCTACCATGGATGGCAGCAGCATCAGCCAGCACATCAATAATATACGAAAACTCAACACAGAGGGGGGGCCTGGTCAACCCCAAAATACAGATTTATATATATGCATGATAAGTGACATCAACATGACTGTGGTTACAGTGGATATAGTAGTACTAGTAGTTCCAAGTACTGTCAGCCAAAAACATCGATAGAAAGGGCTACTAGTACAGCATTCAAAACAGGACAATTACTGCATGTATACCAGTGGTGTACATGTTCTATACATGACAGCGTATGACATCATTCAGGCAACTTCCGCCTGACGCTCCTAAACCACAACGGCGGACTCTGGCCCTCATATGGTTTCAACTTGTTGTGGTGGACCAGTTTGGTCTTTCCCCGCTTATCCATCTGGAGAACGTAGTCAAGGTCGTTCACCTTTTTGATGATTAGATATGGGCCTTGAAATGCCTTCCTTAGTTTTGGGGCTATCTCCAGCTGACTTATATCTGTGAGGTACCAGACGCCATCCCCAACTTTATACTTGTTAAAGACGACCTTGCCATCATGATTCTGCTTGTGTCTTTCAGCCGCGGCCTTCAAATTTTCCCGGGCGACATCATGGGCATGGACCATCGTGTCACGCAACTTGTCCACATACTCGCCATAAGACGTTATCTCATCATCCTCGATGCCAGGTCTGTACGGGAACATCACCTCTGCCGGTAGTCGAACCTCACGGCCTAACATGAGCAGGTTTGGAGTTAACTTCGTCGACTCATTTGGAGTGGCTCGGTAGGCAGCAGCCAGACATCCTAAGTTAACATCCCATTGGTCTTGCTGACCCTTCAGATAGGCCTTGATCATCCGGATCAGGGTCTTGTTGAAACGTTCACATTGCCCGTTACAGCGGGGGTTTGCAGGAGACGCCCTTGTCTTCCTGATCTCAAGCAACCTACACAACTCTTTGAAGATGTTGCTCTCATAGTTTCGACCCTGATCTGAGTGGATGTCAATTGGTGTTCCAAACCTGGCGATCACCTCGTTGAGAATGAGGTTGGCCGTGGTGGTGGCAGTCTGGTCTGGCGTGGCAAATACTTCCGCCCACTTACTGAAAGAATCAGTAATGACGTGTATGAATTTATTCCCACGCGCTGAGGTGGGGAGGGGTCCAAGTACATCGGTCGACAATCTGTCTATACCCCCCCTGCAGTCATCTTTCCCATCGGGGCTCTCTGGGGTTTTGGGGGCTTCTTGATCTGTGCACAGAGATCACATCGGGACACCCACAGGTTAACATCTATTTTGCACCCCATACCAGTAGAATCGCTGCAATGTTTTCTCACGGCATTTCTTCTTTCCCAGGTGGCCAGCCAATGGAGAATCATGCATCTCTCGTAGGACTTCTGACCTCAAGACTCTGGGAACAAGGAATTGTTCGTGGTGATCCGTCCCGTCTTTCCTGCTGAATTTTCTGAACAGAATGCCGTCAGTGAGGGTAAGGCTGTCCCAACAGTTCCAATAATGTCTGGTGGCTTGGCTGGCTTCACATACAACCGCCCCAAATGGCCGTGTGCCTGTTTCGAACCAACTTAGAATTTGGCCTATGTCTGGGTCCTTGGCCTGATGACGTCTTAGGTCCGGTGGGGCATAGGGCAGCGCCCAGCTAGGCTGGGCCTGAGCATTAGGCCTGTTCCTGGCACGCGTTATTCGCCGCACTGGCTGAGTGCCAGGATACATGGTACTTTGCATGTCAGCCGATTTCTTGTCACATTTGGCACATAACCCACAGGGGATGTCCTCGCCATTGGTAGGGCAGGCGCAGTCCATCGGGTTGGGACAGCGGCTCATGCTGTCAGCATTTTGGTGCTTTTTGCCTGGTCTCCATTCCAGGGTAAATTGGTAAGCTGACAAGATCTCGATCCACCGTGCAACGCGGCCCTTGGGGTCCTTGAGGGAAAAGAGCCACTTTAATGCCATGTGGTCCACGCGGCAGATGAAGGGCTTCCCCAGGAGATACTGGCAGAAATACTCAATAAAGTGTTTCACGGCCAATAGTTCCCTGTCTGTGACACAATAATATCTCTGTGCCTTATTTAGGGTTGCACTGGCATAGGCAATCACCCGCTCCCGCCCGTCCTGTACCTGGGACAGTACTGCCCCTATTCCCACATCACAGGCATCAGTGTCTAGTATGAAGGTGTCCTCAGGCCTAGGGAAAGCCATGGCTTCCGGGCCTGTAAGTTTTTCAAGCAGTACTTTGAATGCCGCCTCACATTCTCCACTCCAGTGAAAGGAGACCCCCTTCTTGGTCAGTTGGATGAGGGGATGCATCAGGGATGAAAAGTCCTTGATGAACCTTCTATAATATGAACCCAGGCCTATGATCCCTCGGACATCAGTGACATTTCGTGGAACGGGCCAATCTTTCAATTTCTGCGCATTGGGTTTGACCCCATCTTTAGATACCGTGTGACCCAAGAAATTGACTTCGAGTTGCAGGAGGTGGCACTTTGAGGGCTTTAGTTTAAAACCGGCATCACGGATACGGGTAAAAACCTTTCGTAGCTTCACGATATGTGATTCAAAATCCACTGAGAAAGTGATGATGTCGTCAAGATAGAGGGCGCATACCCCCTCTGGCACTAACCCTTTCATGGCCAGCTCAATTAGCCGCTGGAAGGTCATCGGGGAGCCTGCTGGTAGCCCCATCGGCATAGTCAGGTATTCAAAAAGTCCATGAGTTGTGGCAAAAGCAGTTTTTGGGATATCTTGCTCCCTAATGGGGACATTGTGGTAGGCCGACGTGACGTCAAGGGCACTAAAGTACACTGACCCAGACAGTTTATCAATCAGGGTGTCACATCTGGGGAGGGGTGTCGCTGGAATGTTAGTTGTCAATTTGTTGAGCATCCGATAGTCAACACAATGGCGGACGCCACCATCACGTTTTCGAACTAAGACGACCCCAGAGGCCCACGGGGAGGTCGACTCCCTCACAATGCCTTGGTTCAGCATCTTTTTCAGCGACTTCAACTCCTCTCCGGCAAAGGCCATAGGAACTTTTCTGGGAGCCTGCTTGAAAGGTTTAGCATCCCCAGTATATTTATTCATGCTCAACCAGGTGAGTCCTTCCTATATCGGCATCATCCTTGGAAAAGATATCAGAGAACTCCAGTATGAGTTCTTTTAGTGTGGTCTCTTCCTGGGGTGATTTTAGAGCCTCCTTGGCGCCATCTAGCATTGGCTGTAGCTACTCAGGTAATGTCATGTCTTGGGCGGGAGTAATAGGAGAGCCCTTTCCTACAGCTCGGATTCTATCAGTGACTCTGGGTTTAGGGCACACCTGAATCCGCCTTACAGTATCATTGTTGTCATGGCGACCAGACTCATGCCTTAGCACAGACGCTTTTGGCTTCCCAACTGTCCTGGCCACTCCTATCACCATGTCCTGCTTGATGGAGACTGGGGCTTCGAAGGGGTTCATTACTCTTACTGGGACAGTGCAATCTTTGGTGGCATCAACAAGTGTTGGAGCAACGGCAATATTGCAATGCTGAACCATCACGGGGTTAGCCTCAATCAATAAACAGGCATCCTTTTTCCTGGTTTTGTTTGCTCTGTCCACAAGGCCTTGGATGATAACCTCTGACATAGCAGGAATAATGAAATGATCTGCAGCACGCACCCGTCGTGCTGTAATTGGTAATCCAATTTGCTTCAAGGGGATTAGTTGGCCCTTCAACATAATCCGGTTTTGGGACAGCAATATGTCCGCTGGGCCATCAGGGTCCCGCTGTAAAATGTCCGCCCCTAACAGCACTTCATCTTCAATGTCAGCGACTAACAATGGCTTCTCGAGTTTTAATGGCCCTAAGTCCATCCAAAACAGCGCTTTCCCGTAGTACGTGATGGACCCCCCATCAGCATTTGTTAGTAGGCCCCTCTTGGAGGGTGGAACTAATACCGGTCGCTCCGGTTCTGGAATTTTCATATAGGTGGCATGGGACATTATAGTCTTGGTCGACCCCGTGTCGACAGTGAACGTTACATCCAACCCCTGGATGTGGCCTTCTATGTATATTCCTGCATATGAAGGCTTTTGCCGCCTGATCGCCTCCAGGTCGGCCTCCTCCCCATCCCCAATATCGCTCTCACTTCCATCACCTTCCTCAACCTCAAGTGCTAACTCTGAGTCTGACAATGCTTCTGTTTCTTGGCCGACATTTACATCAATGCGGGCTGCCCCTTGGCCTACTGGGGTAGCCTGTTGCAGTTTGACACCTGCTGTAGGGTTTGATCATTCCGTGGGGTAAATGTGGGCGCATTAGGACTAATGGCGGTCCGTGCTGCCTGGGCAGCCACTGGTGGTGCAGATTGCATCACAACTGGCGGGTTGGTGCATTCTCGTGAGTAATGCCCATATTGTCGGCAACGGAAGCAAACGGGGACGACCTGGCTGGCGGCCATGTTGCCCGCCACCCCAACGGCCTTGGGATTAGCCCTTCTTTTCAAGATTGCTCAGCCGTGACATCACATCTGTCATCATGCTAACAATCTTTGTCATCTCCTCACTAGGGGGAGCAGCGGGTGATGCATCGTGGCTAGGCTGCTGATTACCCGTCCCATTACTGGTCGGTCTCTTGTGAGACTGAGTCTGAGGTTTGGCCCCATGGTTTTTAGCCATTCCCACATTCTCCTCATCAGATTCTTCAGTCTCAATGTCAGTCTCCCGGGTAATTTTCACTGGCTTCTTACGCTGAACCCGCTGTGTGTCCTTGAATCGGACTACCTCATAAACAGCTTGGTCGATATTCTTTGGGTCTTTAATGTATTCAACATGAAAACGGACATCATCATCATGGAGGCCATCCAGAAACCTCCGGAGGAGATCCTCACTCCTGGTTTCGGCATCCCTTGACCCATAGGCCTTGCAATACAACCGTTTTAGCTCAGCAGCAAACTCGGAGGCGGACTCTCCTGCTTTTTGGGAGCGACACGAAAATTTGGCTCCATATGATTTTGCTGTTTCAATCCGCCTAAAGCGGTGATTTAGCTCTCTAATCAAAGCCCTATAATCACCCCTGACTGATTTGTCCAGCTGGCCGTAAACAAATTCAGCCGCGGCGCCCTGGAGCTTAGGGAGGAGGTGGTCCAGCTTCTCCTCAACGGTCCAGCCACATCGGCTGGCCACATCTGAAAATCGGTTATAGTATGCCTCCCAAGATTCCTTGGTGGTGTCTCTGAATGGCGGTAGCTTAAGACCCCTTGACAACTGATGACGGGGCCTTGGGGCTTCATCCTCAGTGTCGCTGTCACACCAGCGATCTAATGAGTTTTTCCTAGGCCGCTCAGAGCTTGAACTGGAAAGACTAGCCTTTTTAGGCCGTCGCACAGCCTTACTGGACCTGGGGACATGGGGAGTTTGCTGTGGCTCTTTATTCATACTAGCGCCATCCCCAATTGGTGCCTGAGGCGAGGACACATGGCCCTGGCTTGGGCTGGCTGAATGACTCACCAGCACGGTTGGCTGTACGGGCGGCTGCGGGGTCCATGAGGCATAGCCATAGCCATTACTAGTACTCATCAAAGGGTACTGCTGCGGGCCTAACGACATTTGGGGATTACCCATCCCAAACATTTGGCCATAACTCGTCCCCACCATCTGGGATTGGCCATGAGTGGCATAACTACTGGGGTGTGGGATTTGTCCTGCAGTCCAAGGTGGCATACGCTCGCCCCTGGATGTGTTCAATGCTGGCATCGGCATTGATACGGGATTCAGTAAGGCAGGCCCAGCCACGGACATCATTGTTGATCCGGCCACAGCCCCAGCCATGGTTCGAGTGGTGCTCATCACCACACTTGTACCACTCGTCATCATTACTACACTCGTGGTAGTAGGAGTCGTCACCCGGGACGGCATCATAGAGGGCCCAGCTCCCTGTGCTGGGGGAGCACTAGAACTCGAGATAGGGAGATTACTGGCTCCCTGATCAGGCCTACCTGCTCTACTATCTTCCGCCAACATTATGCGTTGGTATACCTCGTCAATGTATTCGTCTGGTATCTCTGTTTCAGCCTCAGTGAAGTGTTCATCAGATTCAGATTGAATCTCTCGCGGTAGCAATCGGATCGGGGTGAAATTCTTCCGTTTGGCTCTCAATCCCACTGATTTCCTGGGCATCGTGGTATCACTGACATCAAGGGGAGGTTCGCATCACTGGACCCAGAAAGTATATCTGGATCCCACAGCTGTCACCAAAAATGTCACAACCTCGGGGCTAAAAGTGCCAGTGGTGACCTCCAGGTCAGAGCCTCTGGCCAAACTTACTGATCCTCCTTGTCATAAATTATCTCGGCCAAAATGACGCCCCCTGATATACACTGACATCAGGCGGGTAATCCAATTAAATAAAGTCCAGGCCAACAGTTAAAATATACGGCATTTATCCTCAATAATCACCCCACCCACACCCGGTTACAACATTAATATATACAGGTACATCACAATAGTCAACACAATCGCACATAAATGGTCCCTCATAAAACATCAGGGAGACAGACCACCTATCCGTGGCATACAATAACTTCAGATATATGTCGTCAGGGCAACAGTTAGCAACTGTTGCAAATCAAGGCAGAATGGCAAGGGGTTAATCCTCAGGAGACCGGCATTGAAAAGTATTCAAAAAAAAACCTCTTGGAATAAAACTATTCCAAGAAGAATCAACCGACACCTCGATTCCAGGTGTATACAAGTTTTGCCCCAGCAAAACAGAAAGATTCCCGCAATTGAAGTTACCCGATACAAGAGATTCTGGGCCCGTTTACCAGTCCAACCTGGTGAGCTCGCCAGAAGCAAAAAAACTGGTCCAAAGAAAATTACGCGAGCTCAACACGCATATCGGGAGGTCTAGCGATTTCGAAATGGTCTGCAGTGACCGCAAGGCCCCAGTGATCCACCAGCAGCACGAGGGGTATGCAGAAAAAAAAGAATTTGTATCAGTCAGAGACTTGAGCAAGTCACTGGCCTCTCCACAGACACAGGAATAAAAAGGGCACCCTCAACTCCTGAAGAAAGGAGGAGATAAAAAAAACGTACCAATGCTCGACTCTTAGCAAGAGGAGAAAATAGTCTGCGTCTAATCGCATCTGAGCCGGTCTGCTCGGAAACCCACGCTATCCCATTAAATACCCGAAGTCCACGTGACCACATGATAATTCAACTGACATTCTGATCCACAATGCACTGCGCACACAAAGACACCCCCAATTAAAATATGAAAAGATCACCAAGCAACCCGATACAAAAGCCTTCGTTTCCTGGCAGAGATCGCACTGAATATAACTTAAAACACCGTAGTTCGAGGCACATGCTAAAGAGTGATTAAATAAGCTTACGATTAATCGAGATAAGTTCCAAATTTGCAAGTTAACAGAAGTTTTCGTGAGAGAGGTAACAATGTAATTTTGACTTTAGCGGTGCTGTAGGAAAGGAGGTCATTCGGCATTCCTCAGCCACTCACATGATAGGAAGAACCAATAAAAATACGAGAAAATTGTAAACAGTGATGGCCGCCGTCCAGGTCACATGACCGATAAAATGGCGACGCATCCAGGAAATTGATAGAAAGAGTTGTTAACAATTTGTCCGAAAATAAACGAAATGAACCGTTGTGCCTAGAACTAGGTTTACATAAAAGGTTACAAAAATGAGAAGGTAATTTTGGTGACCGTTTCACATGCATACTTTTGAGGATGTTAGTGAGGTGAATGTCTATTCTCATTTCATATTTGATTTTTCTACGATAATTAGGGGCCTAGTGAAAACTGCGTTCAGCCTTGATTCATGACGATTCTGAGATTATGACGTTATCCGATCCAACATGGCAGCGCCCATGGAGACATGCTGATGAGACAAGACCACAATTGATTTTTTAAGCCTTTTAGCAGTTAAATTGTCAATGTTTGACCGCGACGCATCAAATACTGCGTGCGGTTGTGAATCTGAAATTTAGATTATGTTATTCCGGACAGTCGGGCAAGTAAATGGTGAAAAATAAACTGGTAGTTGACCACGGAAATTTTTTGATAATCGACAAATTAGACAGACTTTGATATTTCCACTCTTTTCTGCCAACTGGCAGAAAAAAACTCAAAACACGCCCCCTATTACCCAATTAGCAAATTTCGAAATTAATTTTTTCATCAAATAATTTCTTTATATCTGTAGACTTGCCACAGCAAATATTTTTTCAATACCTCTCCAAATATGTACTTGAGAGTTAAAAACACTAGCATAATACCCGTGGCGCGGGTTGTTTTAGGGTGTGGGCTTACTGTGGGGTCGGGGCAATTTGGGTGAAATGAAATGATATATCCATGATGTCTGGGGGTTGTGATGTTGTCTCGACTTATTTTGACGAACTATTTCGCGAATGGTGAAGAGGCAATGGCGTGTTACGAACTTAGTTCAACAAATGCCGCGAGCATAGTGGGTGGCAGCACCAGACAGAGGAAGTAGTTCGCCTCGGGTTTTTTTCGACACCCTCCTCACGGACTCCACTCGTTCCGGAACACTCACTTACTTGTAAATCTAAAATGGTTAGCCTGATTTTATTGCACTAAAGAAATGTTAATCGGGATTTTATATTATATTTTATATTTTCCCCGGGTATTCATATAGGGAGCTGTGCGCTACTTTGCGCCCAGTGCTTGGGTCGGGTGAGGCGGTTTTGTTATTATGTGACGTGTATCACGTGATCAATTCCCATACGGTACCCAAAAAAATTAAGAGCGATTAACAACGTAAGGTGAAAGAGTACGACCAAAATAAAGGGGAAAATATCGGAAATGGATGAATGCTTTAAACATATAGTGGCCCCAATACTTCCCCGGCTTATTTTTGTATAATCTCACACTTTTGAATTAATAGACGCCCCCATATGCAAATCAGACCTGCTGAAAAGGCCCCTTATGTTAATGAGTATACCCATATATAGAAAGAACCAAAAATGCTACTTCTCCGAGATTGCTGCAAAGTTTACCCATTTAACCTGGGGAGGTCCATCTCTATATCAACCACGACTTTCAGAAAAAGTTTCGAGGTCATCCGATCTGAACTGACGGAGGAGATGTGTGACAAAGTATTTCAGCTCTACGATCATTATAGTAGTGATAGTAGTGATTTCCACTGTTTTTCTGTGTAAAATGTCTCCAGTGTTGTTGTTGTTGCTAACAGTAAACTATGATGCGGCCTTACTGGAATCCCCTCCTTACTTATACTTCTAACAACAACAACAAACAACTACTGCAACTACCAACTACTGTACATGATGTGATCATGAAAACTGGACTACAAAATGCATGATATTGTCGCAATGACTTTATTCAAAGTACTCAAACATACCTATTAACCTCCCTTGTGTAAAACTACATCATGTCAGTTGATAATGGATGACAGTAGAGGTAAAACCAGGCTTATTAAGGTGTTCAACGCTAAGTGCAACTCGTCAATTATATAATAGTGATGCACTCGTCTAATTGATAGGCCTCGACCCTCCAACCTTTGACTATTCATCAGTGGTCTTGTCTCAATGAAGGAAGATTTCAGGGGTTAACATTTTGAGATTTTTTTCAAACTAATGTAGATTGCATCCCACAACTTTCCAACAAAGGAAAGGCATATCTGGACATTTTTAGCTCACCTGTCAGGTGAGCTTATACGATACCGCGGCGTCTGGCGTCCGTCGTCGTCGTCGTCGTCGTCGTCGTCGTCCGTCGTTAACTTTTGACAAAATAGTGGCACGTTTCTTAACCGCTTGACCCAGAAAGTTCATACTTGGTGTGTGGGTACCCCTAGGCAAGACCTTCCTTCAGAATGAAAATCAGCGCAATTTGACTGCTGGTCTGCCATATAGGGGGCGCTCTTTGAAAACCTATTTTTGTCATTTTGAAGCTTATGGTTAAAGCTAGAGCGATGAAAATTTTATGGTGGGTGTATCTAATAAAGGTACATCACATATCACACGGGTTTTTGATTTGACCTTCATTTCAAGGTCACAGAGGTCGAACTCTTTCTAAAATTTCTTTGATCATGGCACGTTTTTTTGCTATTGGTCATAGACTCTCTAAATTTGATATGTAGACACCTATTGGGCATCTCTACATGTTGACCCAGATTTAGGTCAGTGTGACCTACTATTCAGGTATAAGTAGGTCAAGGTTAAAAAAGCCCATTTTCTTTATTCCAGCAGATTGAAGTTTGAAATGAAGTTTTAGAGGTCGGCCTGATATAGAGGTTTCGATATTAAATAGATTAATTTCGTTTCATATCACTAGGTGGCGGTATTGTGCAAAAATGTCAGTTGGCACATTGCCAGCAGTTTTGAATTTCGCGGTTCGAGGCAATCCGTCGGGGTATCCCAGATGCGCAGTGTTGTACTGCGCCACTAGATCTGCATACTACAAGTATGGAAGACAGCCATTTTTAGCTCACCTCTTACAGAGGTGAGCTTATCTTATACCGTGGCGTCCGTCGTCCGTCGTCGTCGTCGTCGTCGTCGTCGTCTTCGTCGTCGTCGTCGTCGTCGTCGTCGTCGTCGTCGTCGTCGTCGTCGTCCGTCGTCCGTTAGCAGGGCACGTTTCGTAACTGTTAGAGCTATTGAGTTGAAACTTGGTACACATGTACCCTTATGTAATGACACCTTGGAGACCAAGTTTCGGTCCAATTCGTTTCATGGTTTGGCCACCAGGGGGCCAAACGTTAAAAGTGAAAATATGCAATATCTCCCTTAATAGTAGTCGGGAAATTTTGAAAAAAATATGGTAGGTACTTCTAGCAAAGGTGCATCATATATCCTCCGGGTTTTTGATTTGACCTCCTTTTCAAGGTCACAGAGGTCAAATGGTGTAAATTGGCCGTTAGGATGTAACGATGGCACGTTTCTAAACTGCAATGACTATTGATACCAAATTTGGTACACATTTACCCCTTAGTCAGGTGATCTCAGGGACCGAAGTTTGGTCCAATATGATTCACCACTTGACCACAAGGGGGCAAAATCCAAAAACCTTAAAAATGTGATTATTCCTTAACTTCTTGCCCGATTGCCACCAATTTGATATCATGGGTACATCTAACCACCATACAGTATATGTCACACAGGTTTTTAATTTGACCTTCTTGTCAAGGTCACAGAGGTCAAATGGCGTAAATTCGCCGTCAGGCCGTAACTATGGCACGTTTCTTAACTGCAATGACTATTGATCACAAATTAAGTACACATGTACCCCTTGGTCAGGTGATCTCAGGTACCGAAGTTTGGTGCGATCTGATTTGCCGTTTGGCCTCCAGGGAGGGGGCCAAATCCTAAATTCTTCAAAATGCCATTATTCCTAGTAATGACTTGCCCGATTGGCACCAATTTTATATCATAGGTACATCTAATTCTAACAACCATTCAATGTGTCACCCGGGTCTTCTTTGATTTGACCTACTTTTCAAGGTCACAGAGGTCGAATGTACTGTAAATTGGCCATTTTGGGGAAATTGTAATTGCTTGGACCTACATCAAACCTAACACTACATGACACAATACCATGCTCTTTATCCATCTTTCCTCCACATGAGGTGAGCACAATGGCCCTGGCCATTTCATATGAATTTGAAGCGAGACGAAGAAGGAATTAAATCACCTTGAATCAATGCTAAAACTTAATCATCCGCTCTTCGGATGAGGTCGTATGTGTTGATTACATTCTTGTGATTGGTTTGAGATTATTAGTTTGTCCTCATTGCCGGTTGTTTTAGAAAATTTTGACTGTGATTGGAAGGTAAAATGAGAAACTTGTCACACTGTTCTTCGGCTTGGAATGGGGATAGTCAATGCAGAGCCAGTTGGTACAAGCTGCCTTGCGAATCGGGGTGGCGTAATAATACTGTGAAAGAACAATAAAATGATGAATTTTAGCAGTGTGTGTCAGAAATTATGTGATTTCCATTCCATTTGACGATCCCGAAGTTTCGAGTATACGTCAAAATGGCGGATGCCGTCATCGGAGATTAGCGTCAAGCCGGACCCTTTGGTTACACTATGCGCTTTTAAACTCATGTTAACGGCTTATAATGACCCAGACGCTACTCATTGGGTAAACATCCACTAAAAATAGTTGCTTTAACTTTTGTAAACGTGTCACGAGTGCTCAGACAACCATTTTTGTGAGTGATGGTTTTTAGCTCAGCTGACAAAGTCAGCAGAGCTAGTCAAATAGCTATTCAATTGGTGTCCGTCCTTCCATCCATCCTTCCATCCAGCCATCTGTAGACAAAGTTGGGCATTTTGTAATCATACAACCGAGGCACTTCAAATCTAGTCTTGCTTATAAACACCGCAGAAAATGTTGCTTACGGAAAAAAATTTGGGCGATTCGACTCAAATTAAGCTCCCCAGGGGGCAAAATGCGTGAATGAAAAAACAATTTTTTGACGCTCTATTCCAGCAGATAAAAGCTTGAAATAAAGTTGAAAAGGTCTTCGTGATACAGAAGTTTTGATATAAAATAGATTAGTGTTGATTTATATCACCAGTTGGCGGTAGTGAGCAAAACTGTTGTTTGACCCCGGATGACCCCGCTTTAAATTTCCCGCCGAGGTTACCTGGAGAACTATCATCAAGAAAATGGCGGCGACCTTTTTATTTCTACCGGAGCGATGATTTGTAAGTGACAAATTTTCTTATTTAAGCCTTTACGGAAATGTATTTTGGTACGAAACTTCACACGTTTATAGAAAAGATCAACGAGAATGTGTTCAAATGCCCTCATAACGATGAGTTCAACGGAATTTGGTCAAAACAACCTTCGAATGGAGTCAACTTTCTTTGCGAAATTGAAGCGACGACCTCATTATTTATCGTAATTTATGCAGATCTGAGTCCAGCTGATGGGTGATGTTCTGATTTGTGTTCAAACTATTGGAAACTTCGGAAATTAGTTCTATTAATTCTACTATTCTGCAGGAGTATATTATAGCCATTGATGTTGACAGCTAAAAGCACGAAAACTTTGTTGTTGATCGTTGGGGCGGATTGATATGTGGTTGTGCGACCAAGGCGATTAGGTCATTCAGTTAGTTTCAGAAAGATCATGATCATAAAGATGCGTGTTGTGTTATCATAACCGGAAAATAAGTCGAAGTTATTATTAGTACTACGATTCTTACATGAGTAAAAAGTAGACGTTTTAAGCAACACAATAATGTTACTCCCGTAAAAAAACTGTCAACTCTCCTTACCACAGAAGCCAAGCCATTGCTGTTATAGTGTTAAGTTATGCAGGGGCTTAATCAATTACCTGCACTCCCTGTGGGGTGAATAACATTACCTTTTGAACAGCTGGCTGTAGGGGGATGATTGGAACAGCCGGTATACCTGCTGACCTGCTGAACCCCGATTAATGTTATTTTCAATCCACGATTGCAGGTCACCTGATTTTCGAGATTTCGCGGGAAATGAAATTGTAAACAAACGCATGTGTGCAGTTCAAATGTAAACAAAAATGTATTTTTGGTACTTTTGGTTGCTGGACTTGGGTTTTCCCGCAGTTAGGAGCTGGGGTCAAATTGGTGGTCAATTGTTTATGGGTGCTGTTTTAGTCAGAGGTAGCCCTTGATTGTGAAGGGATTTTCAAATTAAGGTGACCATGGTCTTTTTATGTGCTCACCACAGCTTTCAATACTTGATGTATATGAAGAGGTGTGCGGAACCTGACATGGACTTACCAAGGAGCTCCTCACAGTGCTGAACCGCTAGCTTGCCTGTCGACTAAGTGCCTTTTTGGCCGAGACATTGCTACATGTAGGAGGAGCACGCATTTTAAAGTTATAGTAGTGATAGTACAGTTGGTTCGAGCAATTTGGAAGCCGACATGTGAAGGCCTATCTGGGTTCTCCTTCTTCTCCGTATAAAAATGGGCATATTGCTGACTAAGGAACAAGGCATATTGATATTGCCTCATCATCTTTATCGGACCAATTGATATACTTTTATATGCACGCATACATCACGCCATTTCAGGGTCCGAGTCTGTGGACAATTGGTTTGATTAATTTGTCTCTTCGATATTGCTCCTTTATTGCATTAGATTTTCATCGCAATTCAATCTATTCAAGATGTAGCCAATTTGAACCTGTCTGCGCCAAGGATAGATCGACTCACTAGGGATATGCAGTAGAGCACAATGTCATGACCCTTTGTATTGTAAATTCCAACCACCTGCAGGACAGGTCAATTTCTCTCAATAAAATTAATTTTGTTGACTCCTGTAATCTTTACCTTATTAAAAAAAAGACAGTGGTGTTAGTCCCAAACTGGTCATTTCTATTTATTTTGACCTCTGTTAAATCAGGATACCTCTCAATTACAGACAGCATTTTGTATCCTTGTGCTGTACAACCCAGCCTGGACATACCACAGTTGTCCATGGAGAAGTCTCATCCTCTCTGACACTTCTTTTCTGTAAAGCTACCGATACAACATACTGAACTAGGGATATATTCCGTTGCCTCCTGTAATATTTACATACCATGGCTGATTAGTTCAATCATATTTCATCCAGCTGGCAGCTCTGCATTGGAAATTTTAGTGGTATAACGTGTTCTCTTGACCTTCAAACAGTAGTATAAAGCCGATATTTACTACTTTACACTCTCAGTCCTATGTTATTAGGTCATCCAGCTGAGCGCCAGGCCCTTGGGCCTCTTGTTCCATGCTCCGTTCTGCGTTCATCGCTGTGTAAATAAAAGTAACAGGATTATACAGCAAATGCATGCGGGAGACGCATGCACGAGGATAAATACTCCTTTCAAGATAGCGTAATCACACACAATTCCACAGGTACATCCCATTCATTTGAAATTTCGGCCAATGACAGCAGGTTTTACAAAATGTAAATGCGCTGTTCATTTTCAATAGTCACCGAATAGCTAAGACACATGTAAACCTGTTTTAATTGGCCAGAAAACATCTCGCAGCTTCTAGTCCCACAAATAACGATTCACTTATTCCAACGTCAGTAACATGTGCACGCGGAAAACATTATGACCAACTCCACTTTTTCAAGACAAACCACACCATCCCACAACTATTGCATGATTAACCCCTAACAATGACAAGTTCTTCCTCAAACTCTCCCTTTCATATCGACAGCTGAGCACAATGGCCCTGGCCATTTCATTTCAACTCTCAAGTACATATTTGGAGAGGTATTGAAAAAATATGTGCTGTGGCAAGTCTACAGATATAAATAAATTGTTTGGTAAAAAAATTAATTTTGAATTTTGACAACCTGGCCATCGGGGTGTGGTTCAAATTTGGAGTGAAAATGGCCGAAATTGGTAAAAATGTCCACTTGTGTCAAACTTGTCAATTTAAAAAAAAAATTCCGTGGTCAATCACCAGTTTAAATCGCACCAAAACTATGAAGATTACAAGTTAAAATACTTCTAAAATACAGGCATAAAGTGTCAAATTGATTAATAAATTCTAAATTGGTTAAATTTGGAGAACAAATCATAATAAAGCCGTAAATGGAAAAACCAAGCTGGTGGACGATCAAAATTTTGTTGATACCAATTTTGTTTGTTTTGAAACACTCTGCGCTCAAATCAGCTCTAAATTACTCCAAAATACCCTGACATAACTCTCAGGATGTTTCATAATAGGAAACAAGTGCTCAAAGCTTGATAAAGCTGTCTTTAATTACTGAAATCGGGCCATGTTTACAACAATTTTCGGTTCGCTACACATGAGATAGCGATTAGAAATGTAGGCCTACTGCACAAGCATAGTGTATAATGTACACAATACATGATGTATGTAGCCTGTAGCTAGCTGTAGGCCTGGCTGTATATTTGTTGAATTAATTACTTTTAATGATATCAACACTGATTCTAGTAGACTAGGTTTAAATAAGATCTAATTCTGTCTCTGTTAGGAATAATAAAACAGCGTTATAACGTGTTAGTTAATTGGTGGTGTGCATTTCATTTGCATTGGCTATTTATCATTGGTCCAATCACTACGTTTTTGGAATGTTGTGCATATTGTTGCCGGTGGGATCAACCAGTGCTAGCCACAACAAACCAGTAGTAAACAAAAGACTGCATGGTTGCATACCATGTGTTCTTTTGTTTGTTGTGCCTATCTAGGTTTGTTGTGGCTAGCAATGGCTTCCTTCGCCTGCCGTGAAGTCATCTATTTTATAGGATATGTTTCTTTTGTTTGATAGGTTGGGAGTAAGTTGTTCATTGGTGGAACTGGAAAGGCAATAATACGGTAGGTATGCTACCAGCCCTACTGAAATACATTGGCATGAATTCTGACCCAAATACTAGATAAGCAGTTGAGTAAGCGACCTTAAATTCCTGTGGTATGAATGATGTCCTAGGGTGAAGGAGGTGCTGCTTGTTTTTTATGTCGCTGACAAAGTCCAATGTATGGCCGTCATCTTGAATTATATGTTCACTAAAGGCCTTACCAATTTAATCATTCCGCCTATAAGTTCTGATTAATCAGTTTCAGGGCCTGCATTAATTACCTAAGATCTATCTATACAAGCTTTTATGGATTCCACCCTTAAGCTCAAATAAATAAGTATGCAAATTATTTAAAGTGGTAGTAATCAATAGTAATGACTGACAGTAATAACTAGTGATAACTAAAAAAACAAGAGTAATTAATAATTAGAAATTGTTAAATGCTTTTACAAAACCTATTCTGATATTTTCAGCTGCTAAGAAAATGAAAGCAAATACCACTACCATCACCGTCCAAGTCGTCTAAAACAAAGTTAGTAAAAGGTAAATTTACACACAACTGCATTACTTTCATTTCTACAACTCGGTATATTACTACTATAAGAACAATTCGGCTAAGCAGGTAGATTCTCAAAATACTCTGGAGTTTTTCAGGCGCAAGTACAACTATATAAATTGAGATTTTAAAGCATGTACTTATACATTTTATCAAACCATCTAACCTTTCAGCACCAACCACAACCACACAAACATCTGATGCAAAGAAGAAAATGGTCTTCACGCCAGAGAAAAAGGCACCAACTACAGAACAAACATCTCATCCCACATGTCCCAAGAAAAAGATAGTCTTCACGCCAGACAAAATGAAGAAAAGATTAGGTAATATGGGGTACATTCTGTCATTAGTTTCATACAGTCATCCGAACTGTCCACGACACTGACAAACGGAAGGAAATGGCCATTGCTGCAACGCGCATGTGTAGCGCCAAAACGTCTTGTTCAAACTCATTTTGTATTCACACACAGATCTAAAGCATCGGGGCTAGACTCTTTGTACACATACAGATCGTAGAACAGTTAAAAATGCGTTTTTGTCCAGACGTGCAGGAATCGCATGTGTGTGAATAGCTAAGCCATTGGGACTGACTTAAATGTTTTCGCATGATGCCAAACTGTTTTAATGCTGCAGTGTTAACACAGCTATAGAGTCTTACCTGGAGTTAACAGGTTCAACAATTTCCCAAAGTTTAATATTTTATAAAACAACCTTTTAAGCTCAGCTGACAAAGTCAGCGAAGCTGGTCATATTACTAAGGGAATGGTGTCTGTCCTTCCTGCCATCCTTCCTTCCATATCAATTTTGGGCATTTTGTAACCGTAAGACCTAGGCACTTTGTTGACGCTGCTAAATTAGGAGTAGCCCAAGGGGAACTCAGAAACCAAAAATCAGCGCGATCCGACCTACATTCGGCGAATGAGGTCATCGGGAAGTTTAAACTTCTTTCCTTTATACCTCGGTCCACAGAGGAAATATTGTTTTCAAATCTGGCCGAATTATTTTTAATAATTTTTCATTTCGACTTGTAATGGAATTAGTTTAGTGGCAGGCACATTTGACAGATTTTTTGACGATTCAAAAGCCTGGGTTATGACGTATAGTTGCGCAGTTGTATTCTGCACATTGAATTGGCCAGGGAACCAGGCTATATTTCAGCATACCCACTGTGACCAGTCTAAAGATGGAAGATTGATTTTGCAACAAGTAACCAATTTTCTGCCAAAAAGTTGTCAAGTAGGCGATATTATCACTAGTTCCTTTCAGTGGGTAATCATAAGGTCTTAAGGGAATACTTTCAGAAATTAGTTCATGAAAATTTGGCCACAATTCTGTGAAAACGATATCGGAAGTGCACGCTCTGTTCGCGATGTATTTTGAATTCCCACAGTATGTGCAGTGAATCGGCATGATTCTGTTTGCATATTAGTTTTTAGTACTACGATTCTTACATGAGTAAAAAGTAGACGTTTTAAGCAACACAATAATGTTACTCCCATAAAAATTGATTGCAGATTGATGGAGCTGCGGCATTCTGTTCGGCAATTGGCAGCGCTGATAAAATACATTGCATGCTAATGCATGCCAAATGGCACACTTTAAAAAGCGCTCATTGCACAACGTAGGGAATCACCAGTAATGACGTCATCGCTGGTCTAAATCTTCTATATAATAATATTAGAAGGGGGACAAATAAAGTCACACTTAGAGGCGTTGGATACCCTGATGCAACATCTTGGTTTTATTCAAAAATTTGCTTCAGCGGAGCAGTAATGAGGGATTTTGAATCGGACACTGTCAATTCTCCTTACCACTCACAGAAGCCAAGCCATTACTGTTAACTTATGCAGGGGCTTAATCAATTACCTGCACTCCCTGTGGGGTGAATAACATTACCTTTTGAACAGCTGGCTGTAGGGGGGATGATTGGAACAGCCGGTATACCTGCTGACCTGCTGAACCCCGATTAATGTTATTTTCAATCCACGATTGCAGGTCACCTGATTTTCGAGATTTCGCGGGAAATTGTAAACAAACGCATGTGTGCAGTTCAAATGTAAACAAAAATGTATTTTTGGTACTTTTGGTTGCTGGACTTGGGTTTTCCCGCAGTTAGGAGCTGGGGTCAAATTGGTGGTCTATTGTTTATGGGTGCTGTTTTAGTCAGAGGTAGCCCTTGATTATGAAGGGATTTTCAAATTAAGGTGACCATGGTCTTTTTATGTGCTCACCACAGCTTTCAATACTTGATGTATCTGAAGAGGCGCGCGGAACCTGACATGGACTTACCAAGGAGCTGCTCACGGTGCTGAACCGCTAGCTTGCCTGTCGACTAAGTGCCTTTTTGGCCGAGACATTGCTACATGTAGGAGGAGCACGCATTTTAAAGTTATAGTAGTGATAGTACAGTTTTCCTCGAGCCATTTGGAAGCCGACATGTGAAGGCCTATCTGGGTTCTTCTTCTTCTCTGTATAAAAAGGGGCATATTGCTGACTAAGGAACAAGGCATATTGTCATTGCCTCATCATCTCTATCAGACCAATTGATATACTTTTATATGCACGCATACATCACGCCATTGCAGGGTCCGAGTCTGTAGACAATTGGTTTGATTAATTTGTCTCTTCGATATTGCTCCTTTATTGCATTAGATTTTCATCGCAATTGAATCTATTCAAGATATAGCCAATTTGAACCTGTCTGCGCCAAGGATAGATTGGTTCCCGATCGACTCACTAGGGATACGCAGTAGAGCACTATGTCATGAAAAACGACCCTTTGTATTGTAAATTCCAATCACCTGCAGGACAGGTCAATTTCTCTCAATAAAATTAATTTTGTTGACTCCTGTAATCTCTACCTTATTAAAAAAAAAGACAGTGGTGTTAGTCCCAAACTGGTCATTTCTATTTATTTTGACCTCTGTTAAATCAGGATACCTCTCAATTACAGACAGCATTTTGTATCCTTGTGCTATACAACCCAGCCTGGACATACCACAGTTGCTCATGGAGAAGTCTCATCCTCTCTGACACTTCTTTTCTGTAAAGCTACCGATACAACATACTGAAGTAGGGATATCTTTCATTGCCTCCTGTAATATTTACATACCATGGATGATTAGTTCATTCATATTTCATCCAGCTGGCAGCTCTGCATTGGAAATTTTAGTTGTATAACGTGTTCTCTTGACCTTCAAACAGTAGTATAAAGCCGATATTTACTACTTTACACCCTCAGTCCTATGTTATTAGGTCATCCAGCTGAGCGCCAGGCCCTTGGGCCTCTTGTTTTCTTATTTCAGCGACACCAACAAAGACAACCTCACCACAGCCTGTACTGTCAACCAACGCACTCACTGGTTATGTCCATGATGTATTGACCCAACCCAAACACCTGACGTTCAAATTACAAACCGCTCAAAAAACATACCAACATGTTATCACGTTCTCACCTGAGCAATTTAAAGAAACACTATTCAAAAACATGGGGAACAGATTCCCCATTGAGATCAGAAACTAGGGATTTATTCAGTCCAAAATTTCAAAAGAAAGAGATATAAAATTAACAACAAAAAGGGAAATTATTTCACTACCAAACCAACTCGCATTCCCCTACGAACCACCATCTGCTGTAATTACTTCAATCAGCAATGTTCCAACTTGCCTATTCATCAAAAGATCAATATTGAAATATGGTTCTCACACAGGATGACAATACTGAGACAAAAAATACATTATCAGGGTCCATGCCACTTATGAACAAATATGTTTCTGATGTTACTGGACTAATCAAATTAACATCATGGGGTGACCACATTCATTCTCTTGTTGTTGGAAAGAGCTACAAACTAACCAATGTGTCTGTAAAAAGCTTCAATGAAGAGACAAGTCTATCAACATCTTCACAAACCACCATAGCTCCCATTGCTCAATTAACCCATTACATAAAAATGGAGACTAACACTATTAATGCGGAGCTTGTGGCAGTTGACATAACAAGACATTACAAGTCTACCTCATGTTCAACCCTCAATGATCATCTTGATTCGGAATATGGGCGATGCTCACACTGTCATTGCCAGCAGAAAATACTGAAAGCAGAGAGAATGTACAGGGGCAAAGCCACATTTATTGATGAAAGTAAACTGTGCCATAAATTATCATTCAGCCAACAGTGTATTTCAGACATAGCAGATGCGATCAAGGCTGCAGAAAATTCAGAACCACAATCTGGTTACTCTCTGTCGGCAGAGGATATTGAATCCTTTTTGGCTCACAGTTAGGCTGGGTTCACATAGAACTATACTATTCGGGTATTCGGTGCACGTTTTGCCAGGGCACGCGGGTACCTGAAATCGAACAAGGAAATTTCACAATACCGGGTCACATAAGAGGGCACTATTCGAAGAGGTCGTATACCTGCGTATAGTATAGTATAGTGGGAATCGTGCGCGTTCGATTTTCGTGCAGCGTATACCACCCTGTTCAGAAGTGACCAGAGGAATTGGTAAGAACATGCATTTTAATGTTATCTATCACAATTATTAAACGATTTATTGCATACTATAGGAGTTAGGAACAATAGTACTCATTTTTACTCATTTTATTGCAATTTCTAAGTACAGGCCTTCATTACATGTTTTATTACTAATCAACTAAATGATTCTTTTAATTAACATATAGCGAACTTGTTTCTTTCTTTGGTCTTTGTGCCTGGTCAGCTTCATCCTCGGCTAAGAGGAGAAGAGCCAAATCTTCTTCGACTGAACTGTCCATCTGATCGGCGCCAAAAGACGGAATACCGCACGCATGCTACCCTATGTGACTCGCCGTGCCCGTATAGCGTATAGCGAATACCGAATAGCGTATATCGAATAGCGTATACCGAATACCGTATAGTTCTATGTGAACCCAGCCTTAGGGGAGTCTATACGATAGCCCTGTGTCCGTCGTCGTCTTCGTCCGTCGTCGTCCGTATCCTGTGTGGCACGTTTCTTAACCGCTTGTGCTATGAACTTGAAACTTTGTACACATTATGACCTAGGTCACATGACCTCTGACAGCCAATTTTGGTCCGGTCTGATTCTTCACCTGGCCACCAGTGGACTAAAACCAAAAACTTTAAAAATGCGATAACTCGTTTATTACTGATTTGTTTTTGCTAAAAATTTTATGGTGGGTACCCCTAGCCAGGATACATCACATATCATACGGGTTTTTGATTTGACGTACTTGTCAAGGTCACAGAGGTCAAAATCTAAAATTTTGCCGATAGTGGCACGTTTTGTCTTTATTCGTCCTATAGTCTTTAAAACACCTGTTACATAGCTCTACATGTTGACAAAAAATCAGGTCGATGTGGCGTAGTTTTCAAGGTCACAGAGGTCAAATGGTGTGAATTGGCCGTTTGTGTGTAAATTTGGCACGTTTCTTAACCACTAAAGCTATGGGACCCAATTCACTAAAGCCACGCAAGGCTTGCGTGCCCGCAAAGTCTCTCGCATGTCACACTTAGCGATTTGCGTGGTATTCATGAAGCACTGGCAAACTGCGCTAACGCGCAAGCTCCTCGTAACTTGGTCAATATTTGCGGGACCTCCAGATTGTCCCACAACGCTTGCGTGGTATCTTATCCTTGCAGAAATGGCTGTGCTGGCGATTGTGGAGGATGCAAATCGACATGCTCTTCGCAGGGAACGTCTTTTTGTGGACAGAATTGATGACCTCCAGCGTTTTGACGATGTCCGCCTCATCAAGAGATACAGAATGCTGAGGCACGTCATTCTGGAGGTTCTCCATTTAATTGAGGAAGACATAGCACCAGTAACAACTCGATCCAGAGCAATCCCAGCATCGATTCAACTGCTCTGTGCTCTCCGATACTTCGCTACGGGACGTTTTCAGACCGACAGTGGAGATCTTTGCGGAATCAGCCAACCCAGTGTTTCCAGGATCGTTAACAGTTTGTCTGGAGCATTGGAACGTGTTGCCCCTCATATCATATCTTTTCCAAGGGGTCATTACCAGGATGCGGTAAAGGAAGGATTCTACCGGCCGCGCCACAGGATTCCGAACGTCATTGGCTGCGTGGATGGTAGCTTAGTTCCAATTAAGTCACCACATGAACATGAAGATGCATACGTTTGCCGAAAGCAGTTTCATGCAATCAATGTTCAAGGCATTTGTGACCATGAAATGAAGTTCATCAATGTAGTTGTTCGCTGGTCTGGCGCTACGCACGACGCATAAATATGGAATAATTGTCAATTGAGTCGGGAATTCGAGAACCACCCTGAAAATGAAGGTTATCTCCTTGGAGATTCGGCTTACCCACTGCACCCGTGGCTGATGACGCCAATCAGAAATCCCCAAGATGAAGGAGAGGTTCGATTTAATGCTCACCATCGAAGGGCCAGGCAGAAGATTGAGGCGACATTTGAACGATGGAAGATGAGGTGGCTGTGTCTTCACAGAGATGGTGAGTAAACATGGTAAAACTTAAATATGGCTTACTCGATTCTGCGGGCAAACCAATCTTTTGTAACGACAATACTAGATTGTCAACCCATACTCACTTTACTCTTGGAGGAATATACTTTCCAAATGATATATACTTGTAGAGTATAATTCATCTAAGCTTTGCTCTTACAGGTGGTGCTATATATCGTACGCCAGATCGGTGTTGCAAGGTGATCATCGCCTGTGCTGTGTTGCATAATATATGTGAGGAGCACGGCCTTCCCATTCCCGAGGATGTCCGAGTAAACGACGACAACCCAGATGAAGACGTGAATCCGCCCATCATGCCAGATGATGTCAATGGAGAAAGAGTTCGAGCGGGAATCGTCCGAGATCATTTCTGGGCTTAGTATGCCCTCACTTGTATTGCGATTCGCTATACTGCAGTGGTACAAAAAAATTTATGGCGGACGAGCACTAGGCCTTCAGCTTCAAAAACGGATACCGATTTTTAACGGACCCCGTGTGCTACTGAACGTCACGTTAAAGGAATGTATACGTATATTGTTCTACAATTACTAAACTGTTTATTTACCCTTTATTGACAGGTCTTACACAATTTAACAATCAAAGTGACAATTACTCCGGATATAGTCATATATCCGCCTTGGGACGAATCATTACATGTAACGGTATCCAGATGTATACATCTATACGACTTTCATCAACTTGTTAGAGATAAACGTTCATGACATTAGCGGCCTCGTAAGCTCAACGAGACTGTCTTGTATACCTCAAAGAACTATGGTTATAAAAAGTGAGAATTATGCAGCCTAATGCCAATTCTTCCGTACCCACAAAAATGGTTTTTTTATTCTTGCCAGAATTCATTAAAATCAAGATATTTCCGATATAAACAAAACTTGTCTCAACTCGCTAAGACATTCGTGCTAGTAATGGTACAACCTTATTCGGCCTAAACACATTCAGAACATACATTACCTGTACATGTATTACGATATTGTAAGATGCAAATTATGCAGTAAAAGTTCAATAAAACTTACAAAATGTATTACTGACTAACTTTCATCATGAATGATCTAGAATTCGAAAAGAAATACCAGTTATGAGGATCATAATCACTGCAGCAATGCTTATACCAAGCATCAAAGTCGCAATACATCGGATTATGATTGATCTACAATTAAGAGATGTGATCAAATATGTTCTGGCGACCTGTCGGAGGCATCTCGCGCTCCGACAATGGTACTACGCTCTGCAATTCCGTGTACCTGGAACCTCCGTCAGATTTTTCTTGATGAAGAATGACAAGTGTTTCAAGTAGAGTGGCGATCCTTGATGTATTCCGGGCCCGATTCCTGTCAAGCTCGAGTCGTTCTTTATCAATCTCAAGCCGTTCCTGCTCGACTTTGAGAAGTTGGTCTTGCACAGACGAACTGGTGGAAGAAAGCAAGGGCGAGACTCTGCGCAACGGGGTCGATCCAGGGGAAGTTGCAGTGGCCTGCAGTGATGATGATCTACTGTCATGACTGGTCGCGCATGTTGATGGGGATGGTGACAGCTTTCGCTTTCGAGGCGGTACCCTGGGTTGGTGAGAGGATAGGGATGCACTGGTATCCCACGAAGATCCAACATCGTCAAACCCGGTTCCTTCATCATATGAAGAGAAAGTCTTCGTGTGATCATCATCAAAAGTGGAGTTCATGTATTCATCATCGACCGGATAGTCAACGTCGTTAGCAGTGGCAGATGCTTCTCCTGCGGTAGGTCTCGTGGTTGCCATTGTCTGCAAAGCATCCAAGGAGTTTGATCATAATCGCATACAGTCAAGTTCAGCTTTAGTTTAAAGTTGAATATGCATCAACATTATAGCCACTGGTATAGGCGAAACAATATTTATTGTGATCTGGAGAGTCGCCCCACCAAGACATGCCATGGCTTTGCTTTCCCATTATAAGAATTCATTTTCCAAGTCAAAAGACCCCGGCTCATTTTGGTGAAACTCTTAGTGAAATCGATTAAAAAAACAAGTCCATAAAATGTGCTGCATAACGCTGTTGTACAATAGAAAAGGCCCGGGATTCTCAAAGCTGGTATACCGGCTTCTGGCCGGGGTTCAAAGGGTTAATATAACAGAGTAAAACATAACGCATGCGTAGGCCTACCTTCAGCTGTTTAGGTCTCGGTTGATCATGATATACAGCTGTGTCAGCCGTGTCTATCCCCCTTCTATACCATGGATCCTGGTATTGCCCAGGATGCCGATGATGCGGTTGTCGGCATCCGTCATCGCCGGTGTCTGGGTGGTTTCGGTTTCAAGCGGCACGTTTCCAGTTTTCTCGGCTTGTATCCGCTTTTGGCAAGCCTTTTTCTTTGTTCTTGTCTTGAGGTCTTCCCACTTTTTTTAAATTTCCTCGGTAGTGCGTGAACACGGCGAGATTGAATTGATCCGGAAAGAGATATTTTTCCAGATACCATTCTTCCTCTGCATGGTCACCAAATCATTGAACTTTGAGCTGAGGATGGTCCAATTTATTTCAACCGATTCTACCAACTTCTCCACCTCTTTGGGAGTGAAATTTGGCTTTCGTGTCTTCTTCTGATCATCCATTATGCGTGTGTAATAGACAAATGCGGAATGATTACATGGAATGCATTCCTCGATACGAGATGCGCTACACAGGTGCGGGACGCAATTTGCGCTAGCGTTGTGACATGGTTGCGTTAGCTTTATGAATATCACGCAACGCAAACTAAAAGTTCCCGCAACCTCCACGCAAACGCAAATTGCGTTGACGCTTCTGCGCGGGCTTAGTGAATTGGCTCCATGAACTTTAAACTTGGTACACATGACCCCCTAGGTCAGATGACACTGATTTTCGGTCCGGTCTGATTCTTAACTTGGCCACCAGGGGGCAAAAACCAAAAAATTTAATCGTGCCATATCTCGCTTATTACTGATTAGCTTTTGGTAAAAATTTTATGGTAGATACTCCTAGCAAGGATACATCACTTTATGATACGGGTTTTGATTTGACGTACTTGTCAAGGTCACAGAGGTCAAATTGCGTAAATTGGCCATTTGAGCGTAACTGTGGAACGTTTGTTAACCCCCAAGGCTATGAACTTGAAACTTTCAGACCTGCCTACCCTACCTTGGCTCAATGTGTAATCATGACCAAAAAAATGTGTAAAATCAAGGAACTATGTGTAATGTTGAAATAGTAAGCATAAACAATTTTTAAAAAAGAGTAAAATTCGAACCTAAATGTGTAATTTTATTTTATGTCAATTACCGTGAATGATACACCATACATGTACACAAGTTACTGAATGGAGCCTTATTGCTGACCCTTTTGTAAGCAAAATCGATGGGGTGAGAAATCCCCTTCATCATTATTGTCTCTGAACAATGTCTATTGTCGAGAGACAATAATAATAATAATGTATAACTTGTTTTAACATAAACATGACTGAACAGTTACTAGCAGTCTTGAACAATGTCTATAACTTGTTTTAACATAAACATGACTGAACAGTTACTAGCAGTCTTGAACAATGTCTATTGTCTCTGAACAATGTCTATAACTTGTTTTAACATAAACATGACTGAACAGTTACTAGCAGTCTTGAACAATGTCTATTGTCTCTGAACAATGTCTATAACTTGTTTTAACATAAACATGACTGAACAGTTACTAGCAGTCTTGAACAATGTCTATTGTCTCTGAACAATGTCTATAACTTGTTTTAACATAAACATGACTGAACAGTTACTAGCAGTCTTGAACAATGTCTATTGTCTCTGAACAATGTCTATAACTTGTTTTAACATAAACATGACTGAACAGTTACTAGCAGTCTTGAACAATGTCTATTGTCTCTGAACAATGTCTATAACTTGTTTTAACATAAACATGACTGAACAGTTACTAGCAGTCTTGAACAATGTCTATTGTCTCTGAACAATGTCTATAACTTGTTTTAACATAAACATGACTGAACAGTTACTAGCAGTCTTGAACACATTTTCCTAATGGTAGGCTACTTCAGGCTTTTATAATAAGCAGACTTGATCTTCTTCAATCTATCACTCGAGTAGTCACTCCTACCACCATTGAGCAATCTCCCCTTGACCACCATCAATGCATCAAGGGTATTTGACCCCATTGATGCTCTCTGGTCCGTTTTGTTCTTACGGACGCAACTGAAGATCCGTTCACAGCTTGCATTGGCATGTGGGATGGTACATATACCAAGCATGACTTGTGCGAGGTTCTTGTAAGTGAAATGCCCAGTAGAATCCTTCACTTGGCCAATGGCGGACCAGGTTGCATCAATCCTGTCTTTCTTATGGGGTTGCACATCTAAGCTCTGGTAATCTGCAAATTCCAACTCCAATGTTTCTCTTGAAACACCTGAAATAATAAGAATTGCACAAACAATGAAGTTATTTAACTATTAAAGGAACAATTAAAGTTCAGGGATGCCTGTAAAAGAATTGTCTGAAAGGAAACACCAGCACTGAAATTGCAAGACAAAGTCAATTACATTATACCAAACATAAGATCAATCAGTGATCAAAGTAGATTAATTTTATCGGCATGTAGGTATATATAAAAAAAATAGCTCGGCCCCTCAGGTTGCCTTGATCATTTGTTGAAACATGATGATGACCTACCTTCAGGGAGAAGACAAGGGAATCTTTTGATGAAGTACAGGAGGTCAGTAGATGTGGCACCATTGAGACGTAAATCAACATCAACTACTTCAGCATGCCTTAAGAGTTCTTCGTCAAGGTGAAGCTTCTCCTTTATATAGCGACAACCTTCCAGAAAGCATTGTCTGGCGGTGGCGTAAAATTCCTTGATGCGGGAATCCCTCAGACGGTTTTCAGCTTTCCTGGCAATGGCTTCCCTGGCATTATCACCAATGATCAGATCGTTATCCAGCTTTTGCCCAACTCCATTTGCAAGTGACACCCCAGTAGCTGTTCTCCCATTCAATGCTCCTGGCAACTTAAACCTGATCAGAAGGTCCCGGAGCAGTTTATGGAGAGTTCTCCGTAGGACATGGATAAGAGGAGCCTCGGACTGAAGTGTCTCATTTGTCTTATTGAAAACCGCAAGCACATTCTCCAGGAACATACAATATAGTTTATTGGTAGGCGAGCGATAGAACCTGTACATACGCCCAACCCTTGTCTCAGGCTGCTCTTTGCCAGCAGACTTGGTCTCAGCATCAGCAGCATCTTTGAACAAGCTATATAGTGCTTCCCAATTTTCTAGGATGCGATCAACACACCGGCTTACACTAAGCCATCTAGTAGAGACATGCTTGAGAATCTTAGTATGTCGTCCAACATCATAGAGTTTCTGGTAAGTGTCCAATGCAATGAGTCTGTTGCTTGATTTATCCAAATAGAAAAACGTGTCTGTAAGCACTTCATCAACCTTGAACGGCAGGGCAGCGGCGAATTTTTCTGCTGCGTGATGTATTAAATGACAGGGACATCCAGAAAGAAATATGTCACTGTTCTTCTCTACCATAAAGGCAAATACGCCCTTTCGGTTACCAACCATTACATTGGCATTATCTGTGCCAAATGCCAAGCAATTTGACCAAGGGATAGGCTCATCCTCATCTTTCATTTCAGCATCCAACAGGTTGAAGATGTTTTTGCCTGAAATTACAAAATATATAATAACTCCTTTTTATGTATGAAAGGATTCCTGCAACTTGGCCAATTAGAATCTGCTGTGATACAAAATGGCAGGGTCTCCGCCAGAGGGTAAACAGGGTAAACAACCCGTACCCTCAAAAAAGTTTAGGGTAGGCCTACACATAGAATTGAACAAAATATAATTATTTTGCATTATAGACCTAGAAATGTGTTGACCAGATATTTAATAGCTAGAAATATCAGTTCTAGTTGATATTTGTGATGAAAATCACCTGGAAAACACATAAAAGGTCTAAAATGAAAAATAAAAAATGTTGAGAAAAAAAAATTTGAAATTTTTTTTTTGGGGGGGAGGCGTACCCTCAAAAAAAATCCTGGCGGAAACCCTGAATGGGAGGTAGCCTAGACCGTCACGTATTATAGGTATCATACTGTATATCAGGTAACAGTTATCAATTACAATTACAATTATTTTATTGCACTAAAGTGTACAGAGACAGTATGGCATTTAAAAAGAAAACATACAAAAATATAAGATTACAATACAATGAAAGTTAGTAGAAACATACAAATGAAGTGAGTAAGCAGAGTCAATACTACTACTATATCAATCATTAACCTCAAATGAGATATAGGCCTATATGTGAAGGCTACACCAATACAAGACTGATAAGGAAGGATAGAGCTTACCTGTAGCTGGCACCCCTTCTAGAACAGGTACTGACAGTAGTTGAACCGTAACACCATCCTCAATCGAAGAGCTGCTGACCACCACTGGAAACTGTTTTTCCTTTTGGTCATTGGACCCATCTGTGGCTATCGAGAACGCCCCAGTCTTCATCTTCTCCTTCATCTCGTCTTTAATCTCTGCAGCCATGTGTTTTACAATAGCAGTTGTCTTCGACCGGCCACAACCATACAATTTAGCAATTTTGGAGTCCGGAAACGCTTCCTTAACCACCTTGGTAAACTCATCGGCCGCCGTCAGCGGCAGATTCATCTTGACGATGAATTCAGTCATTATTGTCTCTGCTTTGACAACTTGAAGGTCAAGTGCTTCGTTGCGTTGGTGGAAGAAATCCCCCACATTGTGGGTATTCTTTGCAGCCTTCATCATATCAGTGTGCTTTTTACCTTTTTGGTGACGCTCAATATCATATGAACCCGAATGGGCAATCGAAAAATCAGATTTGCAGTACGAGCATCGTGCATACTTCTTCCCCCTGTCACTTGCAGAGATGCCCGGAAAATCGCAGTATTTGTTGTTGAACCGCTGACCTGTGGGTTTCTTCTTTGCAGCACGTTGAGGCCCAGCATCATCATCATCAATCATAACACTGTCATCATCCGACATGTCGCTCCTGTCATCGTCGACATCGAAGCTAGAAACCGCAGCTGGCGCCTTCCTCTTCTTGGCAGACGACATGTTTCCATTCACTGTCTACCCGTCTGCTGACCTCGTTCCACGCGCCATCTGTTATGCATTACGGGACGTGTGATATTTAGGACGTCAGCAGATCTTCCAGCCGCTAAGGTTGATATTAGTTTACTTTTTTAACACAGCGCGGCGCTCGAGTGCTTCTAAAATGTTGCATAAATTACTGAGTGACATGTGCGGCCGGCCGGCGTTGCGTTTGGTACGGGGCCTTACTTTGATTCCAAGGGCCGAACTCATTTTTGAAATAATATTTCAAAACGGGCAGAAACATAACATTATCTTATTAGGATTATATAAATAAATGAACAAAGACAGCAACAATAGATCTTTATTTACAAGGCTACAATGTGTAATGGTTTTTTTTAAAAGTCGTATTTTGGAAATGCTTAGGGGCGTAAAATCAGAGTGCTATGCGTAATGTGTAAAATCGGCACTCAAATCGTATTTATTACGCCAAAAACGTAAGGGTAGGCAGCCCTGAACTTTGTACAAAGGACCTCTAGGTCAGCTGACCTCTGACCCTGATTTCAGTCCGGTCTGATTCTCGACTTGGCCACCAGGGAGCCAAAAGTGAAAACCTAGAAAGTGTGATATTTTTATGGTAGGTTCTCCTAGCAAGGATACATCACTTATCGTATGAGTTTTCGATTTGACCTGCTTTTCAAGGTCACATAGGTCAAATGGCGTAAATTGGTCGTTTGATTGTAACTATGGCACGTTTCTTTACTACTAAAGCTATGAACTTGAAATTTGGTACACATGACCTGCGTCATGTTACCTCGGACAGCGAATTTCGATCTGATCTGGTACTCAACTTGGCCACCAGGAGGCCAAAACTAAAATAGGTAAAAAGTGCAATATCTCGTTTATTAGTGACTTGTTTTTGATGATATTCTTATGGTTCTTACTCCAAGCAACGATACATCACATGTCATACCGACTTTGGTTTGACCTATGTACTATACATGAACAATGTTTCTTAACCTGGATGAATTCCAAAGCACCAAATATCTATACAGTGAGCACAATGGCCCCTGGCCGTTTCATTACTGGAATACAACAGCAATTTTGAAGTTGTCTTTTTCAAAACAACTGCAACAATTATCTCCTGCACTCCCTGTGAGTAATTCCTGTGAGAGACCAATAGTCATTACAAACCTACATATTTTACATATATATTAATATACTCTAGAATCTTGGCTATAAGACCAGCGAGCTCAAGGCCTACACTCAAACCACACATGCATTTACTGCAAACATCGCCAATCGAAATTATGCACAATAGGCTACCCTTATATTCAATTTTATAGTTTTACACCAAGTCTAGTGAATCTCCTTTGTCTGGTTTTATAGCCAAAATTCTAGAGTAAGTTTGTCTCAAGTATACAAAAATATAATTAACTGTGATTTTCAATGAATGTACATATATATGATTATTAATCACTTGCTGGACAAGAATAATCAGTACATACCTACATATTTTTCATAAGTTTATTGTATACACTGTACTTGCCTATTTTTGCATTTATAATAAAATTCCATTCAAAAAATTATGTCTTCTCCACTGTCTTACCACCTCTAGCATTTGATCCACCCCTGTTTTATATTTTAACATCTACCTACAAAACATTATGTAGGTATATAGTCCCTCCTAGTCTTTATTGGGTGAGTTCACATTTGATGGTGTGTTATGATTGAGGAATCTGTTACCGCTTTCAACTCCTGGCCAAAGTGTAAATGATACAAAATAATATCACAAAAATGAAAACTTCTTATCATGAATTTAATGTCTGTTATGTATTTTTGCATCAACTAATTGCACCAGGCATTGAAAAGCACTAACAGATTCCTCAATCATAACACACCACCAAATGTGAACTTGCCCATTCTCTATAGACCACACAGGTATTGCATTATATGCAATAAGATATGCTTGTGTACAATGAATATATGATGCAGAATAAAAAATCTGAGATCAATCAAGTCAAAAATTCCGTGTTAAAGTGCCTAACAGTCCATATTAGTCGTAGTTCCACCTATCATAAAACCCCGTGTTTTTTCAAGACCCGTGTCTTCGCCGTGTGTCAAAAAACCCGGGGCGCACTTACACCTATCAGTGGTGTTAGATAATGGTTAATAGCCCCGGCGACAGGTGCGCTGTAGGTAGGGAGCTCTCCTGTGTTTCTTTCCCGTTGGAGGGGAATTTCGCGTGCGCAATACCGAGGCAACTACACCGCGCTATCTGTCGCCGGGTCTTAGAACTTGCAATTGCCGGGACTATTCAGATTCCACCTATCAAAAAACCTGTGTTGAACACGGGTCTAAATTAGCCCCCGATTAGCCCCATCGAGCTAATAGACACAGGGATTTGACACACGGGTCTATTTAGACACGGCAATTCATAGGTGTAAGCGCAAAAGACTCGGGGATTTGATAGGTGGAAGTACGACTATTATCTATCCCTGTTGTTTCTTCTTCCAAAATACCTTCCACCAGAACCGTGTTATAACATCACAAAACTTGATGCTACATGTATTTTGCCAAATAAACTGCAACATGTACATCACTTCCCATACAATATATAACCAAAATCCCTTACTCGAACTTTACAAATTGTTTACGAACGACAATTGACAATCAGCACCCTCTGGTATAAAGATCTCCCAACTCGTCTCAAATCCAGTCAGGGACATATGCCACGCTGTGCGTTGCTCTTGTTTGAATTGGGAGGGGGCTAAACAAAAAAAGAGGGGGGTGACATACGGGTTTGTTAAAGTAAGTTTTTTGGAGAAACCGGTCACAATGACAGCACACCGTGCGATGTTTTTATGTGAGAATGATGAATTGCAATTCAAAACTAGCGCAGGTTATCATATAAGTCATCTGTGTCATAATCCTCTGTGCGTGAAAGTCGAGCACTTAACAATAGAAAGAGGAAGGGTCAATCAAAGTAGAAAAAGGTGCAATGCCAAGAAGTTTGTGCAGGCCATGGCAACCGGCCTAAATGCATTTTTCCTGGTAAGCTATGTGTTGAAGTTGAAAGAGAATATCATTATATTGAATTGACATTTGAAAGTTTTCTTACCGTGATGGCAACCTCTTGGTTGTCTTGATGGCTGGTTGGATCTTGGAAGGATCGCCAAAAGTAGGAGTGGTCATAGTGTCTGCTGTTTGGGTCGAGACATTTCCACTCTGGTACAGGCGGTCTGTCTCGTCGTGCAACAGCCTTCCTTCGCAAGTCCGGCATTGTTATCATCACATGTTTGTTGTAGTCACCACCCCTGGTTTTGTTTTTCTTCTTCGTGAAGTAATCTGTTGCCCTGATGTTTTTCAAAACACCAGCTAACTGCTGGTGTCTAGCACTCCGTTTGTACCTGACTGTGTACTGCCTGTTCATTGCAATTCTGTCCAGCACTTTCATTGGGCGGCAACAAGTATCGACTTCGATGTTGAACCACTTTAGTTTCCGTCGCCCGCTCTCGGCTATGTTATGGTTCATTCTGTGAGCTGCTGAATGGAAACGAGGGGTTGAGTTCCTGCTCCTGGTCACAATCTTAGGATCGCTGGCCAACAGACCTCGATTCTTGGACTCGACTCCCTGGGTTGTCACTCTAAGACTCAGCTGTCGCAACGCTCCTTTACTAAGGCATACCTCCAAAACAAGATGTACCAAGTTCTTGTCAATCACTGTCATTTTTAACTTGGGAATCTCGCCGTAAGATGACCATCGTGTTGATTTGTGCCACCAAGAACCAGTTGTGCCTGAGCACAGTGAGAATTCATTCTGTGGACAACCAGTGCAGTCACCACCATAACAGTTCACAACACAGGCAACAGTGTCATACAGGTATCCCATGATCCTGTCGAGATCACCGTTGCAGCGCTTGAATAGAGATTGCAAAATCTTGGATGACCTTACCCTAAGATCATTCAGAAACGTTGTTTTTAACAGTGTTCTCTCCTCTGCAGTACGTCCCGGGAACATACCTTTACTGAATTCAGCTCTATGTCCTGCACGCGTTTGGGCTTGATGCAAATGTATAGAGTCAAGTTGATGCTTCACCGTGAACAAGCCGCCGAAGAGCTTTTTTGTTGCATCAGTTAACCCTTTGAATGAACTGGAATCACCATCTGTAGTCAAATGTTCTACATGTAGGCCCTGTTTCTCAAATGCAACCCCAAGATCATATTCTCTGAATGCATCTGCCTCAGGAAAGTTAGCCGTGCACTTCGAGTGTCGTTCGTCAACGTTTGTGCCAGTGGCACCACATTTAACTTCAAAACCTTTCGCCCGCATTGCAGCCCCTATCCAGCAGAGTTTTGTTTTAACCTCAATGTCAATGATTTTGCGTTCATCTGTCACATTTTCAACACATAATCCAGTCATTGTGCTCCAGTCTTGTTCCTCGAAGTGAGGTGTAAACTATTATAGCGTCCATCAGCTTGGACATTGATTCCTGTGTCGTCCTGATTTCTTAGGCGCAGTATCCTTTTCAAGTTCTCGCGTATGTCTGCCATATCGGCCACATTCATTTTAACTGTTTCTTCACCAACTTTATTTGCCTGCTTTTGCATGATACTCCTACAGGGGGGCGGGATTCCCATTATGCTCAGTATGTAACTCATACTCTCGTTGCCAATCATTGTGTCCTGCAACGCAATCTGTAATGCAACATTTGGAAGAGCGGCTTTTCGTTCGCGCTTGCCAGTGTCTATGTCCTCAAAAAGTTTATACAATTTCGAATCAAAACCACAGTTTTTACACACCATAGTGACTGAACAACATACACCCTGCTTCCGTACCTCTCCATATTTGAATATCGACTGACAGTTCACGTGATATTCGCTATGGGCCCTGTTAACGTCATTGAGCACATCTATCAGTTTGGTTGTCTGAACAACGAAACTCTCGTGATCATGCTCCATGGTCTCATCTGGTATCTCTATCTCATCATCAGTGTCTTCTTACATGTTGACCCGTAGTAAGTTGACATTCTTGGCAGTACGGTTATTTATATCCGGTATGTGTCTTTTGCCGTCGTGTCCCATTGTTGTGACCTGTCCGTACTCCTGGGGCGTGAGTCGTCTCCATGCGGGTTGTAGGCCTACTTCTCGTTCGTCGTCGCTCACCACCTCGACACCTCCACTCCGCACGTGTCCGCTCTTGAACATTGTTCTCATTGCTGCATTCGATGCCCTATGGCGCCTCCTAATACGCCGTGTCTCTATCAACCTCTCCGCCTTTGTCCTCATCTTGTCTTGTGTTGTCTTTTCGTAACTAGTCTTTCTTTGCTTAAAATCGTACTCCTAGGAGATGTCTATTTCGGGATGCTTTCTTCAACAGACTGAAAATACACAAGAAAGGACAAGAGATTACAAAAGGGTGGATGTTGATATGACAATAGCGATGACAATAGCTGTGACAATGGTTGCTGTTGTGGAAGTGTCAGACTTGGATGTGACAGGGAGATAACATATGGGTTAATCTTTTTATCATTTCACACCTTACTAACAAGCCTCCATGCTTATAATGCATCATATATTTGTTGTTTTTCAAATTTCAGACAAAGTTAATATTGTTCGATTTGAAATTTTGACATTTTGAGCATGATACCACTGTCACAACCTTGGAACATCCTTTAAAAAGACAACTTTTTTCCCAAACGGCTAATTTACACCATTTGACCTCTGTGACCTTGAAAAGGAGGTCAAATCAAAAACCCGGAGGATATATGATGCACCTTTGCTAGAAGTACCTACCATATTTTTTTCAAAATTTCCCGACTACTATTAAGGGAGATATTGCATATTTTCACTTTTAACGTTTGGCCCCCTGGTGGCCAAACCATGAAACGAATCGGACCGAAACTTGGTCTCCCAGGTGTCATTACATAAGGGTACATGTGTACCAAGTTTTAACTCAATAGCTCTAACAGTTACGAAACGTGCCCTGCTAACGGACGACGGACGACGGACGACGACGACGACGACGACGACGGACGACGGACGCCACGGTATGGGATAAGCTCACCTCTGCTAAGAGGTGAGCTAATGAGATAGCTGTACCAATGTACAGCTTTTGGCATGTAGATGACGTTAGTCAAATCATATTGTTGCAAAATCCCGTAAGTCCCATCATAAATGCCTACCTTAAACCCAGTTTGTTTGCAAAACCCAGTAAACGCCACCACCATATTGGTGCAGAAACACGTAAGTCCCTGAAAGCCAATCACTGATGAACTGCATGTCACATGACGCACAAAATGGCGGCGCCCCCGTTCGCAAGGCTTTCGCTGTAGAATAGCGGTTTTTTTGTCAATTTCTGCTGAATTTACGCAAAATTAAGTTGAATAAATTGGATTTTAAAAGTTTGGCTTTATGGGAGGCATTGAATTAAATTGTGCAGAAATTTTCTGAGGTACCCAGTACTGATTTCATTCACTTATCACAGCAGGATGGCTTGGCCTCCCAAGTGACGGACAGTCGGTAGTTTCTGGTCTATAGACTCCTGGCAAAAAACACTAACATTCAAAACTATTCACAGACAGGAATTTGCTCTTTTATTAATCCAATTTGAGTACATTGCTAACTGTGTTGTGTTCTGTTACATTTTCATGCATATTCTTCCAGTGATAGGTTTTGCAAACACAGATTTTTTGGACTTACTGAATTTTGCAAAAATAACGCATTTGGACTTACAGAGTTTTGCCGCCAATATCAATCAAAATTGCTTAAAAACTAGTTTTCATAATAAAGGTTAATTTTTGAAATTCTGGCCTTTTGTTTACCAACCAAAACACTATTTGATTACAATGAGAGTAAACCAGTAACCAATGAACCTACTCCCAAACAAAAATTCTTGTTTTAAAACAATAGGGGTATTGTGGACTTACTGGGTTTTGCGCCTGAACCCCTCAATTAGTCTAGAGAGTTACCGTTGTGGTGATACATATGGTATGTGATAAATATTTGTGGAATTTGTGAAATTCGGTTTTCAAACGTGCTGATGATGCAAGCGATCTCGCGTGAATTTTGCAAGTCCTGATATGTCGACCGGGTGTCAAAAATCACTCGCCTAAATTCAATTCAAAGATCGAAAATGATATCTGAACTTAGTTTCAAATAGCCTACGCAATTATCATTTCGGTGATATATAATGCATGCATGTAATAATTGATTAATCTACCTAAAACGTGCAATTAAAACGGCGAAAGATCGTGATAAACACTCTGGTGGCGGTCGCACTAAATAACGACCGGTAGGGCCCGGCGTGTGGCGGAGAAAAAAAGGTAGCACCCGGAGGTTGAAACGGGATTTTTATGCACTTTAAACTGTATATATATGTTGTTTAGATGTATTTCTAACAGTTCTGTAACTTTTATGACCAAGCTTGCACCCAAAGTTGGTAAAATTGATGCTTGTTTATGGACTGCGCTAGCGACCGGAGAATTCGCCGTCGGCCATTTTGGGACGGTCAACAAATCTCTCCATTTACGTTTGTTTACAATTATTTTGAAAGTCACATTATGACATCGTAGTATGAATTCCACTGCAGTTTCCTTACGCAGCAATGCTCATGTTTTTGGTTGGCAATCCTGTACTGTCTGTACACTGCGCTGTGCAGGCTTAGAGTATAACTCAACAGGCCCTCATGATTCATTTGATGGACACTTTATTTGATAGTACCTCATCATTAAGTCCACTAGAACCTGTTCTGTCACATGTCGTAGACGATAGACAATTTTCAAAATGTAGTACACCACTCGCTCACGGCTCACATCATGTGGGCACGGTTGGCTGTTGAGTGTTATGGTTCAGTCTGTGAGACTAATTTAAAGAGGTTACACTTTTATTTTGAATTGGAAAACAACCCCCAGGACTGACTTTTCACTGAGTGATAAGTGTGCCCTTCGAAGGTTAAGTCTCTTTCTGGATTTGCTTCCATAGATGCCTTGTTCAGGATATCATCTGACCGATGCCTGATCAAGCACAGACTGTATCCGGTGGTGTACATTTCCCCGTCTATGTCACCCTTTTTTATTCAGTCAGTGTTAATTTCTCTTCTCTTTTTGGCTCACCGTAGGGGAGTCTATGCAATACCGCAGTGTCTGTCGTCCGTCGGCGTCGTCGTCGTCGTCGTCGTCGTCGTCGTTCGTCGTATCCTAGTTCAAAAACAGTGGCACGTTTTTTAACCGCTAGGCCTATGAACTTAAAACTTTGTACACATGACCCCCTAGGTCAGATGACCCGTGACACTAAATTTCTGTCTGATCTGATTCTCTACTTGGCCACCAATGGGCCAAATGTGGATATCTAAAAAGTGTGATATCTCGCTTATTAGTGACTTGTTTTCGATAAAACTTTTGTGGTAGGTACTCATAGCAAGGATACATCATATAGCTTACGGGTTTTTAATTTGATCCACTTTTCAAGGTCGCAGAGGTCAAATGGCGTGAATTGGCCGTTTGAGTGTAACTATGGCACGTTTCTCAACCACCAAAGCTATGAGCTTGAAACTTGGTACATATAACCCCCTATATCAGATAACCTCTGGTGCTGAATTTCAGCCTGATCTGATTCTTGACTTTGCCACCAGGGGGCCAAAACAGAAAAAGTAAGAAGTGCAATAGCCTGCTTATTAGCAAATTGTTTTTGATGAAATTTTTATGGCAGGGACCCCTAGCAAGGTTACCTCAGATGTTGCACGATTTTTCGGATTTGACCTACTTTTTAAGGTCGCAGAGGTCAAATGGCGTAAATTTGCCGTTTGAGTGTAACTATGGCACGTTTCTCAACCGCAACAGTTATGAACTTGAAACTTTGAACAAGTGACCCCCTAGGTCAGTTGACCTTTTACACTGAATTTTGGTTCGGTCTGATTATTGACTTGGCCACCAGGGGGCCCAAACTCAAAACTCAAAAAGTGTGATTTCTCGCTTATTACTGATTTGTTTTTGATAAAAGTTTCATGGTAGGTACTCCTAGCAAGGATACATCACATATCTTACGGGTTTTTGATTTGACCCACCTTTCAAGTTCACAGAGGTCAAAGTTGAAAACTTTACCATTCTTGGTACGTTTTGTCGTTGTTCAATGTAAAGAGTTTTAATTTTGTGTAATGATGCATCTGAGAAGCCACTATTTGTATGCCAAGTTTCAGCCGGATCGGAATTCAAATATGGCCGAAATTGCATGTTTTGTGGGTTTTTCCTCGTATTGTGGCAATCCAAAGGTCGTGAGTTCAAACCTCGGTCAAGGACAGCAAAAAATATTTTTATTTTTCATCTTTTCCTTTTTTCTTTTCTGAGTTCTATCTTACATTTTCTTCATTTTTTGATTTATTTGGTGCCATAGATTTAATAAGGCGGCCATCTTGGAAATCGTTTTTTGCCGATCGCTGTAGTGTAACGAGTGATGAAATTGTTATGGTCGGGTGGATGTGTCTACATCACATATCACCCTGGTTTGTTATTTGACCTACCTTTCAGGGTCACTGAGGTCAAAGTTAAAAATATATTCACCATTGTCATGGAGTGGCACGTTTCTTCACTATCATTTTCACCTAGACTCTACAAGCTTGGAAGCACAAGTCTCAGATTCACCACTTGGCCAGGGCCGGCTCTGAACTGGTCACAGATGCATGTATAAATTATGAGAGGCCTACATACTGTAGCACTTTCTGTAACTGTCTACCAAAAATACTTACGGTGAGCACAATGGCCCCTGGCCGTTTCATTTTACAGATTAACTGTTGTTGGTTATTGCAAGAGGAGTCGTAGGCACATTTCAAGTCCAGGAAAGCACTTGCTGTTCCCAAATTCAGAGTAAGGTGTGCTTACTCGTTTTACTGCTTTCCATTCCTGGAGAGCGTTATCAAATATCTGCCGCAAGGCAACAAATATCTGCCGCAAGGCGCTTCAATATCTGCCGAAAAGGCATCAAATATCTGCCGCACCAATAAAGTTCATTTTGTTAACCAACTCTTTATCTTCTTCGTTGCCTCATAATAACGGTACCGACACACACTTGACCCTTGCCTTCACCTATCCATTTCAGCTGAGCGCCAGGCCCTTGGGCCTCTTGTTATGTGCTCACCACAGCTTTCAATACTTGAGGTATCTGAAGAGGCGCGCGGAACCTGACATGGCCTTACCCAGGAGCTGCTCACGGTGCTGAACTTCTAGTTTGCCTGTTGACTAAGTGCCTTTTTGGCCGAGACATTGCTATATGTAGGAGGAGCACGCATTTTAAATTTATAGTAGTGATAGTACAGTTGGTTCGAGCCATTTGGAAGCCGACATGTGAAGGCCTATCTGGGTTCTCCTTCTTCTCCGTATAAAAAGGGGCATATTGCTGACAAAGGAACAAGGCATATTGACATTGCCTCATCATCTCTATCGGACCAATTGATATACTTTTATATGCACGCATACATCACGCCATTTCAGGGTCCGAGTCTGTGGACAATTGGTTTGATTAATTTTTCTCTTCGATATTGCTCCTTTATTGCATTAGATTTTCATCGCAATTCAATCTATTCAAGATATAGCCAATTTGAACCTGTCTGCGCCAAGGATAGATTGGTTCCCGATCGACTCACTAGGGATACGCAGTAGAGCATAATGTCATTAAAAAACGACCCTTTGTATTGTAAATTCCAATCACCTGCAGGACAGGTCAATTTCTCTCAATAAAATTAATTTTGTAGACTCCTGTAATCTCTACCTTATTAAAAAAAGACAGTGGTATTAGTCCCAAACTGGTCATTTCTATTTATTTTGACCTCTGTTAAATCAGGATACCTCTCAATTACAGACAGCATTTTGAATCCTTGTGCTGTACAACCCAGCCTGGACATACCACAGTTGTCCATGGAGAAGTCTCATCCTCTCTGACACTTCTTTTCTGTAAAGCTACCGATACAACATACTGAACTAGGGATATCTTCTGTTGCCTCCTGTAATATTTACATACCATGGCTGATTAGTTCAATCATATTTCATCCAGCTGGCAGCTCTGCATTGGAAAGTTTAGTGATATAACGTGTTCTCTTGACCTTCAAACAGTAGTATAAAGCCGATATTTACTACTTTACACCCTCAGTCCTATGTTATTAGGTCATCCAGCTGAGCGCCAGGCCCTTGGGCCTCTTGTTTTATTTCAGCAGGTGAACTCAAAAGAAAAGTATCAGAATTACGAGCGAGAATGTTAGCAAAGACTAAAAGTGATGTTTTTTGTTTGAATTGGGCGGGGGCTAAACAAAAAAAGAGGGGGGTGACATACGGGTTTGTTAAAGTAAGTTTTTTGGAGAAGCCGGTCACAATGACAGCACACCGTGCGATGTTTTTATGTGAGAATGATGAATTGCAATTCAAAACTAGCGCAGGTTATCATCTGTGTCATAATCCTCTGTGCGTGAAAGTCGAGCACTTAACAATAGAAAGAGGAAGGGTCAATCAAAGTAGAAAAAGGTGCAATGCCAAGAAAGTTTGTGCAGGCCATGGCAACCGGCCTAAATGCATTTTTCCTGGTAAGCTATGTGTTGAAGTTGAAAGAAAATACATATGTATCATTATATTGAATTGACATTTGAAAGTTTTTCTTACCGCGATGGCAACCTCTTGGTTTTGTTGATGGCTGGTTGGATCTTGAAGGATCGCCGAAAGTAGGAGTGGTCATAGTTTCTGCTGTTTGGGTCAAGACATTTCCACTCTGGTACAGGCGGTCTGTCTCGTTGTGCAACAGCCTTCCTTCGCAAGTCCGGCATTGTTATCATCACATGTTTGTTGTAGTCAACATCCCTGGTTTTGTTTTTCTTCTTCGTGAAGTAATCCGTTGCCCTGATGTTTTTCAAAACACCAGCTAACTGCTGGTGTCTAGCACTCCGTTTGTACCTGACTGTGTACTGCCTGTTCATTGCAATTCTGTCCAGCGCTTTCATTGGGCAGCAACAAGTATCGACTTCGATGTTGAACCACTTTAGTTTCCGTCGCCCGCTCTCGGCTATGTTATGGTTCATTCTGTGGGCTGCTGAATGGATACGAGGAGTTGAGTTCCTGCTCCTGGTCACAATCTTAGGATCGCTGGCCGACAGACCTCGATTCTTGGACTCGACTCCCTGGGTTGTCACTCCAAGACTCAGCTGTCGCAACGCTCCTTTACTAAGGCATACCTCCAAAACGAGATGTACCAAGTTCTTGTCAATCACTGTCATTTTTAACTTGGGAATCTCGCCGTAAGATGACCATCGTGTTGATTTGTGCCACCAAGAACCAGTTGTGCCTGAGCACAGTGAGAATTCATTCTGTGGATAACCAGTGCAGTCACCACCATAACAGTTCACAACACAGGCAACAGTGTCATACAGGTATCCCATGATCCTGTCGAGATCACCGTTGCAGCGCTTAAATAGAGATTGCAAAATCTTGGATGACCTTACCCTAAGATCATTCAGAAACGTTGTTTTTAACAGTGTTCTCTCCTCTGCAGTACGTCCCGGGAACATACCTTTACTGAATTCAGCTCTATGTCATGCACGCGTCTGGGCTTGATGCAAATGTATAGAGTCAAGTTGATGCTTCACCGTGAACAAGCCGCCGAAGAGCTTTTTTGTTGCATCAGTTAACCCTTTGAATGAACTGGAATCACCATCTGTAGTCAAATGTTCTACATGTAGGCTCTGTTTCTCAAAAGTCTCGGCAAATGCAACCCCAAGATCATATTCTCTGAATGCATCTGCCTCAGGAAAGTTAGCCGTGCACTTCGAGTGTCGTTCGTCAACGTTTGTGCCAGTGGCACAACATTTAACTTCAAAACCTTTCGCCCGCATTGCAGCCCCTATCCAGCAGAGTTTTGTTTTAACCTCAATGTCAATGATTTTGTGTTCATCTGTCACATTTTCAACACATAATCCAGTCATTGTGCTCCAGTCTTGTTCCTCGAAGTGAGGTGTAAGCTATTATAGCGTCCATCAGCTTGGACATTGATTCCTGTGTCGTCCTGATTTCTTAGGCGCAGTATCCTTTTCAAGTTGTCACATATGTCTGCCATATCGGCCACATTCATTTTAACTGTTTCTTCACCAACTTTATTTGCCTGCTTTTGCATGATACTCCTACAGGGGGGCGGGATTCCCATCATGCTCAGTATGTAACTCATACTCTCGTTGCCAATCATTGTGTCCTACAACGCAATCTGTAATGCAACATTTGGAAGAGCGGCTTTTCGTCCGCGCTTGCCAGTGTCTATGTCCTCAAAATGTTTATACAATTTCGAATCAAAACCACAGTTTTTACACACCATAGTGACTGAACAACATACGCCCTGCTTCCGTACCTCTCCATATTTGAATATCGGCTGACAGTTCACGTGATATTCGCTATGGGCCCTGTTAACGTCGTTGAGCACATCCATCAGTTTGGTTGTCTGAACAACGAAACTCTCGTGATCATGCTCCATGGTCTCATCTGGTATCTCTATCTCATCATCAGTGTCTTCTTTCATGTTGACCCGTAGTAAGTTGACATTCTTGGCAGTACGGTTATTAATATCCGGTATGTGTCTTTTGCCGTCGTGTCCCATCGTTGTGACCTGTCCGTACTCCTGGGGCGTGAGTCGTCTCCATGCGGGTTGTAGGCCTACTTCTCGTTCGTCGTCGCTCACCACCTCGACACCTCCACTCCGCACGTGTCCGCTCTTGAGCATTGTTCTCATTGCTGCATTCGATGCCCTATGGCGCCTCCTACAACGCCGTGTCTCTATCAACCTCTTCGCCTTTGTCCTCATCTTGTCTTGTCTTGTCTTTTCGTAACTTGTCTTTCTTTGCTTAAAATCGTACTCCTAGGAGATGTCTATTTCAGGATGCTTCCTTCAACAGACTGAAAATACACAAGAAAGGACAAGAGATCACAAAAGGGTGGATATTGATATGACAATAGCGATGACAATAGCTGTGACAATGGTTGCTGTTGTGGAAGTGTCAGACTTGGATGTGACAGGGAGATAACATATGGGTTAATCTTTTTATCATTTCACACCTTACAAACAAGCCTCCATGCTTATAATGCATCATATATTTGTTGTTTTTCAAATTTCAGACAAAATTATTATTGTTCGATTGGAAATTTTGACATTTTGAGCATGATACCACTGTCACAACCTTGGAACATCCTTTAAAAAGACAACTTTTTTCCAAAAAATTGAAATTTTTGAATATTTGTCATGAATTAAAATTGTTTCAAATTCCTATTTCAGATTGACTGTAGACCACTGGTGATTTGTCGAAGATTCGGTACCATTCGATTAAGAATTCTACGAGTTAATGAGCTGAACTTGAAGACAGTCTGTAAACAATTTGAAGACGAAATATAAGGTAGGTTGTCCGTATCGGACAAAAATTTTAAAACATTAATAGCTCGCTCAAATCAAGTTCATTTTGATGAAACTTGGTTATGTTAGTGAGGACATCTTAAATGCTTGGGAAAAGGCATATTTCATTGATATCTCAAGATGATCCCTCTTCATTTAGAGGGTTTTGGGTTACAGGTCAAAAATAGTAAATTAATGAGCTCTGAAATCCACAAAAACCGTTGGAATTGGCTGAAATGTGTTGAGAATGTGTGGACGTATCATGGAAATTGGATAATGGGGAAAAAAAGAAAATTCTCAAATTTAACCCCCCCCCCCCCGTCCTACAGGGGGGGGGGGTTAAGTGAAAATGCCAAAAATTGAAATTTTCAAATAATTTCAAATTTTGTAGAGGTGTTGAAAAAATATTTGCTGTGGCAAGTACAGATATAAATAAATTGTAAATTGTGTGGTAAAAAAATTAATTTTGAATTTTTACAACCTGGCCATAGGGGGGTGGTTCAAATTTGGAGTGAAAATGGCCGAAATGGGTAAAAATGTCCACTTGTGTCAAACTTGTCAATTAAAAAAAAAAATTCCGTGGTCAATCACCAGTTTAAATCGCACCAGTTACTCCCAAGACTAACCCGTATATCATATCCGAATTTCAGTTTCACAACCGAACGCAGTATTTGATGGCGGGCATTTGGAATAACTGGAAATGGCTTGAAAAATCAATTGTGGTCTTGTCTCTGATCCCAATTATCATGAAGATGTACGGTGTTCATTGCACCCCATCGATAATTTTCAGACTTTTTTGATGTGTGTTCTGTAAAATGAAGTTATAAAGGTAAATAAGGTAAAATAGGTACGGTAAATTAGGTACGGGTAAAATAGGTACACAAAAAAGAGAAACCAGGTAAAATAGGTACAATCACAAAATTTTATCTGAGTTTTGCTGATTTTTTTAATTTTTCATCTCTTCAATGCTATTGAAAGGGTTCACTTTATGATAATTTTGTTTTAATCAATTACTTGGAGTGCTAATTAATGCTTGTTATTGAAATAATTCTCTAGTGATTGTTGTTTTTTTCTGGTGGTGATATCACTACCAACTAATACTAATTATGATTAACTGTTGCTAAGTAACTATGATTGATTGTTGTTAGAAAAATAGATTTGTCTGGTAGAACAGCAAGAGTGCACCTGCTTTTTCTGCTTTTGTATGGTTTCCAACAGCTTGGTATGGCCTCAATATTTTCTGTGTCTCATCACAAATAACAGAGGGGAAAAGTTCTTCTTAAATGATCACATGGCTTCTTAGGTTTCAAGTCTGGGGTTGGGTTCCTGGGTTTTTTATATGTTGAATTGAGAGTTTTTTGGTGACAACGACAAGTGGTAAAAACGAAGGCAAAATATTGTTTAATGAAACTGCATGTATTTATTTTTACACAAATGACGACCTCTGAGTTACAGCACAAACTTGGCACAGTTAAATGAAAATGCATTAATCTATTGAACTTGCTTAAACTTATCTAAAGTGCATGATTTTTTTCCCATAAAAAGTAAAAAGTAATCATTAAGAGAACTCTTTCAATAAGCAATAATAAAATCAGAAATAAAAGAATCATGATAAAAATATATGATCATACCTTTATATTACCTAGTTTCTCTTTTTTGTGTACCTATTTTACCCAGTACCTATTTTACCTAGCACCTATTTTACCCATACCTAATTTACCCACACCTAATTTACCTCTACCTACTTTACCTGTACCTATTTTACCATACCTGTTTTACCCGTACCTAATTTACCTGTACCTATTTTACCTACATTCGTGTTCTGTACCTACCTGTTTTCCAGAAGTGAGTGAATGCTGGTTCCCTTTCCTAGCCCATCTAATTTCTGTCAAAACGATGGAATGGATTGATAAATGTGCCCAGCTAGCCTCGAAACTTGGGCCAACATTTCCCTTGACCTTCTCTAATACATGTAATAAGACTGATCAGAGCTCATGCATGCATAGGCAGAAATGCAGTTTTGTTCTTCGTGCTTCAGGTAACAGACATCACCGCCAAGGTTATCCCCTGAGCGACAACACAGTACTGTGTGGCCTACTTTTTATACCTCTCCCACATTGTGTTTGCAGTTACTTGACCATGGTATACTTTCCTGTTAGAACCAACAGACGTGGAGTTCCTCAAGATATCAAACCTGTACATGGTGACAGATTTCAACGTGGTGACAGGGTGTTCCAGAAAGTAGGTCATCTAACGGCTGTGCGTTGGAAGGAAGCAGGTCATCTAACGGCTATGCGTTGGAAGGACAAGCAGGATGTTACTGCCCTCTCAACTATGCATGGATGAAGGAGATGAAGTGCGGAAGCCGACCAGGGGTTGATCATTTGGATCAACTCCTGTGTTATTACACCGTTGGTCGCCGCACCCTGAAATGGTGGAAGAGGGTGTTCTGGCGCCTTGTCGAACTTTGCATCGTAAATGCGTTTGTGCTATTCAAAGAAAAAACAGGGAGAATCATAATGAAGCAGAAGGAATTCGTGAGCTGCTACTGGTTGACCTTACTGCGCCACAGCAGCTTCAACGTTTGAATCAGGATGCTGGTAGGCCATGCCCAGGCCGGCCGTCTATCACCATTGAAGTTCACAGCCCATGGTCATCTGTACCTCCTGTGCAACTAGAACAAGTGGTGTGCATCCTTCTACAACTGCGAGGGACAATGGCATCAGAAGAACATGTCGAGTGTGTGATTATCGGCGCACTGCAGATGGTCGAAAGTCTCAGAAGAAAACTAACAACTGTGAAATGTGTAAAACTTACGTGCACCATGGGAATTGCTGGAATATATGGCACTCCGCTCAGTACAAATTATAAACTACCATGAAGGTGGGCCAACATAGTGAAAAAATATTTGTATTTCAAGCTGCACCATAAGACTATGGGGCATTCCAAAACTGCTATTATTGACTCACTCTGTACTTCTTTGTGAGACTTGTTTGTTGGGCTCAGTTGAGTTATTCTTACGACTCAGTTTACTACTGTGGCACTCATGTTTAGTCGGTCATGCTGGTTGCTAGCCAATGCAGAACACATCTATTTTTTTCCTTCTGATGAGCTCCTGTGATTGTGGACTAAAATGAGCATTACAGAATGGTGCCCCATGTGTTTACAATTATGAAGTTTCCGTCTGCTTTGGTGCCCTCTCGAATTTTATTGGACATTAGGAATGAATTACCATTTCAGGTTCCTATTTATTTGAGATAATGCCATTCACATTTGCCCTTGGGTGTACTCGAAGTTTTGTTTTGAGACTGTTATTGCTGTGTTCCGTCCATTCACCAGTAAAGTTGTGGGAGGTGCTGACATGTATGGGCCGTGAAAACCGCAAAAAATCTGTACATGTTTTTGTAAGCGGTCGTCGCTGGCGCAAACTTGTCTTGCATTTTTTTGAGAAAGAGGACGTCGAAGAACGCGGTCGTATATCAAAACAGACGTTGGGTGGCGCTCGCACAAACTTCCCTCACATGTTTTTGTGAAAGAGGACGTCGGAGAACGCGGTCGTATATCAAAACAGACGTTGGGTGGCGCTCGCGCAAACTTCCCTCACATGTTTTTGTGAAAGAGGACGTCGAAGAACGCGGTCGTATAAAAAAACAGACGTTGGGTGGCGCTCGAGACGGGTCATCCTATAAAGCGTCCAGTGGCGACCAGTGGCGTCCAACGCGAAATAATAGGGTGTTTATGGTGAAAAATGTTTTCAAGCTCCTAAAACACTTTCAATAAACAAGATTCAGAAAACGATCTTAGTATGCGTCCAGGAAAATTACTGGACGCCATGTTTAGCTGCCGTTCCTTGGGTTTATAGAAAAAGCGGAATCGGGATCTGGCATCAGGTTGGCATACTAAGATCGTTTTCACGGCGGTTCAGTGTGTGTGTTTTAGTTTCTAGGCCATAGTAGTTACCTATCGCATTCCAATGATCTAGACTGGCCTACTTGGAGTTCAGACAATCAACTGCTGACCTCGCATGACTGGGGCTCACATATTATTCTATTTTTACTTGCTTCCTGGATGGGGTTACCAAGGTGGGACAGTGTGTGTCTTGAAATAACCATTCTAGGCTATAACTGGGTGTTTGAATCACTGAAATCGGTTCAGTAGTTACTGAGCTACAAGCAAGTGAACTTCTGCGGGTATTTTTCTGCATGTACATTATGCGTGTTTTAATTAATCTTTTGATGACTGATCTCTGGTTCTTATGAACACAATTTAGTTACCATAATCAAGAGAATCTTTTCATCTTTCAGAAACAGTAAAAACTTTGGTGTTAGGATTTACTTCCCTGATCAACTTTTGCAATTGAAAGTTGCTCCATTTCAGTCTGTGACCGCTTGCACATCAAATGTTAGCATTATTTGTCAATGTATGCTGTGGGTAATATTGATGTTTAGCAGTGTTACAATGGTGTATCAAATGACAGAAACATTCATTATGGATTTAAATATCAAATGAACAGGTTTTTGTAAATTTGACAGCAAAAACATAGTACGTTAACCCACTACTTTTAATATCTGAAATTCAAAACTCTGATGATGAAATGTCTGGAAATCAAATTCATTATTGGTTATAACAAATGAACTCCATCCAAGCCACACAATGCACAAACTTACATTGTAATCAATATCATAATCTTCTTTCTGTTAAAACCGAAATTCCCAGAAGAATTAAAACTGATATTGTATAAATTCACACAGTTTGCTGAGCAATTGTGGTATTCTCATCATACTGTTCAAGAACAGCTTTCTTCCGGCTGATTCTGCTTTCTAATTTCTGTAAGCGCCTTACACTCTCAACATAGGTGGCATAAAGGCCTTCCTCATTGGTAAGACCACCATGCCTGGCCTGGTCTTCTGCAATTAGCAGATCGAGGGTGTGGCATTCCTCTTCTAGCATTTCAGCTTCTTAACAACACCCAGCAGAATGTGGAGGTACGGGACACACACCTAAAATAGAACAAAACGCTTGCAGGTAAAATGAATAACCAATAATAAAGTTTTTTTATGAAATTAAATGTGTTAAGCATTTGTTTCAATTCATTGAAGTGAAACTGATCCCTTACCTGGTTTAAACGAATACCAATTAGTTTTTCATTGATGACATTGTTGTAGTTTTTGGCATCTTTTATCATCCCCTTTCCTTCATTCAAGAATCGACGGTGATCACGAGTTAATGTGTGCTTTGATCGTTTTGCTGCATGTCCTCTTGCACCCAACGAGTTTGCAAGTTTGCATCTCCTGACTGGTCACTTCACACCAAAGGCAGGGATGACGACCTAAAAATCAGATTGGCACCTTCTGATTGTTTCATATGATACATAATATAGAAATATATAAGTGTTTTGACAGCATACAATGTAGAAAATACAACATATTGTTTGCTTACCAGATGCTCCGCTTAGCCCGTAAACCTTAGTTAAAAACTCGTAGTCGCCAAAAAGGAACATTCTGATTTCCTTGTCGCTGAAAGTAAAAAAGAATACTATCAAAAAACAAGCCAGATTTTGCCCGAAACGGAGGGAGCTTGGGTAAAAACTGAGTGAAATATAGTCGATATAAGGACCTTACCTCCATGCAGAGAGTCGCAGATTTTTTAGGTCTTCCTTGAACCTGTCAAAGGCTATCTGCAAGTTCGTGTAACTGTTGCTGCCTTCATAATAACAATATACAATTGTATTTGCAGTAGCATTTGGGTTCTCCACATTGGCTATTTGGAATTCTTGCTTGACTGTGTCCCCTCCCTTATCACCGCCAATCTTTAACCAAATCTCATCTTTTGGCATGTTTCCATGCCACCTCAAATTACCAAGCCTGCAAAATAGACATAACACCGTTACAAGTACCAAAGTGTGTGATGAAATTGAGAAGTTAAATGGCAAAAAGAGGAACTTTCAATTTGCAGGGAAATGGATAATTATGCTGGGACTTACTTAAGATGGGCATCCAAGTGATCACAGACCAAGTTTTCCAGGCTAACTGCATATGCGTATGGAGCCTTCCTTAGGATGTAACCACCAATGCTGTCGGAAGAATGGTCATCTCTCACTTGGAACAAAACCATCTATGCACGGATGTTGTCACCTACAAGTGATTTCTGTAAATCTCTTGCCGCCCCTTCGCCTTCATATTTGACCCCTATTGCTTTGAAAAACCTGTAGAGAATAAAATAAGAAACATGTATTCTGAACAATATATTTTAAACAACCTCTTCAGAAATTCGGAAAACGATGCTATTATAAACTGATCATACTTTTTTAACTTTCTTGACTGTCTCCAAGAAAGACCAACCGTCGATTTCATTGCCAATTGCAGATGTGTTTCCAATTTGGCGACTTTAAGTCCTGCATGGTTTAGTATTAGCTGCCTCGATATTTTGTTCTTGACACGGAGCTCTCTTCCAAGTTGCAGAAGAGACTTCCCTCCACTGACGAACTTGCGTGTTTTTTCAATCTCTCTTGATCGCAAACGTTTTATAGGAGAAGATACCTTGTCAGTTGGCTTGCGAGGTTTGATGTGTTTGATGTGTTTGTGGTTCTGCCATGACAGGAGTGTGTGGTTCTGGCATGTCAGGTTGTGCTTGTGGTTCTGGTATGTCAGGTTCTTGTGGGTCTGGCATGTCTGGTTCGGGAATGTGTGCAGGAGTGGATGGCGGAGTAGAAATTTGTGGAAAACCAAGAATGCTGTCATTTTCAAGGGTTTTCTTGCACTCCTGTTTTTAAATATGATTCAGGTTATTTTGAACACCACCGAGTTTACATTGTACTTTCAAGTGCAATACCTGTTTCCCAAACCTTTCAGGAACCGACTTAATATCACAGAAACTAATTTTACTTTAACAATCAGGGCAACTGATTGTATTGAGCCTTGCGTTGCAAAACAAAACGCTTAAACAAGATGAACAAAATACATGCTGGCATGGGGTTATAACTGACTGGGGGTGATATATGTTCGAACACACACAGCAAATAAAAGTAGAACTTAATTCCTCTGATAAACCGACAATTTCATATTCACCTAACAGGGGAATACGTTGTTCATGAGCTGGAAATAAATGCTGAAAAATCCCATCTGCTGCATCTTCTAGAACAAAGTCTAGTTTCTTCTTACTGGGTCGCCCTGCTTTCTTTTTTTCTCTCGCATTACACCCACCCCTTTTATAAATAGCAACTTTGGCACAGACTTGACACTCTGCTCTGCAACTACAGATGAATCTGGTGAATATTTCTTCATGAAGATATAGCACAGCATGCACAATTTATCTGGGTGTTGCCCTGCAACGTCACACCGAATATCTAAACACCAGGTGGAAGAAATCCCTTCTACATAGTTATTGCACAAAAGAGGTGACTTTCTTTTCTGAACTTGACTTGGTGATTTTGCTGGTCTCAGACATATTCTGCACACCCTATTGTTCACTTGAGTAATTTGATCGTGCATGGTGAAAAAGGGGTTAAAATGACATATTACAATGCAATGATATCAAAATAATGCATGCAACAACAATGAAACAACAAAAAGAAAACATATCAACATGAAATCAAGCTTAAAGAAAAGGAAAAGACACTAAATTTACAAGAGTAGTGAAAAATCAACTCACAGGTACCTTGACAATGGTAGAAAAAGCTAGTTTCTGCAGATATGTTGCCGAAGTTTGTGATTGACGCAGAGGATCTTGGGAAGATTCCACGTGCTCATCCCGAAGAGTTAAATAACATTTCATTAGTTGATCGCCTGTCGAAACTAGAATGCAGGCTCGCGGAGGTGCAGAAAGTCGCTACCAAAAACTCTATCGAAATCTTTGATATCACAGCGAGAGAACAGAAACGGGAAGCAAACTTCGATAGGGAGGCAGTGTGTGTCGAAAGTGAAATACAATCGAGCGAGACGGAGACGTGTACTGAGAATCCCAAAGCAAATGGCGCATACAGTTCTTATATGCCACCGCAGTGCAGTATGTCATTGGTTAATGCGCGAGCTAGTATCGGTAGCAGGGGTCACCGTGGTCGTCGGGGAGGCAGTCGTGGCTGGCCTCACATCATGTATCCGTCCGGAACGAGGATGGAGACAAAAGAGCTGCCTGTAGGAAAGTCGTACGCCAAGGCCGCATCAACCTTGCCGTCCGAGTCTTTCCGTGGGAAAGACGACAATCAAGGTCTATCGCAGGACTCCCGGTCCGGCGGCGTATCCGCACCTATTCACAAAAATGTGCTGCGTCTTAGGGGATGCAGTAAATCAGAAAATCAGTACAGGAGCTCTGACGGTGACAGTGATGTCTTCGAAAAGGGCAGATATGAAGTGCAGCGAGAAAAGAAACGTGAAATGAATAGGCGTCGCGCAATCGTTGGGAAAGCTAAGTGCAGTGATAAACTTATAGCAGGTCCGGAGCCTGCCAGGGATGTGTTTGTGTACCGATTGAGAAAAGGCACAGTTGAGTCTGATCTCGAGGAATATGTCAAAGAACAGGACATAAATGTGCGTGCTGTTAAACGTTTATCACACCCAGATTCAGTATACTGTTCATTTAGGATAACTATCGGGAAAACAGACTACCCGAAACTCATGAGTGAGGACATGTGGCCGGAGGGCGTCACGGTCCGCAAGTATGTCGTTCCGTCTAAAAGTCGCGAACAAAACAGACAGCAAGGTGTTGATGATAAGTAGGTCCCTAATTCTTTTACTGACAATAACTCTGGCTACACTTGTGAACACTTTGAAATGCACTACTTACAACAGTAATGGTACTGGGCCTGGTAGACATGAATATTTAAGAGACCTTAGTAAGGATGCGGATTTCCTCTTCATACAGGAACATTGGTTGTATAATGAGCAACTTAAGAACTTGGTAGTGAAATTGGGAGTACCATTAATATTCATGGTGTCACTGGTATGGCAAGTGAATCTTTGTTGGTTGGCAGGCCTCACGGTGGCGCTGCAATCGCGTGGAACGCTCATAGTGATGCATGTGTTAAACCAATTCAATGGGAATCAAAGAGGGTATGCGCTGTGCAGGTTGATAGCCCTGGTTTACAAAATGAAATGTTGTTGATAAATGTGTACATGCCTACTGATGGGCAAGATATTGAAATTTTTAATGGTGTCCTGCAAGAGATCTCTGCAATTATAGAAATGTCAAATGTTAATGATGTTATTATTGGAGGGGATTGGAATACCGACTTCAGCAGGGCCGGGTCAGATAATACTAGGGCGTTGTTGAACTTTTTGGAGAGGGAGAGTCTGTTCTGTGGAAGAACGCATGCCGTATGTAATGTAGAATATACATTTGAGAGTAAGATCACAGGCGCAAGATCCCTTTTGGATCATTTTATAATCTCAGAAAATGTTTTTAATAGGATCGAGCAGTACACTGCTCTGCATAGGGCTGACAACCCCTCAGATCACTCCAGCCTTTCTATGATATTGAGTACTGATGTTCAGGTCTTTGGATATGAAAATAAGGACGTAAGAAATGAGTCTAGGCAAATACTAGACTGGGATAAAGCAGGACCTGAGGACATTATGAGATACAAAGAGGCTTTAGATGAAAACCTGAGAGTTATTGCTATCCCGGATGACCTGACACGCTGCGGCGATCCATTCTGTGTCATGCACAATGAGGTAATTGATCGGCTTCATGAGGAGATCATTGCGGCGTGCATTTCGGCTGGGGAGGAATCTATACCTCTAAAACATGTGAAAAGTGGGGTACGTGAGGACCAGGGCAGAGCCGGGTGGACCGATGAGGTGAAAGAGTATAGGCAACGAGCTATGTTCTGGCATAATCTCTGGAAGGAGAATGGTAGGCCGCGGCTGGGGGTGATCGCTGACATAAGGCGCCATACAAGGGCCATGTATCATCTATCAGTTAAACGAAACAAGACAAATCATGATAGGGTTGCAGCTAATAAGTTAGCCGAGTCACTCGGAAATAATGATAAAAATGAGTTTTGGAAGAATGTGAAGAAGGTTAAGGGAACAAGAGCTATGCAACCAAATAGCATGGACGGAGTTAGTGGCATGGACGCTACATGTAATCTCTTTGGCGAAAAATTCAAAAGTTTGTATAACTCGGTGTCGTACAATGTAAATGAGATGAATGACTTGAAGAGGGATCTGGATTTAGGAATCGCCAGTGGTTGTCGGGATGGTAATTGTGATGCCAGTCATGGTATTTCATTCCAAGAGGTAGTTGGTGGGATCAGGCGATTAAAGCGCGGAAAGACGGATAGTAATCCTAAAATAATGTCAGATCTTTTTATCAATGGGAGTCAAAGGTTAAATGTGTATTTGTCACTTTTATTGAGTTCCATGATGAGTCATGGTTATTGTCCCCGTGGTTTCGTTCAAACCAGAGTTATTCCAATTCCGAAGAACAGCAGAAAGTCTTTAAATGTCTCAGATAATTATCGTGGTATCTCTTTAAGTAGCATCATCGGAAAAATTATGGACAACATTTTCTTAAAAAAGTATGAGAAGGTTTTACAGACCTCCGATGCTCAATTTGGTTTTAAGACTGGTGTTTCTACGGCGGCGTGCAGTTCAATTGTAAATGAGGTCATTAATTATTATAAAAGCTGTAACACAGCAGTATATTGTGTCATGCTGGACGCTAGCCGGGCTTTTGATTGCGTGCATTTTGTAAAGTTATTCTGTCTTTTGACTAAAAAAGGGTTGTGCCCGTTTGCGGCAAGGTTTCTGGCATCTTTATACACCCAACAACGGGTGAGAGTTCAATGGGGGGAATGTGTCTCAGCAGAATTTGCTGTCTCTAATGGTGTGAAACAAGGTGGTGTATTGTCTCCTGTACTCTTTGGTATTTACATAGATGAGCTAGTGGCGAATTTAAAGAAGGCTGGTTTTGGGTGCCATGTTGGTAACCTCTTTTGTGGCGTCTTTGCCTTCGCAGACGACCTAATCATGCTTGCACCCTCATTACGTGGGTTGAAGAAAATGTTGAGTACAGCAAGTTGTTTTTCAATTGACTTTAATATTTCGTTCAATGCATCAAAAAGTAGATTTTTAGTTTTTGGGTTAGATGATCCACCAAGGGCATTGTTTTTTGAGGGCACACAGATACTCATATCTATGGAGGAAGAACACCTCGGTATTATTTTGGGTCCTCGTGTTGATCGGAGAAGAGTAGAGCTTTTAATAAATGACTTGTACAAAAGAACTAACATGTTAATGGCACAGTTCAGATTTGCCCATGCGCATGTAAGGTACGCACTTTTCAAAAGTTTTTGTATGTCTTTATATGGTTCCCAGCTTCTGGACTTGTCTAAGCCTTATATGGAGGAATTGTTTGTTGCGTGGCGGAAGTGTCTGCAACGGGTTTTAAATCTACCATACAGGACTCACAATGATTTACTGCCGTGCATTGTTCACGACTTTTGTATTGAAATTGAACTAGAAAAACGGTTAATGAATTTTATGGGTGGTATGTCTTCATCTAAGAATGTATTTGTCAGCTTGTGTTTTAAACTTGTGTGTCAGGGGAGTGAATCTTCACTGGGGAGAAGTGTCAACATGTTGTATGCAAAATATGGGTTAGATAGGAACAATGTGGACAGCTGGGGAGATATGTTGAGGGTTTTTTATATAGTGAATGATAAGAACGGGCAAAATAGGTTAGCGGAACAGATTAGCGAATTGATGGTCATGCGAGACGTAGGGGATGCGGCGTTTAATCATAGGGAATTAACAGAAATGATTGATTTTCTGTGCACTAGTTAAATTCTTTGAACCTTGATTTTTCACGGATATGTAAATAGATCGTTGTAAACAAGCACCTAGCACCCAGCACAAATCTGTAAATGCACCACATGTGTCAGAACTATTTCTCGACGAATAAACACACATAATGGGTGTGCAAAATAACCTTGAATTCATGAAATATCCAAATCCTTACAGACTAATGCTGATATATTCCGAAATTTGAGGATATCCTTTATTGAATAAAAGAAACAAAATTGGCCTCAGAACCAGAGAACCCCCCATAATTCTATGCTAGATTATCCATTTTCATGAGGAAACCACACATAATCCAATGCTACAGTCATGCCACGTTGTAAACCACTTTTAAGAATGAGAAGCAAGAAAATAATTTGACCTTAAATGATCTGATATGTGATACGGGAAGCAGTAAACAAGAAAACACAACGTTCACTTAGAGACAGACATTTATTAGTCATTAGAAGTGGCAGACCTCACACTATTCTATTCATGGCTGCCATTTTGAAACAAAGGTATTGCCAAGGAGATGACAGTGACCCCGTTTCCGCTGGTGATTATCACTGCTGTGGCCTAGAAAACTAAAACACACAATTTGTGGTGATTTGAACCGCCGTGTTTTCTGGTGATAATTATTCAAAAACTGGGTTTGCAAACTCCACCAAACTTCTAAATCTTGTTTATTGAAAGTGTTTTAGGAGCTTGAAGACATTTTTAACCATATACACCTTATTATTTCGCGTTGGACGCCACTGGTCGCCACTAGACGCTAAATAGGATGACCCGTCTCGAGCGCCACCCAACGTCTGTTTTTTTATACCACCGCGTGACGTCCTCTTTCACAAAAACATGCAAGACAAGTTTGCGCGAGCGACGACTGCTTACAAAACCATGTACAGATTTTTTGCGGTTTTCACGGCCCATGTTTGTATTATTGCACTGGAACTGCATTTGTCTTTACTCCACTTCTATTTGTGTGATACTAAATGTACATCTACTAGTAGCTAAAATTCTCTTGATTTTCAAGTATCGCATGGATTTTTGTCATCCAATCGCGGTTTTATCATGATGAATATTTCCTTTTTTAGGAATTATTGTAGTTCTTGACATTTTAGCAATAATCATTATGTTTCACTGCTGACATAGTTGTTAGTCCAATCTGTTGAGGTTGCATGTTATGTCGGACCACTTATATCGCCAACCTGAAGTATCAGGGTTTCTTACTGCCCCCCCCGTCTTGGTCAGAACCCCTGATTTCATATGGCCAACCTGAAGTATCAGGGGTTCTTACTGCCCCCCCCCCGTCTTGGCCAGAACCCCCGATTTCCTATCTAAACAGTCAGGATGCTGAGAAAAAGTTCCTCTTTTTGGATATACTTTCCATGGCAACACGGTGACGGTATGACCAATATTCTATACTATCAGAAAGAGAGTTCATGACCCTCACCAATCATCGCTCCATTCATTGTCCTCAATAATATGCTCAGTATATACGTAGTTGTGATTTGACTGAGGTAGTATTGACCATTATTTGCCAATGGAACTCCTGTGACCATGAAGCACCCACCTAACATCGAGAGAAAATGGTTGTAAGAACCTCATTTCCCCATATTTTTTATTGCCAGATTCACCATCCTTGATGAGTATTGCCTGTAGAATCTAGTCATGATGTTAAATTTGGTGTATTTCCCCGAAGAAAGTGTTCAGAAGTCAGAAAACTGAAAGGTTCTTGGAATTTTCGTGGTATTTTTCAGTTTCTGTACGTTTCCATGGCAACGGGGTGAAAATATGATTATTCTTGGACCAGTTGAAAAGCGGTTCACTACCCTAAATGTTACTCCACACAACCAGTCTATTGTGTGCCAAACTGTCTTCAGTACCATCCATAAGACATATCGTTGTGTAGTAACGGAAACACTTTTGTTCAATGTCGACTATGCAGCAAAGTGACAATGCGGCGCTGACCCAACTTGCACAAAAACAGTTGTAAAAAGCTAATTACACCATATTTTGTTGCCAAATTCCCTATCCTTGATGGATATTGACTCCTAAATCCAGTCAAGAAGTTAAATCTGGTGTATCTGCTCAGAGAAAGTCAGAAAACTGAAAGGTTCTTGCAATTTTCGTGGTATCCTCCAGTTTCTGTGCGTTTCCATGGCAACGGGGTGAAAGTATTCTTCGACTGGTCAAGGAGGATACCGCGGTGACGTCACATCACGTGATCCCGACCCATATTAGTGCGGAAATAATGTCTCCGCTAAAATACACTACGAAATACACTAGGCAATGCACTACGCAATATACAGTAGAGATGCAGTTGAGTTTGTTATTGTTTTGACTTAGAAGCCGCCCATATCATAATATATTCATGTATTCATGAAGTATGAACTCATTTCTGTCCCATAGAACTCTAAGAACAGTCAATTTCTCCTTAAATCATCACCGAAACCGCGATATCCGCAGGAAGATTTCGTTCTAGTGTCTGAAAATGCATGATCTTACAGGGGCGCTAACTCGACAAATAGAGGGGATCAATGCGAGTTTTAGGTATTACAGGTCTCGAACTTGTAAAATCTGTAAACATGCCTCCAAATCCCATTATATGATAATGAAGAGATTGTCCCATATCTGGGAGACTGTTTTGAAACCATCGCTAATTTTGGAAGATCGGTGCCCGGCTATTTTGGTTTAAAAAACCCTATTTTTCCCCATCAAAAGAGCACTTTTCATTATTCAAATGATAGCCTATTGTCTGAAAAATTATTTCATAGCAGAAAAGTACTAATAACTCTGATTTGATGCGAAAAATCTAACTTTTTTGATGACTTGATTTTCCCTTTGCTGTGGATCGAGTTTGTTTACAATATGCAGCGCCATCTTGGAAAAGCCGTGACGTCACCGCGGTATCCTCCTTGTCGACTGGTTGTAAGGTACTGGATCAATTTTGTTTCACACAAGAAGTGCTCTTTGTGTCAAAGTTAGTTCATATCATTACACATGATGTATGTGTTTTGGTATGTCTGCATCAGTATTTACCCTGGTGCTATAGTGATCTAATGGGTCGGCCTACTGTCCTAAAGGTTTGCCATATCAAGATTGTTCCAAGAGATATGTTTCTCAAAATTCACCATTCTTGATCAAAATTACCTACTAAATTCATTTTTTATGATATTTTTGGTGTGTCTGACCAGGGAAACTGTGTAAAGACTATACATAACACTTTTGTGGAAATCTAATACTTTCTAGAGAATTTCAACATCATTATTATGACGCTTACTTAGGTCCCACTTGAAAGGCAGTTCACTACCCCTAAAATAATTCCAATACACCTATTCTCTTTCTCTCCTATTCAGCCCACAATCATGTCAATCATATTCGTTGGGGTATTTTGACTAAAATCTATCGTAAAAAAACTTTGTCCCTCAGAGAGTTAACGTGCCTATGACGGTCACTTTCTAACAAGAAAGTGACCGTCATAGGCATAGGCTTCAGGTTGTTCCACACACCATGTAAAATGGACGAGCCAATGAGACATTGTCAACTTTATACTCTCGTGTGTCACCATTGACAACTTCTTCCATTGAGTCAATGGGTGTATCAATTAGCAACTGGGTTTTCATCTGTAGGATCATCTGTTGTGTCCCTGTAGTCTTTGAGGGTTGCTGACCTAGTCTAGGCGATGGAAAACTGTGCAGAAGTCCTTGGTCTTCGCATCTGTCAATTGGATTATGGAGCCTTTGATGATGGGCCGTCGTTGGGCATCTGCTGCCCACAATGTCAACTTTAACACCTGGCCAGATGTGTCTGCTTATACGGCATTCACGCATGTCGTTGCCTTTTGACTTGTTCAACTGTCATTGGGTGGACAACACTGACCAAGAGATTGACCACGGTTTCAGGTGGCAGGGACATGGCTGCTTTCAGTAACTGTTCCGCCGTTTGTTATGAAAAGAAGGATTAATATGCTATGCTATGGTAAGAGGTAAATCATTTTTATTTTTATTGTGGGGCCTAGTTGCTTACAAAGCTAGTATTCTTATTGCAGGAACTGTGACAGTGTCCTATGCAGTAGCACTTTGACGATGCATGCAAGATACCTACCGTTTGCTAATTTGACAAAATTCATTGACGTGACGTGACCAATACTGTTTCCAAGCAGCGCTATAATGGTAATGAATGTTTTGTTAGAAAATGTTGACGTGTCTTTTAAATAGGCTATTTGAATGTACATTGTGACAAGCGTATGGTCTTTCGGATAGGCTGCTATATGATGATCTACCAGAGCGCAATTGGGGACTTTAAACCATCCATAGCATAATTGTGTGTGCGAATCAGAACTAGTTATTGCGATATACCTTGTAGCGCCAAATAGATGCCTTACAAAATATCGCCCCTTGTCCTAACTTCCAAGATGCCTGCCGTACCTCATTTTTCCCTTTTTCAGGTGTCTGCCCTGGATGAATCTGCTTCACAAAAATGATGACTTTAGTAGAATTTGCCAAGATCTGATGACGTACTATGTAATTTTGTTGAGAAAATTTTTCTGGGTAATAACAGAGGGCGTCAGTAATTTATTAGTAATTTATTGAGGGCGTCAGTAATTTAATGGTAACTTCAGACTCTGGACGACCTAAACAGCCCAGAAGCTATTTAGAAACATTTCGTTATAATTATTTAGTTGAATTCGTTACTACATAATACATTTAATCCTATCTGATACTAATTTTTTTCGTTCATCATCCCATCCAAGGGATTCCCCTACGAACGAAAAATAGGGCTTATTTGAAAGACTTCTGGCCTACTTTGTGTTTAGAAGTGCAGTTTAATAGGAGACTGAGAACTGCTAATCGGCCATCGCCGAAATAACCTTTCAGTGTTATATAAGTGTTTCACTTACTCCCATTTTATCCCAATTTCGCTTACCCATTTCGTCTACTCATGAAAGTTAACGACCACTTTTTATTTTTTTACAGTACAGACCAGAAAATGCCTAAATATGAATGTCCTGTATAACCTCCAAGACACAGTAATCAATTTCACATGGGGTTTGTTCCAGTTGCCGCACAACTTCTTTCTAAACTTGTCACAACCTGAAAATGGGTGTTTTGGTGTGTCAACTTTTTCATAATTTTAGCCTAAATGTCTTGTCATCAATCTCAGCAAGGTTAGTAGCGAGTATGGCCTGCCCCTGTTGCAATAACAGCCTGACACCGCTGTCTCATTGAGTTTATCTGACACGATTAACATCCCTGACATCAGGTGCATCCCATGCAGCCACATCCCATCCCATGCAGGCCACACCAACCCATTTGGCTGCAGCTCAAGCGCTCAAATACTCCTTCCAAACATGTCCCAATCGGATTCAAGTCCGGGGATTTCGCTGGGCAGTCCATAAGCTCAATTCCATGATCCGCCAGGTACTGCGTCCTTCGCTGTGTGGGGACGGGCGTTGTCGTCCATGAAAATGAAATTTTCCCCAGCGAACGAAAGGTTCCACAAAAGGTTCCACGATTTCATCTCTGTACCTCACACCTGAAATTGCTCCCCCTTGGGACCAGATAGAGGCAAGTGCGTTGACCGTAGCTGATTCCGCCTCCACAATAAAGCGGTCATATTCGGCGATGCAGTTATCTGCAAATCTCTCTCCCTTTTGTCTCCAGACTCTAAAACGTCTATCATTGTGGTCCAGGCTGCATCTGAGAACAGAACCCGGCGCCATTGCTGGTGGGTCCATCCCAACATGATCACGAGCCCAATTGAGACGGATTCTTCTGTGAGCAGGGATGCAATGCAGTGGTCTCCTGGCATGGATGTCGGCTCTGAGAAGTAGGTTGCGGATGGTTTTGATTTGAAACAGTCACCCAAGTTGCAGCAGTGAATTTGTTATTGAGTCTGCAAGCACAACTGAAGCAGTTACGACGACAAAGAGTCCCTTACTAGCGGTTATCCGTTGCAGTCGTTGCTGATGGGCGGACAGTACGGTGTCTCTCTGAGTATTGCCCTGTCTCCCGGTGTCGTCAGTTGTGCCCACCAATCATCTCAGCTACTCGTCCCTGACTGAAGCCAGCTTCCAGCATCCCTATTGTTCGAGCAACCTCTACTTCACTCAAGTGGCATTTAGGCATCGCTTTTTGTCAGAACGCAAATTTTATACTGATTCCATTGCTCAATACATCTTCAGAGCTCGCGTTCGGCACCAACGAAGTTTGTACCGTTATCGGAGTAAATGATACTTGGGCGATACGGATGACCTTGGTATCTAAACACACAAACAAAACAACTGAATTGCGTAACTATGATTAGACCAAATTAATCAAATGTGCATGCATTGAACACTGGGGTGCAACCAAAAAGTCTGATTTTCGGTAAATCAGCCATCAGTGGGGTGGAATTTTGGCTCTAGTGTCGCGGCTTAGGTATCATTAACACAATCTTAAGGAGTCTGCGGATGGCGGAGCGCGCTTTATGCTGCAAGTATCACTGCCTTCATGGAACACAAGCCGGTGATTCCTTAAAATTATGAATCACTTGATTTTTTTGGGACAAAGAATGACCGGAAACTTGAACTATACGCAAACGCGGATTTATTCAATTCGACTAGGTGACTGCAACAGGCTATCAGAATCTAAAAATGTGCATTAATCAAAGCCTCAGCAGTGAGACCACGAGTACTATCATCGGCAATATTTATTTTCCCAAGGCCTAGAATTTCAGCAATTGTATTTGCGATTAATATTGGGTGACGTGTCGGACCAGAAATATCTCTCTGAGATATGATAGAGAATGGAATCAGCCAGGCGTGTTCCTGCAGCTCGAAGTTCGAATTTGGGAATGGTACAAATGTATGTAACTGAATATTCCAATCTGTTATAGTCCTGCTGGATTCACGATCGATATAATCTAGGAATAGACAATGATTTTAACTCATCCATGCTACTCAGACAATCGGTGAAAACCGCATTCTGATCAACTGTCACCTACGTATCCCATCCCAACCGTTTACGCCAGAAATTGCATGAGAAACTTGGCGACCTGATCGCTCTGGATCTGAAAAGCTTTATTGCTACTGAAAACCGCTTCCGCAACATTTTACTGGTCTCTAGCAGTATATTGCAATGAATATATTGCGGTCACTTTTCATCCAGATACATGTTGTTAGGAAGGAAAATATTAATTAATTTCTAGAGCTCTCTTCCGAGTGAACTACAACCAAATGATTCCGTTTTCGACCATTCTTGAACGAGTTCAGACAATAAAGATCAATTTCAGTTTTAACATGAACATGCATGCAATTTTCAGAAAATGTTTTGATTCCTGAAACGGGACCAATGGTCCAGGAGGAGCAGTTCTTATCTCAATTGGTTTTGTTCTGTTCCTGAGGATTGAGAGCCTTTCCGATGCAAGAATCAATGATGCGCTCATCACATCTATTTGCCATACATTAACCGAACCAACAATAATCCACACAAAACAAAGTTAATGCAGCTGAACTATTTCAACGCGCTTGTGAAATGTCAAAGCACGGAACCTTGGACATTCCGTGACCATGTGCATGCCGTCCCCTAGCGGACATTTTAGTGGTGTAGAGCTGAAAATGACTTTTTATACGATTCTGAAGCGGATATTGGAAGATTCTAACATTGACCTTTGACTAGGCTTTGTAGGAAATAAATTTGTAGGCCTTGACTTGTTGTAGCCACTTATCTATAACTTAGGCTGATCTATTCCTCCTTTACTCAACTGCCTCTCCCATCTGAATTTCATACCTTCTGACAATTTGCTGACCACGAGTTCGCAAATCGAATCACCTTCCTACCCGAGATATTGAAATCTCATAACGACTAGCGATGATGCCAAGTTTCACATGGTAGTCATGTTACATTCAACAATTGATGGCGCCATCTGCTGTTTCTCTATATACGCTCGGACAAGAAATTGCTTTTGCCAAATCTTTTGCCAAATCTTTCCTGACAACGCTTCTAATAGAAGGCCCCATTTTACCCAAAACTCCTTATTTCTGCTTTGGCGAGACCGACATAGGAATGCTAAAGATGTCGGTTATTCGAATGGCGTCAACTATAGTATTAAACATGCCATACCAATCGGTGCACTTGAAAGGGTTACCATAAAAGTTTTGGAAGAGATGGTGTCGTGCCAAAACACCATGATCACGGGTTTTGAATGAGGTTTTGATCTGGTTTTGATTTTCGTCCACGTACTGTGCTTACGGTGCCTGGTCTCGACTGGCAGTAAACAAGTTTCTCAAGTGCATGAATATTTCTGGTAATCGAACCCTTAGCCACCTTACGTTTAATTTCGCTCGTATCTGCGAAGATACGAGCGATGCCATAAACTTTCACTGCCAGATCGCGGTCAAATCAAACTCTCCGTTTAGGACCACTGCCGCCGAAAGGGCGTCTCCTTCCACGCTGTTGAGCACGGGTTCACACTGAAAAAACAACAAACGACTTCTTTGGCATTTGATGATTAACTCTTACCAATATACAACACAACATTCCAGCAGTGATGCTGTTTTTTGGAGGAATGGGGTGGGCAATAACTTTGGTTTTATGGCTGATAAACTGATAAATATAGGTTTTTTGAATAACTGGACAAACGGCGGGCGGATTGTTAATGCTGATGAACTAAGTTTGTTTGAAAGAAATATTGGTTAAAAAACCTATTCCAGGTAAGTTTCCATTATAATGGGGTCAACAAATCTGTGACCCAGTTCCTTTTGTCAACGAGAAGTCGTATAATGTAAAATCACATTATTGTTTTAATTGATGATTAGTTATATCTTATGTTTATGCGTTACTGTATGGTTTGTAGGGTGTGTCTGATGAATGTAAATATGGTTTTAAGAGAGGAAATCCGTTGATCTAGCAAATTCCGCTAGAAACTGAGTTGAGCTTCAAAACAGTGATGGAATCATTAAAATTCAACGAAGTATAATCAAAGAACCAAAGACGAATCGGCTTGGGTCAGGAATAACGAACAGGTAGCAGTCTGTGTGATACTTATAATACCTTTGGCTGGAATGCTCCAGGCCTCCATGTTCGGGAGTTTAGAGAGATGGCGTGGTCAAGATAAGAAAGTTAATTAGACGACGACTGGGCGAAGGGAAGTTAAAGCCTGCAGTACATCCGCCGCCAACTTCGGCGTTCACAGCATTTTTCTGCTGCGAACGGCGTTGGTGAACGCTTGTCTGCCGCAAGTCAAAGCCAAATATCTAACATATGTTTGAATTTTAACGCGTGCAAGAAAAAGTTTTGTTAAAATGCTATGATTGTGGTCTTTGAAATAAGAAAGTTCAAATGAAACATGTGGCTAACTCCTACTAATGATATTTAACAAAGAATTGTGCAATTTGTAGAATTTCAACCATCAACTCCCCTAAATGCTGCCAGTATAATACTGATCACATCACGGTACAGCGATCATGTTGTGTAGGCCTATTCAAAGTTGATCACTCTGTTCATAGGCATAGAGAAGTTAACTGTCGGGTTCGTTGTACACCATGGTTCCAGAAGAGCTCTTAACCGTGCCAAATTTCGATTTCTACAGATTTTTTGATTAATGTTCAGTCGGTGTTTGCCAATGGCAAATGGCAATGCAGACGTGGACCACATCCAGAGAGGGGCTGCTGTTGACCATGCAATTAATCCTCGTACTTTCCAGGAGGATGTGCTGCGCCCAAAGGATGAATCCACCTATCGTTAAAAGACGCACGCGAGAGTACACACTAAATGTATACCACCAGACGGAGTTTTGGATTAAACTGATTTTGAACATTCACGAAACATTTTCTTCAAGGGGCAATCCAAAACTGCACAGAATATAACGATCGGAAGTCGAAGTGGTTTGGCAACAAGGGAAACTGTTCAGTCAAGGTGTTTTGTTCAAAGCAATTTTGCCTGAAAATGATAACCTAAACACTGATTGACCACGCTTACATTTTACCTCAGATTTGTGTTTATTTACAATGCCAACTGTATATGATCATGGACGTTCCAGGAGATGCAAATTAACCACACCGATACAATAGATGATCACACTAATCCTACACATGGCAACGACGTACCACACCCTGTATCCAAACGCCTAAAGTACACTACGTGTGAATGTTATTTCGCAAACTTACGCCTCACTACATTTATCTTCAAAATTGTGTATATTATAGTGCAGAGAAAGCAAGCCAATATTTTCTTCCTGTCGGATAAGTACAGACCAACCATCTTGCCCTAATAACCCTGCGGAGCAGAGGGAACGCGTATCAACCAATGAAAAACCTTAATTGGATTACGTCTCTGGCGGACAACCACTCGGATCTGGAGATTACCTTTGTGAGTCTACGTATGTGAGACTCTATCTTGAAGCTATGATGTGAACAGTTGATGCGTTTTCTATGGATGAACCTGATTTGCGTTAAACCCTCGTGGATTCACAACAGTGACGTAACTGCACTACTAACCCCTAGGAAATCAGCAACATCGTAAGATCTTTGCATCGTCGCGCATCTTCTCCAATGGTAGAAATGGTCGTTCTTTGGCATATATAGCAATTCAAAAAGAGTGATTATACCATCAGCCGTGATACTTATCCAGTAAGCTTGTTAATCTCCCTTTTCAAGTGTAAAAGTCGGTCTTGGCAAGCTTGGGATTCGAAATCCTTTCATATCCTGAAATTAGTGCAGATGAAGTATCAGAACAGAGGCAACATGTGAGGCGATATCGAATCGTACCGTCACGTTCTGATCGGGCAAGATAACTAACCGGGTAAACCATGTAGTTATTTTCAGGAAAACGCTTTCTCTGTGATTGACAGACGGTTTTACAGCTGCTTTTCAATTGCATAAAGATACAACACTAGGCTTGCAAACGTTCCTCTTCAGGGGCGTTATACCACTGGAAGTTCAGGTGTCGACGAAAAGCAAAGCAGTGAAGCTTTTATTGTAGAATGCACGTATATGCATTCATATCAGGGTGCTCCATGATATGAATCAAATTGTTGAGGTGTGCATTCAAATAGCTACTGGTAATAATTTTTGGTCGATTAGCTGTTGTATTGACGAGCGCCAAGAAAACAGCTCAACATTCTTTTCAGCCCATAAACATGAAAGTTAGCTGATGTTTTCAACCACTTTATTCTGAATATACAATCCTTATATCAGATCATACGTCGTACGCCTCTGTTATGACTCCACACTGCTGGCTTTCGATATCGGCGTCATGAGAGATTTTTTGGCCCGAAAAATCGAACTGCATTCCCATTACAACTTTGCTTTAGCATTCAGGCAAGTTGCAAAGTCGCGAGGATGGCATGTCTTTGCCTTTTTACCATTATTTTTGCTGTGATTGGGATATTTGTTACATATCCCGACAACAGCAAAACATGAAGGCAAAGGTAAATAAAGCACAGCTCGCCATCTGCGGTTTTGAGCTTTCAGGCCGTGAAACTTGGCACAAGAATGATTTCGTTAAGCAGGGGTAAAACATCTTGATACTTTTGAAATCAAGTTAATAGCTCCAATAATCTCGAAATTGAATTCTGGAGGTTTGCTCGGTCGCTGGAAACCTAGATTGGGTAGAAGTAGTGCCCAGAGGTAGTGCCCATGCCCATGGATGGTCGTACGCAACTACAGTATTTGTACAATCAGTCGGGCGGAATCAGTCTCGGCGAGTCAGTCTTGCAAAACTGCTATCAACAATTATTTTCGGCTGTCAACATATTAAATCTTATATATCAATGTTCATTTGTTTTCCTTCGTAATATTTCAGATGGCAATAATCCGAGACGAAAACTTTTCATGTTTCCAATGAAAAGAGACATTGTACTTCTCATAGAAATTGTAGCTGTCAATCCCTTCAAACCTACTGGGAGGTTTTGCTGAACTTCAATCGTTCAATAAAGGAGATGGGCATTGATAACTGTGGAAACAACACAGAGAGGACACTGACGGACCGACTGGTCATGCAGATCAGCATGAGCAGCATAAGTAACAAATCGTTAAATTTATATAATACAACAATCACTAAAAAAACAAAGAGAATCATCAGAAAAATTTGCAACTCAATCCATTCAAGGCTGGCTAGTCGACGCTAGTTATAATATAATACCGGTACGACATTTCAGTATTTTAGCTAACTGATGAAGAGGTAACTCATATTGGTTACAGCCTCCTCCTCGATTACAACGGGCTCCCTGATAAGCTCCATCCTATCAGCCGTTTGAAAGGTGACAAACAGAAAAAAGAGAAAGGAGAGAAGGAGCAGGCGAAAAGAATCCAATAAAGAGCAACGGAAGGTTTGGCCACAGTATGTGAGCAGAAATTTACAGGCATGACGCAGCAGGTCCCATGTTTGAATCTCGGCAAGGCAGAATTATCCTTTGATCTTTGGTACAGTCAACTGTGATGCCATGCACCTGGCCTGGGCAAGTCATAAACCATGGGACCACATGGAGAATGCGTTGGCCGTAGCTGATTCCACCCTACACCATGATGCTGCCTCAATCATAGCTGTCATGTTCAGCGATGCAGACATCTGCAAATCTCTCTCCCTGTTTTCTCTTGACCTTAAAACGTCCATCATTGTGGTCCAGGCTGAATCTGCTCTCACCTGAGAACAGAACACGGCGCCATTGCTGGTGGCTCCATCCCACACAATCACGAGCCCAATTGAGACGGATTCTTCTGTGAGCAGGGGTTAATGGGATGCATTGCTGTGGCCTCCTGGCATGGATGTCGGCTCTGTGAAGTCGGTTACGGATGGTTTGATTTGAAACAGTCACCCCAGTTGCAGCAGTGAATTGGTTATTGAGTCTGCGCGCACTACTGAAGCGGTTGCGACGACAAAGAGTCACTAAGTAGCGGTCATCCCTCGCAGTTGTTGCTGATGGGCGGCCAGTACGGGGTCTCTCTGAATATCGCCGTCTCCCGGTGTCGTTGGTTAGCACGACTGATGACACTGTGAAACACACCCATCATCTCAGCTACTCGTCACTGACTGAAGCCAGCTTCAAGCATCCCTATGGCTCGTGCAACTTTTACTTCACTCAAGTGGCATCTAGGCATCTCTCTTGTCAGAATGCTGCCTGAGCTTGGTGGGAAATGCAAAGAAAAGCACTTGCATGGACTTTTGTACCACTTTATGTTGTCAGCTGACACACCAAAAACACCATTTTCAGGCATTCTGTTCGGAAATTGACAGCGCTGATGAAATACATTGCATGCTAATGTATGCACTGATAAAATATATTGCATGCTAATGTATGCCTAATGGCACACTTTAAAAAGCGCTCATAGGGAATCACCAGATATGACATCATCGCTAGGGATACACATTAGAGCACAATGCCATGATAAATGACCCTTTTACACTTGATAATTCCTCAATTTCACTTAATAAAATTAATTTGTTGACTCCTGTTATCTCTACCTTATTTTAAAAAAAGGCAGTGGTGTTAGTCCCAAACTGGTCATTTCTATTGATTTTGAACTCTGTTAAATCAGGATACCTCTCAATTACAGACAGCATTTTGTAATTCTTGTGCTGTACATCCCAGCCTGGACATACTACAGTTGTCCATGGAGAAGTCACATCCTCTCTATAACTTCTTGTCTGTAAAGCAACCTGCTTTACAGACAAGAAGTTATAGAAAGTTATAGAGAGGATCTTCCGTTGCCCCCTGTAATATTTACATACCATGGATGATTAGTTCAATCATATTTCATCCAGCTTGTAGCTCAGCATTGGAAATTTTATTGGTGTATCTCTTACCTTCAAACAGTAGTATAAAGCCGATATTTACTACTTTACACCCTCAGTCCTGTGTTATTAGGTCATCCAGCTGAGTGCCAGGCTCTTTGGCCTCTTGTTTTTGATTCTACATCCCAACTTAGTCTTTTTAGCACTTTTGGCTAGGAAGCGAAAGTTGAAGACGAAAGACTAAGTGAGTTGATCTTTTTGGCTTCAATATACTTTTGAGATGGTCCCTTAATTGTACTTTGTTTTTTTATGATGTTAGAATTGGGCACCTCTAGAGTTGTTGACAACACACAGAATGTTTACTGTTTTGGGAAGAAGCTGATGTTATTCCATCTGTTAATCTGTTCTCGAGTCATCCTGTGGGGGAGGGGAGGGGGAAGGGGGTTATTAAAAGGGCAATGAAAAATTGTCTTTGTTGTGGAAAGCTTAATGTCTCACAGAAAGGACAAGTTCAGGTCATCTAATAGAGAGAGGTTGAAAGAATTCACAAACCTTATCTTGACCAGGTGTTTCCCCTAGTTGCCTAAATCTCAGTTGGCAATCTAGGAATTGTGCCTAGTCACTTGTGTACCAAAATATTAAATTGTCTATTTTTGGCAGTGTTGGTCTGCAAATCGATCTCACAGTTCCAGCAATAAACCCAAAAATCTTTCATTGGGGACCCTTTCTCACTGACTGGTCTCGGCTCAACCATGCCTGCTGAAAGGAACTCAGTCGATGGGCATGCACGATGTTCACAGTTGTTTTAAATATAATGGAGAGTTTCTCCTTTGCACGCCCGAAGTACCGAATGGAATCTACTAATCTGTTGGGGTGTATAAAAGACCTAAGACCCAAGACCCAAGACCTAAGACCTCTGAAAATCTCTAAACAAAGACCTAAGACCTAAAAAAGGAAGACCCATCAGGTAAAAAAGGAAGAACCTTGCAAAAACACGTAGAAGGCATTGAAATATTTCCTTCAAATTTCATAGGCATGTTCTACTAATCAATATCCAACTCTCCTGAGAAAATCAAAGAAATCGATCTGACCGTTACTTGCCTAGATGGCGTGACGGAACAATTCTGAGGTAAATGAAATAGCCAGGGCCATTGTGCTCACCTCATGTGGAGGAAAGATGGATAAAGAGCATGGTATTGTGTCATGTAGTGTTAGGTTTGATGTAGGTCCAAGCAATAACAATTTCCCCAAAATGGCCAATTTACAATACATTCCACTGCTGTGACCTTGAAGAGTAGGTCAAATCAAATGAAATGGCCAGGGCCATTGTGCTCACCTCATGTGGAGGAAAGATGGATAAAGAGCATTGTATTGTGTCATGTAGTGTTAGGTTTGATGTAGGTCCAAGCAATTACAATTTCCCCAAAATGGCCAATTTACAGTACATTCGACCTCTGTGACCTTGCAAAGTAGGTCAAATCAAAGAAGACCCGGGTGACACATCGAATGGTTGTTAGAATTAGATGTACCTATGATATAAAATTGGTGCCAATCGGGCAAGTCATTACTAGGAATAATGGCATTTTGAAGAATTTAGGATTTGGCCCCCTCCCTGGAGGCCAAACGGCAAATCAGATCGCACCAAACTTCGATACCTGAGATCACCTGACCAAGGGGTACATGTGTACTTAATTTGTGATCAATAGTCATTGCAGTTAAGAAACGTGCCATAGTTACGGCCTGACGGCCAATTTACGCCATTTGACCTCTGTGACCTTGACAAGAAGGTCAAATTAAAAACCTGTGTGACATATACTGTATGGTGGTTAGATGTACCCATGATATCAAATTGGTGGCAATCGGGCAAGAAGTTAAGGAATAATCACATTTTTAAGGTTTTATAATTTTGCCCCCTGGTGGTCAAGTGGTGAATCATATTGGACCAAACTTCAGTCCCTGAGATCACCTGACTAAGAGGTAAATGTGTACCAAATTTGGTATGAATAGTCATTGCAGTTTAGAAACGTGCCATCGTTACATCCTAACGGCCAATTTACACCATTTGACCTCTGTGACCTTGAAAAGGAGGTCAAATCAAAAACCCGGAGGATATATGATGCACCTTTGCTAGAAGTACCTACCATATTTTTTTCAAAATTTCCCGACTACTATTAAGGGAGATATTGCATATTTTCACTTTTAACGTTTGGCCCCCTGGTGGCCAAACCATGAAACGAATCGGACCGAAACTTGGTCTCCAAGGTGTCATTACATAAGGGTACATGTGTACCAACTTTCAACTCAATAGCTCTAACAGTTACGAAACGTGCTCTGCTAACGGACGACGGACGACGACGGACGACGACGACGACGACGACGACGACGACGACGACGACGACGACGACGACGACGACGACGACGACGGACGACGGACGCCACGGTATGGGATAAGCTCACCTCTGCTAAGAGGTGAGCTAAAAAGATCCGGGTGACACATTGAGTGGTTGTTAGAATAAGATGTACCTATGATATAAAAATGGTGCCAATCGGGCAAGTAATTACTAGGAATAATGGCATTTTGAAGAATTTAGGATTTGGCCCCTCCCTGGAGGCCAAACGGCAAATCAGATCGCGCAAAACTTCGGTACCTGAGATCACCTGACCAAGGGGTACATGTGTACTTAATTTGTGATCAATAGTCATTGCAGTTAAGAGACGTGCCATAGTTACGGCCTGACGGCCAATTTACGCCATTTGACCTCTGTGACCTTGACAAGAAGGTCAAATTAAAAACCTGTGGGACATATACTGTATGGTGGTAAGATGTACCCATGATGTCAAATTGGTGGCAATCGGGCAAGAAGTTAAGGAATAATCACATTTTTAAGGTTTTTCGATTTTGCCCCCTGGTGGTCAAGTGGTGAATCATATTGGACCAAACTTCAGACCCTGAGATTACCCGACTAAGGGGTAAATGTGTACCAAATTTGGGATCAATAGTCATTGCAGTTAAGAAACGTGCCTCAGTTACGGCCTGACGGCCAATTTACACCATTTGACCTTTGTGACCTTGAAAAGTAGGTCAAACCAAAAACTCCTACGATATGTGATGTATCCTTGCTAGGAGTACTTACCATAAATTTTTTATTGCAAACGGATCATTAAGAAGAGACCTATCACACTTTTTATGTTTTAAGTTTTGGCCCCCTGGTGGCCAAGTCATGAACCAGACCGGACCGAAATTCAGTGTCAGAGTAACTCTGACCTAGGGGGTCATGTGTACAAAGTTTCAAGTTCATAGCACAAGCGGTTAAGAAACGTGCCACACAGGATACGGACGATGACGGACGACGGACACAGGGCTATCGTATATGGTAGGCCGTAGGGGACATTAATGCCGATTTAAGTTCTAGAACATAATTATTTATTGTCTAGCACGGAAATCAGCCTATCACAGTGCAGGAATTTAGTTCTAGCACGTTAATCAACCAATCGGTGACCAGGAATAATGGTCTAGCACGTAAATCAGCCTATCACAGAGCAGGAATTTAGTTCTAGCACGTTAATCAACCAATCGGTGACCAGGAATAATGGTCTAGCACATAAATCAGCCTATCACAGTGCAGGAATTTAGTTCTAGCACGTTAATCAACCAATCGGTGACCAGGAATAATGGTCTAGCACATAAATCAGCCTATCACAGTGCAGGAATTAAGTTCTAGCACGTTAATCAACCAATCGCTGACCAGGAATAATGGTCTAGCACATAAATCATCCTATCACAGTGCAGGAATTAAGTTCTAGCACGTTAATCAACCAATCGCTGACCAGGAATAATGGTCTAGCACATAAATAGCTATGGTGATTGGCATGAGGGCCGTGTTGGACATAAATTCATTACGGTCTAGAACATAAATCAGCCAATGGCAACCATCGTTTCAAACATTTCATATTTCCCGCGTGCCAAAAAAGTATCACAGGCAGCTCAGTTTACTTTACAACAAGCATTCACGCTGCTTCGAAAATTATCGTAAAATTGGTGAATATCATTCAGGCGGCGCGCCATTTCATAATTTACAGGCTGAGATTTGGTGAACTGAAAAGTTTTGACAATTTAATCCAATATGGCCGCAGATAACACACCACGAGTGCGCCCAGAAAATCACGAAGATATCCGAAGTAGACAATTTTTTGAAACGATGGTTGCAATTGGCTGATTTATGTTCTAGACCGTAATGAATTTATGTCCAACATGGCCCTCATGCCAATCACCATAGCTATTTATGTGCTAGACCATTATTCCTGGTCAGCGATTGGTTGATTAACGTGCTAGAACTTAATTCCTGCACTGTGATAGGCTGATTTATGTGCTAGACCATTATTCCTGGTCAGCGATTGGTTGATTAACGTGCTAGAACTAAATTCCTGCACTGTGATAGGCTGATTTAAGTGCTAGACCATTATTCCTGGTCACCGATTGGTTGATTAACGTGCTCGAACTAAATTCCTGCACTGTGATAGGCTGATTTATGTGCTAGACCATTATTCCTGGTCACCGATTGGTTGATTAATGTGCTAGAACTAAATTCCTGCACTGTGATAGGCTGATTTAAGTGCTAGACCATTATTCCTGGTCACCGATTGGTTGATTAACGTGCTAGAACTAAATTCCTGCACTGTGATAGGCTGATTTACGTGCTAGACCATTATTCCTGGTCACCGATTGGTTGATTAACGTGCTAGAACTAAATTCCTGCACTGTGATAGGCTGATTTATGTGCTAGACCATTATTCCTGGTCACCGATTGGTTGATTAACGTGCTAGAACTAAATTCCTGCACTGTGATAGGCTGATTTAAGTGCTAGACCATTATTCCTGGTCACCGATTGGTTGATTAACGTGCTAAAACTAAATTCCTGCTCTGTGATAGGCTGATTTACGTGCTAGACAATAAATAATTATGTTCTAGAACTTAAATCGGCATTAATGTCCCCTACGGCCTACCATAATCGTATAGACTCCCCTAACGGTGAGCCAAAAAGTAAGACCCCATCAGGTAAAAAAGGAAGACCCTTGGAAAAAATCATAGAGGGCATTGAACTATTTCCATCAAATTTCATAGGCATGTTGTACTAATCAATACCCAAATCTCCCGAGAAAATCAAAGAAATCAATCCAATCGTTTCTTGCTTAGAGGGCGTGACGGAACAATTCTGAGGTAAATGAAATGGCCAGGGCCATTGTGCTCACTTGTCGATATGAAAGGGAGAGTATGAGGAAGAACTTGTCATTGTTAGGGGTTAATCATGCAATAGTTATGGGATGGTGTGGTTTGTCTTGAAAAAGCGGAGTTAGTCGTATTGTTTTCCGCGTGCACATGTTACTGACGTTGGAATAAGTGAATCGTTATTTGTGGGAGAAGCTGAGAGATGTTTTCTGGCCAATTAAGATGGGTTTACATGTGTCTTAGCTATTCAGTGACTATTGAAAATAAACAGCGCATTCACATTTTGTAAAACCTGCTGTCATTGGCCGAAATTTCAAATGAATGGGATGTACCTGTGGAATTGCGTGTGATTACGCTATCTTGAAAGGAGTATTTATCCTCGGCTTGCGATTAGAGAGAAATGTTGAAAAATATGATACAAGAACAATTGAAGCAAGGAATGCACAGTATAGAATATGATGTCCTGAGTAACTAGGTAGCAGTTTGTATATTTATTTTTGAGACAATAACATAGTTACAAGACAGCCCTATAGTCGGATTCATAAGTAAATGTTACTGCCCTTTTGGGCCGCTGCGCAAAATCTACTGGGCCGATTTCTTCAAAGTTTGGTTTTTCTTGAATCTAATTTCGGGACCCAAGAGGATTTTCATATTTCAGTAACCATGGTTACGAAATAATTTTTTTTGTATGTATTGGTGTACATTGACGTAGTGTATTGATTTTGACATTTTCTCCTCTGTACTGCTTATTTCTGGATGCATTTTGCTGAAATGTTCAGGTTAATTTTTTTTCGTGTGTATCTTTAAAGCTGCCAAGTTTCATTTAGAACTATCCATCAAAAAAAATCGGGCCCTCCAGATTCCCCAATAAAAATGTCTATCGTGCGGCCGTAGGCCGGTTGACGAATTCGCCTATTTTGATTCCTATGTGTTATAGACTGATATGCAGTTCTGTAAATGTCTGATAGATGGCAATAGTGTTTCATTTATTAGTGGTCCTCCATGGAATTAGAATGGTAGAGAACAATAGAAATTTTGGGTTCCGATTTCTGATTACATCTTGTCATGTGCAAAATACAAAGATTCAAGAAAAACCAAACTTTGAAGAAATCGGCCCAATAGTTTTTGCACAGCGACCCAATTAAGGGCAGTGTCAGTGACATTTACTTATGAATCTGACTATAGGCCTAACTATAAAAGCACTGATGACAGCTGTGCCACACTTTCATCATTATCATCATCTACTTCAGATGACCTTTCTTGGGGCAGTGATCGGTAACGGTGAACTCCTTCCGACCCAACAGGCAAATGTTTACATTCGTTAATCCGTGTATCATGGATTAATGTGTATACTAACTAACACCGTTGTTGTGTTGACACACTGACTGACTCTGACTGTGTACATTTCTACAGCGACGAAAAACGATCACAAAAATGGTTCTTTTTAAGTGACATGTTTACAAAAATTAAAGCAAGTGTTTTTAGTAGAGGTTTACCTAATGAGTAGCGTCTGGGTGATTATAAACCATTAACTTGTGTTTAAAAGCCACATTGTAACGAAAGGTTCCGGCTTGATGCTAATCACCCAGCCGCCATTTTGCCATACTCTCGAAACTTTGGGATCGTCAAATGCAATGGAAATCACATAATTTCTGACACACACTGCTACAATTCATCATTTTATTGTTCTTTCACAGTATTATTACGCCACCCCGATTCGCAAGCAGCTTGTACCAACTGGCTCTGCGTTGACTATCCCCACTCCAAGCCGAAGAACAGTGTGACAAGTTTCTCATTTTACCTTCCAATCACAGTCAAAATTTTCTAAAACAACCGGCAATGAGGACAAACTAATAATCTCAAACCAATCACAAGAATGTAATCAACACATACAACCTCATCCGAAGAGCGAATGATTAAGTTTTAGCATTGATTCAAGGTGATTTAATTCATTCTTCGTCTCGCTTCAAATTCATAAAATGGCTGTCTTCCATACTTGTAGTATGCAGATCTAGTGGCGCAGTACAACACTGCGCATCTGGGATACCCGACGGATTGCCTCGAACCGCGAAATTCAAAACTGCTGGCAATGTGCCAACTGACATTTTTGCACAATACCGCCACCTAGTTATATGAAACGAAATTAATCTATTTAATATCGAAACCTCTATATCAGGCCGACCTCTAAAACTTCATTTTAAACTTCAATTTGCTGGAATAAAGAAAATGGGCATTTTTAACCTGGACCTACTTATACCTGAATAGTAGGTCACACTGACCTAAATCTGTGTCAACATGTAGAGATGCCCAATAGGTGTCTACATATCAAATTTAGAGAGTCTATGACCAATAGCAAAAAAACGTGCCATGATCAAAGAAATTTTAGAGTTCGACCTCTGTGACCTTGAAATGAAGGTCAAATCAAAAACCCGTGTGATATGTGATGTACCTTTATTAGATACACCCACCATAAAATTTTCATCGCTCTAGCTTTAACCATAAGCTTCAAAATGACAAAAATAGGTTTTCAAAGAGCGCCCCCTATATGGCAGACCAGCAGTCAAATTGCGCTGATTTTCATTCTGAAGGAAGGTCTTGCCTAGGGGTACCCACACACCAAGTATGAACTTTCTGGGTCAAGCGGTTAAGAAACGTGCCACACAGGATACGGACGACGACGGACACAGGGCTATCGTATAGACTCCCCTAACGGTGAGCCAAAAAGGAAGACCCCATCAGGTAAAAAGGAAGGCCCTTGCAAAAATTCGTAGAAGGCATTGAAATATTTCCTTCAGATTTCATAGGCATGTTCTACTAATCAATACCCAACTCTCCTGAGAAAATCAAAGAAATCGATCCAACCGTTACTTGCCTACAGGGCGTGACGGAAAAATTGAGAGGTAAAAAAGGAAAACCTTTGAAAAAAATCATAGAAGGCATTGAACTATTTCCTTCAAATTTCATAGGCATGTTCTACTAATCAATATCCAACTCTCCTGAGAAAATCAAAGAAATCGATCTGACCGTTACTTGCCTAGAGGGCGTGACGGAACAATTCTGAGGTAAAAAAGTAAGACTCCATCAGGTAAATGAAACGGCCAGGGGCCATTGTGCTCACCGTATAGATATTTGGTGCTTTGGAATTCATCCTGGGTAAGAAACATTGTACATGTATAGTATATAGGTCAAACCAAAGTCGGTATGACATGTGATGTATCGTTGCTTGGAGTAAGTACCATAAGAATATCATAAAAAACAAGTCACTAATAAACGAGATATTGCACTTTTTACCTATTCTAGTTTTGGCCTCCTGGTGGCCAAGTTGAGTACCAGATCAGATCGAAATTCGGTATCCGAGGTTACATGACGTAGGGAGTCATATGTACCAAATTTCAAGTTCATAGCTTTAGTGGTTAAAGGCCATATATCAAGGTTTTTTGCCATTTTCTGCTGTAAGACGATTTCAAAAGTGTACCTAACACTTTATACAATACAGAAAACCAAATGCAATTAGCTCCATCCATTTTGAAGATATAGCCAATTATGTGTTTGGCAACTTGATTACCTAATCAGGCTAGCAACTGGCTTGTTAGAGCCAGGCGGCGGGTTCAGCAAAAGTTGTGATGTAGATCAGGTTATCTGTACATGTCATGCAATCATAAAAGCAGGAGGGCCTTAATTAATTATGCACACCTGGAAGTAATGTGTTTCATTCACTATGGTGTATTTTGTGGCTCCGAATTGTGTCAAGAATAGCACAAAGAACAATCGAATGACGGATGGGACCCATTTTCATGAATTTCCAAAGCCAGTTGAACGAGAGAGGAAGAAGCTGTGGATTCGGAAGTGCAAACGTTTGGAGTGTTGGAAGCCTGGGCCTTCGGCCAAACTTTGCAGTGATCACTTTATCGATACGGATTATCACATGAAGCCGGATATCTGCATCCAACTGAATATTAAATGCCACTTGTTAAAAACAGCTGTTCCAACCATGTCAATTGCATTTAATGCCCGAGGCTGCTGAGGTCGGTTGTTATACATAATGTGTAGGCCCTATTGGGGCCTGTGATACCGCATAGTGTCTTCTTGTGTTCCAGCCATAGCAAGGTGACAGCGACACAGGTCAGTGTCAATGACAGCCACTGTCAATGACAGATTATTGTCATCTGACATCTAGGCCTATCTAACGTTGCACGGCATTATAGATACCAAGATGGCTGCCACGGCGGTTGTTTCGATTAGCCTGCTCTGATAAAAAGTGGTTTATCGTGGAAACGCCTTGTCTCCTATTGACTGGATGAGGAGGAGACATAAGTCGTACATTATAGAAAATGTGGTAATCTTTTGAAGGAGGTTCCATTCCTACTTCTTTGGAGAAATAGCGAGGGAAGTTTTTTTCCCTGAGTGTGAACTGGACTTATATACATGTACATGTACATTGTATATGTATGCGTGTGTGTATGTGATCCGAAAAGAACAGTAGTCACCATATATAGCCGGAATTCCGTTCCGCTCTAATGGCTTCAAAAACACTAACCGATCACTTTTCCGGGACCACAGAAACACCTAGACAAGCTGGTGAAAAGTGTAAAGGAAATCAGCGTTCCCCACAGGAGGGATTAGGAAGCCCTGACCTGAAAATGACACGAAGAGAGGGAGATCATGTTGACAAGCACGTCGAATCGGGGGAATCAGAACTCACCGAGAACGATGCAGTGTCGCCGAAGAAACAACTAGATACCGCCCCACAGGAGGAAGATGCTGGCCTACCATTCATTGATGATCCTGTATTGGCATACATTGTATTTGGACAACAAACGGGTACGAATGATAATGTACGGAAAGCAGTGGTTGGTTATTACTCTGTTAGTCAGATTCGTGTTGCAAAGAATAAGTTATGGGGAGCGAAACCTAGTCTGTGCGATGTAATTGGTGACTTGCAAGTGCGCAAGTCATCTTCTGTGAGGCCAGAGGAGGAGGCGAATACTAGTGATATCATTGCCGCACTGAGAAAGCTTGACAAACTGAACAAAATGCCGAGAATCGTGATTTCGGCAACTAGGCTTGCGGAGATTCCACGATCTCCTCCTGAGGAACTGAACAATATATCGTTTGCTGATAGATTATATAGTTTGGAACACAAAATGATTCAGATGCAAGAGATGGTAGAAAAGTGTTCATATGATACGAGAGAGTTAAAAGCAAATGCTGATAACAAACCACACGTCAAATCATATGCAGAAACATTAAAGCATAAAGGTACTGTCACTGACGATGACGAGAGTGATGGGATGTGTAGGCCTACTGGGCCGAACGTTGAGTCGACTCAGTGTGAATCGATATGGGGTGATACCCGGACTACACGTAATACCGAAAGCGGAGTCACTGGCCAGACGACTTTTAACAGTATATATAGTTCGAAATCCAGACCGACGAGTCGGGGGCGGGGTTCTAGAGGTGCGCTTGGCCAAGGGCACACTAATCCGCCTATGCCCCAAAACGTGTTAAGATTGAGGGGAAGTTGCCGATCCCTGAGCGAAATGAGTGCGGATGATTCTGAAGGGGAATATCGAGTATCCAGTTATGAACAGAAAAAGTTAAAAAGGAGAGAGAAATCGCGACAGAAGGTGATCACAGGCATATCAGCTGTGAAGTGTGGTTTCAAAGGTGCTTCTGAACCCAACAGGGACTTGTTTATTTTTCGGCTTGACCCCTCCACCGAGAAGGAGGACCTTAGGAAACATCTCGCCGTTAACAAGATTGAAATCAGGGGATTACAACTCGTGTCGCATGCAAATGCTAAGTTTAGATCTTTCCGACTAACTGTAGCGAAGTCCGAGTTCGGCAGATTATTTGACGATGCACTGTGGCCTGAAGGCGTACGTGTGAGAAAGTACAATGTCCCTCCCAAAAAGGAGGATGAAAACACCGAGGACAAATCATGATATATTTGTTTTCAAAGTGTAGTGTTAATAGAACAAACGCCATTACCCAACTCTTTCTTGTTAGTTGTATGATTATGGGTCTGCTGAACTTTACGTCGTACAATAGCAATGGACTCGGATCAGGGCGAGTTGAACACATGTGTGAACAGAACGCATGCACTGACTTTTTATTACTGCAAGAACATTGGCAGTTTGAAGAACAATTACAAAAACTTAGAGGTGAATTGGGTATGAATATGAACATTCATGGTGTTACTGGTATGAACATTGATCAATTGCTGGTTGGCCGGCCGCACGGAGGCGTGGCGATTGCTTGGGACCAAAGCATGGACGCGGTTGTTACACCTGTACAATGGGTTTCGAAACGTGTATGTGCTATTGAGGTTAAAAGTTTAAAATTAGAAAACAAAGTTATATTGTTAAATGTGTACATGCCGACCGATTCGGGAGGCCACCAGAACCTTATAGAATTTAACGGTGTTCTGCAAGAAATCTCGGCGATACTTGCAGCTGCAAATACCCCGGATATTATAATTGGTGGTGACTGGAACACTGATTTTAGTAGAGCTGAGTCAGCCCACACACGAGCTCTCCTAAAATTTATGGATGATGAGAGTTTGGTTTGCGGAAAGTCGCACACTACCTGTGACGTAGACTATACATATGAGAGCAAAATAACAGGTGACAGATCACTGATCGATCATTTTCTGGTATCGGAGAGTGTTTTCAATAGAATCAAAAAATATAGTGCCCTGCACAAAGCAGACAACCTCTCTGACCACTCTAGTTTACAGCTGGCTGTTGAAGTAAATAATCAAACTGGTAAAAAGTCCGATACCAATGATAGAAAGCCGGTAAAAACCCAGTTATGGGACAGTGTCACTCAAGAGGATATTGTGAGGTATCAGGAAGTATTAACAGCCAAATTAGACGAAATAAATGTTCCTTTTCAGGCACTTAGGTGTAATAATTACTCGTGTACGAACCACACTGGGGATATAGAAAAATTCCACGATGATATAATATCGGCATGTGTAAGGGCAGGTGATGAAACTATACCTTATAGTAACAAGAGTTCCTTTCGCGGTAGAGCAGGTTGGGACGAAGAAGTCAGTGAGCAAAAGAGACGGGCTTCGTTTTGGCATGAGTTATGGAAAGAAAATGGGAGACCAAGAAATGGTTACGTCGCAGACATACGTCGCCACACTAGGGCACAATATCATTTAGCGGTAAAACGGGTAAAAAAGAATCAAGATAAGGTAGCTGCAGAAAAATTAACAAACTCAGCTGGGGGTAAGAGTAGTAAGGAATTCTGGACAGATGTGAAGAAAATAAAAGGTACAGGTCGTGTGACACCTAATACTATGGACGGTGTTGAGGGGAGTGAGGCGATATGTCAAGTTTTTGCAAATAAATTCAGAAGGTTATACAACTCAGTTCCGTATGAAGTAGATGAAATGCATGAGTTGAAAAGGAGTCTAAATGATAGTATTTTACTAAATTGCTGTGTTGGTTAATGCCAAAATGATCATCGAGTCAATGTGCAGGAAGTTATTAAGGGGGTGAAACAGCTAAAAGCAGGAAAGAAAGACAGTATTTCAGACATTAGATCTGATCATTTTATCAATGGTGGTCCTAAACTTTATACATATATATCGTTTCTGCTTAATTCGATGATCTCACATGGTTACTGTCCTACTAACTTTACAAGGTCTAAGGTAATACCAATACCTAAAATAACAGGAAGTCTTTATGTTCATCAGAGAATTACAGGCGTATTTCTCTGAGCAGCATTATTGGCAAGGTTCTTGATAACATCCTATTAAAGAAGTACGATTCTGTTTTATCTACACCTGACTCCCAGTTTGGTTTTAAGGCTGGGATGTCAACTGCTACATGCAGCACTGTTGTGAATGAGGTTATAGAATATTATAATAGCTGCAAAACCGCAGTCTACTGTGTTATGCTTGATGCAAGTCGGGCCTTTGATTGTGTTCATTTTATTAAATTATTCAGGGTATTGATGAAGAAAGGCATGTGCCCTTTAATTGCACGACTTCTGGCCAACTTATATACAAATCAGATCATGCAGGTACAATGGGGTGAGGTTTTATCAGTGGAATTCACAGTTAGGAATGGTGTGAAACAAGGAGGTGTCTTATCACCAGTATTGTTTGGTATATATCTTGACGAACTTTTAGATAAATTGGGTAAATCTGGGGTAGGCTGCCATATTGGAAACATGTTCTTGGGTGCCTTTGCCTACGCAGATGATATCATTATTTTAGCACCGTCATTATTCGGGCTTAGGAAAATGCTGAAGGTTGCTAGTGAGTTCTCGCTTGAGTATATGATTTCGTTCAACGCGTTGAAAAGCAAATTTCTTGTATTTGGGTGTAATGACCCTCCACCTGAGGTGGTTTTTCAAGGTAATGCAATCAGAGTATCCCAAGAGGAAATTCATTTAGGGATACTTCTGGGTCATGACGTACGACGTAGGCGGATACAACTATGTATAAATGATCTTTATAAACGCACTAACATTTTAATGTCTCAGTTTAGATTTGCCAACTACAGCACAAGATATAGACTATTTAAAACCTTCTGTATGTCCCTATATGGCTACCAACTATTAGATATGTCAAAACCTTATATGGAAGATCTTGACATCGCATGGCGTAAATGCATCAGACAGGTATTGTGTCTCTCTTACCGTACTCATAATGAGTTACTATCAGATATTATTCAAGATTGCTGTATTCAAAATCAATTGGAAAAGAGAATGGTGAAATTTGTATATGGCATGTGTGTTGCAAAAAACATGTACACTCGGAAATGTTTTCAGTTAATAGTTGCAGGTAGCAGTTCACCACTAGGGAAAACTTTTACCTTCATTACCCATAAATATAGTTGGAATAGGTACAATTTGCCACTTGTAGGACATATGATACATGATGTTTATAAATTGCCAGGTCAAACGAGGGTGGGATTTCAAATCAGGGAACTGTTAGAATTAAGGGATCAGGGGAGCAACTTTTTGTCGTGTGCTGAGATCAAAACACTTCTAGATTTTTTGTGTACAATGTAAGTGTCTGAATACTTTTATTGTTTTGTCCATAAGTTAAAAATTATGTCGAGATTTCGGTGATGTTCTTTTGTTGGCACCCGCACAAAATGTTCATGCACTTGCACAATATTTCTGTACCCTTAGTACGAATAAACATACATATATCGTCACGTCAAGATGATTGTGCATAATACCGTCACTTTTCAATAGTAGTTCAGCGTCATGACATAACTGGCGATACAACACTGACGAGGCGAAACAATATTGTGCAACATTAGTCTGTTCAAAAATCATACATGTTATGCATCTGCAACCGTCTATCAATGTCTTCTTTGCTATATCGGCAGGTCTGCCATGCAAATTGATTAACCACAAATTCTAATCACTTTCGTCCGAATGATCACTCTCATTATGATCTAGTGATATTAATGGCTCGAACATGTACGGCTCAACGTTTAAATATCCTTCTGTATAGACCAAAACATCCTCAAATTCACTGCTCTCACTCTCTGAACTGTATGCGGAAGCCATCTTGCTTTGTTCTGACTGACCTGATCTACGTCATCAAAAAATCCCTAGCGGCCACATGTGGAACTAATCTAAAGTTGTGTGTGGTGGGAAATTCAAATAGTTTAAAATTGAAAATTGAAATAACTAAATAATGACTTTATTATTAGAATTTTTTTAATGTCTGGGATCTTGTTTTTTTAACCCTCAACATATTTCATGAGTATCAAGCATGTTTACAAACCTTGATATATGGCCTTTAAGAAACGTGCCATAGTTACAATCAAACGACCAATTTACGCCATTTGACCTCTGTGACCTTGAAAAGCAGGTCAGATCAAAAACTCATATGATATTTGATGTATCCTTATTAGGAGAACTTCCCATAAAAATTTTATTGAAAACGAATCAGTAATATGCGAGCTATCACACTTTCTAGGTTTTCACTTTTGGCCCCTTGGTGGCCAAGTCGAGAATCAGACCGGACTAAAATTCAGGGTCAGAGGTCAGCTGACACAGGGGGTCCTTTGTACAAAGTCTCAAGTTCATAGCCTTAGGGGTTAACAACGTTCCACAGTTACGCTCAAATGGCCAATGTACGCAATTTGACCTCTGTGACCTTGACGAGTACGTCAAATCAAAAACCCGATCAAATCAAATCAAAAACCCCTGTCATATGTGATGTATCCTTGCTAAGAGTATCTACCATAAACATTTTTGCCAAAAACTAATCAGTAATAAGCGAGATATGGCACTATTCAAATTTTTGGTTTTGCCCCCTGGTGGCCAAGTTAACAATCAGACCGGATTGAATATCAGTGTCACAGTCATCTGACCTAGGAGGTCATGTGTACCAAGTTTAAAATTCATAGCTTTTGTTTTTAAGAAACGTGCCATATTTACACACAAACGGCCAAATCACACCATTTGTACGCCACATCAACCTGTTTTTTGTCAACATGTAGAGCTACGTAACAGGTGTCTACATACCAAATTTAAAGACTATAGGACGAATAAGACAAAACGTGCCACTATTGGTGAAATTTTAGAGTTTGACCTCCGTGACCTTGAAAAGGAGGTCAAATCAAAAACCCGTATGATATGTGATGTATCCTTGCTATGGGTACCCACCATAAAATTTTTGTCAAAAACAAATCAGTAATATATGAGATATTACACATTTTAACTTTTCGGTTTTAGCCCCCTGGTGGCCAAGTCAAGAATCAGACCAGAGCAAAATTCAGTGTCAGGGTACATATGACCTTGAGCATGATGTTTACAAAGTTTCAGGTTCATAGCACAAGCGGTTAAGAAACGTGCCACAGGATACAACGGACGACGACCACGACAACAACGACAACGGACACAGAGCTATCGTATAGACTCCGCTGCAGTGAGGCAAAAAGGAAGACCCTTGCAAAAAATAGTAGAAGGCATTGAAATATTTCCTTCAAATTTCATAGGCATGTTGTGCTGAAAAATTCAAAAAAGGAAGACCCCCATCAGGTAAAAAAGGAAGACCCTTGCAAAAAATCATAGAAGGCATTGAAATATTTCCTTCAAATTTCATGGGCATGTTCTATTAATCAATACCCAACTCTCCTGAGAAAATTTCGCAGGCATTTTGTCCTAAGTAATACCCAATCAAAGAAATCTCAAACTTGAGGGCATCCCGTGAGAGAGGCATCTAGACCCACTCAGCCACTGCGTTGCGACGCAAGGTGTACCGGTAGATGAAAGACAATGATTGTGACGTCATTTCGATTGCAGAATCCTGCCGTGACGTCATTTCTCAAGGGTAGAGCATTGACCCTTCTCCGAATCACGCATCTCATTTTACATGTTTTTGCTTTATTAGAGGTAGAAAGCCAGGTAAGCTTATATTTTAATCACAGTATTCTATTCAAACAGTTGTTAGTCGCTGCTATTGCGCAGTTTTGTATTGTATTGTATGCAAAAGTCACAGCAATTCGTCTTATGGGCCTAAAATCAAATGTGTACACACGAATGCATCATGACGCTGCGTTACGTTGCGCCACAAGCTAAAGTTGAACATTGACGGCACAAAGGTATCTTGTGTTCAATTTGCCCAAGAACCATCTTTGGTCAATATTTTTCAATAAATTTCTTGGACACTCGTAGGAGTAGTATCTACGTACGTTGCACAAGTTTCAAAATGATTTGAAAACTACGAGACGTCTTACGGCGAGCAGAAGTTGGTCAAACTGGCGAAAATTGCATGCTGTGCTCCTTTAAAGGGACCGTCATTAGCTTAACATATTAACCTTCCCTACCCTACCCTAGCCAACCCTACCCTATGTGCCAAAAAAACTAACGTCAGGTTTTGGAGCTACGATGGATGTCATATGAGACAAAATAGCCAAAGTCAGAAGATTTGATTTCGAAGTTGCAATGAAGATACTGTTGATGATATTCTGACGATGATAAGCCCGGCCCTGAACAACCCCACCCCCACCGCCACACCATCCGTATGTTATTTTATTGCAAATCTGAATGCAACACATAGGATTTGCGCCTTTTGGTGGACATTTGACATCCCCGTACGTTGGAACATCCACTTTCTCGCGTAAACCCTACTGACGTCATGCTAAATTAACTTTTTTTATGGGGCCTAAAATGCACTATTTGTCAACGTATGATCCACAGTTCATAGGTGCATTGCATAGGTGCATAACCACCTGTTGTTAAGTAGCCATACCTTTATCTGCCACACAACAAGCTGCCTCCATACCATTAGTTAAAGGAGCACACATGTTACGACTAGTAGCCTACAACATTCTTTTTACTGTATGCTACTGGCGAGCCTGAGTACTGATGATGACCCTGCTGTGGCTGGTTACATGGGCGGTTTGTAGGGGGTATTTAGGTCAGGAGTGATAGGATTCTATGATCACCAGAACTGACCAGAGCAGTAGACTATACATGGGTATGGTAGTTCCTATATATTCATGCCCTGATGAGTGGATAGAGTACCGGTACGGAAAGTTTCAATCTTCAGTTTTAGTATAATTAAGTGTGGATCATGAACCCGGACCATAACTGGACCAATCAAATTTGAGACTTCTAGTGATAGTGAGGTAGGTAGGCAAACTTTTGGGTGTAGGCCATGATTAGACTCCCGGTTAGACTCCCAAGGCAGTACTGAAAGATATGTACAGCAACGAGTTCGTCATTAACCTGCGTGTTCGATGGCCACGTGGTAAAGAGTCATGGAAGTGTAAATGAAAACAGAGATACCGTTCACTTTCATGGAGTTTCAGTGTAAAGTTAAAGGAGGATTCCCATGAGGAAAATTCCTTATTCTGACGATCATCGGAAATTGGTAGTACAAAACTCTTGTACAGATGATGATGAAGGTATCCATCTGAAACCCATTTTAATTAGGCCGTGGGGCATTTGGCCAAAATGTTAAGTTTCGTTTTACCTCTGAGCGAACCACCTGAAAACACTTGATATCTGGTAATATTAGGGTGCTCTACCCAAAAATGATGTTTTCTTGGTCGAAAAGTTGCTCATTAGTGCAGTACTTGAGACCCTTTGAGGGTCTATTGATTTAATTTTCGAAGAAGGGGGCAAAATGTTGATCTGATCAGAACACATCAACATCGGTGTCAAACTGTAGGTCTATGAGAGTACTTTAAGGAAAAGATGGTCCTGTTTTCCTGATTAACACCTGGGACCCTGTGGAAGGGGTTGAAAGGGGCCTAATGTGAGACTTTGACCCCCAGCCACCGGCTCCAGAAGCAAAGCATAAAGACAAACTTTGTTGCAGTTAAACACGTTCATGAAGACCTCCAAACTAACACCAAAATTGATGCTGAAACGTAAAGGTTTTCCGAGAACCCCCTTTTTGGGACCCTTTGACCCTTAAAACCCCCAGGTTGAATAAAACGTGACAAGACGGGTATCAGGATGAAGGTCTCGATGAACAGGTTTGAAATGGACCGATTGTATCTTGAAAATTTGCTTCTGTAGCTGGTGGCTGGGGATCAAAGTATCACATTTGGCCCCTTTCGACCCCTTCCACAGGGTCCCAGGGGTCAGTCAGGAAAATTGGACCAACTTTGCCTTAAAGTTCTCTCATAGACCTACAGTTTGATATCAATGTTGAAATATTCTGATCATATCAACATTTTGTCCCCTTCTTTGAAACCAATAGACCCTCAAAGGGTCTCAAGTACTGCACTAATGAGCAACTTCTCGATCAAGAAAACTTCATTTTTGGGTCGCGCACCCTAAAATTACCCAATATCAGGTGTTTTCAGGTGTAACAAATACTGATGGCGTAATGGGTACCACACTCGCCCATCATTCAAAAGGTTGAGGATTCCAATCCCACCAAGGCAATTATAATTTTTTTTCTTTCTTTATTTTCATACCTTTTATATTTTATTTATTTTAATTTTTTTCTTGGGTGTTCTTGTGTCCCAGAAGCGGGTTTCTAAGGTATTTTTAGTACCGGTAGGGCTTTCAGTATACAGGGCCATATTGAAAGGGAGCCTATTGGCAGCTTGCTATAGCTCTCTGAACTGGTCTGATTATCTTACCAATTTGGTGCCATCACGGTCTAATTTTGTCATAGATTGCAAGTAAAATGCGTAATGTTATATGAACCATAATTGATTGGTAATCAACTGCTGGCGCCACCTGTTGGTGTAGTTTCCGTACTACCATGAGCCTATTAGCAAGCTCACATTAATATTACTAAGGGTGATTTCCATGGTATTTATACTCTGGTGGCCATCCATCCTCCCATAGCAGGTCTTTTCAATCGCTCCTCTCCATACGCTCATTTGCTAGAGTGAATGTATGAAGATGCGAGCGATCCAAGACCTGCTATGGGAGGATTGTGGCCATCAAAATAGGTGGCAATAGTGATATCCACCCAGAACCATATGTGTGTTGGTCTGAGAAAACCCTTCACATGGTCAACAATTCATAAATGGAGTTAGCTATATTTCTGGAAAGCCAGTAACCTCAGGATGAATATACTTTTTTAAATCGAGGAGATATCTTGTTCCAAACCCAAGATTCGACATATTTTGTGACGGCCTTTGTTCCCATTATTTGGAAAGTGAAAGTGCCGAAAGATCAAAGACAATTGAGGACCACTGACTGCTCAACAATGAAATGTGATCTCCTAAAACCGATCGGTGGCTAGTAACATGACAGTTGGCAGTTATGAGACCAAAACAGTGTTATGGACCCCAAACAAGAAAAAAATTACCCCCCAATTTTTTTTTCTTCAAAAAATTAAAAAAATCTTTTTTTAGTGCACCTTTACTAAAAACGGACCCCAGTGACTTCCGACGGGTTTTCACGGACCACCACACATATGTCAGCAGAAGACAATGACTTTCTGATGGGCTGCACTATCGCAACCTAAGAATTTTCTAAACTGACCCCCCCCCGACCTTGTTCTTGAACTTCTTGTTCCTGGGGATGGGCGGTTGTCATTTTGTTGGCCAAAATTGCTGGGTGGTGTCAATAGCCCATCTCTATTGAACTGCGGCACTTCATCAAGAACAAACGAGGCCTACTATCAGGCTAGCTCTAACCTCAATAATAGGCAGGGTTTAGGTGTTGTAACCATGAGCTGAGGGTTAATAATCCCTACTTCGACCATTTCGATGATTTCATTTCGTTTTGACCATTTTGATGATTTCATTTCATTTCAATGATTTCATTCCGGGTTTTATCAGTAACCCGGCCTAAATAGGGATATATATGTATCCATCTGGAGTTAGGGTTTGTTAAACGCCTGGGAATGAGGTTGCTATTTGACACAATTGTTGCTAGGTGACGTCATACCCACGTTGGCTCCTTCCAATGAAATAGCTAGAAATTGCCCCATCGCCATCGCCAGTGGTCCCGAGGAGCGAAAAAAACGCAAGTCATTTTTTGGCCAAAAATTGAAAAAAAACGTGGACTAACCCCTTTTGTTTTTTTCAATTTTTTGGCCAAAAAATGACTTGCGGTTTTTTCACTGTTAGATTGTTGCAGGGATCGCTGACAGAATCGCTGTTTTACGGCTCAAAAAGGGGTTTGGGTTGCTTTTACTCAAGAATTTTTCCCTGATTTATCATCAGGAAGGTCCCTGCTACAAATTAGAGCGAAAAATTGCCAGTCATTTTTTGGCCAAAAATTGAAAAAACGCAAGGGTCCACTATTTTAAATGCATTATTTTTTTCCAGGGTTGACACAATGGCCGAAAGATTGAAAATCAAATTCTAAATACCTCTTCCATATTGGAAGAAGCGCCAGGAATCTAAAACTACAAGTAACATTGAACTACCTCATTTCAAAGAAGAAGATCTGACTGACATTGAAGAAATAGGGAGAGGAAGTTATGGAGGAATTTTCAGAGCAAACAAAGGCGGGAAAATAGTTGTTGTGAAGCGTTGCTTAGCAAAAGAACCTGAAGAACAGGCCCTCTTTCTGAAGGAGGCAAGGCTGTTGTCAAAGTTAAAGGGTCATGAAAACATTGTCAAGTTCTATGGGTTCAATAAAAGTAAAATGTCAATACTGATGGAACATGTGGAGTTCAGATTTGTTGGGTGTTGCTCATCCACCTGTTCACAACCTACGGGAGTTCCTCCGTGAATGTGACAACATTAGTGACTTTAAAAACTTCGAACATGTGAATCATCATATCATGCATGACATTTTAATGGGTCTGTCCTTTCTGCATGGGGAAGACATTGTACACAGAGATTTAAAGCCAGAAAATGTGTTGGTATCGAATCAGTACTTCATGGATGATGGAAACTGCAGTGAACTATGGGCTACAAAACCGATCATTGCCAAACTCACCGATTTCGGAGAGGCCCGCTCGGACTTGATACAAACGATGCAAGTTTCGGAGAATACAAAGAATGTCAATAGGGGAACTCCATCTTACATGGCACCAGAGGGTCTTTTAGAAACAATACAGACAGCAGACCTCAGTGATCTGAAGAGAATGGATATTTGGTCGCTGGGTATGGTTGCACATACCATATGTAATCATTGGAAGGAGGTGAGTCAAGGACTTAATAAACGAAGTGTACTTGAACGTCTGCTAGAGCAAAAAGTGACACCGTGTCATCTGCCAAAGTACCAGGACATGAGATCCAAACACTGGAGTGGAATAATGGGCATTTGTGAACAGTGCATAAAGTTCGATCCCTGTGAAAGACCAGAGATAGGTGAAATTCTGAGGATGTTTGTTGAGAGGTCTGCGCCTGTCGAGAAGTTGGTTGTAAGCCAAGCAGATTCATGCACAGATGGACCTATGTTGGCCAGTACGAAGGATCAAGGAGGTAGGCTTGAATATTTGGTTTTGTAAATTCCACTGTTTATATCATAATACTACCATGATTGTACCATCCTGGATACGAGGACTGTAGTGTTAATCATTTTGAACTGAAACTGAGGGGACCCACAAAATCTTTTCAGTTATGCATGCTGTTACTGAATATTTTTGTATACAAACATGATAATCACCATAGGATACGTCAGCGGAGGATTGGTGTGGTAAATTCATCTACATTCCACTTACTGTAAATAGAATTCGTTTGCAATATCATGCATTCGATATTCTGCTTTTCACATATTTTTTGACGAAGGACGTGACGATAGTGGTGGCAGCCAAGTGGAATTAGAAAATAGAGTGTCTTCAAATGCATGGTCACAGCTTTCAGGTGCGTGTACATATTAGCTCTGAGTATAACTTTAGGAAGATATCTAGTTTGGATTAGAAAGAGATCCAATCCATTAGCATTGACTCCCACCCTCAACCCAACTGAATATCATCATCGGTGCTCTTCATGCATATCATGCTGATTGTTACATGTACCATATCATATAATACACTGGTATACTTTGATAAACGTGAAATCATTCTCATCTACCCACAATAAATAATGTTCTTCATCGACAGCAAAACTGCATGCTGATTCCAAACACTGTGAACCAGTTCCGAGGGCCACTTCTCCAATTCCACTCAACAGACACCATGGATGGATAAAGAGACGGAAAAGGTCAGTTAATGCATGAGGCAGCCTCAATGGACAAAAACGAAATGTTGACATCTTACAAATTACAATAGGGTAATGTCATGAATGTATCTTCTGGTCATGCCAACCCAGTCCACAAAATCAGATGGCTGATGTGGTGTCCACAAAACTAAGGTCTAAGGCCAAAAATAAGACCCAACCCCAACCAGATGATGACATAGAATCTATAACCAGATGTGAGTCGATCCTTTGTGCATTCACTTCTGACATGAGCGATTGATGAAACTGGTTTAGAGGGGACTAGTGGAGATTTTTTAGAAGGTCCTCACCAAATAGGTTACATGTACATGTATGTTGTAGGAGCACCCTTATTGTTCTTCACTACCTTTCAAACTCATATGGTACATATACGGAGACCGCATGGATAAGAAATAACTTTCTAACAGGAATTGTTTTGCACCTGGAAAAAAAATTGGTAATAATCTTTATTCTCATTGTGATCTCAACCAATTCTGAAGGAGGTGACTTTCATTCATTCCCAATTTGCTCATTTTGGCAACATCTGGCTATATGTACCACCATAAATAATGGTACCACGTAGAGTGAAAATCTTCATTTTGTTTTTAGGCGCCACCTGCCACAAATCGAGAACATGTCTTCTCTCATCCGGCTTTGCCCAAGACCAAAAGGAAACGCATGGGTATGTAAATTGGTTTACAATGATCATATTAAATGTGAGATGACGAAATTTATAATACGAATAAATAATTTAAAAGCTACATGCGTTTCGGAAAACCCCCTTGACATGCTTGATCCCCTTATGGAAAATCTTATCCGCAGGCTATTTGGTCTTGCCATAAATTAACTCACAATATACAGTAGAGCTACTTCGTGGTTGGAAATTAAGGTGTAGGACCTATCAACTTCAGGAGGTACAAAATGTTATTTGCTCTGACTGGTTCTAAGCCGGCACAGAATCCCAATGGCTAATGTAACCAAAACATAATGAGGAACTCTCTTTTGAGTAATTTTTGGAATAATTTGGAGGGGGATGAACTGAAATATGACAAGCCAATGTAATTCACAGGCATTCAGATGATTCATTAAACCATGGTTTATTTTCTTTTTCAGGTTATCAATAGAACTTCCGCCATTGCCAAACATTGTTCCCGCATCTAAGAATCAAAGACCGTTTCATAATGATGGAGGGAAGATGAAACCAAGGTAAAGTTTCTGATAATGCAGCCTTAAGTTGTGTACTGTTAGTCTCAAAAGGCATTTGCCCTGGCGCTTTTGATATGTATGCTAGACAAGACGACAACATGTTCTTAAACCACAAACAAGGGTGACTTTTAATTCTATTTAGCGGCTAAGGTAACGACCAGAGGAAAATTTAGTAAAAATATGTTGCACCAGCAAAATTATCTGACTCCCTGTTCATATTACTTTTTTTAGATTCTTTTTTTAGATTCTTTTTGTATTCGATGCACTGAAGGGGATAAAATACGGTGGTAGAACATGTGCAACGGCAGGGTCTAAGCGGCAGTCATCTGAACCTGAGGTGAGTTCATATATCAGTAGAATAAACTATATAGCTTCAATGGATCATCTAGATCTCCCATCCCGAAAACTGCCTGAAGACACCCCTCCACTCATGTAGGCTGCTTCATCTCCCAGCCTGCTCTCCAAGAGTCAACTTGCCAGTGAAAAACACATGCAGTTTCAGACACACTTTAAAATTGTGTTAGGCTGTTACGGATTTTTATTTCGTAGCTACCTGTGATCAGACCTAGCGCTGCTCTATCTTACAGGTATTTGGTTAACTACGTGTTCGTCAAACAGTAAAGAATTCCTGCCGTCAGTTTGGGTCATACAGTTTGGGTCATACTTCTGTAATCTGCCTCCGAATTTCCGAATTACTAATTTGCGGTATGACCTGAACTGATGTGAATCCTACCCGCTATCAAACGTGGGGACTAACTGTAACATGTGTAACATGTATTATTGCTATCACGATATGTGCAACATCAGTATTGTCCATTTATCATGCTTGTCAATTATTTTTCTGCAGGCTGGGAATTTCTTTACATTTTTTTTCTTCATATAGCTAGAAATCCCAAGCATTCTGGGTGAATCCCTGCACAGATCTAAATCTTCACTCCTTAGCAACCTCTTGGTCATGGCACGTGCCTCATGCTCAGCCATTACGTAATTAATTTGGACACATGATGTCACAGCTGTGCTACTTCAACAAACTGGTCAACACAGCAGGTCAATGAAACCAACGTAACTACTTTGCGTCACCGTCCCAATACTGTTGCTGCACATATAAAATCTTGTACATGTCAATTTTTGTTTACCCCTGTCGAAGCACATTTCAGTGCGAAACGTAGAGTGTGAAAATTAAAACGTATTTAAGACGAGGAAATCGTTGTGTGGTTTGTTCCCGATTTAGCTTTTTTGGTGCTCAACCACACATGTATTCTCGGTGAATCCGATTAACGATTAATGACAATATCTACAAGATTTTATTGAATACGACCTGAAGTCATCCATACAGCCGTGAAAACCAATCTGCATCGAAATGTCGAATGAGAAACCTACCGGTACGTTAATTCCGTTTCCACCCGAACTTCGCAAGCAGTATCCGAAAGGATTTCCAAATGTGATTGGAACAACAGGCCTCCGTCCATCGAGCTTCACAATGCCAGGCACCCCAGGTCCGTCCGGTACGTTTCAACCTAATCAACCGATTAACCCAGGACATCAGGATGGGACTCAAATCCAACGGGACCACAGGGACACTGATCAAGTCAATGAAACGGTAATACAGACCAATCAACAGGACACAGCCGCCGAAGCAAGCTCTTCAAACATGGCGAGAGATCAAAGCCGGCCGCCTAACAACGCAACTGAGCACGTGCAGCAACCAGCCGGTGAGATAGAAAAAAAGAACTGGCCCACAATTCCGGACCATGCTTTACAAACATTTAGTGACATTCGTGAACTCATATGAACTTGATAGATATTCTAACTACAAGATAGGTCTATAAGGCAAATCCTTTGCCATGTAATGTGTTGTTATGCAATACGTCTTATCACTTTGATATACCACTATCAGTTTACTCTTACTTGTATTATTGCTATCACGATATGTGCAACATCAGTATTGTCCATTTATCATGCTTGTCAATTATTTTTCTGCAGGCTGGGAATTTCTTTACATTTTTTTTCTTCATATAGCTAGAAATCCCAAGCATTCTGGGTGAATCCCTGCACAGATCTAAATCTTCACTCCTTAGCAACCTCTTGGTAATGGCACGTGCCTCATACTCAGCCATTACGTAATTAATTTGGACAGCTGTGCTACTTCAACAAACTGGTCAACACAGCAGGTCACTGAAACCAACGTAACTACTTTGCGTCACCGTCCCAATACTGTTGCTTCACATATAAAATCTTGTACATGTCAATTTTTGTTTACCCCTGTCGAAGCACATTTCAGTGCAAAACGTAGAGTGTGAAAATTAAAACGTATTTGATACGAGGAAATCGTTGTGTAGTTTGTTCCCGATTTAGCTTTTTTGTGCACAACCACACATGTATTCTCGGTGAATCCGATTAATGATTAACGACAATATCTACAATATTTTATTGAATACGACCTGAAGTCATCCATACAGCCGTGAAAACCAATCTGCGTCGAAATGTCGAATGAGAAACCTACCTGAACGTTAATTCCGTTTCCACCCGAACTTCGCAAGCAGTATCCCAAGCAGGTCTTCAAGGCAAATCCTTTGCCATGTAATGTGTTGTTATTAGCGCAATACTTCTTATCACTTTGATATACCACTATCAGTTTACTCTTACTTGTATTATTGCTATCACAATATGTGCATCATCAGTATTGTCTATTTATCATGCTTGTCAATTATTTTTCTGCAGGTTGGGAATTTCTTTACATTTTTTTTCTTCATATAGCTAGAAATCCCAAGCATTCTGGGTGAATCCCTGCACAGATCTAAATCTTCACTCCTTAGCAACTTCTTGGTAACGGCACTTGCCTCATGCTCAGCCATTACGTAATTTATTTGGTCACATGACGTCACAGCTGTGCTACGTCAAAAAACTGGCCAACACAGCACCTCAATGAAAACAACGTAAGGACTTTGCGTCACCGTCCCAATACTGTTGCTGCACATATAAAATCTTGTACATGTCAATTTTTGTTAACTCCTGTAGAATTCCGGACCATGCTTTACAAACATTTAGGGACATTCGTAAACTCATATGAACTTGATAGATATTCTAACTACAAGATAGGTCTATAAGGCAAATCCTTTGCCATGTAATGTGTTGTTATGCAATACGTCTTATCACTTTGATATACCACTATCAGTTTACTCTTACTTGTATTATTGCTATCACGATATGTGCAACATCAGTATTGTCCATTTATCATGCTTGTCAATTATTTTTCTGCAGGTTGGGAATTTCTTTACATTTTTTTTCTTCATATAGCTAGAAATCCCAAGCATTCTGGGTGAATCCCTGCACAGATCTACATCTTCACTCCTTAGCAACTTCTTGGTAATGGCACGTGCCTCATGCTCAGCCATTACGTAATTTATTTGGACACATGACGTCACAGCTGTGCTACTTTAACAAACTGGCCAACACAGCACGTCAATGAAACCAACGTAACTACTTTGCGTCACCGTCCCAATACTGTTGCTGCACATATAAATCTTGTACATGTCAATTTTTGTTTACCCCTGTCGAAGCACATTTCAGTGCGAAACGTAGAGTGTGAAAATTAAAATGTATTTAATACGAGGAAATCGTTGTGTGGTTTGTTCCCGATTTAGCTTTTTGGTGCTCAAGCACACATGTATTCTCGGTGAATCTGATTAACGATTAATGACAATATCTACAAGATTTTATTGAAAACGACCTGAAGTCATCCATACAGCCGTGAAAACCAATCTGCGTCGAAATGTTGAATGAGAAACATACCGGAACGTTAATTCCGTTTCCACCCGAACTTCGCAAGCAGTATCCGAATGGATTTCCAAATGTGATTGGAACAACAGGCCTCCGTCCATCGAGCTTCGCAATGCCAGGCACCCCAGGTCAATTCGGTACGTTTCAACCTAATCAACTGATTAACCCAGGACATCAGGATGGGACTCAAATCCAACGGGACCACAGGGACACTAATCAAGTCAATGAAATGGCAAAACAGACCAATCAACAGGACACAGCCGCCAAAGCAAGCTCTTCAACATGGCGAGGGATCAAAGCCGGCCGCCTAACAACGCAACTGAGCACGTGCAGCAACCAGCCGGTGAGATAGAAAACAAGAACTGGACCGCAATTCCGGACCATGCTTTACAAACATTTAGGGACATTCGTGAACTCATATGAACTTGATAGATATTCTAACTACAAGATAGGTCTTCAAGGCAAATCCTTTGCCATGTGATGTGTTGTTATGCAATACTTCTTATCACTTATCACGATATGTGCAACATCAGTATTGTCCATTTATCATGCTTGTCAATTATTTCTCTGCAGGTTGGGAATGTCTTTACATTTTTTTTCTTCATATAGCTAGAAATCCCAAGCATTCTGGGTGAATCCCTGTACAGATCTAAATCTTCACTCCTTAGCAACCTCTTGGTAACGGCACTTTCCTCATGCTCAGCCATTACGTAATTTATTAGGTCACATGACGTCACAGCTGCGCTACGTCAAAAAACTGGCCAACACAGCACGTCAATGAAAACAACGTAACTACTTTGCATCACCGTTCCAATACTGTTGCTGCACATATAAATCTTGTACATGTCAATTTTTGTTAACTCCTGTAGGAGCACATTTCAGTGCAAAACGTAGAGTGTGAAAATTAAAACGTATTTGATACGAGGAAATCGTTGTGTGGTTTGTTCCCGATTTAGCTTTTTTGTGCTCAACCACACATGTATTCTCGGTGAATCCGATTAATGATTAACGACAATATCTACAATATTTTTTTGAATACGACCTGAAGTCATCCATACAGCCGTGAAAACCAATCTGCGTCGAAATGTCGAATGAGAAACCTACCGGAACGTTAATTCCATTTCCACCCGAACTTCGCAAGCAGTATCCGAATGGATTTCCAAATGTGATTGGAACAACAGGCCTCCGTCCATCGAGCTTCACAACGCCAGGCACCCCAGGTCCGTCCGGTACGTTTAAACCTAATCAACCGATAAACCCAGGACATCAGGATGGGACTCAAATCCAACGGGACTACAGGGACACGAATCAAATCAATGAAATGGCAATACAGACCAATTAACAGGACACAGCCGCCGAAGCAAGCTCTTCAAACATGGCGAGAGATCAAAGCTGGCCGCCTAACAACGCAACTGAGCACGCAGCAACCAGCCGGTGAGATAGAAAACAAGAACTGGACCGCAATTCTGGACCATGCTTTACAAACATTTAGGGACATTCGTAAACTCATATGAACTTGATAGATATTCTAACTACAAGATAGGTCTTCAAGGCAATTCCTTTGCCATGTAATGTGTTGTTATGCAATACTTCTTATCACTTTGATATACCACTATCAGTTTACTCTTACTTGTATTATTGCTATCACGATATGTGCAACATCAGTATTGTCCATTTATCATGCTTGTCAATTATTTTTCTGCAGGTTGGGAATTTCTTTACATTTTTTTTTCTTCATATAGCTAGAAATCCCAAGCATTCTGGGTGAATCCCTGCACATATCTAAATCTTCACTCCTTAGCAACTTCTTGGTAACGGCACGTGCCTCATGCTCAGCCATTGCGTAATTTATTTGGACACATGACGTCACAGCTGTGCTACTTCAACAAACTGGTCAACACAGCAGGTCAATGAAACCAACGTAACTACTTTGCGTCACCGTCCCAATACTGTTGCTGCACATATAAAATCTTGTACATGTCAATTTTTGTTTACCCCTGTCGAAGCACATTTCAGTGCGAAACGTACAGTGTGAAAATTAAAACGTATTTAATACGAGGAAATCGTTGTGTGGTTTGTTCCCGATTTAGCTTTTTGGTGCTCAACCACACATGTATTCTCGGTGAATCTGATTAACGATTAATGACAATATCTACAAGATTTTATTGAATACGACCTGAAGTCATCCATACAGCCGTGAAAACCAATCTGCATCGAAATGTCGAATGAGAAACCTACCGGTACGTTAATTCCGTTTCCACCCGAACTTCGCAAGCAGTATCCGAATGGATTTCCAAATGTGATTGGAACAACAGGCTTCCGTCCATCGAGCTTCACAATGCCAGGCACCCAAGGTCCGTCAGTACGTTTCAACCTAATCAACCGATTAACCCAGGACATCAGGATGGGACTCAAATCCAACGGGACCACAGGGACACTGATCAAGTCAATGAAATGGTAATACAGACCAATCAACAGGACACAGCCGCCGAAGCAAATTCTTCAAAGTAGTATACAAAGTGGGGGTTCTGGACCACCCCCATAGATAAAAATGGGGATTCTGGACCACCCCATAGCTGAAAAATGTAGCTTATAGCGAAGTGCACCCTTTGCAACCCCCCAGCAGAGGGTGCTCCAGAAACCCACTTCGTATAACATGTTAACTATGTACACATATTTACAAGTCCATCGAGAGCCTCTATTTCGGCTAAAGTTCATTATTGCACACAATAATAATGTCCGTGGGTTTCCCCACTGGTAAGTCAGGCGATCTCACGATACAACTCTCGGGAACGTTCTAAAGTGTCGCAATCTATCAGTGTATAAGACTATTGAGGTTTGAGATAGCTGATAACACTGTGGTCGCTGCTCGACTGAGACTCGTTAAAGTCAGGGCCCGGCCACCCATTCTCGTTTACCCAAGGGAAAGCTGATGCCCTCAACATGGTGAAATTTCCTATTTAGAGAGATAGATTCCATAGAGAATACAGAGTGAAAATGGTCACGGCAGTCAGCGAACTAACGGAGTTGTTGCGGCAGGGCTTGATAAGTCAGGTGACTTATGCGGAAGGTTTGCGCGCGCTGAGAGCGAGGCCTGTAGCTGCCCCAAAAAGGGAGGAACATGTCCCTGTCCCGCAAGAGCGTCCCATCCAAGCGTCTGAGGTAGGCGTCTCGAAATATATACGCACACCATTCGCTGTCGGTAACTACCTGAGAGGCTGGGTGATAGAAGTAGGCGATAAAGGTGGAATTGATCCCTCACAATTCATGAGGGCTGTTAAGGGGGCCACGAAAAGGAAGATAAGCGAGGAGATTCTGGACCTCAATGACGTCAAGTTTCAGTTGGCTGCCAATGTTAGAATGCTGAAAGAGAGAAATAATGGAGAGGAGATTGAGGCCACTCCCACCTTCTATTCGGACCAGCAGTCTGCCTTGAGGGCGACAGATATAGACGAGGGGTTGGATAAGGCTCAAGAGAAGATTAGTAGGGGGATTGAGAACTTCATGAGGGATGGCTCGGGGTGGGGAGTGGACAGGGTGATCAAGTTCTATCTCAACATCGCTAGGTATCAGCCGCTCCGTGGGGGCTCTTACATCGATTTACCCGTGCATGTAAAGAGGAAAAAGGCTGTTGTTAATGTGAAGAATAAAGACCATGCTTTGCTGAACTTCTCTTCCATTCTTTCAGCAGGAGGTAGGTGAACAATACCGTCACGATCATGGTTCCTATATGTCAGCGCTTAAAATATGCCACTCCTAGTCCGACAAATGCTCCTAGTCCTAGGACCAGGTAGACCTTATTCTGGGAATGAACAGTGTCTTCTTTTGTGGTGGGAATGACAGGGACAGGTGGTGCTGGTGCCGGCGTTTTCAATTGACCTACTCTCTTGACTTTCGATGGCATGGCACTGAGGTGAGGGGCCTTCTTGGATGGGATCCGATGACTGTTTACCAGAGGGTTTGGTCCGAATGACATGTTGCGCGTCGCCACGGTTACGTTGTTGTTGTAACCGTCCACAGTTCCCACGTTCAGGACCATGTTGGATGGGATGATGTACAGATCAGGTCCAAGGGCATAGTCTAGCCTCATCTTTGTCGCAGTGATGGAGTCCTCGTACCTCTTGATTATATCTGGAAGCGACAGGTTATTGGCCTGGGCGATGCTGTCCTCTAGGAGTGTCAGGAATTGGGCCTGTGCATCTAGGGACGTCCCTCCGCTGCCGACGATGGGAGCTCTGGTCTGGGCTTGGGACCCGAGTATGCAGTAGACGTAGGTCCTCAGGCTGTCGTTCAATCTGACTATCCCCGGTCTGGTGAAGCCTCTGCCTTTGGGAAGGAGAAATGACATCCATCCTGGGTCTGTCTGCGTCAGCTTCTGAAGGGGAGCCTTGTGAAGTTTGCTGGCAAACGTGGGTGCCTCGTTCGAGAAGTAAAAGTGTGAGGAATGGTCTACATAGCCTGTCTTGTGAACTGGTTCTCCCCAGAGGTAGGAAGTGCCGAGTCCTCTGTTGTCTCCTCCGTGGTATCTGAAGTCTGAGTACTGCGGGATGTCAAATTCTGTGATGACCGTGGCGTACCTGGAGTCGTCTAGTCTGTTTTTCCACCTGTCGAAGTTGTCGTCGCCGGCTATGGGGCATCCCATCTGGTGGAGGATCTTCCTGGTCTGGTAGTAGACGTGGAATCTGAAGAAGGATGCGACGAAAGGATCGTCACGAAGTAGGTGATCTGTCACGGACACACTGCATCCCGAGGTGGCGCACCAGACGGCCATGTTGAGTTGGTTTTGGTACAGATTCATGTCGCATGTTTTCTGCCACTTGGCTATCGCTGCCTTGGTTCTGAAAGTGAGTTCGAAAAAGTGGAATATGTCGTAGGTCTTTGCAGGGAAGCTGTCCTTGTCGTTACAGTAGATTTGTAAGTTGGTCAGTAGGCGTCGCCACTGTCCTGCTACTGGGTTATTTTGGACTGGGTAGGATATGTTGGCCCTCGTATTGAAAGCCGCGGGAAAACTCATTTTTTCTGACTGAGTATGTACCTGCACCGAAAATGTCTGCATACGGCAACTTACTCAACCCTGCTCGCCGCGAGAGGGTGCAACTGGGGGTGAAGGCGGATCGCCAGTATCACAGCATCACTCACAACCCGTCCACGATAGGGGCAGGCGAGACCCTGTACGTCAGGGTTAGAAGGGACGTCGTGATTGTCCCGGGGACTCTGAAGCTGACCTTCGATCTGACTAAGAAGGGACACACAAATAATCGCTTCGTTAACAACGTGGGGAGGAATTTGCAAGCCAGGGTGGTCGACAAGCTGGGAGGGGAGATACTCTCCGACGTCAACTTCTACTACATGTACCAGTCCTACAAGGACCTGTGGTTGAGCGAAAAACAGAGGAAGAACCTCGTCCTGCAGGGAATCGGGGATGCCAATCTGAGAAAGCTCAGATCAGGAGTGGGTGATGCTGACAAGGACGAGGCCAAGGCAAAGGCCATATTCACCGCCTTTGGTTCCAAGTACAGCATGCCTCTGGACTTTGAGCTTTACAGTGATCACGGACCATTCTACCCGAACGTGATAAGCGAGGATTTCGTGAGGGAGATTACCTTCAATGAGGCCAAGTACGTGGTGAGCGCAGAGGAGGCCGCCAATATCGGCTACAATGTCAACAACATAGCAATAGAGTACGAGACTGTCGTGTCGCCCGAGATAGCTAGGCAAATAGAGGCCGACTACATGAACGCAGTGACCTTTCTTCACGACTACGTGACCTATTTCAAGAGCCAGTCACTCGGGATGGACAAGACAGTTAACGTAAATGTCAACATACCAAGGCGATCCATGAAGGGGATCCTGGTGTTCTTCCAGGAGACGGTGGAGATGGGCGAATACGATCTCGAGGCCACGCCCTTCCAGAACCCCGGCATTACTGACGTCCAGGTGACCATAGAGGGATTGGCAAACAAGATCTACGCTCAAGGTTTCAAGGCGCATCAGCAGTGGGACGAGGCGAGGAGGGCAGACGGGAGAAAGTCAGAAAATAGCAACATGGACGTTGAGGAGTTCTACGGGAATGACAAGTATGCACTGTGGCTTGACCTGAGATTGACAGAGGACGGAAGACTGCACAGATCGGGTCTCAAACTGGTAAATACCAACGACGGTGTACAGCTGGCAATTACGAGAACGACAGACACGGCCTACACCACTACACGTGTTCGTGGTGGCCGACGCCCAGATGAGCATTCAAAATAGGCAGCTGCACTCAATTGCGCTGTAGATAATAGGATGGCTTCTTGGCCCGACCTTCCGTTTAACTTGATAGTGTCTGGAATCACCAACTGCGGGAAAACTCGCTATGTCCTGGGCCTGTTGCAGTCCACTTTCCGGGAAAAGTTTGACAGAGTGGTAATATTCTGCCCCACCTTCTACGAGAACAAGGGATACGAGCGGAGATTCGTCTGCAAGGACCCGGACATAGTGATTGCCCCGCCGTTGCAGGTGAGAGACAATCTAGATTCCGTGTTGAAGATTTGTAGCGACACCTATGGTGGAGCGGGGGACAAGACCCTCTTTCTAATAGACGACTGCGCCAATCAGAGGGACGCGAAAATAAAGTCTTGCGAGCTGACCAGGTTGGCGTTCAGCGGAAGGCATCTCGGAATATCGGTGTGGTTCATCAACCAGAAGTACAACGCCGTGGTGAAAGATTTCAGAGACAACATCAGGGCCCTGGTACAGTTCTACGAAAAGGACGGGGACTCGCTGAAGACGGCCCTGGCCGAGAACGGGGTCATACCAAAAGACCAGAGACAGCAGGTGGTGGAGAGGTTGAAGCGGCACTGAAAAAGAGAAGCTGGCAAAAGAGCTAACCGAGAATTTCGTTATAGGAGCCGAGATCAAGAAACAACTGGGACAGTTTGGTTTGGCCTTGTCGCCCTGGCTTGCTGTGGCCAATGCAGCAGTAATTACGGCTAGAAACGTGGAAGTAAAGCCAGAGAGTAGTGAAATACCCCAGTTGGAGTAGTCGGCGCGGATCAGGGGTCAGGGCTTTGGAAGAGCGAATTAAGAGCCGCTCGTAAGTTACAAGACTAGTCGTATAGTCCGGAGGGGCACATTTTCTTATCCTAAGTTAACACCAGACGGCGCTAACTGCGTAATTCTCGTAGTCCAGTCATTCTTTCGTAAGGAAGCGAAAAGCGCAGACCTTATCTAGGACCTCACTTGTAACAAAAAGTATTTAAAATAATAAGTGGTTCGCTGGGTAATCGGACCAAAGATATGAAATAAACTAGTCTGCTGGGTGGTCAGACATTAGAGAAAATAATCAGAGATCCGCTGGATCGCACTAAAAATAAAATAGTCTAGTCTGCTAGGTGGATCAGACATTAGAGAATATAATCAGGTTCGCTGGGTGTTCGAACCAAAAATAAACATAATCTATAAGTCTGCTTGGTGCTCAGACAGAACTATAATGAAAAGGAGAGTACCGTCAATGAGCAATTCTCGATCTCGAAATGTCTGGGTGACTATCGGTATGAACTCGATTCTTATTGTTTAAAGAGCAAAATATTGTTTAAATAGCTCACCTCTCAACTCAATGTTTTAATTCTGATATGTTGGAGGGCCCACAGAATTTGTTCCTTTTTTCCACAGAGTTTACTTATTAATCTTATCTTCAGAAGGGCCAAGAATAGTCTGCCGGGCGGTCAGACTTGGAGAATAACTTGTAATATAATATAAATTATAGGCAAAGCCTCGGTTCTAATTGGTCTGTCCCTCTTATCCAGGAATTTTAAGTCCCAGTGAAAATTCACGCGGATAGGGCCGACAGGATTGATTGGAACCTAATAAAACAACCAACGCCCAATAGACATAAAGCACGCAAAATAGCCTCAAATTTATTAAATGGTTACATCACTCATTGCACAAACGGTAGGCGTAACCGCACTCCGTCCTAGGCAAGCGCTGAATGGATAGGTTCCACACCATTACATCAGCCAGGCGGGTTCAAGTCAACCCCTTTAAGGGAATGAAAAGATTGACGTAATCTTTCCCCTCAAATGTCAACAGCCAACACAGACGACCTCACTTCTACTCGTATTGGAGAACAGTCAACATGGCGTGCCACGATGACCAGCAGCAGGCAAGCAGCTTGAAGCCACGCCTGTGGCTGAACGCGAACGCTAACCTTCACGGGAAGGACTTACTACAACTGATAGGGAAAGTCCGGGCGTATGACGAGACAGCAATCGAAGCATCACTCCGTGCACCTGAGCTCAAAGAAAAACACCTTCTCCACAGCTACAGTCCGGCCGAACTATTTCAAGAATTCAAAAAATTAACAGCCTTTGACCTAGAGGTAAGCAAACAAATTTCTTTAAAAATCTTTAGAGAACGACTAACCTCAGTATCAAAAAATGGCAACCTAGAAAAAGAAAAAGAAAACAGCCTTATGAAAAAAGATTGGTAACTGAATATTGAGTCTTTACCTCATGTAAAGTCTGAACTAAAGCCGCATAATTGATTTTATGGATCGGCAGGCACCTTCACGGTTTTTAGGAGCAAATGAGATCCGTTAAAAATTCAGCGGGATAGGCCAAGCTATACTGTAACAAAAATTTTAATCGCCACAGGCCACTCTGCAAGCTATAGGGCTAGAAGACAACATGAACAACAGGAGACTGGTGTGTCATGCGGCAATCATATTTGCAAACGAAGAGGCCACCCTGCCGGGAATGCCCGTCGGACCCACCACCGAAAAAATGTCTATGCCTACGCCAATGCAAGCACATAAGCAAAAACAGCCCCAAGGGAAGAAGGACCAAAACGAAAAGGCCAAGCCTGACGAGGAAGCTCATAAAGGAGAAAAAAGGGTGAGTAAAAAAAAAAAACAAAAACAAAAAAACTGCGTTAAGCGGGCTCAGTTAAAACAGACTTGAATTCATTAAAACCAACGAGAACTGTAAACAAATAAATCAAATCCAAGTCCATAAATGCTCAATGGGATGATGATGGTTAATAGGAATCGTACAACGCTTGCAGATCAGGGACAGCCCATTCAAGCTTTAGACTGAATTCTTGTCGGCAATTATAAATGGAAGCTGAAAGAACATAAGCCGGGTCAATTCTACTCCCATGAAACAAATTTCGGCCAACAACTCTACACCATCATACTCAAAGTAACAATCAGAATGTTAAACCACCAAACGTTAGGTAAAATCGTCCTAGGCATGTGGATTCACTTGCTCATATTAATTTCAGGCTGAAACAGAGGAAAGTGCGGATGCCACAAGCACAAAACGACTTGCTGTTTTAGAGCAACAAATGAAAACGTGGAAGGAAACCTCCGGAAAGGTTACAGTGGACACGGCTCTAGCGCAGGTGAGAGCATTAGCCGACAGGACCACCACCACTAACTCGGCCCTTATAGCAGCATTGGAAGTGCTATACGACACTGCGGTGATTCACAATCATGCCGAGAAAGAACACTTTAAAATGGCCCTCAAGGCCGTCAGAGCTAAAGACAACATGAAAGTCCCGTTGCATGGGCTAGTCATAAAATTGATTGGTACGGATGTAGATAAGAAAATAAATGCCAGCGTTGACAGTTGGTTGAAAATCAGCAAAAAAGTGTCCTCGCCCTCAACAAATGTAGTCTCAACTCAAGATTCAAATAATGAATTCACAAATAATTCAAACCCTTCAAGCCCGAACAACTACTGGCAACCTCAAAGATGGTGGGCCCCTCCACCACACTATGGCAACAATTTTAATGGCCCAACGTGGGGGAGAGGCTTCCAAAACAGGGGTAGGAACAATTTCTATAGGGGAAGTATTAGTCGAGGAAACCCAAGGCCAAGGCAATGCTATGTCTGTAAATCCACGGAACACTTCCTGGATAAATGCCCAAAAATCGCGGCTTTATCGGCAAATTCTGAGGAAAAAATAACCGATCATGAAAAATTGAAAGAAAGATAAAATTCTTAAACAAGAAACTAATGGGGAAATTAGGACCTTCCCTCTGAGACACTAGAGAAGAAATTGACAAATAGATAAATAAAAATAGTTCAAAGGTCCTTCCCAAAATAATCAAGGACTCTCCGAATCTCACTTCCAGGAGCTCCAGAAGCACACGCTTCGCGGGAGTGGGGTAAGGGGTGTCCCCTGCAAAAATTAAAATTAAAAAAATAAAATAAAATAATAATGGGCAGAGACCTGTATTCATCCACGACCGGAAGTGTGGCACAGTCACATAGAGCTTATCAAAATGTCAAGTTGTGGTAAATACATGGCTGGGATAGACCAAAGTTGAATTAATTCTCAATCTGTGGTTGATTCTTAATCTACAGAGTCAGGCCATCACAGAAATATGCTTTTTGATAATATATTTAAGAAAATGTGGTCTCACTGGTTAGTTTAGAACTTGTACTTTGACAGGGCCATATCAATGCGCCAGTGACGTTTTGATAGATATGGTGTACGGAAATCTCTTTTTCTCAGGCAATCGGTATTGGAATTTTTTAAAACTTTATTATGCTATTGGCAAAGGGTTCTTCTTGACACATATAAAATTTTGTGCAGATTGATTGGTCCAATGAGTACTTTTTTTACCAAAACCTATGCACAACAATGTACACGTAATGTACACATGTTTTAATAGAGGACTCTGGCCTAATAATAATAATAATAATAATAATTTTTTTCTTTTTTGGTTGTTTTTTTTTAGGTAATCCCCGAATGGGAAACCAACCCCGACTTCGACCCCATAAAAGCATCAGCACAGAAAAACGAAGTGACATGGAAAAATTGCAGGGGACACCCCCTCCCCACTCCACCCGAGAAAAAACTACCAATTGAAAACGAAGACCTCACAGAAAGCAACTGGGAAACACTGCTGCAAGCTTTTCCTCTCAGAGATCCAAATAGTTTTGTTGCTGGCATGTTGCACTCTCAAAAAGAAAATTGGAAATTTGTTACTGACTCGGTTGATAATGACTCGTCCAAACTCGTGATGGATTGGATAAACAACGGTGTAGACATAACGAAATACTTTAAACACTTCAAAGGAAACTTCAAAGGGAAGTCTTATAATCATGACACTCCTCCTCCAGAAATCTTCCACAATCACAAATCCTGTGAATCATTCAAGGCCGAAATCACTCAACAAATTACTGAAAAATTGAAGAATGGGTCGTTAAGACTGTTGGGGAAAGTTGGAGAAGTAAATCCACCACATTTAGTAATGCCCTTGATTATGGTTCCACAAACCAACAAAAACAGGCTGTGTCACGATGAGAGAGATTTCTTAACTTATTCATAACCCCAATTAGCTTCAACTTCGAAACACTTCCCATTATTCAGAAACAAGTCTCCAAGGGAGATTTCATGGCAAGTACAGACGAAAAATCCGCCTACGACGGCATTTCATTATCAGAAAGCTCCCAAACCTATTTCGGAATAGAATGGGGTGGCTGGTATTTCATTCACACAACCCTTCCTTTTGGATTCAAACTGAGTCCATATATCTACCAAACCACAGGCATGCAGGCTACAGAATATTTAAGGACTAGGGGCATAACTACGTTTCAGTACTTAGACGACAGATTCCTTGGCCCCTCGCAAGTAACAAAATCCCCATCCCAATTCAATAGCACGGGTATATCCTTATACACATCCACCGCCACCCTCTCGTTGCTAGGATATACTTTCGCCTTTTATAAAATAATCTGGGTTCCTACTCAAGTGCTAAAACATCTTGGCTTTCTGCTTCATTCGGTGGAAATGCATTTCTCAATTCTGACCGCGAAATTAGAATCCTTCAAAAACCTCATGAACACATTGCTCGCTCAGTCCACGGTCCACATTAAGATCATACAAAGGTTTATGGGGAAATGCATATCTTTCCATCTATGCATTCCAGGCGCAAAACTATTCATCAGAGAAATGGCTGTCGCCATCTCTGTGGCAGGCAAATCTTCAAGACCAATCCCGATATCCGGCAAACTGAGAGAAGAGATCGAAGCGTGGAAGTTTATATTTGAGGAAAATGTTCGTCTGCTTCCCAGGAGAAAAGAGCGACACTTTTCAATCACTCTTGCCTCAGACGCTTCAAAATTCGCATGGGGTGGTGTCATTGGCGAGATGAAAATTGGCGACTTCTTTCTCAAAGAAGACAGCAGACCCATTCACCTCAAAGAAGCTGAAGCCCTTCTCAATACGTTGATCTCAGTTTCAAATCAATTAAAAGACAAAAGGGTAGATGCATACGTGGACAACATGGCGCTCCTGAAAGCATGGGAGCACGAAGGTGCAAAAGACATAAACCTAAACAGGTTACTAAAGAAAATATTTGAAATCACGGTATCAGCAAACTGCGACCTAAAACTTCTTTTCGTACAATCAAACAAAAACCCGGCCGACACTCCCTCACGCAAGCTGTCCAAACTCGATTCCATGTTGTCTCCACATCAATGGAAAATAATACAAAACAGATACGGACCACACACCTTTGACCTAATGTCCCTCGATTCAAATGTACAATTAGACGACAAGGGCGAAGCCCTGCCACATTACACTCCGTTTCCACTACCAGGCAGCGCGGGAGTGAACTGTTTTGCCCAAATTCTGGATCCAAAAGAAAACTACTACTGTTTACCCCCACACGCAATGGCCGGCCCACTAATAAAGTTCATTCTAGAAGAATGCCAAAGGCCAATCAGACTCTCTCTGGTCATACCACATATCTCACCCTTACCGCCATGGTGGCCTAACCTTGAAAGAAATGCAGAATTATCCGTACTGGCTCACAAAGGTGAAGAATGTATCCTTGCCCCATCCCAAAACGGTTTCATTTCCAGCACTATAAAACACAACCTTTATTTGGTAAGGTTTCAACTTACTTAAAGCGAAATATAAAGTGAAATGTAAACTTCTTTCTCAAAATTCAGTTCCCGAAAGCCAGTGCTGAAATTAATCTGTCAAGGCTGCACGAAAGGGTACAATCGATAAAACGCAGTTTTCAGGCCACAGCATATCAGAGAAACAAATGTAAGCTTTTTCAAAACTTGGACTACTTCGTTAAACAAATTGGCAAGGATATAAAAAGTTGCACCCCATATGATATATGCCTTTATCTCACGTGGAAAGACAACAACGGGAAAACCATAGTGCATAGCACTTCTTGCCCGGAAATCACGGCAAAAAATCCAAGCTGTAAATGTCCCAGGAGATTAGCATTTGGGACAGTAGCGGGGAAAATTTCCCAACTAAAACAAATTTTCCAAAAGGAATTGGGTCGTGAGAAACCTTGGGATATTTTTGAAGAAAACGGTAACCCAGCAAACTCACAGGAGGTCGCTCATTTCCTGAAACAAATAAAGAACGAACAGAGCATCGCACACTCCTGCCCAAAACAGGCGGTGCCGCTCTTTATAAATGAAATGGCCAGGGCCATTGTGCTCACCTCATGTGGAGGAAAGATGGATAAAGAGCATGGTCTTGTGTCATGTAGTGTTAGGTTTGATGTAGGTCCAAGCAATTACAATTTCCCCAAAATGGCCAATTTACAGTACATTCGACCTCTGTGACCTTGAAAAGTAGGTCAAATCAAAGAAGACCCGGGTGACACATTGAATGGTTGTTAGAATTAGATGTACCTATGATATAAAATTGGTGCCAATCGGGCAAGTCATTACTAGGAATAATGGCATTTTGAAGAATTTAGGATTTGGCCCCCTCCCTGGAGGCCAAACGGCAAATCAGATCGCACCAAACTTCGGTACCTGAGATCACCTGACCAAGGGGTACATGTGTACTTAATTTGTGATCAATAGTCATTGCAGTTAAGAAACGTGCCATAGTTACGGCCCGACGGCGAATTTACGCCATTTGACCTCTGCGACCTTGACAAGAAGGTCAAATTAAAAACCTGTGTGACATATACTGTATGGTGGTTAGATGTACCCATGATATCAAATTGGTGGCAATCGGGCAAGAAGTTAAGGAATAATCACATTTTTAAGGTTTTTGGATTTTGCCCCCTGGTGGTCAAGTGGTGAATCATATTGGACCAAACTTCGGTCCCTGAGATCACCTGACTAAGGGGTAAATGTGTACCAAATTTGGTATCAATAGTCATTGCAGTTTAGAAACGTGCCATCGTTACATCCTAACGGCCAATTTACACCATTTGACCTCTGTGACCTTGAAAAGGAGGTCAAATCAAAAACCCGGAGGATATATGATGCACCTTTGCTAGAAGTACCTACCATATTTTTTTCAAAATTTCCCGACTACTATTAAGGGAGATATTGCATATTTTCACTTTTAACGTTTGGCCCCCTGGTGGCCAAACCATGAAACGAATCGGACCGAAACTTGGTCTCCCAGGTGTCATTACATAAGGGTACATGTGTACCAAGTTTCAACTCAATAGCTCTAACAGTTACGAAACGTGCCCTGCTAACGGACGACGGACGACGACGACGACGACGACGACGACGACGACGACGACGACGACGACGACGACGACGGACGACGGACGCCACGGTATGGGATAAGCTCACCTCTGCTAAGAGGTGAGCTAAAAAGTTGGTATGGCAAAACACCAAAGAATGATAATCCAATTTTCAACACTCCCACCCGCCCACCCTCGGGAACAGGTGACACCTGTGAATGCTCCAGTCATGTCGGAAGAATATTCCGCCCCAAACTGAATGAAGCATGAAGGGAGCGCTCATGGGTGTTCACTTAGGATACGTAGTGTAGATAAGTATAGTCATGGAGCCCGAAGAGCAACAAGAACCCGAGGTGTCGAGGGTAACGTCGGGAAAAGCAAAGAGTCCTGGACGTGTAGAGTGGGGTAGAAAACTTGCAGCGTTGGCGAAGGCTCACAAGGAGGAGAAAAATAGAGCCACTGTTCACGCACCAACTGAGCCCGAACCTGTCAAAAAGGAGCCCTCGAGTAGAAATCAGCTGTTGTGGCTCACCGTCGGATCACTCGTGATTGGACTGGCGGCGCTTTACTACCAGAGGACGGCAGCGCTATCGGCCAGGCCAGTATGCGAAGAAGTTAGCAAGCCAGAGAGGAAACCTGAAGCGAGAATAATTGGAATGCAGTGAGGATTTTCGCCACAGTTATATAGAATGACGATGTCGGAGATACCAAACACCAAGAGCATTGCTAACCTACTGTACCATTCGGCAGTCTTGAGCGGACTGACTGTGGGGTACGCCATGTTAGGGAAGAGGTTGTTGAGATTCAACGTGGGCAGTCCATCAAACGCGGATCTCACGGACGCACTGAAGCTGTCGGGGGCCGTCTCGGCAGCCATGATCACCAAGGATTACCTGGAAAAGTCGAAAATTCTGCCACCAAATATAGGTAGTTAAACATGGCGACAGTCGCCGTGATGCTGGGAGGGGCCCTCGCAAACGCGGTAGCGTTTACGGGAGGCTAGGCTATTTACAGGGCAGCCCAGGGGGGCCCCGATCCGGAGGTCGAGAGAGTAAGGCACGACAAGGCCCTCAAAGCAATTAGCAGGGCCACTGCAGAATGGAGCAAACAGCGACAGGAGACTTTGGATTTCCTCAACAAGAGGTTGAAAAGAGAGGGTCAGAGCGAGCGTGATTTCGAGAACGTGGATCAAGCCCTGGCACTTTACAACAGCACTCACTCCAACTACGATGCCCCTTGGGGCAAGAGACCAACCTTGTCCGACTTTTACCAACCAAGCGAGCCGCAGAGACAGTACGAGTACGCATTCATCATCGGCAGCGTTGCTTTTACCGGCTTCCTGGCCTACAGGTTCCTGTAACAGCCGGGACACCCTTTTTCCGTCGAATTAGAGACGTGGTTCCTGAAGGTATACCTGCGAGAAAATGGACGAGAACGACATGCTAAGACTGATCAGCCCTATGACACCGTACGAACGGGAGCAGACAATCGATGTTCTCGGGGAGGAGCTTTCCCAGAAACTCCTTGGGATAGTACGATTTGAAATGGAGACTGCTGAAGAGCTACCGGTGATAGAGGAACCAGCGGAAGTTGACGATCCCGAGAGGGTTAAGTATAAACGTCAACAGAGGCTGGAAGCATTCCTGAAAGACATCAGAAGGGAGACGTTCTTCTCACCCGATGACTGGACCCTACCTGACACGATAAAGTTTTGCTTCGGGGACCTATTCAGGTTGTTTGACAGCAAATTTAACGTGGGGGGACAGCGACAGAATTTCCTCTCCTACGGCTACTTCGTCAACAGGATCCTGGAACTACACAACAGACAACAGTCAAAAGACAAGTTGGCGATAAAGGAGCCCAAGACGCAGCGTGTACGTAACAATAATGCGAGATTGTGGCGCATGTATCGCGAATACTTGGAAGAAAATCACGACTATAATATAGGCGGCGATGGCGGACTTTGATTGGCATTACTCGGGGCATGACTGGGCCCAAGGCGAAAATAACGACGATGACGAACAAATACCGTTGCTGCCGATGGATAGCGATGGGACGGACATCCAGAGTGAAATGCGGGAACCTTTCATAAGAGAGCTACACGACACGTTCCCAGGGGGCACGCCCTCCGATTTTCTCGCCTCACAACTCGATTACAAGGACGGGGCGTGGTACTACAAGACGGAGCTGGCGGGCAGGGAGACCGAGGTTAAATTGACAGGCAGGAGTGGGAGGATTCTGGCACGGTCCACCATAGAAAAGGCAAAGGGAGGCCGTGATTTCTTTCAGGCCTTGAATGCGGAGGAGAGGTGGCTTCCATTGGAGCCAAGGTTTGTGTTGAGGCAGGAAATTGAGCAGATAGAGATGGACATCTTCGCGGGCAACATGGACGACATGCAACTTCAGGAGGAGATGGAGTCCGTGATAAACAACCCGGATGTCCCCCTCACCCCGGGCGACAGGAGAGAATTGAGAGGAGTTGCCACCTCTCTGGCGGCAACCAGTAGCAAGGTTAAGTCGGCGACCTTGAACCTCGATTGGGCTACTAAGGAGAGGCAAAAAGCCGAGGGGGAATTAGAAGAGGCCAGGGACGGAGGAGAGGAGACGGAGATAAAGTACTGGGAGGGAGAGGTGACGAGATTTCAGACACAGGAGACCCTTTACAGGGCGACTAGGGACACACTGCAGAGGGACGAAAGGTCTCAATTTGATCGCATCAAGGGGTTTTTGGGTGACAAGAGGAGGAGTCTGGGCGAGAGATTGTGGGAGTTGTTCCGAAAAGAGGGGGTCACCATCACTAGTTTGGCAACTGCAGTAGGCATGACAATTGCCGCCATTGCACTGGCCGTGTCCAATGCCTTGGGAAGGCAGGTTAATCCCGGGCCAGCCCCGACATCGGGTCCGAAACCTAAACCACCAGGCATTAAGGATAGGATCAGGGACTCATTGAAGAAGTTCGGGCGATTCCTTCTAGACTTGGCAAAGGAGGGTGCTGCAGGTTTACCGGGATTAATAGGGACGGTGGTAGGGTTCATATTCAGGGTTGCAGGAAAGGCCGTGGGATTCCTTGCCGAACACCTCGTGCTGGGACTGGTGGCGCTAGTGGTGGTGGGATTTGAGATCGTAATGAAGCGGACAAAAAAGCAGGCCTAATATATAGCTAGGATGTGCACGCATATGTACGTCGATTCGCCGACCGGGGAGGTCAAATTTCAAGTTCCCCTCGAGGGCTCCAAGTCGGTGGCGCTGAATGAGCTATGTTACGTGGTGGGATGGTATAATGTGTCGGAGGAGAAGAGGAACAACACTGTGTATTACACGAACGCGGAGGGGAGATTTAATACAACAGTCCCGGACGGGCTGTATAGCCTGACAACATACAAAAAGATGCTGCAGAATATCGTAGGCATGGGGTTAACCATAGAGCCGGTACCGAGTATCGGAGGTGCCACGGTGACAGTGGCTAGGGGGACCAGTCTGAGAGGATACAGCGACATTCACGGATTACTCGGGCTGTCGCCCGACATTGTCCTGGCACCTGGAGACACGATAACAGGGGAAGGTAGCATGAAGTTCCTGTCGCCAAAGCAGCTATTCGTTCACTGCAAGCAAATCAACACAGAGAAAAATCTACACAACGGGAGACAGAGCGATATACTTGAGGTCTTACCTGTGACCACCACCTCACTGGGGCTGATGGTACGGCACGAGTTTCTGAGTCCCTCTTTCAAACGTCTGTCGGGCAGGACTGTGCATAAATTATCGCTGGAAATCAGAGACGAGAATGGTGGCGTGGTGAATTTTCACGGTAGATATATAACATACACTCTGGAGTTAAGAGATGAGCGTCTACGGGCCTGACGATCCTGGAGGAAGCAGATCAGAGAAAGAGATATATGCTTACGTCGATAAGGTGGCCAGTAGCATTGCGAGGATCATAGACAGTAAGACCATGCTGACTGACGGTACATCCATACCAGTCAGAGACATTTCATTGGCGGGCAAAAAGATCGTCAATCTCGGTGAACCCAAGAGCGACAATGACGCAGCCAGTAAGAATTACGTTGATAGTAGCATCTCGAGGGTAGTCCGTCATTACATCACCATGTGGGCGGAGACCAAGGGCCCTCTCAGCGACAAGAAGTTCGAGTGGGGATTCGGTGCAGCTGTGAAATACAATAGGAGGAGTGGTTACATCATGCTGGCTCCGGGGGCCGTACACAACATGGGCTTGAGTGGGGGGTCGTTTAATGCCGATTCAAAAGTAAGACTAGCCGTCAACGCCGTTGACAGAGGCGACGAGTTTTCAGTGACAAAGCCAGCAGCTAACAGATCGGCAGTTAAGAGATTCACCAAGCCTCTGTACTTGGATCAGGGTGACGTCATCAACCTGGTGTCGGTAGTTGATGGTCGGGACGCAAGCGACGCTGTAAGTACGGTGGTCTCGCTGTTGATAGAATTGAGAGTGTAAGATTTTCTGTGGAAAAGAATACAATCATGACCACACCGACTGCACCACCTGACGGGGTCAAGTTATATCCAAGATTGGGGCTTGACCCGGAACGCAATGGCATGAACTTCAGATTAACTCAGATAACAAACATGCGGGACCGACTAAGTGACGAAGTCCAGAGACGAGATAAGACTCGACGCAGATTTAAAGCTGCACATACCACCTCTCACGTTGTAAACACAGGAATTTGTGTGGTGGGATCGGTGACAAGTGCGGGGGCAGTGGGAACCCTTGTATCGGGGGCGGGAGTACTGGTGGCTTTGCCCCTGGGGATCATTTCCTTGGCTTCTGGAGTGGTTGGTCTAGTGGGATCGACTGCTCAGAGGATTCTCTACAAGAAGGTGGAGAAGCACAACAGGTTGTTAATGTTGGCAGAGGCCAAAATGTCAACAATCAACGCTCTGGTCAGTAGAGCTTTAACAGATAACAACATTTCTGACACGGAATTCGAGGCCATACAAAGGGAGATGTCGGATTATCAGGCCAAAAAGAGAGCCATTCAGACTGAGGTCAGGACAGAAGTAGGTTCGGACATTGATGGCCTAAAAAAGGGGCTACTGGAAGAGGGTCGAAAACAAGGGTTGATGGAGGCGAGACAGGCTCTAAACGAAAGGTCCTAAGCATTTTGGTGCGAGGACATTGGGGGTGGGCGGAGGCGATCGTAACTCGAGAGGGTTATTAGGTAGGTGTTCCAAGGGGTGAATACCCTCCTATTCAGGCACTAGTAGCGATCCCTGGCGTGCAAGTTTGTCGGCTTGCTCGTTTCCGAAGATACCAACGTGCGCGCGACAGTACTCGAACACGACATCTATCTTTCGAGACAGCTTGTCGAGTTTTCGCCACAGGTCTGCGTTTTTGACTTTACGGAAAGATTTAGATCGCCAGAAAGGTAGATGTTGCTTCATACCATCGATGACGTACCGACTATCCGAGCTTATCGTGATGCGGGTAAGCCCTATATCGATCCCCTGGTGTAGCGCGATCATGACTGCTGTTAATTCGCCTCTGTTGTTAGTTGGTGGAAAGACTGAGCCACAAGCATTTAGCGGGTGGTTGTCCCCCCAGAAAACACCGTACCCAGCCCTTGCCACAGCAGACCCGTTGTTTAAGCAAGACCCGTCAGTGTACACGGTTTGAGTGTCTTCCTGAAACACATCGTCGACAGTGAAACGTCTTGAGCTGACTGGAAACCTTGGGGGTTCCGTGACGTCATCACCCAACTTACCAAAGATTGACATCCTAATGAACTGTTTTGGCCTGTCCTGATCAAGTGCTCGAAAGGCAAGGTCGAGATAAGGACTATTTGCATATTTCGACATGACACTCTCGAGAACAAGGTCATCAGCCGTGATTAGGAAGTAAACCTTCAGCGTTTGGAGCCACTGATAGACGTAACTGGGGATTTGATGTGGCAAGAGCTGGGCACTGTCACCCCATGATAAAACAGCGTTTGTAAACAATCGGTCGAGAGCGATCAGTGAATCATGGGTCAGGTCATTTATCATGAGGTCGTGATAACACGAGGGAAGAAGAAAATCTAGAGCAATTTTGATCTTGGTTTTACCGCGTATGTCAACCCTTTCTATTCGCGAGAGTTTGGACTTGAGTTTGGACAAGATGATATCAGACACCTCGGTTTCGCCGTTTTTACAGAAGAGCTGGCCAAGATAAGACACATGATCGAGTTCAAGAAAGCTGCCAGTTTCCCGACCGTTCACCACATTTCTAAACGACACCAGCTCCCACTGGCTCACTCCAAAGGAAATGCATTTGTCCGGCCTAATTTTGAGCTTCATTGAGTCAGCTTTCTCACTGAACTCGCCCGTGGTTTCGAAATGCACCTCCCCGAGTACGTGACCAGGTTAGAGTCGTCAGCATAGGCGCAGGCCACAGTGTTTGGCCGACTCAGCGTCTCGAGCAGGGGTTCGATCACCAGGTTGAAAAGAATGGGGCTCAGGGGGTCACCTTGAAATAGACCCCTTTTGAAAGGGACACGAACTTTTCCCCAGGGCCCTTTAAAAATACCCCGAAATACTTGAATAAAAATTTGCGACAAACTTCAGAACGTTGCCGGGGAGCCGTATGTTTGAGAGAGTCTGACTTACCAAGGTGTGTTCTACAGAACCAAAGGCGTTCTCAAGGTCGAAGAATGTCACAAACAAGTCCGTCTTTGTGTCCTTTGCCTCTCTGATAAAGCGTCCAGTAGATGGGAGTGTTCTATGCAGCCATGTGTTCCTCTCATGAATCCTTTCTGGCGTTTGATGTCGATGAGATTGTTACGGGCTGCATATGTTTCCAATCGCCTGGCGGTGACAGATGACGGAGGTGACGGCGATTGGCCTGAAATTCTTCGGATCAGACGGGTCCCCCTTTTTGTGGATCAGCGTGACGACGCTGGTACACCAGGCGGTGTCCGCTCCAGGGGTTGTGCCTGATCCCAGCACCGAATTGTACAATTCTACGAGCCTTGATATCACTGTATCGTCACAGATGGCCGAGTATTTGACTTGGTCAAGACCGGGGGCTGACTTCATGTTTGACGATCTCAGTTCCCGTTTAACTTCGGAAAACGTCATGGGGCCAGCGTTGAAAGGGCAGATGATCCGTCTCTTAGGAAGCTCGGAGAGCTGCTGCTGCCCTGCATCCCTGGCTTTGTAAAGTTCTGTGAAGTACTTCTTCACATTTTCCTTTGAAGGAAAGACAGTCTCACCAGTTTTACACCCACTCACAATTGCTTTGGCCTCCGAGTAGAATGACGACGTTGAATTTAGCTGTCCGATTTTTCGCAACGCCCGGAAGAAAGATCTCCGCTTTGAAGGAGTACCATCTCTGAAGATCCACCGCCTCATACGGTTTTTGCGCTCCCTCAACGTAGGGGGCGTGGCTACTTTGAGCTCCTTCACCAAGTTGGAGTAGTCCAGGTCGGTGCTCATCGTCACGCAGGTTTACCCCAGCCGAGTGATCAGCTCAAAGGACCCTAAACAGGTGTTATACGCTCTTTTTGTCCTGCCGATCAAAGGTAAACGAGAATGGGTGGCCGGGCCCTGACTTTAACGAGTCTCAGTCGAGCAGCGACCACAGTGTTATCAGCTATCTCAAACCTCATTAGTCTTATATACTGATAGATTGCGACACTTAAGAACGTTCCCGAGAGTTGTATCGTGAGATCGCCTGACTTACCAGTGGGGAAACCCACGGACATTATTAGTGTGTGCAATAATGAACTTTAGCCGGATTAGAGGCTCTCGATGGACTTGTAAATATGTGTACATAGTAAACATGTTATACGAAGTGGGTTTCTGGAGCACCCTCTGCTGGGGGGTTGCAAAGGGTGCACTTCGCTATAAGCTACATTTTTCAGCTATGGGGTGGTCAAGAATCCCCATTTTTATCTATGGGGGTGGTCCAGAACCCCCACTTTGTATACTACAACTCTTCAAACATGGCGAGAGATCAAAGCCGGCCGCCTAACAACGCAACTGAGCACGTGCAGTAACCAGCCGGTCAGATAGAAAATAAGAACTGGACCGCAATTCCGGACCATGCTTTACAAACATTTAGGGACATTCGTAAACTCATATGAACTTGATAGATATTCTACAAGATAGGTCTATAAGGCAAATCCTTTGCCATGTAATGTGTTGTTATGCAATACTTCTTATCACTTTGATATACCACTATCAGTTTACTCTTACTTGTATTATTGCTATCATGATATGTGCAACATCAGTATTGTCCATTTATCATGCTTGTCAATTATTTTTCTGCAGGTTGGGAATTTCTTTACATTTTTTTTCTTCATATAGCTAGAAATCCTGAGCATTCTGGGTGAATCCCTGCACAGATCTAAATCTTCACTCCTTAGCAACCTCTTGGTAACGGCACTTGCCTCATGCTCAGCCATTACGTAATTTATTTGGTCACATGACGTCACAGCTGTGCTACTTCAACAAACTGGCCAACACAGCAGGTCAATGAAAACAACGTAACTACTTTGCGTCACCGTCCCAATACTGTTGCTGCACATATAAAATCTTGTACATGTCAATTTTTGTTTATCCCTGTCGAAGCACATTTCAGTGCGAAACGTAGAGTGTGAAAATTAAAACGTATTTAATACGAGGAAATCATTGTGTGGTTTGTTCCCGATTTAGCTTTTTTGGTGCTCAACCACACATGTATTCTCGGTGAATCCGATTAACGATTAATGACAATATCTACAAGATATTATTGAAGACGACCTGAAGTCATCCATACAGCCGTGAAAACCAATCTGAATCGAAATGTCGAATGAGAAACCTACCGGTACGTTAATTCCGTTTCCACCCGAACTTCGCAAGCAGTATCCGAATGGATTTCCAAATGTGATTGGAACAACAGGCCTCCGTCCATCGAGCTTCACAATGCCAGGCACCCCAGGTCCGTCCGGTACGTTTCAACCTAATCAACCGATTAACCCAGGACATCAGGATGGGACTCAAATCCAACGGGACCACAGGGACACTGATCAAGTCAATGAAATGGTAATACAGACCAATCAACAGGACACAGCCGCCGAAGCAAGCTCTTCAAACATGGCGAGAGATCAAAGCCGGCTGCCTAACAACGCAACTGAGCACGTGCAGCAACCAGCCGGTGAGATAGAAAACAAGAACTGGACCGCAATTCCGGACCATGCTTTACAAACATTTAGGGACATTCGTAAACTCATATGAACTTGATAGATATTCTAACTACAAGATAGGTCTATAAGGCAAATCCTTTGCCATGTAATGTGTTGTTATGCAATACGTCTTATCACTTTGATATACCACTATCAGTTTACTCTTACTTGTATTATTGCTATCACGATATGTGCAACATCAGTATTGTCCATTTATCATGCTTGTCAATTATTTTTCTGCAGGTTGGGAATTTCTTTACATTTTTTTTCTTCATATAGCTAGAAATCCCAAGCATTCTGGGTGAATCCCTGCACAGATCTACATCTTCACTCCTTAGCAACTTCTTGGTAATGGCACGTGCCTCATGCTCAGCCATTACGTAATTTATTTGGACACATGACGTCACAGCTGTGCTACTTTAACAAACTGGCCAACACAGCACGTCAATGAAACCAACGTAACTACTTTGCGTCACCGTCCCAATACTGTTGCTGCACATATAAATCTTGTACATGTCAATTTTTGTTTACCCCTGTCGAAGCACATTTCAGTGCGAAACGTAGAGTGTGAAAATTAAAATGTATTTAATACGAGGAAATCGTTGTGTGGTTTGTTCCCGATTTAGCTTTTTGGTGCTCAAGCACACATGTATTCTCGGTGAATCTGATTAACGATTAATGACAATATCTACAAGATTTTATTGAAAACGACCTGAAGTCATCCATACAGCCGTGAAAACCAATCTGCGTCGAAATGTTGAATGAGAAACATACCGGAACGTTAATTCCGTTTCCACCCGAACTTCGCAAGCAGTATCCGAATGGATTTCCAAATGTGATTGGAACAACAGGCCTCCGTCCATCGAGCTTCGCAATGCCAGGCACCCCAGGTCAATTCGGTACGTTTCAACCTAATCAACTGATTAACCCAGGACATCAGGATTGGACTCAAATCCAACGGGACCACAGGGACACTGATCAAGTAAATGAAATGGTAATACAGACCAATCAACAGGACACAGCCGCCGAAGCAAGCTCTTCAAACATGGCGAGAGATCAAAGCCGGCCACCTAACAACGCAACTGAGCACGTGCAGCAACCAGCCGGTGGGATAGAAAACAAGAACTGGACCGCAATTCTGGACCATGCTTTACAAACATTTAGGGACATTCGTAAACTCATATGAACTTGATAGATATTCTTGTTTTGAATATTGCGCCTATTTTCCCAGTTATTTGCCTATCGTCACCTTTGACATGTTCTTTCGCTAACTTTAACTTGCGCGCGCGCTGAGACAACCCCGCGTCGTGAGTTGCGATGACGTAACATGCGCTTCAGCCATTTCGATTTGTCAGGGAAGGTCTTCGCGGACTTCGTCCCTCTTTTTTGTGGGTTTTTTGTAACTCTTTATGGTTTGAATCGGGAGGTTTCAAGATTCAGGTAAAAGCAAAATATGTATAGAAACCCCTAGCCCACTGTCATTCAGAATAGTTAAAGGTGTACATCAAAATCAAGGTTTGATTGTCCGTTGTCTTGAATGCTTCGCCAGAAGTTTCGATGAGTGCGCGCCTCGTGCGATGCGTACATCTATGCATTGAGCATGCACTCTGTGTATAGGAGCAACATCTCCCAGCGATTTTACAGTACCAATATCATTATGTCATGTACTAAGTTGTGAGAATATTTAGGACTGCTTTCAATGATCTGTGTGACAGTAATATGTAGGTTTTAGTTCTCCGTGTAAGACCATGTTGTAGGAAAGACAAATTTGAGGACATTTGTATACTACAAGTATGGTTGTGATGTACCGTTTCTGATTGTGACACATGTTTGTACTATTTCAGAAAACCCCATGTTATGGTGTTAAAAGAAGATTAGAAATCGACTCCCGAATTGTTGAGTTTTCCATCCCTGTCTCCACCATTCTAACTACAAGATAGGTCTATAAGGCAAATCCTTTGCCATGTAATGTGTTGTTATGCAATACTTCTTATCACTTTGATATACCACTATCAGTTTACTCTTACTTGTATTATTGCTATCACGATATGTGCAACTTCAGTATTGTCCATTTATCATGCTTGTCAATTATTTTTCTGCAGGTTGGGAATTTCTTTACATTTTTTTTCTTCATATAGCTAGAAATCCCAAGCATTCTGGGTGAATCCCTGCACAGATCTAAATCTTCACTCCTTAGCAACCTCTTGGTAACGGCACTTGCCTCATGCTCAGCCATTACGTAATTTATTTGGTCACATGACGTCACAGCTGTGCTACTTCAACAAACTGGCCAACACAGCAGGTCAATGAAAACAACGTAACTACTTTGCGTCACCGTCCCAATACTGTTGCTGCACATATAAAATCTTGTACATGTCAATTTTTGTTTACCCCTGTCGAAGCACATTTCAGAGCGAAACGTAGAGTGTGAAAATTAAAACGTATTTAATACGAGGAAATCGTTGTGTGGTTTGTTCCCGATTTAGCTTTTTTGGTGCTCAACCACACATGTATTCTCGGTGAATCCGATTAACAATTAATGACAATATCTACAAGATTTTATTGAATACGACCTGAAGTCATCCATACAGCCGTGAAAACCAATCTGCATCGAAATGTCGAATGAGAAACCTACCGGTACGTTAATTCCGTTTCCACCCGAACCTCGCAAGCAGTATCCGAATGGATTTCCAAATGTGATTGGAACAACAGGCCTCCGTCCATCGGGCTTCACAATGCCAGGCACCCTAGGTCCGTCCGGTACGTTTCAACCTAATCAACCGATTAACCCAGGACAACAGGATGGGACTCAAATCCAACGGGACCACAGGGACACTGATCAAGTCAATGAAATGGTAATACAGACCAATCAACAGGACACAGCCGCCGAAGCAAGCTCTTCAAACATGGCGAGAGATCAAAGCCGGCTGCCTAACAACGCAACTGAGCACGTGCAGCAACCAGCCGGTGAGATAGAAAACAAGAACTGGACCGCAATTCCGGACCATGCTTTACAAACATTTAGGGACATTCGTGAACTCATATGAACTTGATAGATATTCTAACTACAAGATAGGTCTATAAGGCAAATCCTTTGCCATGTAATGTGTTGTTATGCAATACGTCTTATCACTTTGATATACCACTATCAGTTTACTTTTACTTGTATTATTGCTATCACGATATGTGCAACATCAGTATTGTCCATTTATCATGCTTGTCAATTATTTCTCTGCAGGTTGGGAATTTCTTTACATTTTTTTTCTTCATATAGCTAGAAATCCCAAGCATTCTGGATGAATCCCTGCACAGATCTAAATCTTCACTCCTTAGCAACTTCTTGGTAATGGCACGTGCCTCATGCTCAGCCATTACATAATTTATTTGGACACATGACGTCACAGCTGTGCTACTTCAACAAACTGGCCAACACAGCACGTCAATGAAACCAACGTAACTACTTTGCGTCACCGTCCCAATACTGTTGCTGCACATATAAAATCTTGTAAATGTCAATTTTTCTTTACTCCTGTCGAAGCACATTTTAGTGCGAAACGTAGAGTGTGAAAATTAAAACGTATTTAATACGAGGAAATTGTTGTGTGGTTTGTTCCCGATTTAGCTTTTTTGGGCTCAACCACACATGTATTCTCGGTATATCCGATTAACGATTAACGACAATATCTACAAGATTTTATTGAATATGACCTGAAGTCATCCATACAGCCGTGAAAACCAATCTGCGTTGAAATGTCGAATGAGAAACCTACCGGTTCGTTAATTCCGTTTCCACCTGAACTTCGCAAGCAGTATCGGAATGGATTTCCAAAGGTGATTGGAACAACAGGCCTTTGTCCATCGAGCTTCAGAATGCCAGGCACCCCAGGTCCGTTTGGTACGTTTCAACCTAATCAACCGATTAACCCAGGACATCAGGATGGGACTCAAATCCAACGGTACTACAGGAACACTAATCAAGTCAATGAAATGGCAATACAGACCAATCAACAGGACACAGCCGCCAAAGCAAGCTCTTTAAACATGGCGAGAGATCAAAGCCGGCTGCCTAACAATGCAACTGAGCACGCGCAGCAACCAGCCGGTGAGGTAGAAAACAAGAACTGGACCGCAATTCCGGACCATGCTTTACAAACATTTAGGGACATTCGTAAACTCATATGAACTTGATAGATATTCTAACTACAAGATAGGTCTTCAAGGCAAATCCTTTGCCATGTAATGTGTTCTTATTCGCGTTGAAGAACTCATTCATGGAAATGACGGACTTGTCCGATCCGCAGTGATCAAAATGGCGTCTGGGGTCACAAACCGACCCATTGTCAAACTCTTTCCACTAGAAAGTTCAACTTAGGTAATTTCGCCACGAGTGCCATAAACTGTTGATTGAACAGAATAGACATTTTAGACATTTTCATGTGTTTGTGAATATATTTTATCCTTGCATTAAATAGTGTTTTAAGCTTACGTTTATTCTACTTTAAGCAGTCGTTTCAGCTATCAAACAAAATCAAAAAATAGTTCAGTTTCATCATTTTCGGCCCGGGAGAATGTGGAAACTCTTCGTAAACACTATTATTGTTATGTGATTCTTTTATTGTACAGCACTATGTTAGGGCGCAGTTGGCACCCATATTACACTTATGTATTATCCAACTTCTTGTATTGTATACACATTGAGTAGGACTTGGCAATATAGTTTCATACAGGAACAACGTCTTCGAGTTCTCTCTCTCTTCAATACGATCACACACAAAAGAGACACATTATTTTTAATTGATGACTGTGCTAATTTGAGAGACACAAAGAAGAAGGTGTCTGAGTTATGTAATCTTGCATTTTCCAGTAGACACTACAATCTGACTGTTTGGTTACTAGTTCAAAAGTACAATTCAGTCGTTAAGGACTTCAGAGAGAACATCAGACTCTTAGTCCTGTTTTTTTAACAAGGATGAATCAGCCATAAAAGATGCCTTGGAAGAAAAACAGTGTTATTCCAAAGGCAAAAAGACAGTATTACACAGAAGAACTTAAAGTGAAAAGGTGATCAAAATTAATCATCAGGTTGCAACATCCATTTGGGTTTACTATCTCTTCCTCTTTCTAACAAAAAAGTAATAGACCCCTAATCCTACAACACTCATACCTAGGACAATCCATAGGTATTTGTATTTCTTCAATTCATCACTAGGTTTGTAATAGTCACCTAATTTAGGTCGTTTAGCTAGTGATGATACTTGTTCCTCAGGGTGAAGGTGAACAGCAAGAGCGATGTCAGTATTATTAAAATCAATAGCAGACTGGTTCTCTCTTCATTTCAAGGTTAACAAAGACAATTATCTTCTTTCTATGTTCTTCATATTCCTCTGATCTTTTATTTAACTCTTCCATAGCCCTATTATGTCCTTTATTTTCAGCTTCATAACCGTTCTTGTCTAGTGCTTTAAAAAGTGCACTGGATCCTGTGAATGCTAATGCGTTGACTACAGCGCCTCCAAGCATCATAGCAATACCTGCCATTTAATTAGGTTGACTTCCCTTTATCAACAATTGATATCTTACATCAAAACCACTAAGGTCGATAATTTCATTTTCATATTCATAACTTCATATTCATCTGTTAATTTAATCTCTATTTTATTGAATCTTGATTTGCATGGTATTTGCATTGCTTTAGCAAATGTGTATGCAATAGTATCTCCAATATCAGCTTCCTTTATCAGTCTAATGGCTAGAACATCTGACGGTTCTCCGTTATCAAGTATTTTATTATTGTTAATTATGTCACCCTGTAAAACAAAATAGTTTATTGGTCTGAAATTCATTGGATAATCACTTATGACCACACCATCTTTAAAAGAATAAGGCCATTCAGAACGTTTAAAACCAAACAGTTCATTGCTTTTATCAATAAACATAATTTGATATCTATTCTCATTTCTTCTCTTAAGTAAGTGTGCCATAGTCTTACCAGTGGGTTCTTCTAAATCAAATCTAACAGCATTTCTACTTATGACGTTTTCTTTCAATTGATATGAAAATGCTTTTGAAAATTTTTCTAGGTCATAAAGACCATCAGGTATCGTAATAAGTGTCATGTAATTATCCCTCAACTTGATTTTTTTGTTCTTCCTAGCTTCACTTATGTTGTGAAAGGAACAAGGTATTCCTGCACAAGTTAAACTAATACTAGATGCATTCTGAATTTCTTTGTTGAGATTGATAACTAAATCACTTGAACTCTGTTCTGGGTAGTCTCTACAATCAACGTTTAACACAGTTTTCATTTAATTAACTTCATTAGCCGCACTTACACCACCTGAAAATGGACCACCAATCTTGGTTCGGGAACCAATGCCGCACCATCGAAAATCCACCAAGCGCTTACACCAGCGCTGCAGCTAGTTATAAAATCCGGCTACAGATGGCGCGCAAACAATAAATTGCATGCGCAGAAAGCGCCATTTCGAAAGCGCCGCCTGGAGCCGAACCATCTAACTAGCTAATTGCCGATCCATTTGCGCGTACACCACGACAAAGCCGAGCTTTTAACAAGCCGGGCGAATTTGGACCATCAAGCTTGGTGGGACAAATTCGCTCGGCAATTTGTGTCGGCAATGGATTGCCGAACCAATTTGTCGCGGTAATGTGGTGGTGTAAGTGCAATTGGTCCACCAATATTTCGTGGTGTAAGCGCAGCTATTATGTTTAGTGTTAATCACCATTTTTCATTACTTCTCCAGGTAATATTCCTTGACCGAAAAGGTATTCAATTGTTCCATTACTAACCGATACAATTCCAGTCAGTTTAAGTAAATCCTCTATGCTAGGATTACTAGGGGAACCAATGTTAATTCTTAAGAATCTTTTTAGTAACATAGAGTAAGCAATTGTTAACGCATATATTAGTAAACTTTGATACAGTGTATTGACGACATTTTTCTTTCCGTATTCCATTTATTATTACTAGAAAACTATTACTAGAAAACTATGACTAGAAAAACTATTACCAGAAAACTACTAATATTTTTTATTTTTACGATAATTTTCTAAAAGAATGTTTAATATTTTCCATTTTATGAAATAATAAGTTAAAGTAGTAGGAGATAAAATTAAAGTTAGTTTAAGTACAGCCTTTAATGTACCATCACTTGTTGAGTCTATCTTGACTTTAAAAATACGTTTTAATAAGTAAGAGTAACCCAGTTCTATTATTGACAAACTTAAACCAATTTCTAAAGCATGAAATAATGATTCATTATCTTCATAAAAAGCTTGAAAATCTTGACGGTAATAATATCTATCTTTCATTTAGTAATTTAAAATTATTTTATAAAGATTATTAAAATTTTTAAGCCTATGAATCTTAAGAGCAAACATTAGAATGAATTAATTATTCATAATCTTTCATTTGTTATTCTTTAATTCTAAAAGCATAGTAAGATTAAAAATTTAAAAAATTAAAGTTAGTTTAATTACATCACTTAATGTACCATCACTTGGAGAGTCTATCTTGACATTAAAAAATATTTCAATAATTAAGATTGAACCACTAATGGTTTGGTTAATCTTAAACCATTTTCTAAAGATTGAAATAATGAATCATAATCTTTTATTCGTTATTCTTAAATTTTTAAGATTATTAAGATAAATAAGATAGTCAATAAAAAACTTAAAAATTAAAGCTAGTTGAAGTACAGCACTTAATGTACCATCACTTGGTGAGTCTATCTTGATATTAAATTTTTTTTTTAATAAGTAAGATAGACTCATTGTTGGTATTGTTAAAGAAAAACCATATTTAAAAAAATTAAAAACCCAGCGTTATATCTAGACCATTTTGGAATGGTGCTGCGCCATGCCCCCTTTCAAGCCCGCCAGTCTGCCCTCTTGATCAAAAATCCCACCAAGTCTGCCCGTTTGGACGCATAAATTAGCAAGGTGGCGCATGCGGTAGGAGTAGGAACTATCCTAACATTTGCGAACGAACTGCGAACATGCCTGACAAAAAGCGCCACGCCAAAGAAAAGGCAGCCAAGTTGGCCCAGCTGGCGAACAAATGTAGCCGCCTAGTCGTTCTTTGGGTAAATACATGACTTATCTACTAGTACTACTACGAAAATATCGTAAAATTAGGTGATGTCTAGAGGATTAGTGCAGTTTTCAGCAGTTGTTGCACAATTCATTTTGACTCGATTGCAGCACGTGGCTGCGGTATGCAGGCCTACTTATGCAGTGTCATCATCCTGCTGTCTGCTATGGGAGGATGCTGCGTTGGGTCTAGGATGAGTTTCATTTTTTGCAGAGTGTGTTAACAATAATAATCTTAGAATCGATTACATTTCCAGTTTAAATAATTTAAACACATCTCAATTAACTCAATCTGATTTCGTCTGTTAGGCCTATATATTGTATACATGTTGTCATACCAATGTATCTGTACATTTGGTCATATTATGTTAAAAAATCGTCTTTATTTCAAAGGGCTAGTAAAGAATCTTCTGCGCCTCCTGCCTCTATCAGTAGGCCTACTTCCGATGATGAGGAACATATTGAATATGATGATCAAGAAGAAGGCACTGACAGGGACAATAATGATGATGAGAGTGGGACTGCCAAAGGTAATCAGGTTGAACAAAATAAACTACGGTACCGGTACTGCCTAGACAACTGTTCAAATTAGTGATATTCGATTGCATGCTACGGCTTGAGGCCTACTAATAGCCTAATAATAGTCCCGATTAGTCTGACAACAAGACGTAGGCCTACTGTTTACTACATTACTACCCATGTCTTCATTTCAGATGCGGAGTTTATGCCAACTGAAACAACCCCAGCGGGCCCCAGTAAGGAGAAACCACGTCCAAACTACAAACATTCAGAAGGGTTTAATCAAAAGTGGTTCATTACCCACCCTAGGGCACTATAGATGGCGACCGAGTAACATGCCATTCGACATCGGTGCAAATTTTTCTCATATTTCTCTCATGATTTGTCCAGTAGTGGGATCAGAGGACTTCTCTCGACTTTTGTAAAGGCTTGGACAATCAGGTGATAAACTTTGTTGGTGAAAATAGTATGTCTGAGTGCTAAAACAGAGAACTCTGAGAAGTATCCTGTCAATTGGCGCTGAATTTACGTGCATTATGTACATTGTGTATACATGTGTGTTCCTTATAATCTGTGGATAGTGTTAACGAACGCACGATTTAGTTTTTCGTGACGATTGAGTAATGGCCACGGCAAAAACAATTACCGATCATTTCTCTACGCCCAGCACCGAAGGCATTGATCCGAATAAGTGGAAAATCGACCAGAGGTCACCTCAGGACGGACTGAGTCACGATCACAAAATGTCAAAACAGGACGCGGATGTACAGGATGTACCTGAAGATGGTGACGTTGTAAGGCAAGGTATGTCCTTCGAAAACGTTGAGGAAAAGTTGGTGAATCAGTCGCTTTTATCGTTTGCGGTGTTCTCGCTGCATGCGGGGACGGTGAATAACGTTAAGAAAGTTATTCTAGGGCATTTCACACAGGAGCAGATCCTTGTCGCAAAAAACGTTCTATGGGCGAATGATAGTGGATTACTGGGAAACAAAGTGAAAAGAAAAACTACTGCAGTTCGAAAGGAAGAGGAAGCCAATGTCGATGACATTGTTGCAGGCCTGGCCAAGCTAGATAAGGAAGACAAAATGCCGCACTTTGTGATTTCTGCGCATAACCTTGGTCAGATCCCAAGAGTATTACCAGAGGAACTGAACAGCATTTCCATACTTGATAGGCTTACCAAGTTGGAGAACAAGGTGAGCAAAGTGACGGATACTGTTGTCATGAACTCGAACGACATTCATAAACTTGAAAAGATTCAGGAGGTTGTCTCTTCGGAAAAAGTTAAAACACAGGTACCAACCATTGCACTATCAGAACCGCCAGCCAAAGATAACAGCCTGTGTCAATCGGTGTGGAATGGATCCATACCAAGCTCCATAAAGAACAATGATGGTGGTGAAAGTAGCAATGAGATATCATTTCGTTCTGTCTACGAGCAACGTGGTTCACTGGCATCACGAGGTTGATCAGGGCATGGCTCTGATCGGCTGAGTTTTCGAGGTATTTCTAGTCGGGGCGGCAGGTTACGCCCACCGGATGTGTTAAGGTTAAGGGGCAGCTCTCGCTCCTTGGACAGAGATAGTGAGATATCTGCAGCCTCTGACGAATCCAGAGGTTACGAGTTACCTTCTTATGACAGGAAAAAACAGCGTCGAAACGAGCGTCGTCGCCATAATGTTATTGTCGGGAAATCAACACGTGAGTGTAACGTTAAAGGGGCGCCTGAGCCTAATCGGGATTTATTCATTGCCAGAGTAGATAAAACAACGATTCTTGCAGAATTAGAGAGTTTCATAAAGGAGTCAGGCGTTAGTGTGCGGCGTCTAAAATGTGTATCGCATGATCAAGCCAAGTTCAAATCCTTTCGTTTAACTGTGTCTAAGTCTGACTACCCAAAGTTACTCGACGGTTCGGTGTGGCCCGACGGAATTCAAATCCGAAAATATATTCCTCCTAGGAACAAGGAGGATAGTTCATAGCGTGGGACCGTTCATGATAATACACCAAATAGCAATCCTTCTCTTTCTTTGCATGGCAGCTATGAACTGTGCTGTTCAAGGAGATGACGTTAGAGTTGGTGAACAACTGATCAACATTGGCACGTACAATTCGTGTGGCTCCGGTGATGGTAGACTTGAATATCTGGCACAGCTTTTTGACAATCATGATATTGTCCTGGTACAGGAAACTTGGTTACTTGAGGACAATTTGGGCCTTTATGACAGAATTCCTGGTACTGCATCCCATGGCATATCGAGCGTTGATGATGCACAACTTTTGCAGGGTAGGCCACATGGTGGTTGCTCAATTATTTGGAAGAAAACACTCAACTTCGAGGTCACGCCAGCCACGTCGGCAAATTTCACATCTGTTAGAAAGCCCTATTCCAAGCATCAAAATGCCCACCTCAAGTTAGCCCTGATACATACCATTCATTGGTTTAAAGTTACCTGCATACGTATAGTCACATGCTGCAATTATCTACTTATAGCATCCCTATTTATAGCACAACCAGCGATGATATCTTCACCTGTGTCTATCTAAGAATGCCAGTGTACTACACACAATGATACATGCTAACAGTACATTTATCTGCTGCGCCCAGTGCTGTAAACAGGGGTGAACCTTAATTAGAATATTCATGAGACGTAACAGCAATTTTCATTGGCCAATTTCATCCCATAGGGCCAAGGTTCTATATAGTGTGCTTTGGAACGAGATTGATAGTGTGTGTATTGGCTGAGATAGAAATTTCTTGACTTGCCCTCTTCAAACTGCTTTTTTGACCACGAAGACGTACTTGATCATTTTATAGCACATTCAGGTGAGTAGAATATTTAATTATCTTCATTTTGATATGTAATGAATGTGCTGTGTTGCTATTAAAGCATGTTATTGAAAAATGATACAACATGATTGACAATCAACAACTCCCTTACTAATTATGAATATCTATTGTAATTGAATTAATCGGATGGTCTAGATATTTCTGGATTAAAGGAAGTTGTATGGCAATGTGCAGACGACAACCTGGCCCCAAGTTTCCCTATACACACTACGAAGTACATATAGATTGCCATAAGAAGTGCATGGCGACTGCTTGTGCTATAATCATTTTTCATACTTGATTTGATATGTTATCTGGATATCATATAGGCCTATAGCTTCAGATAGAGTCCTGGGGAAAAGTCTCTAAGAAGAAAATCAAATAGCAATGAGCTAGTCATTATTGATGTAAATGTACATGTATGTACGAATTGGTACTCCTTTTTGGTTATCCCTTAAAGACAAATTGCCCCTCTTTTCAGGCATTGGTATGGTTCATTATGATGGAGAGTTCAAGTGCAGATGCTAAAACCATTTCAAAAAGAACTCATCATGGCGAGAAGGCAGGACGAGGGAAACATCGCCACTATGCCTTTAGTGGTGGGTCTAGTCGAAAACGGCGTTCGAAATCAGGAACGCGGTCCAAAGTGCAGACGAAACGTCCCTCAATGGAGCCGCTATTGTTGGATGACCTCGTCGTGGTAGTATCTGATGATGGTTCCTTCAGGCTGCAACACTTTTCAGCTTTTAGTGATCTTAACACAGTGATTTGTCGGAGCACTGCAAACCAATTCCCAAAAATGCAGATTGCTTATTGGTGGCAAGCCCTGCAAGGGATACTTGGAAAATGTTAAGGGAAATGCGAATGTGAGGCATTGCAAAAAATGTAGAGGTGAAGTGTGTATTTATAAGAATGACTATTTTGATCATGCTGAAACTTATATTAAATGGTACAAATCAGAGAATTATCTAAATAAAAGTTGTAATATAACATAAAATATGTGGTTTTGTTTTTCTATCTCAGCTCACTGAATAATTAAAGGCAACTTTAATCAACCAGAGGACACATACTTGGCATGGTATAAATTGTGTCTACAGTGAAATAATAGCCCTAAGATGTCACAAACTAACCTAACAACCTTATAACAATGACCCTCCCTTGGTACTTTCTGTGGATAGTCATCCCATGTGCTCACTGTTTACCTATTTAACATAATCAGGTAAATAAACCACGTGAGCCCCCTATATCCAGGTAGAGGAACTATCGATTTCAATTCTTTGGCTAACAGATGTGATTTGCAGTGTAAACGCATGTGCGCAGTGAATGTCCGATTTCAAAATGGAGAAACCATGCTCATCATAAATGTCTATATGCCGTGTGATAATGTTCCAGCCAACTCATCCAAATTTAGGTTGGCCCTAAACGACATATCCGCTATAGTTCTTTCGCAGAGAGCTGATTATGTGCTAATTGGTGGCGATTTAAATACGGACTTTAGAAGAGCATCCCAAAACACATTAACTCTAAATGAGTACATTGAGTCTGAGTCCTTATGCAAGGGCATCAACGTCCCTGAAGCAAATGTGTGCTATACCTACGAGAGTCGCATAAATGGTGAAAGGTCAATCCTTGACCACTTTCTTATGTGCGAAAACTTATCTCGTTTAGCTGTTAAATACCGGTCCGTTCACGACGGAACTAATGTCTCTGACCATTGCCCAATATCACTATCGGTTAGACTTGAAGCCCAGTCCGCACCTACGGATCCTCACTCGTATGTCCGAAAAATGAACTGGTACAAGGCCACAGAAAATGATATTGAGTTATATAGGGCTGAGTTGGATGCTTTGTTAAACAATATTAATATACCAATGGAGTTACTGGTCTGTCAAGATTTGCAGTGCGATGATCATTACCATTTTATTCAAATGCTGTATGATGATATAGTTAATGCATGCTTGGAGGCATCGTCGAATCATATTCCTCACACTGAGCCTCAAGCAGACAACCGCATACCGGGATGGAATGAGACAGTCGCAGAAGAAAAAAACAGAGCATTATTCTGGCACGCCCTGTGGAAGGCTAACGACTCTCCTAGGCAAGGCATCATTGCCGATATCAGAAAAAGAACTCGTGCGTGCTATCACTTAGCTATTAGAACTGCGCGCAAGAACAGAGAGAAGCATGTTGCGAACAGCTTAGCTAATTCACTGCTCAACAAAAATAGCACAAACTTTTGGAGAGAAATAAAAAATATAAATCAAAGCTCAAGTAAGTTACCCACCAGCATGGATGGGCTCACTGGTAAGGAAGCTATCGGAAATCATCTGTCCCAAAAGTATGAGCGCCTTTATCAGTCTGTCTCATATGATGACCATGACATGGTCATGGTATTTAACGAAATAAGAGATCTCATTTCATCCCGGTGTGCTTGTATGCATTCTACCTGTCGGCATAATCACAGTACGTCTGTTGAAGACATAAGAAAAGCTGTTAGTTTATTAAATAAGCATAAAAATGATGGTCTTTTGGGGCTCTCTACAAATCATCTTAAGTTTGGCACACAGAGGCTCTTCACAATGATTTCTATCTTGTTCACTAGTATGCTGAAACATGGTTACTTACCTGATGATATGTTAAAAAGCACTATTATTCCTATCGTAAAAAATGGTAAGAAATCGTTATGTGACTCGGCAAACTACAGGGCTATAGCTCTAAATAGCCCTCTTTGTAAATTACTAGAAACAATCATTCTTTAGAAAGGCAAGGAGCAACTGATGTCGTCTGATATGCAATTTGGTTACAAAGCAGGTGTTTCTACAACAAACTGCACAAATGCGGTTAATGAGATTATACAGTATTATCTAAATGGCGGTGGACAAGTTTATGCTATGTTGCTTGACGCGTCCCAAGCTTTTGACAGGGTAGAATACACCAGGCTCTTTCGACTGCTAATCAAGAAAAATATCTGTCCTGTGTTGGCGAGGGTAATAGCTGTAATATATACAAGACAGAGAATGCGAGTGCGATGGGGAGACTACGACTCGAACTATTTTGCTGTTTCTAATGGAGTAAAACAGGGTGGAATATTGTCGCCTGCTCTCTTTTCTGTTTATATAGATGTACTGCTTGAGCAACTAAGAGATTCAAAACACGGTTGTTATGTAGGTCATGTATTTGCGGGGGCTTTTGGTTATGCTGATGATATAATCACCCTGTGCCCAACAAAGACGTCACTGAAAACTCAACTAGGTGTTGCTTCGACTTACAGTAAGGAGTACCTTATTTTATTCAATGCTTCTAAATGTCATTTGTTGTACTTTCAATCGGGTGGCCGGGATTGGCGCGCTAATCCTCCATCCATTGTATTCCAAGGCTCACTCATCAGGTCGGGTCGAACTCGAGAACCCAGGTTTTGTGCGGTGGCGCCATCTAAACTCGACTTTCCGAGTTCGCGCATGCGCAGTTTCATTATTTGCACTTGGGTTTGCAAGTTTTTGCCGCCGAATCTTCTTTGTGAGCCCCCTTTCCATTGGTTTATTCCCCGATAACGTACTTCCACCTGCGCAAAGAAGATGCAGAACGCGAAATTTTGATCGTGGGAATTTCGGATTGACGGTGGGAATCTCGAGATATTTTGCTTTGAAGAACGTGTTTTTTTGCCATATTTAGGAGTTTTTACGGCTACAAAGTATATCAAATAAGTTGTCTATTAGCATACGAATCATTGTGTGTGTATAAAGTAGAAGGACAAAGTGTTTTGAGTGGGCTTTGTTGAAGATTTTGATACGTGGTTTGTTTTTGCACCGTGTTCGGACATCAAAGGACATGTGATAATGCATTATGCACTGACGTGCATTCCCTGTGCATTTTGTCGGCACCATAATTGACTATTCCTTTGATGATTCTTGAAGTATTTGTCATGTGATTATGATGAAAAGAAGTCAGAGTGGACATTTTAAACAGTTTTGTCACAATGCTTTACATGAACAATGGTGTTTAAGTGCTTCACAGTCGGGAAATTTAACTCCTCTCGAGCTGGAAACTGCCAGAAACCAACTGGTCCGTCAACGACATCTCAATTCTAGTCAGCTAAACCGCACATCAAAGGACATGTGATAATGCATTATGCACTGACGTGCATTCCCTGTGCATTTTGTCGGCACCATAATTGACTATTCCTTTGATGATTCTCGAATCACGATGTCAACTTGTGTAAAACGTATAATTTATCCATCAAGAACATGAAGTAAAGTACGTTTCCAATATGTCACATAGAATTACTCGCAGGCTGAAAATTAAGTCTGTGTTTCACATGCAATCATCAGAAAACAAATGGTGTCATACCGGTACAGAAATAAATGTATGTTCAGGCATTTTCGGGTTCGAGTCTCAGTCAGTTGTTTATTTCTTTCAGGTGCCGAGACAATGGACAGTCGGTAATGACTGGTTGATACTGAATGAGATGAAGTCCGGTGAGGAGCAGGTTAACAATATAACTTATCCTGTATAGATATATGATACAAGTAAATGAATAGATTAAGTTACACATTGTTGTTCAATAGTTGTCTTTGATTGAAAAAAAACTAACTCCTGAGACGTTTGAGGCATTAAAAACACTCGAAACGGAAACTTAAAAACGTCTCATCAGGCCCTAGTCACTGTTCGTGTTGGCAAGCCAATTAACCGGAGCGTGTCGTCTGCTAAGAGAATCGAGCGGAAGTAACTATCTCTTGCAAAGCATGGTGGTATAAAATACTCAAATTCGCAAGGTTTTCCAAACTCGATCAGTCGAGTGCACGATTAGCACCGCAGGTGTTCTTTAATAACAACTCGATAACGCGAGTATACCTGGTATTTCAAGTGCGATCGGCGCTGTGACTCACGGGATATAACACTCGAGAAAGCGAGTACACTTGCTTTTCCGAGTATTTTTCACGAATTGCATCTTGGTACCTTACACTCGATATTGAGAGTGCACCTGGGTTCTCGAGTTCGACCCGACCTGCTCATTGTGGCCGAGGATTCTGCGCTTCACCTGGGTCACCTGATTGAAGTTACAGCCAGAGCTGATAGCATTGTGCGTGTGGTTGGAGATTTTAATCGGAGAGTTAATGTTCTTATGTCCAGATTTCACTATTGTAATATTGATACAAGGCTTCGGTTATTCCAAAGTTACTGTATGTCACTCTACGGAACTTCACTGTGGGATTTAAGCAACGGGCAAGCAAATGGGCTTTATACCGCTTGGAGAAAGGCTGCAAGGAGACTGCTGAGTTTGCATCCTTGAACTCATGGCAATCTCTTACCTCTCATTATGGACTCCTCACCTATAGACATCACTCTGTCAGTTACTACAGTAGGGTCATGAACCATTCAAACATTCTTATCAAACTCTCAGGAAACCTCGCGCTCAGAGGCAGCGGTTCTTCAGTTTCAAATAATATTACCTTTTTATCTCAAGCTCTCAATATACCCAGGGACACACTTCATCTCAATCCTTGTGCCATTCATAATATATACATGCCTGACGAAGACCTTCGTCGGCGGGCGCGTGCCATACGTGAGTTTGCCGAGTACAGGGATGCTAACCCAGCAGAAAGAGAACAAGTCAATAATATACTTCACTTCTTGTGTTTATTATAATATCATTATTTCTCACCTGATTTCTCCTGTGTGCGGTATAGGTTTTTATGTTGTGTGTTTTGTTGTTTTTTGTTTGCACCATTCTTTGCTTATGTTCACACCAATTATAATTGTCCTGTGTATTTATCTGTGACATGTCACGAATAAAGTATCTATCTATCTTGCCTAAAAGATTGGTTAGTTCACCAACGCAGTGGTGAAGGCGGTAGTAATTTCTTTTGCCAACTCTCCACGAAACACGAAGTCAAGCCGCTGAATGGCAGTGTCGTCTACCGAAAAACCGTTCCGGACTGCACGCTTGGATGCCATCAAAGCCCACGAGATGAGCAGACAGCACACCGAGGCCCTGTAGAGGGAAGCCGATGCCTCTCAGTCTGCAACTCTTCAGATCCTTACAAAGAATGACCTTCCAATAAGGTTACCGACCTGTTTAAAATTTTGAAGTTCATTTGTTTCAATGACCTCCCTCTGTCAAAGTTTGGTCCGATGGTCGAACTTTTTATATCGGTAGGAGCCCCCCGTATCCCACTACTGCAAAAAGGCAAAAATGCGACCTACACCAGTGAAAGTGCTATGATTGAGTTGCTGGAGATCTTGGCTACTGAGGTGGAGAACAACGTGCTTCAGGACATTAAAAAGAGTCCAGCTTTTTCACTTATGGCAGACATTTTTCACTTACACAGACCATAGTCTGTGTAAACAGCCGCCGATAAAATCAGCTTGCCCAGCAATCTACAGATTCCTTGCTGTAGCTGCCACTCTGCCCATGAGCACAGCAACAGTTCAGAGAATCTTCTCCCATGTAATCTGATAAAAACTGCTGGGGGAACAGCACCTGGATAAAATCTTGATGAGAAGCGCGCAGCAGAAAGCGCTACTATGGTTAATGTGCATATGACAGTACGACGTATCCAATGTAAACAATGTTTCTCAAGTCCATGGATTTGTTTCAAATGGCTTAAATTTGACTTAAAATGGCCGCCAGAAGAGATAAACGTGCGAATGAAGCAACTCGACCTTTCTGAGCTCCGATAGAGAACCACACGATTATTCTCACTGTTTTTTAATCAAACTTCAATTTTTGGGGGGTTCGGGGGGGGACCCCCCCCGACATACACTGTTTTGATTTTTGAGACTTTAGTAATAATATCCAAAAGACGCTTAAAATGGATATAATCCCGAATAATAAAGCAAAAACCGGGCAGGCGTTTCGAGAAAAAATATTTTTGTTGAGATTTCAATAAACCTTTTGAATGAATTCCACATGGACCGTGGTGGGATCCGAAGACACCTTAAGGAGGAATGTATGTTTTTATGGGGTACTATTGGTTTTGCAGATCTTCTGGTTTTTTCTAACGAATAATCAATATTCGCTAGCAGGCTTTTTATGCTCCCAGGTATGAAGAGGGTTCTATGTTCCTCAGGTTCTTTGTTCATCAGTCTGGTGTTCCTCAAGAGTCAAGTGTCTTCCAGTCTCTTGGCCTGTAAAAACCCTTGCCAACCAATTTTTTATGCATTAACCATTCGGCAACATGTTGGTGGGGGAAAAACCTGATCCCTGAGTCCTTGAATTGGTTGCTCAGGTACGACCACAAGCAATTGTCGCAAGGAAGCCACCAGTACGACCTCTTGGCAGTCTTGCCAATATCATGCCAGTGAAAAGGAAGGATAATGATGGTTGAGGGTTGGAGTTGGGGTACCATCAAAGGAGTACCTCTTCCTCGCTCTGGGTTAAACGTGTCAAAGGACTGCACCATCATGAAGGTTTGGGAGTTCCACTCGAGCGCCCCGGGGAAAGCAGCTCGGAAGGACTTATTGAGAGGCCAATAGGGGGTTTGAGGGGCCTTCCCCCAATGCACTGGCTAAAACATGTCAGAAGGACGGGGGTTGGGGGGGGGGGGGGCTCTCCATGTCGACAGTTGCGCGAATTCAATAGAGCTTGCACTTTACATTAGAATCTGCCAGAGTGCCAGAGTACGATAGTCCGGACATAGTCCATTTCTTTGCCGGTTATTATGATGATGGAGTTGAGTTACTGCTAAAGAGATACACGGAGAAAACTATCTATCAAAACAAAAAATTGGCGGAAGGAACTATAGCAGGTTCCCAACCAGGGGGTTTGGGGGGTTTCTCCCAAACCTAAAGGCGCTGCGCGCTTACTAGGGCACTGCACTGATAATATTAAAACTGAATGGTAGGTTTGTTAGTGAACCCCTCCTAGAGACCTGTACCAAGGTAAACTTGAGAAAGAAAGACAGAAGGCTCAGTCTCAATGCATGGAAAGCTGCTGCTACTTTGCAACAGTAAATAAAAACAGTTTGATTAAACAAGTTAACTCCTTCCTCAGGAATGCCTAGTTCAATGTGTTAATGTTTTGTTAGTAACAGTGATGGACAACACTTAGAGCAAATAAAAACAGTTTGATTTTTAATTGTAATACTGACTGTTACTTTCTTTATTTCCTCAATTGCTCGTTTTGGTAGCCGCTCGCGTTGCATTGCCCCTTATTCCTGCAAAGGTGCCCCTTTTCTAAAGTACTTGCCCCTTCTTAAACAGAGGCACCATGCCCTTCGGAAATCCTAGATATAACCCTGAAACCGGAATAAATATTGAATTAAATATTGGCGAAAATATTCTATCAATATCTTCTTCTTCTTAGATAAAATTATCAAAAATAGCAACTTTGTTGCTAAGGACGAAGTCCTAATGCTGTAAAGATGCTATTTGATGGTTACTTATGTTTACCTGGGCATCAGAAACCACGAATATGTGCATTTTGTATGGTCCCTTACCAGCTTTCTTCGCAAGAGACTGGATTCCATCCTTTGTGTTCTGAAGTCTCTTACCAGAACTGTGTAGACGATTGTCTTCTGTGGTTCTCAAGTCCAACCACAACCCGTAGTGATTCGAGTCACCGTAATACTTCTCCATTGTCATGTAACAGTCATGAGTTTTCTTCGAATCCTCAGACATGAAGTGTTTTTTGATCTCATCCCATTGATCCATCATTCTCATTCCTTCGGGGAACACCTGATTAGAAACACCCTCTATTGTAATCTGTACTTTAGTGATATTCGGGTTTTCGAACATCTCAGAAACTCTAGATCCATTGGCATAATCAGACACGAATAGAAGCAATATGCCTGAAAAATTAATATTCTCGTTTATTAACGTTTCATTTGAAGTAACATTGACTGTCTCGAAATGGTTTACCCAATTGTAAAAGATTGAAAATCCAGAGTTGTATCTGATACTCAGTTGAATTGTACTCAAAACAGATATTTTCAAGTTTGTAGCTCATGGCTACAGTTGTGTCTGTTACTATTATTTCCTCCTTGGGTGCTAATGTAATCTCAATAATCACATTCTCGGCAATTGGAAACTTGTAAAATGGAGCATGGGTGTAGAATAGTTCAAAATCTAATGGTATCTTGTATTTGGTGCCGAACACTTTCTCAAGTGTCTTTTCATCACTAGTTTCACCAGTGACATTAGCTTCAGTTACACCAGATCTTAACTTCCTTAGATTGTCTGATTGAATACCTTGAAACACCCTATCGTTTCTTTCCTCTTCTGTTAACAAGAAATCTTTAAATGTCAAATAATGACTGTATTCGTTTAGATCAAATATCTGTTCTTTTCCCCACTTAATTACCATCCTTGATATCAAGTTTCTACCGAGGTTATTAACCACACTGTTTTTGGAATCCCCCGAAATGGTGACATCAGCAGAAAGATAAAGAGATTTTGGTACAAAGAATGTATTCTCTCTCAATGCCGGTATTCTAACATACAGTGTTTCTTTTGGACTAGCAGAAGATGGGTTATGAGTGATAATGTGATGTTGTCTATCAGCCTTCAAACCAAGTGGAATCTTATGTGCTCTATCAGTGTTTAGTAAATATCCGGTTGCCATTCTATTTATTATTAATGCAAAATTCAATGTTACTTCTTACTATTACCCTTTACTGCTTTAACTCCCTCTATCAATCCATAGATTATTGAGGTAGTGATGATAAACAAGAGGCCCAAGGGCCTGGCGCTCAGCTGAGTTAATATCATTAATATCTTCCCGGTGTTTAGTTCATTATGCATGAAAATGGCATGCTCCATGGTATTTGATATCCTTTTGCGTTCACTACGGTACCAATGTTTTTGGTTGACATAATTATGCCACTGTTCATTCCTCAATCCTGACCATAATTCGGGTGAAATCATCGTATGAAAATATTTACCGAAACATGAAGTTTATGCCATGAATGAGGATACTCATTGTCATAGCCTCGTTTACAAGTACAAAGTATTTTCCCGCGAATATTCAAAACTGCTTGGCTCCTTGCCAGTGAAATAACATGCGACTATACACAAAATAGAAAACTTTAATGGAAATTGTAAATCATTTTTTTATCTATCAGGGGAAACAAGCTGATGATGATCAAATAAATCATTCATGAGAAATCGTTTTGTTGCTGAAGCTTGCATGACGAAGTTAATGCTAAACCTTTTCTTGTGCTCTACTGCGCCACCGTAGTTTTCTATTTAGACCAGCGATGACGTCATTTCTGGTGATTCCCTACATTGTCCAATGAGCGCTTTTTAAAATGTGCCATTTGGTATTGTACAGTATGCAATGTATTTTTTCAGCGCTGCCAGTTGCCAAACAGAATGCCGTAGCTCCCTCAATTTCCAATCAATTTTTATGGGAGTGACATTATTGTATTGCTTAGAATGTCTACTTTTTACTCATGAAAGAATCGTAGAACTAAAACTTAATAGGCGAACAGAATCATGCCGATTCACTGCACATACTGTGGGAATTCTCCACTTCAAAATACATTGGCGATGTCATCGCGAACAGAGCATGCACTTCCCATATCGTTTTCACAGAAATGTGGCCAAATTTTCAAGAACTAATTTCTGAAAGTAGTCCCTAAAGACCTTATGACTACCACTGAAACGAACTAGTGATAATATCGCCTACCAGACTACTTTTTAAGAAGAGAATTGGGTACTTGAGTGTCATTGAGCTCCAAGATTATTGCACATGGCGTAAACAACATGCCGCCATTTTGTCTCCTCTTCGGTATTTCGTACGCCGCTTATAATGCACCTTCTCAATTAAAACCAACATAATAAGGCCTTACATCGTTGATTGAATAGGAAAACCACACAAAACACAATAAAGTGGGGGTACAATCGATTACGAAGCTGAAGTGAACAGTGATTTATTCCTGGAGCTACTGCTTTTGTTGTGTAGCTGCCATGTTTTGAGAACTGGCAAATAGGAGACTTCATTGATGGCTGACGTCATCGGGCGGGAATTTGAATCGGCAGAAATAATTAAAAGGCAGGTAGCGCCCTCTCCTGTTAAAATTTTGAACTTTTTTTCAATAAAATAGATTTTCAAGAATTTTATCTTAATATTAGAGCATATTTCGACTAATTCTGCTGCTCCTAGGCCAATATAGGCCAGTTTCCTTCATGCACTCTCGCTCGCAGGAAGTAGGTCGAATGGCGACAAATTTTGTTTTGAAAGTAGAGTTTGACCAGAAGTATCCAGAAATGCAAAATTGAAGTCTCTAGGTCTTACGGTTACAAAATGTGCACCATGGGTTTAACGGATGGACGGACGGATGGATGGATGGATGGACAGACGGACGCCACTGAACAACTTATTTGACAAGCTCGGCTGACTTAGTCAGCTGAGCTAAAAATACTATGATCATGTGTTCAGCCAGAAAACCGACAACACCGGCCGCTGATTTCAATAGGAATGAGACACAATAGACCTGATTATCCACGGTAAAGCAGCTGCTGATTTCTTAGCCAGTTCCATAAGCCAATCAGCAAACTTCTTTTACTCTGTCTGAAATTATGTAATCAGAAATTATCTAATCATAAAAGTAAACAATGCTCCAAGACTACTAAACAGTGTGTACTTAATTACATTATGTGTGTCATAATCCTGTTTAATAGTAACGTGAGTAACAGTATCCTTCTTAATAGGAACATTAGTACTAGTATCATTTTGCATATTTTCTCCTACAGGGGTCTTAAAAGGAGGATCCTTAACTTTCTCAACATTAGTCTAAACCTTTATTTTCTTAACACTATCTCCTTCCATTAGTGCTACTATCTTCTTTTTATTGATATCGTTAATACCAGGTTGAGCATTACTTGGAGCTATCAAGATGTTATTATTGTAGTTATCTATCTTACCTACATCTAGAACCATGTCTGACCCTATGATATACAGCCCAGGTCCTATTACAAAATCTAGTCTTGTGTGTGTTTGGGTAACGGCATTCTGATACCTTCGAATTGAGGTCGGAATATCAGGGTGTCAAGTATCGAATCCCATTGCAGCTTGTTAAACTCCCTCTGAGCATCTAACTCTGTCCCGAGTATTCCAACTATCGTTGTTCTAGTATCTCCCTGTGATCCCAAAAGACAGTAAACATATGTCCTGATAGAGTCATTCAACCTCTGTATTCCAGGATTACTTAAACTTTTAGATTTTTTAATCATAAACATCTGATATGTTTGAGTAAAATTCTGATTTTGAGAATTAAACACGTCTGTGTTTATTAAGGTGATCTTTAATCCACCAAAGATCCCAAATTAGGTCATCCATACCAGTTTTCCAATCTTCATAGAACATTGGTGGTGTTCTATTTTCATAAACCTGGTGTAAAAGGAAATTAATTTTATTATTCACAAGATAAAACTCTGGAACGTTTATCACAGGAACGTAGAGTGGTTCACTCCAACCCTGCCAAACGCCATTTACATTAAATACCAAGAAGTCATACTGATCCTTTAAACCAAACTCACTCAATAGCTCTTTAAGTTTCTTACGATTAATGTTGTTATTACCTTCATTGTAAATACCTTCACCTATCTCTAGATTTTTAAATATCTTTAACATTAGATAGTAAGTATGAAACCTGTAAATTGACCTAATCAAATGATCTCTGTGATTCAAATGATCGTCTTTTAAAATACCACAACCAGTGGTAGCAAACCATACAGCTATGATAAACTCAGGGTTGTCATTAGAAGCCGGCTGTCGACCAAATTGACCGTCTACTCACACTTGCCGGGTCGGCTACTTTTGACTGGCTTTAAAAAAAAACCTTTACAACAAAAGACTTATCCCAGTCCCTCATCTTGCCCCAAACATCGTCACAGTGTGCATGCACTAACGATCCAATTCCCAACTCCCACGCAATCTCTCGTTAAAACTCCGTCCAGGCCTAATTACGCTCTGCCGACTTCAGCATTTTATCTGCCAAGAGATCGTTTCAATTTGGAGCTTACATTCCTAAGATATGCACCTTAATTTACAATCTTTGTTTTCCATTGTAATCCAGACAGAATAGCCTTTCTAATGATACATAAAACAAGAGTTAATTCCACATAACCTACTGATACCGCACTAAATGCCCCCTTGGCACGCACTGTTTGTGCGCCTCGGGGGCTACGCCCCATCTAGCATGCGTCCCAAACATGCCAATGCCTGGCCACCTATTTTTCAAAACTGGCCACCTACTCAAACCCTTACTAGCAACCCTGTAAACTGGTTCTGGTAATTCAATAGCGGTTGCTTCTGCATCCTTAAACAGTCTTCCCTGTTTTTTCAATCTTAAAAGTCCTGGAACTATGTTGGGTTCCTTAAGTTTAAAGAAGCTATTAGTATTAACACTTATTTGTAAGTTAAAGAAATCATATGAGAAATTAGTATCATGCTTAGTAGGAACAGGATAGTACTTAATATCTTGTTTTATCACTGAAAGTGTCGGTTATTGTGTTCTTTTATTTTCACCACCTTCGGAGCTAAGCCATTCTCTAGGACTAGAGACGTAACTAAAAATCTTACGACTCTTCATCCTTGCATTAATGAATTTGAAAACCAGTGTAAATTTTAGTTAATAAAAATTACAACAGATCGCGCTTGCATAGGTTGCTCTTTGGATCTAGTCCAAAGGTTAGATTTGTTCTTTAAGGATAAAACTGACCTATTCACTCGAGTTAGTCACACGGACTGTATGAATAAGCTGTGTTGTTCTTTGTGTACCAGTGTACAGACTTAACAGGTTGTACTTGTAGTAAAGTCTTTAAAGTATAAGGATAATGCATGCTAGGTTATTTCGGTTTTGTATTGGAAATATGGCAACTTTAATTGGCTTTAATTGGCTGACACAATGTGTCCTGAGAAACCTATTTTTGGTTCACATAGCTCAACCTTATCCAAATTGAATATTACACCGTTTTCACGTCCTCGTTGAAGTGAGCTGTGAATGTTCTTATCATGGTCTACACATGCCTCTTGATAAGTTTCCCCAACACCATACGCGAAGACGTCCTCTGCTATGCACAGCACTCCTGTCAGACCACTCAGGATCTGTATAAATCGATGTTGAAAGATTTCACTAGACAAACACAAACCAAACCGTAATCTTTTCCAACGATATCTGCCATAACGGGTTTGCACTGTAGTGAGGTAACTACTTTCTTCGGCGAGAACACAGTGCCAATATCCATTGAATTGAACTTGAGTCTCTCATACGTTTTCGTTTACAGTTCCAATGATGTGATCATGATTTTGACAATGTCCTTCCGACTTTTGCTCGACTCGCCAGCAGCTGCGTCAAATGTGAAGCTGTTCAGGATCTTGAGACCCTGCGTTCCAAGCGCACTCTTGAACAATGCAACTCTGTAGGCCTCGTCCCTTCTTTCCAAATCAGCAACAATGCCAATGGCATAGTTTTCCCATAGTTGCCACCACAACTTCCCCCCTTCATCAGCATTAGCCTCATCAGATAAGTCAATTGGAGCGGGTGGTTGTATCGGCAGTAAGCGGGCGGGCCAGGGCCAGGGGTGCAGCAACAGCTACGGGACGGGTGTCTGGTTCATCAGCTGGCATCGTAAGCGTTTACAATACACACAGCAATACACACGTCACGTGTATGTACACTAAAACATCATGGTTTCACGCTATTGGCAATGTCACTTTGAGTTTGATTATTCAAATTATGGGTTTTACTGCCATTACGATTACTTTGACCTGTGATGGAGGAGACTTTCTTCTTAATCTTTCTTTCATGGAGCCCTTAAGCTGTCACCATGTTTTGATGTTCGTTATATTGAAGGGTAAAGTAGCAATAATAGATTTCATGACTCGGGTGAGTGACCAGTTTCCCGGGTTTCTTAGTTGGCCGCAGCCGTCGATTTGCACTTTGTAAATCTAGTATGTATCAACTATTTGATCACATGTATGTCATGTGACGTCCTTCTTCTTGCGGGAATTTTGACGTTTATGCTGTTTCTTTAACTTCTTATTGGTAGAGGAGCAGTCCTTGGGGTTTCCAACAGCGAAGACACAAATTCACATTGTTGTACCCTTCAAATTGTTCTGTCAAATGTGCCTTGCGAAGATGAAAAGTGTTCCCATCAACAAGAAATGATTATTTTTGATGACAGAAGTGATTTTTTCTTCTTGGGCCAATGTTCTTCAAAGAATCCTATCAGCCCAATTTTACAACATGACAAGAGCAATTCTATTCGTAGTGCAGCCCAAAAAACAGGCCTTTCATCATCTCTTTGTAATTTTCATGGCTTACAAGCATTCCGAAAACACATCACTAAGGCTGACAATCACCTTAAACTGTTTTTAAGACCCCTGGAAATTGGCTTCAAATGTATCATGAGGAGTTGGGATATAGAGAGTAGGCAGCATATGATACAGTCATATAAGAAATTCATCACCAATACAATCCCAACAAATTTATTACCTGAAGAAGCAAAGTCAAAATTATTTCATACCTTTCTTCGGAGTGGTTTGATTCTGAAAACTGGGCTGATTCTTTCACATCAGAAGTTATGTACACTGCAAATCTACATGAACAAAGAAACCCACTTCTTCTGACTGATAACATGACTGAACGGAAATTTCGTCATATGGATGAAACTGTTTTTGGTGGTCATGCAAATAAATCTATGGCGACTTTTGCAAACCTTTCAATAGACAAGTTTTTACATCCGGAGGGAATAGAAAGTAATTCATTTGAAGTAAAATGGACTGGTATGAGGACAGCCAATATCAAAAGCGTCAAAGATGAAATGAAAAAAATTCAACGGGGATTAAAACAAACTGAAAAATGGCCAGGGCCATTGTGCTCACCTCATGTGGAGGAAAGATGGATAAAGAGCATGGTATTGTGTCATGTAGTGTTAGGTTTGATGTAGGTCCAAGCAATTACAATTTCCCCAAAATGGCCAATTTACAGTTCATTCGACCTCTGTGACCTTGAAAAGTAGGTCAAATCAAAGAAGACCCGGGTGACACATTGAATGGTTGTTAGAATTAGATGTACCTATGATATAAAATTGGTGCCAATCAGGCAAGTCATTACTAGGTATAATGGCATTTTGAAGAATTTAGGATTTGGCCCCCTCCCTGGAGGCCAAACGGCAAATCAGATTGCACCAAACTTCGGTACCTGAGATCACCTGACCAAGGGGTACATGTGTACTTAATTTGTGATCAATAGTCATTGCAGTTAAGAAACGTGCCATAGTTACGGCCTGACGGCGAATTTATGCCATTTGACCTCTGTGACCTTGACAAGAAGGTCAAATTAAAAACCTGTGTGACATACACTGTATGGTGGTTAGATGTACCCACGATATCAAATTGATGGCAATCGGGCAAGAAGTTAAGGAATAATCACATTTTTAAGGTTTTTGGATTTTGCCCCCTGGTGGTCAAGTGGTGAATCATATTGGACCAAACTTTGGTCCCTGAGATCACCTGACTAAGGGGTAAATGTGTACCAAATTTGGTATCAATAGTCATTGCAGTTTAGAAACGTGCCATCGTTACATCCTAACAGCCAATTTACACCATTTGACCTCTGTGACCTTGAAAAGGAGGTCAAATCAAAAACCCGGAGGATATATGATGCACCTTTGCTAGGAGTACCTACCAAATTTTTTTCAAAATTTCCCGACTACTATTAAGGGAGATATTGCATATTTTCACTTTTAACGTTTGGCCCCCTGGTGGCCAAACCATGAAACGAATCGGATTGAAACTTAGTCTCCAAGGTGTCATTACATAAGGGTACATGTGTACCAAGTTTCAACTCAATAGCTCTAACAGTTACGAAACGTGCCCTGCTAACGGACGACGGACGACGACGACGACGACGACGACGACGACGGACGCCACGGTATGGGATAAGCTCACCTCTGCTAAGAGGTGAGCTAAAAAGGGCATATTTCACAGATTGACATAAATAAAAGTCAGTCACAGAAGCATTCGATTCGTTTCCCCAAAGAAAATTCAAATGAAGACATAAATTTGGCTGCAATTCCCGAAGGCTTCTTTGTAGATTCAGGCGGTGATGTTGATGGTGTATCTGATAGTATGAATGTACAACTCCATCCTAGCAAGAGCAATGCAAAAACATTAAATGATATAGTTCATAATGAACACTCATATGATGTTTTAGCTGGTTGCAAGTCATTAGTGCATGATCTAACCCAAACAGCTGCTGGTATATTTTTATCGGCTGCATTACGAAGCTACAGTCAAGGTGATTGATTCTATTGCAGCGCAAATTATGAAAAAAAAGAATATTTATGTACAGTAGAACCTCTCTATTAAGGACACCCTTGGGACTGGGAAGTGCTGTCCTTAATAGAGAGGTGTCCTGATTAGAGAGGTCAAACTGAATGGAAACAACCAATTTGGGACCAAAACTAGTGTCCTTAATAGAGACGTTGTCCTTAATTGAGAGGTGTCCGCTAAGGGAGGTTCCACTGTAATTTAGAACTTGGAATTTGTACTTGCTATTCTTTTATTGCACAAGGGCAACCCTACTTTTGTAAGCATTTGTATGCCTGTCTTTTTGAAAAGGGGAGTAAGTGTCCCACAATTGTTGTTAATGAATATAGAAATTTTGTCCCATCATTTATTTCCATGAAGTCATCACCTGTTCCTGAATCTAATAGATCTCACATTGATTCATTGCTCCATAAAGCACACTTGGCCTCTGAACAAGAGTTCCATGATGCAACCCAGAATGCCAGTATACTTGAACTTTTACATCATCATTTTATTCCATTGTCTTTAGAACCTGGCTGTTTGGCAAAAAGAGCAGCCCATTATGGTGGTCACCGAAACACATTTTCTGAGGGACTGAATTCTTCTGAAGTCTTCCTTACAAAACTTCCCGAGGAGGAAGTAATTCCAGACCCATATCGTCCAAACGTAAAATTTCCGGAAAATGCCAAAGAGCGCCATGCAGGTCGGAAACGCAACCGAGTTGCATCAAGGGGGCCAAATTTTCAGCAAATTATCTACAAAGCGTTAAAAAAACTTGTTATAAAACAAAAGAAGCACATACTTGCACACATAGATAGCGACGATGATTTCATGGAACTCCAGCCAAATACTGTAGCTGACATTACAAATTTGATAGATTCTACTCTTTCAGATAACCTCACCATCAAGCATGCGAAATGCATTAAAAAGGCCAAAATCACAAAAACATCAAAATCTAAAACACAAGCCTTTTCAATGTATTGCACTCAAGTCAATGCATACAAACTAAGAAAATGTCTCATTCCTTTCAAACAGAAAAAGCATTAAGAAAGCGTACCCAAAGGGCTCATGACCTCAAGGAACCCACACATGTTCTGAGTGTTGCAAAAAATCGCTTTTTCCCACATTTAGCAACAAAAGTGAATTTAAGCGACATTTCACTTTATGTCACTCAAATTATAGTGCTCCAATTTCAACTGAATCAAAGGTTGACCAACTGAGTATCAATTCTACTGATTACACTGCTTCCACTAATTGCATCAATGTAAATTTTGACATCTGTACTATTAACTCAGCTGGAGAAAACAAACTAGGGTCAAATGTAAAAAAATCACGCAGATCCGGTGCAAGAAACTTAGCTACTTCAAAACTTTAAAAAGTTAAGAAGCAGAAAAAAAAAGTTATTCCAAAATTTCTGATCGCCTCCCTCTGGGATCATAAGAAGTATACCCGTGTATGAAATGCAAAGAAGAATGCAGTTACCATCCTCCTTCTGTTGGGTGTGATGGGTGCAACAGACGGATCAACTTTCATTGTGCTGATTTAAAGGCTGCACCACCTAAAAGGAAGCCCTGGTTCTGTAATTCGAATGACGGTCAATCACTACAATTTGGTTCAGAATGATTCTGTTAACTTATAGACAGCTCTCACAAACATGTATTACTTTCCAAATATTCTCTGAATCTGTGGTCCTTTGAATCTCTGGAGCAACCTCTTCCAGGTAATTCACTTGTTTCATCATGTTTGGCGTTTTGTCTTTAATTGGCCAAATGGTTAGGAATATCTAGTGGTTTTTACCTTGTCTCCTCCACAAATGGTTCTTCTTGGGAGGGGATGAAATCTTTTTGGCCATAATTTTTGGACTATGGTTTCCACATGCGCCCCTTTTAGTTTATTGGTGCTTTTTATGGAAGTTGAATCTTTTTGCCAGAAATGTCATGATTTTATCTGAGGACAATAGGCCCTGAAACCCATCAAGGGGGTAACTAAAAGAAGAAGCTGTGGTTAAGTTTGCTACTAAATGAGACGCAAAGTAAGGACAATTGGTGAGGATAGATTCAAGAGCATTGAATCTATTTCTCGTATATAGCTTTAATAATTTTGATGAATTGTGAGATGTGAGAAATCTTAATAGTCTGAAGTTTGAAAAGAGCTATGGTCTGGTTTGACAAGTGACAAAAATATTACTCATATAATAGTGATTAGTGTTGTGTTATTTATTTATGTGATACAGATGTTAATGACCAAGAAATTGGTATTTTAATTCTGTTTCACAGTGCAAACATACACAGTGATCATCTTTTGAAATTCCGAATGGTTTGTTGTGTGCTTGCATGTACACTCTTGTGATTCTATTTAAAAAATGGAAATTCAGTACTTGTTTGCAATTTTTGCATTTTATCTACTGCAGGGTAGTTTGCTTGTTTGAGCAGGGTTTCAATGTTCTAGAAACTAAGTTCAAAATGAAATATTATTATGCCACAATTATTTTCCTAGAAAAACTAATGTGGCATTTTGTGGATGTGTTTTGATTGCCCGATCCTGTACATGTATAGTATTTCTTCAAGAGGAATAGCGGCAATAATAAAACAAATAAACTCTAACTGTTTATTTGAAATCACAAATCACCTCTTCTCTCTTGTTCTTATTTGGTAAATGTTTCATTATGCAGAGGAAAGAAGGCGCGGAAAGAAGACCCATGAGTGGTGATATTATCCTCTTTATCACTGTCGACACTTCCATTGCAGAAGAGGCAAGCATTCATCATACAATGAAATTGAAAAGATTCTGCAAGGGGAGGAGCATGTGACTGGCTCTGTCTTGAGGATAGGATTTTAAGACTCCTGAACAAGTAAAAATTTATTGGAAAAATATCATGTAAAGGAATGCAAAAAACTTTCTGCACCCCTGCTAAAGCCCCCCCCCCCCTTAAAGTGTACCTTTTGGCTTAGCCGTAAAATTTGCTTGAGAAAGCAACCAACCAATGCTAAGAACTTTGCACAGAGCCTAATTTCTAAAAAAAACTCATAGTCATTGTAATAAAGGGTTTTAAAAGAAATGCATTAGTCCAAAAATAATTGTCTTATTGCTATAGTCTTATAGCAATAATCAATAAGAGGCCCAAGGGCCTCGCGCTCAGCTGAAATGGCTAGGCGAAGGCAAGGGCCAAGTGTGTGTTGGTACCGATATTATGAGGCAACGTGAAGCTGTAACATTTAGCACGCAGAAGTGCTGGTGCGAAAGACCTTCTTGCTATATCAGTGCATGCTGAAGTACTGAGTTAACGTCACCCTGCTATTATGACGTTAAGTCATTTCTATTGCCGTTGCAGTAGAGGGGTGTGTGATGACGGCAAGGAGTTGTGTGGTGACGTCAAAGAGTGGAGTCCTTGTCTTCATGCAGCGTAGGTGGAACTAATAACAAGCACATGGACACAAGGTACCTAATTATTACAGTGTATTTTGTGAGGTGGGGCCTGGTGCTTTACAATGGTCAAATGAACCGACTGTTTTCTGGACATTGATGAAGTGGATGCAGCCAAATGTTTGGGATGGTCTATTTTTGTATGTGAAGAAAAGAAGATAAAGAGTTGGTTAACAAAATGAACTTTATTGGTGCGGCAGATATTTGAAGCACCTTGCAGCAGATATTTGTTGCCTTGCGGCAGATATTTGATAACGCTCTCCGGGAATGGAAAGCAGTAAAACGAGTAAGCACACCTTACTCTGAATGTGGGAACAGCAAGTGCTTGCCTGGACTTGAAATGTGCCAACGACTCCTCTTGCAATAACCAACAACAGTTAATCTGTAAAAAAAGAGAAGAGAAATTAACACTGACTGAATAAAAAAGGGTGACATAGACGGGGAAATGTACACCACCAGATACAGTCTGTGCTTGATCAGGCATTTGTCAGATGATATCCTGAACAAGGCATGGAAGCAAATCCAGAAAGAGACTTAACCTTCGAAGGGCACACTTATTACTCAGTGAAAAGTCAGTCCTGTGCCTGTGGGCTGTTTTTCAATTCAAAATAAAAGTGTAACCTCTTTAGATTAGTCTCACAGACTGAACCATAACACTCAACAGCCAACCGTGCCCACATGATGTGAGCCGAGAGCTGGGCTTAATGATGAGGCCATGCACAGTGCAGTGTACAGACACACTGAGACAGTACAGGATTGCAAACCAAAAACATGAGCATTGCTGCGTAACGAAACTGCAGTGGAATTCATACTACGATGACGTAATGTGACTTTCAAAATAATTGTTGTCACGGCCAATGACCAGACAGGGAGAAAACAAACGTAAATGGCGAGATTTGTTGCAAAATTGCCAACCACAACAACTCGGGGACCGTAGCCAAAATGGCCGATGGCGAATTCTCCGGTCGCTAGCGCAGTCCATAAACAAGCATCAATTTTACCAACTCTGGCTGCAAGCTTGGTCATCAAAGTTGCAGAACAGTTAGAAATACATCTAAACAACATATATATACAGTTTAAAGTGCATAAAAATCCCGATTCAACCTCCGGGCGCTACCTTTTTTTCTCCGGGCCCTACCGGTCCTTATTTAGTGCGACCGCCACCAGAGTGTTTATCAAGATCTTTCGCCGTTTTAATTGCGCGTTTTAGGCAGATTAATCAATTATTACATGCATGCATTATATATCACCGAAATGATAATTGCGTAGGCTATTTGAAACTAAGTTCAGATATTATTTTCGATCTTTGAATTGAATTTAGGCGAGTGATTTTTGACACCCGGTCGACATATCAGGACTTGCAAAATTCACGCGAGATCGCTTGCATCATCGGCACATTTGAAAACCGAATTTCACAAATTCCACAAATATTTATCACATACCATATGTATCACCACAAAGGTAACTCTCTAGACTATTTGAAACCAAGTTCAGATACTTATGTTCACAAAAATTCGAAGCTATGCAAGCGATTTTTCACTGGTAGAGATCGACGGAAACAAATTTCTCGCTCTAAAATGACATGAGATGAGCACCAACTTTCGCTAATTTGTGGACAAAATTTCCGCAATATTATAAAAAACTATTGATAAATCTGAATTATATAGACTCCTTTCAGTACCTAAACAAATTTCAGGTACATGGTCATGTTGATTAAAAGAGTATCAACCGATTGAACATGAGAAATTTCACTCACCTTCATTGAAGCAGCGACTACCGCCATTTTTAAATGGTGGCATCTCTTCTATCGATCGGCCAATCAGCGGCACTGCTTGCTAAAAGTTGAGCCACCGCAAAATTTGAAATCGCCAAAATTCAGTCAATTTGCCTTCAGCGCCAACTGGCGGTGAAAACTATATCAATTCCATTAAAAGTAAAAAATGAAAAAATATTTAAAAATATTCAGCCACATTTGAAAACAATATTTGCTCTGTGGACCGAGGTAAAAAGGGAAAGAAATCTAAACGCGAAATGACCTCATTCTCTTAATACAGGTCGGATCGCGCTGATTTTTCGTTTCTGAGTTCACCTTGGGCAACTCCTAATTTAGCACCGTCAACGAAGTGGCTAGACCTTTCCGGTCAGAAATGTCCAATTTTGTCCACAGATGGGTCCCTAGATGGATGGATGGATGGATGGATGGATGGATGGATGGATGGATGGATGGATGGATGGATGGATGGATGGATGGATGGATGGATGGATGGATTGCAGGACGGACACCATTTGAACAGCTATTCTACTAGCTCCGCTGACTTTGTCAGCTGAGCTAAAAACATTTGATTAGCCCTTTTGCTGCCAAGCAAATTTTTTTTTTTTGAGTCCTCAGTGCCAAGCAATTTCAGGTTAAATTGAAAAAAATTGATATGATCAATTTAAATATTTTTCCTGAGAAAACTATTGGAGATATGTCAAAACAATGCACATGGAAGTTGTTCAGTATGACCTGGACTTCAAATTAAAATTTTTTTAAAGTAGGTCACGCCCTAATTTGCATGCCGCCATCTTGAATAACTAATGAGAATTGAAGATTTTGTAGAATAAACCACTGTAATTTGGAATAAATGTAATAATACAACTAATAAAACTATTTTTATGCATCTGCATGTTTCTTTACTCTTTCCTTTCTAAGTCCATAACCTTGTAAACCCTGAATATGTATTGCTTTGTAACAAAATTGCCAAGAAATACCGATGCGTTATTTACAGAAATCGAGCAAAATTCTTCAAAATTCAATGATCAGCCATTTACTTTGTAGACCAAAAATTACTACTTATGGTGATATGTTGGGATTAAATTACATACCTTCACTCCCTAGAGCTCCTTTTTAGTGCTACCAGAGAACTAATAGTAGATAGGGGGGTCAGGGGTCCCTATGGAGGGGGCCTGGTATAAAACAGCTAAAATTCAGGGTTTCCTCAACTAAACATGAAAGTTCAAAGTTTCTCAGCCAAATGTCCTGTCATAGAATGTATGTAGCAGTCAGATAACTCTATTCTAATAATTGACAACTGTGTGGTACCTTTCGAATTCGGGCCCAGAATCAAAATCATGCATGATATCCAATTCATCGAGTACCTGTGATAATGACATCCGATTCGCCATTTTGTAAACTTTTGGAAGTGATTTTCACCCGAAATCTCAGCAAATCGATATATAACATGTACAGTAGAAACGTAGCGTGGTTACTCCTCTACCACGCCATCTATAGGTATATACCATAAACGACGCTAGCAGACGAAAAATCAATGTATTTTCACCACATAGGAAAATTTCGCCAAAATGCGAAGTTGGCAGCAAAAGGAACAAAAGTCATTGTGCAGAAATGCGAAGTTGGCAGCAAAAGGGTTAATCTTATAGCAATAAGACAATAAAGTAATTCACTACTAACAGTAGAAAGGACAACCTTTTGACTGGCAAATGCTGTCCTTAATTGAAAGTCCTAATTAAACAGTTCAAATTAGCTGGAAAGGACCAACTTGGGGTCACATCATGACATGCTGTGTCATTAACAGAGGGTGTGTCCTTAAAGTAGAGTTGTTTCAGCTAAGGGAAGTTCCACTTTATTCGTATCACATCCATGTAGAGGGATAAAGATGTAATTCGAAAAGGTAATATCATCCCAAGCAGTAGAATCCTTTGTAGTCCATTATGTCATCAAAAACATGTATGGGTGAGGGGTCGAGGAAAGTCCAGGGCCTGGTTGTTCAAAGCACCGATATCTCTTGTCGGTGGATAGTTTGCCGACAAACCACCGATAACTTTAACCACCGACAGTTTTAGGTTGTCAGAAGCTCCGAAAAGCTCGAACTGCCGACAAAACCACCGATATATTTAACGGTGCTTTTGAGCACCGATAAACCTAAATGAAATGGCCAGGGCCATTGTGCTCACCTGTCGATATGAAAGGGAGAGTATGAGGAAGAACTTGTCATTGTTAGGGGTTAATCATGCAATAGTTGTGGGATGGTGTGGTTTGTCTTGAAAAAGTGGAGTTAGTCGTATTGTTTTCCGCGTGCACATGTTACTGATGTTGGAATAAGTGAATCGTTATTTGTGGGAGAAGCTGAGAGATGTTTTCTGGCCAATTAAGACGGGTTTACATGTGTCTTAGCTATTCAGTGACTATTGAAAATAAACAGCGCATTTACATTTTGTAAAACCTGCTGTCATTGGCCGAAATTTCAAATGAATGGGATGTACCTGTGGAATTGCGTGTGAATACGCTATCTTGAAAGGAGTATTTATCCTCGGCTTGCGATTAGAGAGAAATGTTGAAAAATATGATACAAGAACAATTGAAGCAAGGAATGCACAGTATAGAATATGATGTACTGAGTAACTAGGTAGCAGTTTGTATTCATTTTTGAGACAATAACATAGTTACAAGACAGCCCTATAGTCGGATTCATAAGTAAATGTCACTGCCCTTTTGGGCCGCTGCGCAAAAACTACTGGGCCGATTTCTTCAAAGTTTGGTTTTTCTTGAATCTAATTTCGGGACCCAAGAGAATTTTCATATTTCAGTAACCATGGTTACGAAATAATTTTTTTTGTATGTATTGGTGTACATTGACGTAGTGTATTGATTTTGACATTTTCTCCTCTGTACTGCTTATTTCTGGATGCATTTTGCTGAAATGTTCAGGTTAATTTTTTTTCGTGTGTATCTTTAAAGCTGCGAAGTTTCATTTAGAACTATCCATCAAAAAAAATCGGGCCCTCCAGATTCCCCCAAAATGGCCAAAGGGCTCCAAAGTTGACAATTTTTTTCTTTATAATTTGCAAATCTCTAACCTGGAAATTGTGTTGGGTTCCGAAATTAGATTCAAGAAAAACCAAACTTTGAAGAAATCGGCCCAATAGTTTTTGCACAGCGACCCAAAAGGGCAGTCAGTGACATTTACTTATGAATCCGACTATAGCCTAGGCCTAACTATAAAAGCACTGATGACAGCTGTGCTACACTTTCATCATTATCATCATCTACTTTAGTCAACCAGCTCAGATGACCTTTCTTGGGGCAGTGATCGGTAACGGTGAACTCCTTCCGACCCAACAGGCAAATGTTTACATTCGTGTCTCCGTATATCATGGATTCATGTGTATACTAACACCGTTGTTGTGTTGACACACTGACTGACTCTGACTGTGTACATTTCTACAGCGACGAAACGATCACAAAAATGGTTCTTTTTAAGCACTCGTGACATGTTTACAAAAATTAAAGCAAGTGTTTTTAGTAGAGGTTTACCTAATGAGTAGCGTCTGGGTGATTATAAACCATTAACTTGTGTTTAAAAGCCCACACTGTAACGAAAGGTTCCGGCTTGACGCTAATCTCCAATGACGGCAGCTGCCATTTTGCCATACTCTCGAAACTTTGGGATCGTCAAATGCACTGGAAATCACATAATTTCTGACACACACTGCTACAATTCATCATTTTATTTTTCTTTCACAGTATTATTACACACCCCGATTCGCAAGGCAGCTTGTACCAACTGGCTCTGCATTGACTATCCCCATTCCAAGCCGAAGAACAGTGTGACAAGTTTCTCATTTTACCTTCCAATCACAGTCACAATTTTCTAAAACGACCGGCAATGAGGACAAACTAATAATCTCAAACCAATCACAAGAATGTAATCAACACATACGACCTCATCCGAAGAGCGGATGATTAAGTTTTAGCATTGATTCAAGGTGATTTAATTCCTTCTTCATCTCACTTCAAATTCATAAAATGGCTGTCTTCCATACTTGTAGTATGCAGATCTAGTGGCGCAGTACAACACTGCGCATCTGGGATACCCCGACGGATTGCCTCGAACCGCGAAATTCAAAACTGCTGGCAATGTGCCAACTGACATTTTTGCACAATACCGCCACCTAGTGATATGAAACGAAATTAATCTATTTAATATCGAAACCTCTATATCAGGCCAACCTCTAAAACTTCATTTCAAACTTCAATCTGCTGGAATAAAGAAAATGGGCTTCCTTAACCTTGACCTACTTATACCTGAATAGTAGGTCACACTGACCTAAATCTGTGTTAACATGTAGAGATGCCCAATAGGTGTCTACATATCAAATTTAGAGAGTCTATGACCAATAGCAAAAAAACGTGCCATGATCAAAGAAATTTTAGAGTTCGACCTCTGTGACCTTGAAATGAAGGTCAAATCAAAAACCCGTGTGATATGTGATGAACCTTTATTAGATACACCCACCATAAATTTTTTATCGCTCTAGCTTTAACCATAAGCTTCAAAATGACAAAAATAGGTTTTCAAAGAGCACCCCCTATATGGCAGACCAGCAGTCAAATTGAGCTGATTTTCATTCTGAAGGAAGGTCTTGCCTAGGGGTAGCCACACACCAAGTATGAACTTTCTGGGTCAAGCGGTTAAGAAACGTGCCACGATTTTGTCAAAAGTTATCGACGGACGACGACGACGACGGACGCCAGACGCCGCGGTATCGTATTAGCTCACCTGACAGGTGAGCTAAAAACCACTGACAACTCTTGTTGTCAGGCATTCTCAGAAACAAAATGGCCACGCACAGAATGCTCCTGTTTCCGAGACAAGACCACTAATGAATATTCATAGGTTGGCGGGTCGAGGCCTATCAATTAGACGAGTGCATGTTTTTAACTCTCAAGTACATATTTGGAGAGGTATTGAAAAATATTTGTTGTGGCAAGTCTACAGATATAAAGAAATTATTTGATGAAAAAATTAATTTCGAATTTTGCTAATTGGGTAATAGGGGCGTGTGTTTTGAGTTTTTTCTGCCAGTTGGCTGAAAAGAGTGGAAATATCAAAGTCTGTCTAATTTGTCGATTATCAAAAAATTTCCGTGGTCAATCACCAGTTTATTTTTCACCATTTATTTGCCCGACTGTCCGGAATAACATAATCTAAATTTCAGATTCACAACCCCACGCATTATTTGATGCGTCGCGGTCAAACATTGACAATTTAACTGCTAAAAGGCTTAAAAAATCAATTGTGGTCTTGCCTCTTCCCAATTTGATGAAATGAAATGGTCCAGGGACCATGTGCTCACCTGTGTCAAAGGGGAGGCTATGGAGTCGCATTATCACATGGTCCTCCTGTGAAATGTCAACAGTGAATAATCTGCACCAGAATGACATAATTTTGAGAGAAATTGGAGAAATTAATATTTCTTGTTGTACTATAGTTCATGAACAATGAAACTGACAGTGATCTTTGAGTTGGGAAGGTTTATAGTGGTTAAAATTTGGACTTTACCTTTAACTAAGTTTTCTCTCAGCTGCTCAGTGTCACTCTCTGTAGTAATCTGACCAATTGTGCAATAACCACAAGGGCCTCTAGCGATAAATGGTAGAGGGGTTAATGCATTGCTAAAATGGGGTCTGGTCTGCTCTCACTCTGTAGTTACTCCTGCCTTGGAAGTTCTTAGAGTTCTAGTGTTGTAAGAGGGGAAGGAGGAGGAGGGGAGGAGGTGGGGTCAGAGGTGGGGTCAGGGGTAGGGTCAGGGGTGGGGTCAGGGGTAGGGTCAGGGGTGGGGTCAGGGGTAGGGTCAGGGGTGTGGTCAGGGGTGGGGTCAGGGGTGGGGTCAGGGGTGGGGTCAGGGGTGGGTGGATCGGGGGGGGGGGTGAAAAGGGGCAGGTGAGCCAAAAAATGAATGCGGAGGATATATGATGTAACACTGCGAGAAGTACCTGCCATATTTTATTCAAATTTTTCAGACGTAGGAGAGTAATCGCATATTTTCATTGTTGACCTTTGGCCCCCTATTGGCCAAACCGTAAATCGTATGACGCCACGATTCAGTCTCTGAGTAAAGGTCACCCAAGGGTATATATGTACCAAGTTTGAGTTCAATAGCCTCAGCGGTTACAAAACGTGCCACCATTGACTAACAGCGGTGCCGTCGGCGAACTTTGACCTATCTTACCTTGAAAATTAGGTCAAATCAAAAACCCGGAGGATATGTGATGTCCCATTAGTAGAAGTACCTACCATATTTTTTTCAAATTTTTCGGACCAGTAATAAGGGAGAAAACGCATTTCTTCATTTTTTACCTTTGGCCCCCTGGTGGCCAAACCGTGAAGCATATGAGACCGCGTTTTGGTCTCTGAGTAGTGGTCACCAAGGGGTACATGTGTACTAAGTTTCAGTTCAGTGGCTTCAGCGGTAACAAAACGTGCCACCCATGTCTAACGACGACGGACGACAGCGGACGACGACGGACGCTGCGTGATGGTAAAGGCTCACAGGTGAACCAAAAACCCAAAACTTTCCGGCATAGAGAGAATGATTTGGATATATATGATGATGAAGGGTTAAGAAAACGATATAGATTCAGCAGGCTAAGTATTATTTACATCACTGACTTGATAAGGGACAAACTGGAGAGGCCTACCAGGCGAAACAAAAGCCTCTCTGCTGAAAGGCAAGTGATGTTAGCCCTTCGCTTCTACGCCTCAGGGTCTTTTCTCCAAATCGTTGGAGATTTACAGGGATACGATAAGGGCACAGTAAGCAAAATTGTCGTGGCAGTTAGTAATGCTCTGGTTGGCATCAAAGATGACTTTATCAAATGGCCCACAGAACAGGACGAGTGCAGAAAAATTCACACAGGATTCTATGGCTAAACTTTAGAATCCCCGATCGCAAATGACGTAGTTTGATCGCATTCAACTATAAATCCATTGAACAGTGGTGCTTGGTTAGTCAACCGATGACCTTTTTTTGGGGTGTGATCGGGGATTCTAAACTCGTTCCGATTCTATGAAATGGCTGGGTTTCCAGAAGTCATCGGATGCGTTGATGGTACCCACATTAAGATACAGTCACCATCAACCCCACTGTGGTTTCGTGAAAATGGAGAAGGCCCTAATAAACCGACCTACGAGTCTTGCTTCGTCAACCGTAAGCAGTACCACAGTATCAACACACAGGGAATCTGTGACCACAGAGGTAAGTTGAACACATAGGCCTACTGCGTGTACTCTAGCAGTCAGTGAAATGAGTGTGAGTGTATCGTCATGCTTGTGTACATCATGTACATCATGTACATCATGTACATAGACTGTCACCGCCTACACTACACTCGCTCATTTCATGATTTCTGTGGCTATTGGGCACCTGAAAACTCATCAAACGCACAGAAAAGCGCTTTGTAAACAGACATCCACTTATATACTGCGTACCTACTCTGCCAGATCATTAATTTGGGAAGAAACCATGCGATTTTGTGTGTCAGAACAGTCATGACATGTCGACAGTGTGTGATAGCACAAATTTCCTGGCATATGGGATGACATATCTTTCAAAATCGTAACTATAGTGTGATTCAAAAATTTTTTTTATCAATTTCTGTATAATATTTATCTAAACTAAAAATCTAATGAAAGCTTGATCTATGAATAGGTGATTCTTATCATTCTAATGCTCAATCAAAAAAACTTAAAGGGGGACTGTAGGCAGGAGCAGGAAGCTATTATATTGGTCACCTTTAGAAGACTTAGGGCACTGGGTCATGTTTGATTCAGCACTAAATATTCCTCATACAAGGGTGAATAGGTTTGACGTAATGTGAGATGGGAGAGACCCGTATTGACCACTCTGTGTAACTTTATCTTGCCCCTATCCTCTTCTTTGTGTGACTGTGGTACTTATCACTGCCCGAGGATCTCTATAAGGATATCTAGATAAAACTACTAAACATTCTTTTTAACTTATTGCAGGGAAACTTATAAATGTGGTAGCTCGCTGGCCTGGAGCCACACACGACTCCCACATCTTCAAGGAGAGCGAAATTGGACAGCACCTCTCCGAGAACAACATGCAAGAAGGCTATCTGTTGGGAGATTCCGGCTATCCTTGTAAGCCGTTTCTTTTAACCCCCTATCTGACGCCCACAACACGTGCTGAGAAACGCTATAACTCAGCTCAGAAGAAGACACGCAATTCCATCGAGCGTTGTTTTGGGGTGATGAAGAGACGATTTCATTGTCTTCATGGGGAAATCCGAATGCGTCCTGACAGAACATGTAAAATCATCATTGTTTGTTGTGTCCTGCACAATATTGCTGCCGCTGTTTGGACGTCCAAGGCGTGAACCACGACAAAGACATGTCTACCAGTGTCCTAATGATGGGTTTGCTATGCGGAAATTTGTCACTGAACGTTTCTTCTAATAGGCAAACTTCAAATACACATTCAGGGTTCACCGAGTGTATGCAGTAAGATTTACTTTCAAAACAAGCATCACAGATACACCAGCATAATTATCTTTTATGAGTTATTTCTTCCAAAAACAATGAAAAACCTAATGGTATTCACTTTAGCTAAACAGTAACTAACAAATTGGAATTAATGGATGTACGGCGTGTATGTGTTGCTGCAATTTGAAACTGAATCCTGCAAAAGAAAAGGATTTAAAGATTAATTCATAGATAGATAAATATTATTCTTGACCCATTTGACCTGAAATTTGGTGCTGTTGGCAGTGCTGCTGATGTTGATGGCACTGCAGATTCCACACCACCAGAGATTCCAGCCCAGCTTGGCTGTCACCAAAAAGGCTCACTATCTTCTGTGACACGGGGTCTAACGGTCGTGGGCCTGGTCCACCTCCGGTCTTCCTCTTCTCTCTCTTTTCCTTGGCTATCTTATTCTTGGCTCCACTTGTCAGCCCTTGCCATTTGCATTTAATTTCCCTCCAGGTTCTCTGTTCCACCCCCTGGGCATTAATTTTTCTTGAAATATCATACCAAACACTCTTCTTTAGTTTGTTGGTGACAGTGTTTGTCAACTTTGATGTTAAAAGCTTGATGTGTGGCTCGATCTGCTAGGTCGAGCAGCAGAGCCACCTCTTTATCCGTAAAGTTCTTCTTTCTAATAATTTTACCATTCTCTTCTGCAGCAGACAGCTCTTGGTCAGACATTTTTTTTGATACAGGAAGTGAGATGACAAGGTGCATTGTGGGATAATCCACTGACAAATCCACTGACAACTAAAAGGGCCTAAAAATTGGCTTTGAGCAACTCATACTTGTCGGTGGATTACCTATCGGCCGACAACTGATTTGTATCCACCGACAACACTTATCGACCGATAACCTTATCGGTGCTTTGAACAACCGGGCCCAGTGCTCTGGAGTACCTAAGCAGGGAAAAATCTTTTAAAGGGGGACTATAGGCAGGAGCATGGGGGTTAAATTGGCCATCTTCAGGTGACTAACATACAGAGTAAGGGCACTGGGTCAAGTTAGATTCAGCATTAAATATATTCCTTGTAAAAGCTTAAATAGTTTAGACATACTGTGAGGTGCGAGATATCCCTATTCGGGACGTTCTGTAACTTTAACTTGTCCGCCCTAGTCTATAGTGTCCCTTTCATATATATGGCTTTAAATTCTTTTCGAATTTCTGATCTGGAGGTAAAAAAAAACTAATGTGCACAAAAAGGTTGCTTGTGGGCTAAGGCAACTGTCACATAGAAATGAACGATTCATTTTTCACGCCTCACGCGTGAGGCCATACGTGTCACACATGAGGCCTCACGCGTCACGATTCATCCGTCATTTTTTAGGGGATGTCACATATGGTTCACTTTGAACTCGTTCATTTGTCACTTGGCGTTTCCCGCGGACGGAAATGGACTTCTCCGAGGACGAAATGTTGGCCATGTTGCTGTTAATGCAGAACGGCCGCAAAAGAAAGCGAAGGCAACATCGTACAGTATGGTGTAGGGAACATTTCCTGGTCCGAAACACCAGGGGGGAGTTCCACAGAACCTAAAAACATCTCGTCAACCATCCGGATGAGGAACTCTTCTTTAATTACATGCGAATGTCTTATCAAACCTTCGATGAGACTCGTGCTGCCGCATCTCGAACCTATCGGTTGTAACTGGAGAACTCCAATTACGGTAAAAAAAGGTCTGAAACCATCGGATACTCATATTCAAGTGATTTTGACAGCAGGCACCTCCTCTCTGCACCTAGTTCACGTCACAAAGAATTGGCCGTCCAATTCTTTGAGTCATTTATGACATTCATGAGTTCACGCACGAAATGACATGAATCGGCCAAAAATAAAAATGACTACAAAATTAGGCCCTATGTGACATGGTATATTGAAAATACCTGGGGAATTCTTCAGGTCATGAATGACCCGTGAACGCATGAGGTGTGAAAACGTGAGGTCTATGTGACAGTTGCCTAAGGGGAGGCAGGCGATCCTTTTCCATGATGATCATGACAAACATATACTAATATGTAAAGTCACAGACTTAGTGCACCCCCCTTTCTGTCGGGGGAGCTCCCCGAACCCCCCTACGAGCATATGTTAAGTGCAAGCTCCAACAACTACAGCTGTTACAATGGGGGGCACCCCCAAACCCCCCTCCGTCGACATAGGTTTTAACCAGTGCGTTGGGGGAAGCCCCCCCCCCGGTGGACAGTCAACTAGCCCTTCTGTGTCATACTGCTGGGGGGGGGGGGGCGATGGATGTCATGATATTATCCAGTGCAACGGGGAGAGTTCCGCAATTGAATTCCGCAAATAAACGATCAGGGTTCGGAGAGCGCGATCGCTTATGCTACTGGGAACCTTTTGGTCGCTCGTGGGACCCGCTTTGATGATCGCCGCCCAGACCCTCACGTGACCAATTCTCCATTTAAGATGCTGCTACTGCGCATGCGTTATCTATGTGTGGAGCATGGTCAGGCGTAAAATCACATTAATATATAATTTGCCGGGATAAATCACATTAAAATATAATTTGCCGGGATAAAATTTGCTAAATAGTAAAATCACGACATGGGTATTGATCTTATTCGGGCCTACAGTGTGATGCCTATGTCTGTAGATTAAATAGTTCCGAGCGGACAAAAACATATTTATTATATGATATTAGTATCCACAATTACGGATCACAAACGCTTATCATTTATCGTATAAATCAATACCTAAATATAACTATAGCCCCCATATTCCCTGGTCCTCCCCCACTGCTTTCTCATAGCTGGGATCAATGTTCATGTTGCGGATGGTCCCGTTCGGAACCTCGGGGTCTTGTTTGACTCATCACTGTCGATGGCTTCCCATGTTAGAGCTGTTGTCAGTTCTGCCAACTACCACCTCAGAAATGAGGCACTTGCTCGCCACCTCCTCACAAATGAAGCAACCAGGACACTGACTCAGGCCATGGTGTTATCACGACTGGACTATTGCAATAGTCTCCTACTAGGGGTATCCGAGGAACTTGCCGACAAACTTCAAGTGGTCCAGAACAATGCAGCTCGTTTGATAACCCGTACACCACGTAGGAATCACATCAGCCCGGTTCTAGAAGATCTTCACTGGCTCCCCGTCCGTGCCCGTATCGAGTTCAAGGTGCTAACTCTAGTCTACAAGGCGGTAAATGGTATTGCCCCTGATTACCTGCAGGATCTTTTGCAGTTGTACACCCCATCGAGGTCACTCCGATCATCTGACAAGAACCTCCTATCTGTGCCGCGTTCAAAGACTACATCATTTGGTGGGCGTGCCTTCAGTTTTCTGGCTCCCCAACTGTGGAACTCTCTAAGCTGTAATCTACGGGACACTCAGTCACTCCTTGCTTTCAGGAACACTCTAAAGACGGTCCTATTTCAGAAGTACTTTGCTCGCTAGGGGGCGCACTCGAACAGTTTAATTGCTGGATTTGAGCGCCTTACAAGTTTTTATTGTATTGTATTGTATATTGCTTTTCGGTCAACGGCCAGGATACCATCATCCTAACTATAACCCCCACCCCACCCTGGCTATAGACCTCCACGGCGCCTTCCCCCATATTATGATATTAGTATCCATCAACCACGGATCACACACGCTTATCATTTATCGTACAAGTTTATACTCAAATACACAGGGAAAGCATTAAATATGCAGGTCGACCGCCGCCTGGAACAACGCCGTCGCCATCTATTAACACGCGGGTCACGTGAGGGTCTGGGCGGCGATCATCAAAGTGGGTCCCACGAGCGACCAAAAGGTTCCCAGTAGCGATCGCGCTCTCCGAATGCATATGAAATAAACAGCACTTTTGTACAGGATTTAAGCTGTTAAGGCGGACATGCAAATGAAATTTTTTGATCTGTCCTGAAGTATGTGTTGTGGGGAATCCCCCCGAACCTCCCTAAAATTGTTGGGATTATTAGGCCACGGCCGATGTGGAAATGGTTCCGCAGGTGTATATATTGGCAAAAAAAAGTCAATAACAATATTTTTTTCTCGCTAATGGGCAGAGACCACAGCCAAGACCGGAACTGTGGCACAGTCACATAGAGCTTAATATGTAAAGTCAAGGACTTAGTGAGCCCCCCTTTAGGTCGGGAGAGCTCCCCGAACCTCCCTACGAGCATATGTTAAGTGCAAGCTCTAACAACTACAGCTGTTACAATGGGGGGACACCCCCCAAACCCCCCTCCGTCGACATAGGTTTTTACCAGTGCGTTGGGGGGAAGCTCCCCCCAAACCCCCCCCCCCCCCCCCGGTGAACAGTCAACTAGCCCTTCCAATTCCATGTCATTTACCGCTGGGGGGGGGGGGGGGGGGGGCGATGGATGTCATCTGTACTGCGCGAGTTTTGATTGAATTCCGCAAATAAACAGCACATTTGTACAGGATTTAAGCTGTTAAGGCGGACATGCAAATGAAATTCTTTGATCTGTCCTGAAGTATGTGTCGGGGGGATAAAAATCCCCCGAACCCCCCCTAAAATTGTTGGGAATATTAGGCCACGGCCGAGGTGGAAATGGTTCCGCTGGTGTATATATTGGAAGAAAAAAAAGTCAATAACAATAATTTTTTCTCGCTAATTTGCACGCGCAGTGGGCAGTCAAGTGCATGTCAGATGGCACGAAAAGCGTATTCGCATTATTTGGATCATATTGTATTGTTGATTTAGTGTGATTTCGAGAAAACACTGAAGAAACACGTCTTGGCACCAGTTACCAGGCGAGCGCGCGCGTGTGTGGAATAAACTATATGTCACGTGACCTCGGCAAAATTGAAATAAAACGTCGGCATTTTTGTGAGTAATGCGTGATTTAGGCGGCAGTTTTTCTAATTAGAATACAAATAAATGTTTCCTGATTTTTTTAGGCATGTGTCGGGGGGAAAGGCCCCCCGAACCCCCCTAAAATTGAAATTAATTCTTGAAAATTGAAAATCAGCCAATGGGCGCGCGACCCACCGACCCACTGGAGTGACGCACAGACACATAAAAACTACCCCGCAGATTTTTTGACCAAAAATTTTTGTTTCAAGCTATACATTGAATTTCTAATGGAATTCCATTGAATTCCTTTAAAAGCCCCCCTAAGAAGGGGGGCTTATCATAATTACATCGGTAATATGTAAAGTCAAGGACTTAGTGAGCCCCCCTTTAGGTCGGGGGATCACCCCCGAACCCCCCTACGAGCATATGTTAAGTGCAAGCTCTAACACCACCGAACCCCCCTACGAGCATATGTTAAGTGCAAGCTCTAACAACTACAGCTGTTACAATGGGGGACACCCCCCAAACCCCCCTCTGTCGACATAGGTTTTAACCAGTGCGTTGGGGGAAGCCCCCCCCCCAAACCCCCCCGGTGGACAGTCAACTAGCCCTTCTGTGTCATACTGCTGGGAGGGGGGGGGGGATGGATGTCATTCCAGTGCAATGGGGGGAGCCCCCGAACCCCCCCGGCGGACAGTCAACTAGCCCTTCCATGTCATTTACCGCTGGGGGGGGGGGGGCAATGGATGTTATCTGTACTTGTGATAGTTGTGCAAATAAAGAATTTGAATTTGATATTATCCAATGCAATGGGGGAAGCCCCCCCCCCCCCCATTGCATGCATTGCCATTGGACAGTCAATTAACCCTTCCGTGTACCCACTCACTGGGTGATTTTGAGCCTATAGGCCTGCCATTATGACATCAAAATAAATTAGTTTAAATTGTCTTTGGACTTGGTTGTGACTGCCAAGTCAAGTGCCAGTGCCACAAAATGCCAAAAATAATTATTGCGAAAGGTCGTGTTATGGAAAAAGTCTCTATGTATGTTCTGAATGGTAATAATGATCAATTGAATTGGTTTACTGCTGTTAAAATTACTAAATATTGCAAGAATTTGGGAAATTTGAAAGGAAGAATCGAAATCGTGTCTTCATTCGTGTGCGGACGCCACTGAAGCAGACGGCCGAAAGTAGTTTGTTCTCTGTCCGCTAGGGTGCAGAATCTAGATGGTGTATATTGAGAGTTCGGCCAATTTGCCAACTGAGACTTGTTTCACGAATCTGCGCGAGTTTTGACAATAATTTTTTCTCGCCAATTTGCACGCGCAGTGGGCAGTGAAGTGCATGTTAGATGGCACGAAAAGCGTATTTGCATTATTTGGATCATAAGCAAGGAGGATACCGCGGTGACGTCACGGCTTTTTCCAAGATGGCGCTGCATATTGTAAACAAACTCGATCCACGGCCAAGGGAAAATCAAGTCATCAAAAAAGTTAGATTTTTCGCATCAAATCAGAGTTATTAGTACTTTTCTGCTATGAAATAAGTCTTCAGACAATAAGCTATCATTTGAATAATGAAAAGTGCTGTTTTGATGGGGAAAAATAGGGTTTTTTAAACCAAATAGCCGGGCACCGATCTTCCAAAATTAGCGATGGTTTCAAAACAGTCTCCCAGATATGGGGCAATCTCTTCATTATCATAATGGGATTTGGAGTCATGTTTACAGATTTACAAGTTCGAGACCTGTTATACCTAAAACTCGCATAGATCCCCATAGATCCCCTCTATTTGTCGAGTTAGCGCCCCTGTAAGATCATGCATTTTCGGACACTAGAACGAAATCTTCCTGCGGATATCGCGGTTTCGGTGATGATTTAAGGAGAAATTGACTGTTCTTAGAGTTGTATGTGACAGAAATGAGTTCATACTTCATGAATACATGAATATATTATGATATGGGCGAGCTTCTAAGTCAAAACAATAACAAACTCAACTGCATCTCTACTGTATATTGCGTAGTGCATTGATTAGTGTATTTCGTAGTGTATTTTAGCGGAGACATTATTTCCGCACTTTGGCCACGCCAAACGTCTTTTTTATTCGTGGAAGTTAATCTGCTCTGTAAATTTTATTTTACACAGGAAGAATCCATACTAGGTATTGCAATATTTCATGTCTATTGGTGTTTTTGTGTACAGGAGCGCTCCAGACAGTGAGACGTGGAGATGTGTTCAGTGCTGGTGCTGTCAGTAGACTGAATCTGATTGGCCATAGCGATCACTAATATGGGTCGGGATCACGTGATGTGACGTCACCGCGGTATCCTCCTTGGATCATAAGCGCGCAGCAAGGCTTTTCTGCGAAGCGCTACTATGGTTAACGTGCATACGACGTATCCAATGTAAACAATGTTTCTCAAGTCCATGGATTCGTTTCAAATGGCTTAAATTTGACTTAAAATGGCCGCCAGAAGAGATAAACGCGCGAATGAAGCAACTCGACTATTCTGAGCTCCGAGAGAGAACCACATGAATATTCACACTGTTTTTTAATCACACTTCAATTTCAGGGGGTTTACCCCCCCCCCCCCGACATATGTTTTTTGATTTTTGAAACTTTAGTAATAATATCCAAAAGATGCTTAAAATGGATATAATCCCGAATTAATGAAGCAAAAGACGGGCAGGCGTTTCGAGAAAAAAATGTTATTTTGAGATTTCAATAAACCTTTTGAACGAATTCCACATGGGCCGTGGTGGGATCCGAAGACACCTCAAGGAGGAATGTATGTTTTTATAGGGTACCATTGGTTTCATAATAATAATAATAATAATTTATTTGATTTAAAGTGCTAAAATAATGGTGCATACATTTTCTAAGCACTGTACATAATATTAAATGAGTACATTAAAAGTGGTGATTTCATGAGGATAAAAAACAGTTTAAAAACATCCGGAAAATATCAATATTTAAAACATGTATGGCCTACTCTGAATATGTTAGGATAAAAAGATGAGTTTTGAGTTTACTCTTAAAGGTGTTTAGCACAGTGACATCACGTAACCAGCTTGGAAGGGCGTTCCACAGCCCCGCGGCCCGGACACACAGAGATCGATCCCCGAAGACCCCATTTGAACGTGGGATGGCAAGGAGCCAAGGGTCATCCGAGGACCGAAGTCTGCGGCCGGGCGCACGGAGACTGAGAAGTTCCTTCATATACTGTGGGCTCTCCTCATGATGGATGACCTTGTGGGTTGTGAGAAGAACTTTGTAGTCGATACGTGATGTCACCGGCAACCAATGAAGAGATTTTAAAATAGGGGTTATGTGCTCTCTCTTTTTGGACCTGGTTAAGAGGCGAGCACTAGCATTTTGTGCTTTTTGAAGGCGCTGGATTTCACAGCCCGGTAATCCGAGCAAAAGACCGTTTTGGAAATCCAGGCGAGATGTTATTAGCGCATTTATTACTCTGGCACAGGTGGTATTGTCCAGGTATCGTCTGATCTTTGCTATTCTATGGATCTGATAGTAAACCCCCCTCACCACTTGGGACACCTGTTGTGACATAGACATGTTTGCATCAAAAACAGCACCAAGATTTCGAACCTGAGATGAGGGAGTAACAGAGGATGATCCGATCCGGATTGAAGGAAGTGGCTCAAGTCTTGACAGCTTTCTCTTCGACGCAATGATGAGGAATTCAGTTTTATCATCATTGCCCTTCAAGTGATTGGGGCCAAGCCACTCCCGAACATCTGCTACACATGATTCAGCCTTTTTAATGGCAAGGCGGAGCCCTTCTGGTGTGACATCGAACGTATCATATAATTGTATGTCGTCCGCGAAGCCATGACGACACATGTCATGATTTTCAATGATTGCCGCAAGGGGTTTGATGTATATAGAGAAGAGTATAGGGCCAAGCACGGAGCCCTGTGGCACCCCAGAGAGGAGAGGCATTTTGTCAGACTTTTGCCCTTGAACGAGCACCGACTGAGTTCTCGAGCTGAGGTAGGATTTAAACCACTCCAAGGCTGTCCCCCTGATACCAAGCTTGTCCTCAAGTTGTGAGATCAGAAGCTTATGGCTGATAGTATCAAAAGCAGCAGACATATCAAGGAGGATCAAAATCACACCCTGCCCCCTGTCAAGAGCCACATCGATGTCTGCCTTTATACGCAGTAATGCCGTCTCCGTGCTGTGTCCAACTCTATAAGCAGATTGTAACGGATCATACAGGCCATGCACCTTCATATGCAACACGAGCTGCTTCGCCACCACCTTTTCAATGACTTTTGATAGAAAAGGAAGATTGGACACAGGGCGATAGTTTTTGAGGATATTGCAATCCAAACCTGACTTCTTTAGCAGTGGTGTCACAAAGGCATTCTTTAAGCAGTCCTGTACCTGACCGGTCCCAATCGATTCATTTACACAACGAACCAACAGTGGCAAAATTGCATCCAGCACAACATCATCCCTGAGTAGCCAAGTAGGCAAAGGGTCCAAACCGCATGATTTGGGAGGACTCTCTTTGATCACCTTTCGCAGTTGATCAGAGGACACAGGCCTGAAACTGGTCAGACAACGATCTTCCAAAGGTGGGACAGTCGGGCTAGTACATTCATTAACAAAGCCAGCACGAATGGTCTCGATCTTCTCATGAAAGAAATGAGCAAACTTATTTGCCAACTCCTGTTTTGCAGATCTTCTGTTTTTTTCTAAAGAATAATCAATATTCGCTAGCAGGCTTTTTATGCTTCCAGGTATGAAGAGGGTTCTATGTTCCTCGAGTTCTTTGTTCATCAGTCTGGTGTCTTCAAGTCTCTTGGCCAGCAAAAACCCTTTCCAACCAATTTTTTATGCATTAACCATTCGGCAACATGTTGGTGGGGAAAAAACCTGATCCCTAGATCCCTGACCCCTTGAATTGGTTGCCCAGGTACGACCACAAGCAATTGTCTCAAGGAAGCCACCAGTACGACCTCTTGGGAGTCTTGCCAATATCATGCCAGTGAAAAGGAAGGGTAATGATGGTTGAGGGTTGCAGTTACGGTACCATCAAAGGAGTACCTCTTCCTCGCTCTGGGTTAAACGTGTCAAAGGACTACACCATCATGAAGGTTTGGGGGTTCCACTCGAGCGCCCCAGGGTAAGCAGCTCGGAAGGCCAATAGGGGTTTGAGGGGCCTCCTCCCCCCCCCCCCCCCCAATGCACTGGCTAAAACATGTCAGAAGGATGGGGGTTCGGGGGGGGGGGGGGGGTTCTCCATGGCGACAGTTGCGCGAGTTCAATAGAGCTTGCACTTTACATTATAATCTGCCAGAGTCCCAGACTACGATAGTCTGGACACCTTTCGGGGGGGGGGGGACATTTTCCATTTCTTTGCCGGCTATTATGACGATGGAGTTGAGTTGCTGCTAATGCGATACACGGAGAAAACTGTCTATCAAAACAAAAAATTGGCGGAAGGAACTATAGCAGGGTCCCAAACAGGGGGTTTGGGGGGGTTCCCCCCCCCCCCCCCAACCTAAAGGTGCTGCGCGCTTACTAGGGCACTGCACTGATAATATTATTGTATTGTTGATTTAGTGTGATTTCGAGAAAACACTGAAGAAACACGTCTTGGCAACAGTTACCAGGCGAGCGCGCGCGTGTGGAATAAACTATATGTCACGTGACCTCGGCAAAATTGAAATAAAACGTCGGCATTTTTGTGAGTAATGCGTGATTTAGGCAGCAGTTTTTCTAATTAGAATACAAATAAATGTTTCCTGATTTTTTTAGGCATGTGTCGGGGGGAAAGGCCCCCCGAACCCCCCTAAAATTGAAATTAATTCTTGAAAATTGAAAATTAGCCAATGGGCGCGCGACCAACCGACCCACTGGAGTGACGCACAGAAACATAAAAACTACCCCGCAGATTTTTTGACCAAAAAATTTTGTTTCAAGCTATACATTGAATTTCTAATGGAATTCCATTGAATTCTTTCACGCATGTATCTTAAGAGCCCCCCTAAGAAGGGGGGGGGGGGCTTATAATATGTAAAGTCAAGGACTTAGTGAGCCCCCCTTTAGGTCGGGGGAGCTCCCCCGAGCCCCCCTACGAGCATATGTTAAGTGCAAGCTCTAACAACTACAGCTGTTACAATGGGGGACACCCCCAAACCCCCCTCCGTCGACATAAGTTTTTACCAGTGCTTGGGGGGAAGCTTGGGGGGGGGGGCGATGGATGTCATGATATTATCCAGTGCAATGGGGAGCCCCCCAAACCCCCCCCCGGTGAACAGTCAACTAGCCCTTCCAATTCCATGTCATTTACCGCTGGGGGGGGGGGGGGGGGGATGGATGTCATCTGTACTGCGCGAGTTTTGATTGAAGTCCGCAAATAAACAGCACTTTTGTACAGGATTTAAGCTGTAAGGCGGACATGCAAATGAAAATTGTTGGGATTATTAGGTCGCGGCCGAGGTGGAAATGGTTCCGCTGGTGTATATATTGAAGAAGAAAAAAGTCAATAACAATAATTTTTTCTCTCGCTAATTTGCACGCGCAGTGGGCAGTGAAGTGCATGTTAGATGGCACGAAAAGCGTATTTGCATTATTTGGATCATATTGTATTGTTGATTTAGTGTGATTTCGAGAAAACACTGAAGAAACACGTCTTGGCAACAGTTACCAGGCGAGCGCGCGCGTGTGGAATAAACTATATGTCACGTGACCTCGGCAAAATTGAAATAAAACGTCGGCATTTTTGTGAGTAATGCGTGATTTAGGCGGCAGTTTTTCTAATTAGAATACAAATAAATGTTTCCTGATTTTTTTAGGCATGTGTCGGGGGGAAAGGCCCCCTGAACCCCCCTAAAATTGAAATTAATTCTTGAAAATTGAAAATCAGCCAATGGGCGCGCGACCCACCGACCCACTGGAGTGACGCACAGACACATAAAAACTACCCCGCAGATTTTTTGACCAAAAAATTTTGTTTCAAGCTATACATTGAATTTCTAATGGAATTCCATTGAATTCCTTCACGCATGTATCTTAAGAGCCCCCCTAAGAAGGGGGGCTTATCAAAATGTCAAGTTGTGGTGAATACATGGCTGGGATGGACCAAAGTGGAATTAATTCTCAATCTGTGGTTGATTCTTAATCTACAGAGTCAGGCCATCACAGAAATATGCTTTTTGATAATATATTTAAGAAAATGTGGTCTCACTGGTCAGTTTAGAACTTGTACTTTGACAGGGCCATATCAATGCGCCAGTGACGTTTTGATGGATATGGTGTACGGAAATCTTTTTTTCTCAGGCAATCGGTATTGGAATTTTTAAAAACTTTATTATGCTATTGGAAAAGGGTTCTTCTTGACACATATACAATTTTGTGCAGATTGATTGGTCCAATGAGGACTTTTTTTACCAAAACCTATGCACAACAATGTACACGTAATGTACACATGTTTTAATAGAGGACTCTGGCCTAATTAGCACGCGCAGTGGGCAGTCAAGTGCATGTTAGATGGTACGAAAAGCGTATTTGCATTATTTGGATCATGTTGTATTGTTGATTTAGTGTTATTTCGAGAAAACACTGAAGAAACACGTCTTGGCAACAGTTATCAGGCTAGCGCGAGCGCGCGCGCTTGTGGAATATACTATATGTCACGTGACCTCGGCACAATTGAAACAAAACGTCGGCATTTTTGTGAGTAATGCGTGATTTAGGCGGCAGTTTTTCTAATTAGAATACAAATAAATGTTTCCTAATTTTTTTAGGCACGTGTCGGGGGAAAGGCCCCCCGAACCCCCTAAAATTGAAATTAATTCTTGAAAATTGAAAATCAGCCAATGGGGCGCGACCTACCGATGCGCTGGAGCGACGACGGACACATGAAACTACCATGACTACCCCGCATATTTATCAGCGCCATTTTTGAAAATTTTTTGTTTCAAGCTGAAGACCTGCGGTTACAGACAGGTCGTCATCATTGTATTTACGCAGGCGCGAGTAACCGGATGTAAACAAATCCACGTATTTTACGAATGAAGCATTTGGAGTAATAAAGTCCTTTTACTCTAAGGTTGAAATAAAATAATTCAGGCATAAATGCCCATAATGGGGGAGTTGTTTTTATTTTTATTTTCTACTAATTAATAGGGGAAGGAAAATCCAAATTATTTTAAAAAGTGTGGCTCAACTAAATAACTGTAGTTTGCATGATGACAAGCCAGGAGAAATCCAGTTATTTCATGGAATACCCATTCTGTAAATAAAAGCACGTGGAGAGCTATAAATATCTTCAATCAAATGCACGTGACTTAATTTGTTTACATCCGGTTACTCGCGCATGCGTAAATACAATGATGACGACCTGTCTGTAACCGCATGTCAAGCTATACAGAGAATTTCTAATGGAAATGCACTAATTCCTTCACGCATGTATAGCTTACGCACCCCTACCTAAAGGGGGGGTGTATAATATATAGTAGAGAGATTCGGCTATCCCGTTTCCAGGATGCGAAATTTTTTTCTGCAGGATACTTCTGCCATAGTGTACATCTGACAGCCAATCAGAATTCAAGGCAAGCACGTGTCTTTGTTGACATCATCTTTCCACATGGCGCAATAATGTCAACAATGCCACGTGTTCTGATAATCTTGGAAAGAACAAGTTAGTAAATGGTTAGAGGAGTATATTAGCTAAAATATATTTATTTGCAGTATCTTAACATGTATTTTCATTGTCGAGTGGACTGTATTTATTGGACTTGTCTGTTAAAGGCGCACTGTGCTCGGCAAAATAGCCGAGGTTGAATGTTTATCTGTCAACCGTGTAACCAGTTCTGCTGTATATGCATAGGTGGCGCCACCATTCAATTTATTTTGTTTGCTTGTCAAAATGTGTTTTATATACAATGGCCCTTCAACAATGTTCAAACTACCAAAATAGGCCTGATACCTTCAACAGCAGACATCGGATACACTGTCCCTTTAATAATTATCAACATTGGCAACTGTCAGTGTCACTGCCCCTTAAAATTTCACAAATCGCGAGACATCGGATACACTGTCCCTTTAATAATTATCAACATTGGCAACACTGTCAGTGTCACTGCCCCTTAAAATTTCACAAATCAATGCATGCACTGCAATGTAGCGATCAGATCAGCTGATGCCTCTTTTGTACGCATAATATCATCAATTTTACAATGAATCTGTGCAATTCATTCCTAAACATTACGACACAAACCTTGAGTTGAGCATAATTGGGGTCAGACAATGAACTATTGTCACATTCACAGTTGAAGTGGCACTCGGCATGCGACTCGGTATCGTCCATTGTATTTGCATTATCATGCATAAATAAACAGTGTGACGTCAAAGATCGCGCCAATTGTGATTGGCTGTCAGATGTACACTGTGGCAGAAGTATCCTGCAGAAAAAAATTTCGCTTCCAGGATCGGGATCGTGATAGCCCAGCGCCGCGTCATCAGAAAATGACGTGACGTCATCGATTCGCGCATATTTTGATTCTATCCCGTTCACGTCTTCCGAGATAAACCTGCTGTATCTCGTAAGTGTCAAACGTCGTAGCTTTTCGCTCAGTTTCTTCCATTTACGAGAATAACCCAACATTGCAAAGTGTCCAACGGCAAGTTGTTCATACAGAGGATGTAACAAAGCCATTTTTATTAATTTAGCGGTCATCTGAACGACAAATGGGACTGTGTTTTCACTGTTGGTTTTTTCAACAGCTCAGCCCTCAGCATGCAATACTACAATCAAGATGTACAGACCGGGGGAGCTGGCGGTACGTACCCATAAGTCTTTGCGGTAGTCTCGCGCGTACCGGATATAACCCATCAAGCTTTTCTCCTTCAGAGAAATACTGCGTTGCGCTCAAGTGCCTTATAAGGCTGTGAACAAAATTAACATTCGACCAATGAGAAAGCCACATTACCCTGCATACAAGGTTGGACGCGTGATCACTAAATGACAAGTAAAAATAGAATCAGACCACATGTTTCTATATGTCAGAATGCTGCCGTTTGCGCTGTAGTACACGTGTGTTGTCCAAATTTTCGATTTCAAGCAAGTTTAAGGCCAACCTCGTGTCCACCAGACTAATGCATAATTGGCAGTTGAGCGCAACGCAGTATTTCTCTGAAGGAGAAAGCTTGATAGGTTATATCCGGTACGCGCGAGACTACCGCAAAGACTTATGGGTACGTACCGCCAGCTCCCCCGGTCTGTACATCTTGATTGTCGTATACATTGCATGCATTGGCATTTGCGTAGATGTCATGTCAAATGTTATTTTTGCAAAGTTCTGTTGTTTGCAGCGGTGAAGGCCAAGGCAAGATGCCCACGTATTTTGGGCTGCTGTGCAAAAACTACCCGCCCCTGCGAAATGAATTTTACCTTAGGTGGATTTTGTTGGAAATAGCTGGAATTTCCAGCTCTTGGCTGGAATAAGCTGACACTTTGAATTTAGAGAGTTTCATCGAAAAGTTATAGCTGGCAAAAGCTGACAAAAACTGGAACTTTATCCATTGGGTGGAAATTCTTGGCATTTTCTGGAACTTTACTTTTCGTAAAAGTTCCAGCGCTGGAAATCTCTGTCACTTTACTATGAGATTGTCAGAGCTGGAATTAGCTAGAAATTTCAAATTCGATGTTTCTGACAATTGTTGGAAAAAGCTGGCATTTGCTGGCATTATGCAAATTGCTATTATGTTATGCAATTCTATCATGTGGTCTTATCACCTGACCTATCCCATGATGCATTACACCTCAGACAGGAACTAGTAGGTTTGAATTTTCAAGTCAAACAAAGAAATCATGCGGGAGCTCTTCTTATTTCTTGATTTTTACCCCGAATTCGATATCAAGATATCCAAAGTTTACACAAATTGAATTGGAACACATAAGGATTCAAATGAATGCCAAAAGGGTAATCTGGACAGGCCTTGAGGTTGTTTTTTTAGCATATGAAGAAACCTGAATCAGTGCATGTGCTGTAAGCCTGTAATGTATTATTGTATGCATGATCGTTGACCCGGACGGTATCATAACTGTAAGATTTTGCATGGGAGATGTCCACAGCTCATGACTCCTGTAAGTGATGGAGTCAATCAACAGTCGGCTTGCTCCATCGTTCTTTTCTTGCCGTGCAGTGATGTTATTTGGACATCCATTTTGGACGTCAGTCCCCGTCTTTAACCCTGCCCTCCAGACATCAAAGTGACAGAGTGTGCTATGTGTGGTTAACATCATGATGATGTCACGATATCCAGTTAAAACGGCACCTCTTTTTTATTTGGCTCACCTTGTGAGCCTATGCGATGATGTGGCGTCCATCGTCGGTGACGGCCGTATTGTTAGCGCGGCACGTTTCGTAAAGTCTGAACTTAAAATTGGTACACATATGTTCCATTGGGCCCTGGGGCAATTCACACCGATCTGGTCAATCCATGATCCTCAAACTTACGAGCCTAATATTACAATGTGAATACTTTGCACTATCTATATTATTAAACGAGAGGCAGAATTTTCTTGTCAGTGATTGTCAATGACGTCATCGTATCAACTGATCACAATTAGCTAAGATGTAAATGACGTGCTGCCTCCAGGACGGGAATTGAGCCCTGACGACGCCAGTCGGCATTGACGAGCACTCCAACCCAGGTCATGTGGCAACTTAAACCATCTGCAATGGGGAAGTGTCCGCCTGGCAGAGGTGTCTGCAAGGAGCCTCTGAGTGAAGCAATAATCTTACGTTTTATATGATGGGCCTCTTATGCTCGTGTAAGTCCATTCAACACACACCAAGAATGATATTTACATTATAACAGTGTGACAAGACTGTGTCAGAAAACTAAGGGATTAGGTCAGTGGCATATGCTCAAAACTTAATAATGCCACAGCAATCATGTTTGCAAGTGACATAAATCACTTGTTTGCATAGATAATTTCAGGTGCCCGCAACAAGAACTGGTCATCCTAGCAACCTCTATTGGAAGCAAAATCAACCTGCAACCTTTAATCATATTTCTGTGTGACAGAAATTGCTTGTTTGCAGTTATAATTGCAGATGCCATCAAAATTGAATTAGAATTGGAAATCGCACGGCCAGGGATCAAGCAAAATCAACATGCAATCATGTTTGCATGTGAAAAATTGCCTGTCTGTGGTGATAATCGCAGGTGCGTGTGAGAAGATTGCAATCAGCAAAGTCAAAACCAAGCGATTATCGGTTTTACTCCACGACAAGAGATCTTCTTGTTGCATATCACAACGATTCTAATCATAGTCACTGTTGAGTGACGAAAAATGCCTGTTAATTAGTGTGCAGCGCTCTGATTGATTCAAACGTCGAGCAGGTCACTCAGTATTAAATTTCCAGCTAATGTCAACTAATGCCAGCTATTTCCAATAAATGACAGCCCTGACATTCCTCGTTGCATGCTGAATTTGTAATTTCAAGCTAATGTCAACTAATGCCAGCTATTTCCAATAAATGACAGCCCTGACATTCCTCGTTGCATGCTGAATTTGTAATTTCCAGCTAATGTCAACTAATGCCAGCTATATCCAATAAATGACAGCCCTGACATTCCTCGTTGCATGCTGAATTTGTAATTTCCAGCTAATGTCAACTAATGCCAGCTATTTCCAATAAATGACAGCCCTGACATATGTAAATCAGCTGGAAGGTCTGGGTCCAGATTTTTCCACCTAATTCCAGCTCTGGAAATTAGGTTCCAGCTAATGCCAGGTTATGCCAGCTTTTTCCAGAGCTGGCATTTTCTGGCACTGCCATTTACCAAAATACCGCCAAACTCCAGCCCTGACATTTTCTGGAATTTCCAGCTAATTCCAGCCTCCTGGCAAGGAAAAATAGTTTGGAATTAGGTGGAAATTGCCAGCTTTTGCTGACAATTTCCAGTCGAATTTCGCAGGGGCAGTGGACTATAATTTTGTTGTTTTTCTTCAATCCAATTTTGAGGCCCATCACTATATTTCCAGGTTTGGAGATTTGCAAATGAAGTAAAATGGAGCCCTTGGCTTTGACAATTTTGGTGGTCTTGACAGACAGAGACATGGCCAATTTTTGTTAAAATGAAACTTGGCACACCGTTTGAAGAGTCCTACTACCCCCCCCCCCCCAGACCCTTGCACCAAGGGCCAGGCATGTTTCAGGGGTTCACAGTACAAACATGACAAAGGGGGTACATAGAAAGACTTGGACTGTCACTATGGAATGTAACTAGTAGATTTTATTTTCTCACAAATATCATTTTTTTCAGATTTATATCTTTGATTGTGACCTCACCACTGTACCATCATGGCAAGTGAGAAAAAGTTCATAAGGTTCTGTCCAGCCATCGACATAATATTTCTAAGAGAATTTGCTGCAGTAAATCTATATTCGGACCCAGCCAAATGGGAAAAAGTTGCTGCAGAAACAAACAGAGCTGTTACCCGACTCCGGCCCGATGCCAAACCCTTTACAGAAAGATCAGTAAAGGATAGACTGAGTGTCCTTCTTACTGCATATATAAAAGAGGATATGGCAAATCTGAAGAAGTGAGTATTCCATGATTCTCTCAGCCGGTGAGCATGAATTTACTCACCTTGAGCTTTCACAGATGAGTAATTTCTCATGAATGAAGAAAAGCAATTTCATGCAAATAATAAACATGATAAATAGGACCTATATCATGTTCATTCCTCTGAACATGATTGATATGATAGGTTAAAAACACCCAGTCAGTGAAGGCTAATGCAAGTATCAATGCGTATCTTTTCCCCCCCCTCCTCAAGGGTCGACAAGATTCGGCGCCGTTTCTCTGCCGAAGCTTGAGGTATTTTCTTCCTGGAATTGTCGTATTCTTGGCGATGAAGTGCGAGGTCGTTGTGATATTGCGCCGAAAGCTTAACGACAAGATTGGATCAGCTGTGTTTTGTTTGCCGTAATCTTGGCGAAGACCCGGCGGGGTCATCGTCGTAATCTTGCCGGATTGGGGATTCCCCCCTGTGCATGCGTGGTACGCAATTTTTCGACGCTGTCACGCTTTTCATGCAAACTCGCACAGTGCCGAAATTAAAATTAGAACGACATCAGCGCCTCTAGTGTCAAGATTGGTTTTCATGCTGTTGTAGTGAACGCGTGTGTCGTGTGTTCTCGCATACTTTCGGGCATACTTTGCAGGTAATTTGTGTTTCATTAGCTCACCTCTTAGCAGAGGTGAGCTTATCCCATACCGTGGCGTCCGTCGTCCGTCGTCGTCGTCGTCGTCGTCGTCGTCCGTCGTCCGTTAGCAGGGCACGTTTCGTAACTGTTAGAGCTATTGGGTTGAAACTTGGTACACATGTACCCTTATGTAATGACACCTTGGACACCAAGTTTCGGTTCGATTCGTTTCATGGTTTGGCCACCAGGGGGCCAAACGTTAAAAGTGAAAATATGCAATATCTCCCTTAATAGTAGTCGGGAAATTTTGAAAAAAATATGGTAGGTACTTCTAGCAAAGGTGCATCATATATCCTCCGGGTTTTTGATTTGACCTCCTTTTCAAGGTCACAGAGGTCAAATGGTGTAAATTGGCCGTTAGGATGTAACGATGGCACGTTTCTAAACTACAATGACTATTGATACCAAATTTGGTACACATTTACCCCTTAGTCAGGTGATCTCAGGGACCAAAGTTTGGTCCAATATGATTCACCACTTGACCACCAGGGGGCAAAATCCAAAAACCTTAAAAATGTGATTATTCCTTAACTTCTTGCCCGATTGCCACCAATTTGATATCATGGGTACATCTAACCACCATACAGTATATGTCACACAGGTTTTTAATTTGACCTTCTTGTCAAGGTCACAGAGGTCAAATGGCATAAATTCGCCGTCAGGCCGTAACTATGGCACGTTTCTTAACTGCAATGACTATTGATCACAAATTAAGTACACATGTACCCCTTGGTCAGGTGATCTCAGGTACCGAAGTTTGGTGCGATCTGATATGCCGTTTGGCCTCCAGGGAGGGGGCCAAATCCTAAATTCTTCAAAATGCCATTATTCCTAGTAATGACTTGCCCGATTGGCACCAATTTTATATCATAGGTACATCTAATTCTAACAACCATTCAATGTGTCACCCGGGTCTTCTTTGATTTGACCTACTTTTCAAGGTCACAGAGGTCGAATGTACTGTAACTTGGCCATTTTGGGGAAATTGTAATTGCTTGGACCTACATCAAACCTAACACTACATGACACAATACCATGCTCTTTATCCATCTTTCCTCCACATGAGGTGAGCACAATGGCCCTGGCCATTTCATTTTCTTTGTATCATATCATCGTAAGATTTGGAGACCAAGGACTCGCTGAAGCCCTGAGGTTATCGATATAATGGCCTAGATTTTTAGCCCCTGCGACCCTATCTCTGCTGTGCTGCTAGTGCAGTGCCGAGTTGTGGTGGTCGAACATCTTTTGTGATTTCTGACCTAAAAAGGTGATAGCATGTCGAACATCTTAGGAAAAGGTGGTGTTGAGAAGCAGGGTGAAGACAAGACGTTTAGGTCATTATCTTATAACCAGGTGACAGCACCATACGGTGTCTAGGTATTATTACGGTGTCAACTTCTGTTTGAGGGTTTAATTTTATTGGTAAAAATACCTAACTACTTGTACATGTTTTTAGGGGAATTTTGAGTTGCTAAGAATTGTTAATTTCTGTTGAGATGATTTTGTGAATTTGCTGCGGTCCTCGCTCGGGACGACGGCGCGACGATCTTGAAGACCTCAAAATATTAAAGACGAAATCTAACTCGATATATGAACTTTCCCGTCCTTTCTTAACAACAAAAGTGGTAGCAGAGCGAAGTTATGAACATCAACGATCTATGGAGAAAAAGAAATTAAGAAAGAACATTTAGAAACCCCTAAAATAGCGCCCCAAAAACGCAAGATAAAAATCGTCCCGAGCCACGCCTGCCATTGTATTGCCGTGCCGCTGGCACGCACGAGAGTAGGAGATCACGTGACCCGCCATGTGCGATCAAGAAGAAGAAACCCAGCCAGGAGCCGTCGGGCCTGTCGTTGGCGAGACACCAAGGGGTGAGGAACAAGAGTCGGCGCAGCCAAGGAAGGAAGATACTGTGGAGAAAAGGTCAGAACCGTCGAGATTGACTGTCGAAAATGTCATAAGCCATAATACTGATTTTGAAGTGGAGGATTTGTCTCTAATGCCTAGTTTCCTTTGGAAAATTCCTGAAGATGAGGTCACAGTTAACCAAAAGGGTGATAAGGATAATCAGGTGCTTGGAGTTTTTACAGTTACAAGGGGCCGGATAAATGGCCTGAAATCTGCAGTAGGGCGAGCGCTGTCAAAACTGAGTTCAGCCATAGGACAGGAGAGATCGGAAGACGAGTTGGCGGCATTAGAAGAGGATGTTAGGAAAAAGATGGCGAGGGTCATTGAAGCCATTGAAGAATTTGGTAGGCAAAACAATCTACGAGAAAAGATGATCGATGAGATTCTCAAGTATGAGGAGAAGATAGACGATGAAATAAATAGGCTGAGGCAGCTGAAGGAGACGTCTGTGATGGGAAGTAGCAGTCATCGGAGCAAGAAGTCATTAAAGTTACCACGTCCCAGTGTAATGAAGACCCCATTTAAAGAATATCAGGAGCTCTTAGGACACCAGATGGTGGATGCTAAGGAACCGGATATGAATATCTCGAGAGAAAGGGATACTTTAAGTTATGGGAAGGATGATAATCTTCAACTGAGACAACAGAGTACAAGTGATGATGACTACAACAGATGGTGCCAGATGTCTCGCAGACCAGCAGATGAATATAGGATCAAAGATAATCATCACCAGGGAGAAAGGGATACTCTAAGGGTGAAGGATGATAATCTTCAACTGAGACAACAGGGTACAAGTGATGACGACTACAACAGATGGAGCCAGATGTCTCATCGACCAGTCGATGAAGATAGGATCCAAGATAATCATCACCAGGCCAAACTGATAACTCCAGCAAGCCACGATCAGAGACCCTTCACTGCAATTAGATGGGATGAACCGCTGATGCCAGCCTTCAAGATGTCTCGCGGACACACAGAAGAAGATATCAGCCATGATGAACCCAGACAGATACGACAGATAACTCCAACCGGTCAAGACTCTGATCAGAGACCCTACACTAGGAGAAGATGTGATGATCCGCCATCGCAATATGTCGGGGAGACCCACTGGAGAAATGCTTCAGGAAATACATATCGAGTGGAAACGGTTTCTACAACAGCTGCAGATGGTGGACCTTGGAGCCAGTATACCATGGTAGAACAGCCTTACAATCACAGACCCCCCTCAGCAGTATAATAGACCACAAGGCTTGACGAAAATACAGCTGGATAAATTTGGAGGAGATCTGACTGAATACCGGGCATGGAGAGCCGCCTTTAATACAGCAATCGACCGTACCACAATGGCAGACGAAGAAAAGATGCTGCGACTAAGAAGTGTCTTGACGGGGAAACCGAAAACCTTGATAAATGACTTACAAGCCGACACTTCAGCACAGTATAAAGAGGCACTAAAGAGATTGGAACGAGAATATGGAGGAGATAAAAGAGAAGGATCCCGTCTCTTAGAAAAACTGTTCAAGTTCCCAGTTATCAAGGACGATGAAAAAGAAAAAGTCAAGAAGTTAAAGGAGTTACTGAATAGCATCAACACAGCAATATCTTTCATGGAAACAGCTGGGAGGCAGGGAGAACTAGGCGATGGGATGATGTTTACAATCGTGAAAAGTAAAATACCAGAAACAGAACTTTTCCTGTTCGCACAATAGCAACATCAAGGCAAAAAAGAAGACAGTCTCTTTAATATCCAGACATGGCTTGAGGAATTGGTTGATATGAAAACGAGAGTCAAGGAAGCAGTTGTTGGAGTGGAACAACAGAAGAAAACTTGGGAAAGGACAGACAACGAAGTGAAACCTTGGAAGAAGAACAGAACATTTGCTGTTGTAGAAAGTCGATGTCCAGTTTGCAGTGAGAGTCATGACGTCGAATCCTGTCCGAAGTTTAAAGTGCTATCGCTGAGTAACCGTTGGAGGACAGTAAAGCAACGCGGCTTATGCAAGGTTTGCCTTGCCCACGGACACATGGCTGTGGACTGCATCAAGGGGAATTCAAAAGATGGCGAGAGAAAACCTAATCATAGACTTCTACAGCGCGACTTCCAGAATGCCAGCAAGGGAGGCAAGGCGCCCATGTCAACACCAGCAAAGAGCTCGTTTACCGCCAAGAAACCCAAGAAGCATGAAGATAAAGCTCCAAAACAGGATAGCAAAGACAACCAAGGTTCTCAGTTTGCCAGCATGGGCGGCAATATCTCTCTAAGAACGGTGCCTGTCATGCTGAAGTACAAGGATCGCATTATACATACCAATGCAATGCTAGACGATGGTTCCTCTGAAAGTTACCTCCTTGAGGATATAGCGCACCAGTTGAAGCTCCCTGTATTGGAAACAGCCAAGAAAGTATCCATTGTATTTGGAGCCAAGGTCGAAGAGTACCATACCATGAGAGTTGAAGGGTTGACCATCCAGGGTGTGGAGCAAGAAGAAAACTTCCAAATATCAAGCATTTGGGCAGGCGGTATTTGCACCACGCCACTACGGGCACCACGCGACCACCACGCCGCCACGCGAACAGGCGGAGCGATCATAATGACGATATCAAAACAGACCATCAGACCACAGACACTTGAGAGTTGTGGTTACACCTACCAATTATAGATGGCATGTTGGTATACTGCGTTGTTGCCTGACGGGATTTACGAGTATTTATTACTTGTTAATGGCATTCGCAAAAAGCAGGGCTATTATTAAGCCGCTACACATCCGTGTCCAACCGTTTGTCATGAGAGATCTTATCACACCATTATTGTTATCACAATACTGTCACTGCGGAGAAAGTATAGATCGGAGACCTATTATTGCGAATTCGTGTTGTACAGAGACTTGTCCATTAAAGGGGCACTATAGGCAGCATCTTGGTAGGCAACATAAAGTTACACAAAGTAGCCAGTGAGTCTCTCACCTCTCACAGTTTGTCCTGACCTATTCACGCCTGTAACAGGGATACATTCAGTGATGAATCAAATAAGACCTAATGCCCTTACTCTGTTTATAAGTCGGCTAAAGTTGGCCAATTTGACCCCCTGCTCCTACATAGTTCCCCTTTAATGGGAAACTATAGGCAACAGCTAGGTAGGCAAGATAAAGTTACACAAAGTCGCCAATAAGGGTCACGCACACAACAGTATGTTGAAACTATGCACACGTGTTCGAGTGAGTGATAAATCTAACTCCCCCCCCCCCCAACCCACCCCACCCAAACGAACGGCCACCCCTTTAAAGGGAGGTTATAACCCACTCGTACTCGTATGGTTTTTGCAGGTCAGTCGTCAGTTGGAGTAGGTCTAGTTACTCAACGGTAATTCAGTACGTATTTCCGTAGTTGGCGTACGCCTTTATTCCAATAATCCCAAGAACGGGCATCAGAGAAGCTAGGATAGCAGCCAACGCCATCTATAATTGTTCCAAGAAACCATGATCCAATGAATCGACCGCTATTTTGATATCATCATTATGATCGCTCCGCCTGTTCGCGTGGTGGCGTGGTGGTCGCGTGGTGCCCGTGGTGGCGTGGTGCAAATACCGCCTGCCAAGCATTTGGACCCATCCCGTATTAGTTGGAGAGCCAGCAGTAGTGAACTGGGATAAAGCAGCCGATAATTGGAAACACCTTACAGGTGTACCCTTTCCTGTGAAGCCAAAAGGAAAAAAGATTGGTATCCTGATAGGAAACAGACATGCCTACTTTCACCGGTCTTTGAGGGAAATTGCGGCCGAAGAGAAAACCGGACCTATTGCACGTCTGACCCCTCTTGGATGGACCTGTATTGGACCAGTGAGCAAAGAAGAATCAGAAGAATGGGACAGTTCTACTACTCAGTATACTTACCACGCGACCATGGATGATCCTATCACGGAAGTGAAGACAATGGTGAAACAATGGTGAAACAACTTTGGGAGTTGGATGCGATTGGTCTTGGGAGAGCTGAACATGGTCCAAAGGAGAACAACATGACGCCAGAAGAGAGACGAGCCCAGGAAACAGTCTTGAACTCAATGAAAATGGTGGGAGGCCGTTATGAAGTGGTGACACCGTGGAGATATGGTCAACCTAAGCTGCCACCCAACTTACGAGCTGTGTCAAAACGCCAAGACAAGATGGAAATGAACCTACAGAAGAAAGATCCAAAGTTTTATGCCAAGTGTAAGGAGGTCATAGAACAGCAAGTCAGAAAGGGTTACTTACTACCCATAGGACCTGTAGCAGAGGCCAAAGATGAAGGATTCCACATCCCAGTTTTTCCTGTGAGAGATGACTCAAGAGCAACCACGAAAGTCCGAATGGTCCTCGACTGTGCTGCCAAATTTGATGGGACAAGCTTGAATAGCAACATTTTACCGGGACCTAAACTGCTCAATGATCTGGTGGAAGTACTCCTGAGATTTAGGCGATACCCTGTAGCTATTGTGGGAGATGTCTCTGAGATGTTTCTCCAAATTGGCCTTGACCCTGATAGCAGGCGATTTTATCGGATAGTTTGGGAACAGCAAGTTTTAGAGTATCAGAGGACAATCTTCGGAGACACATCATCACCATTTAAAGCCAACCTGGTTATAAGAGAGCACAGTCGTAAACTGAAGAATCAATATCCAGAGGCAGCTGACACAGTGGAGAATGCTTTGTATGTCGACGATGCCATTGATAGCCGATGCTCTACAGGAGAAGCAAAGAAAACCAGATCTGAGATGACAGAGATGTTGGACCGAGGAGGAATGAAGATGAGAAAATGGCTGTCAAATGATCCTGAGGTACTAGAGGACGTCCCACAAAGTGATAAAGCCACATTCTTGGATATAAATGAAAAGGAAACTTTGCCATGTCAGAAAGCCTTGGGTATACTGTGGTTAGCCGAAGAAGATGTCATCACTGTGAAGCCCCGATTGAGGGAAGGAGAGTATCCAGCCACGAGGAGGGGTATGCTGAGATGCATAGCAGCCTTGTTTGATCCACTGGGATTGGTTGATCCGTTCAGAATTAGAGTCTGGATCCTCTTTCAAAGGACATGGATCCGAAAGGAAGATTGGGACAGCCCCCTGGAAGAAGACTTAGCCCTGGAGTGGTCGTTGTGGAAGAAAGAGTTGCCACATTTGGATAACATCTGAGTGAGCAGACATCTTGGTATGAACACAAGTTATCAAACTGAACTTCATGTGTTCAGCGATGCCTCAAAGGATGCCTTTTCTGCTGTCGTGTATGCCAGGACCCTGATGACGGACGGGAGGATACTGGTGAGACTGGTGATTGCCAAGACGAGACTGTCGCCACTGAAAGACTCCAGACTGGAGCTATGTGGGGCAGTCATTGGTACAAGATTGGTGAAGAAGGTTATCAAACCATTGGAGAGCGGTCGAGGAGCCAAGCAACTGATGGTGACATATTGGACAGATTCCATGAACGTCCTGTTTTGGATTTGTCGACCAGGAAAACAGTTTAAGCCCTATGTAGCCAACCGAGTAGGAGAGATACAGGAAAGGACCAGTACTGACCAATGGAGACATATACCAACCAAACTAAACCCAGCAGACATATCATCTAGAGGTATGGCAGTGGAGGAATTGGCTAGATCACAACTCTGGTGGGAGTGTCCAAGTTTCCTGAAGGAGTCCGAGAGCAACTGGCCAGAGAAAAAGATAGCTGTACCAGATGAAACCACCGATATTGAGAAAACCTCAACATTTGCAGTACAGGAAGCCCAACCAGAACAAAATGAGACAATGATGTTCCCCCTACATCCCAGTAGATGGAGTGACATGGGAAGACTAACAAGGAGAATAGGATTCGTGCGACGTATCATGATGTGGCTGCTAAAGCGACCCTTACCCCCGGGAGCCAAGACCTGGATAGATGAGTTGTCCCCCGAAGAATACAGGCAGGCTGAGGATTGCCTTTCACGCCAAGCCCAGAAAGATGTATTTGGCAGAGAGCTCAAAGATTTGATGGCAGGAAAAAGCTTACAGAAGACAAGCCACCTGATACCCCTGTCACCATACCTTGATAAGGAGAGGAGACTTCTTCGCATCAAGTCCCGTCTTGAAAGAATAGACTACATCTCAGAAGAAGAGAAATACCCCATCATCATGCCAAGAAAGCATCCAGTTTCGCAGTTGCTTGTCAAGAGAGCACATGATGCTGTGGGACACCCCGTAGGAAGAGATGCTACCATGGTCGAGTTGAGGAAGTATTGGGTGATATGCACTAGAGAAGCTGTCCGCTCCTGGGAAATGATATGCAGTCGATGTGTATTGAAGAAATCAAAACCAGCTAGTCAACAGATGGCCCTCATTCCTCAATTTAGATTCAGCCAACCAACCAGAGCCTTTGGAAAGTGTGGAATGGACTTCGCGGGTCCATTTCTAACCAAGCAGGGTCGAGGAAAAATCAGAAACAAAAGATACTTGGCTGTTTTCACTTGTCTACAGACTAGAGATGTTCATCTAGAACCTGTTTACCAGATGGATACTGACAGTTTCCTAATGGCTTTCGCCAGAATGACCAGCCGGCGATCTGTCCCAGAGGAGGTGTTGACAGATAACGGAAGCTGGAGAGAGGGAGCTCAGAGAGTTAGTGAATGCCATCGATTGGACCAAGGTGCAACAGAAGACGGTGGGCTACCAAAATACCAGAGGCGTTACATGGCACTTCAACCCCCCAGGATCTCCACACTTCGGGGGCGTCTTTGAGATTATGGTAAAAGCAGCAAAGCGGGCCCTCAAGATATCCATTGGTAATGCTGACATCAACGACGAGGAGTTCCATACATTTGTGGTGGATGCCGAGGGACTCCTGAACTCAAGGCCATTGACTCCTCCCAGCTCTGATCCCGAGGACCAGTTACCACTAACGCCAAACCACTTCCTGCATGGTCAGCTGGGTGGACAACTGGCTCCTCCGTCGACTGATGAACTAGGATTCAACCCTAGAAGAAGATGGCGAAGAATACAGGACATACTGAAACAGTTTTGGCAGCGATGGCAGCGACAACTGTTACCCCAGCTGCACAACCGTAAGAAGTGGCTGTTTCCAAGGCACAATCTCAAACCTGATGATATCCTACTGGTGATTGAGGAAAGATTACCTAGAGGACAATGGAAGATGGGTCGAGTCCTGGAAGTCTACCCCGGTTAAGATGGATTGGTGCGAACGGCCAAGGTGAAGACGTCAAATGGGGAATATGTCCGGCCCGTGAAGCGTCAGAATATATGTATTGTGGTGGTAGGAATCTAGGTAATTCTAAGCTATTTTAACAAAAGCCCTTACAGGCCTTTTTGTCTCAAATTAGCTTAGAAACCCCTAAGAACCAGACACCACAATACATATATTCTATCATTCATGAAATGGTCAGTGAAGCGTTGCAGTGAAATGGTAAGGGAATACTAGAGTTCAATGGGTTAATGTAATCATGACTTACTGTATTCCAACAGAAAGTACACGTCAATAGCTTTTTTCCGTGCATTTTACCTGATATATGATGTTGGCACTGTTCACTGCATGTACATAATTTTACTAGTAAATAAATAGAAAATGGCAACAGGATATTTATTAAATACCGAAAGGGCACATAAGATTCCACTTGGTTTGAAAGCTGAGAGGCAGCATCATATCATTACTCATAACCCCTCATCTGCTAACCCCAAAGAAACACTGTATGTTAGAATACCGGCATTGCGGGAGAATACATTCTTTGTACCTAAATCTCTTTATCTGTCTGCTGATGTAACCATTTCTGGTGATTCTAAAAATAGTGTTGTAAATAATCTTTGTAGAAACCTAATCTCAAAGATGGTGGTTAAGTGGGGAACAGAGCAGATATTTGACCTTGACGAATACAGTCATTATTCTACATTTAAAGATCTGTGGTTTACAGAAGAAGAAAGAAATGATAGAGTTTTTCAGGGTATTCAGTCAAAAAATCTTAGAGAATTAAGATCAGGAGTCGCTGAAGCTGATGTCACTGGAGAAACAGCTAATGAAAAGACTTTAAAGAAAGTGTTTGACAAGAAGTACAAAATACCATTAGATTTTGAACTATTCCATCATCATGCTCCATTTTACAAGTTTCCAATTCAAGAAGATGTGATTATTGAAATAACTTTAGCACCAAAGGAGGAAATCATAGTCACCACAACCACAGCTAGCATGGGCTACAAACTAGAGAATATTTGTTTTGAATACGACACGGTTACTAATAAGATGATTGCTAGTCAATTGAGTAACAAGTACAATTCTGGATTCTCAATATTTTATGATTGGGTAGACCATTTTAAGACAGTCAATGTTACTGCTAATGAAACACTAATTAATGAGAACATCAACTTTCCAAGAATGTCTATTAAAGGATTATTATTACTATTTGTGTCTGACTATGTAGATGGAGCTAGAGATTCAGAGAAGTTTGAAAACCCTAACATAAGTAAAGTGCAGATCACAATAGAGGGTGTTGCCAATCAGGTGTTCCCAGAAGGAATGAGAATGATGGATCAATGGGAGGAGATCAAGAAACATTTTATGTCTGAAGATTTGAAGAAAACTCATGACTGTAACATGACCATGGAGAAATACTATGGTGATTCTAATCACTATGGTTTATGGTTGGACCTGAGAACTTCTGAGGATAATCGCCTTCACGGATCAGGAAAGAAGCTCCAGAACACAAAAGATGGTATTCAATTATCTATTACAAAGAAATCTGGAAAGGGACCATACAAAATGCACATATTCGTGGTTTCTGACGCCCAGGTAAACATCCAGAATTCTCAGATTGCTTCACTCCAGCACTGAGGTGCTGCAAGAACAAAGTTCGCTCCAACACTGAATACTAGATAAATGAGTTTTACTAGTGATTTTCTAAGTAATTAAATGGATACACCAGGAAAGAAAGATATCATAAATACACTGTATCAAAGTTTACTGTTGGCATCAACAACAATTGGTTACTCTATGTTACTGAAAAGGTTCTTGAGAATCAATATTGGTCCCCCAAGTCAGGCCAACCTAGAGGAAATTCTTAAACTGGGAGGAACTGTAGCTATTAGTAATGGAACATTAGAGTACCTTTACGATCAAGGAATCCTACCCAGAAATATTATGAAGTAAGAATAATTTACTTATTTGATAAAAGGTAAATTTGAAAACGAAAATTTGCTTAAGTAAATGGTTACTGTAATGAACATAGATTCAAGTGACTATCCAGATCAGAGTTCAAGTGATTTAACAGTCAATCTAAAGACTGAAATTCAGGATGCATGTAGCATCACTTTAACTTTTGCAGTAATACCTTGTACATTCTACAACATAAGTGCAGCCAGGGAGAATAACCGAATCAAAGTTAAGGGGTTTGATGTGGCAGAGATTACGCTACCAGATGGTCTCTATGACCTACAGAGCTTTTCAAAAGTATTTGCGGATAAGTTGAAAGAAAATAGTATGAGTAGAGGTGCTGTCAGATTTGACCTTGAAGAACCAACAGGTAAGGCCATCTTACACTTCCTAAAGAGAAAAAATGAGGCGCATTATCAGATCTATTTTATTGGTAAAAGTAATGAATTATTTGGCATGAAATCAGAATGGCCTTACCCTTTAGACAATAAAAGTAAGGATGATGTTGTAAGCGAGAAACCCATCAATTTTAGACCAATTAACCATTTTGTTTTTCACTGTGACATAATCGAATCTAATAGTGTATTAAGTAATGGTGAAGCATCTGATGTGCTAACCACAAGACCAATAAAGGAAGCTAATTTTGGGGATTTAATAGCATACACATTTGAGAAACCAATAGCAATTCCCTGTAAACCAAGATTCAATAAGCTGAATATTCGCTTAACTGATGAAAAAGGTGAAATCATCGATCTTAATGGTCATAATGTACAGTACCAATTGGTATTAACTCGAGCTATGCTCTCAGGGACACATCATTGAAATTAAAATTCATTGGAATTAAATGGCTGGCATTGGCATGTTATTTGGATCTGCAATAATCAATGGATTAGCATTCACTGGATCCGGTTACCTTTTTAAAAAACTAGACAAGAATGGCTATGAGACTGAAGTGAAAAGACATGATTTGGCTCAGGAGCAATTACAAAAAGCTTCAACCGAATGGGAGGAGCATAGGAAAAGTACCATTGACTTCGTTAATCTTGAATTAAAGAGAGAAAGAGACGCTTCTATTGATTTTAACAATACTGATTCAGCACTTACTGTTTACAATCATTTACATCCAGAAAGAACTATTGTACTACCTCAGCGACCACAATTAAGTGATTACTACCAACCTAGTGATGAAATGAAGAAATACGAGTACCTATGGATTATCCTAGGACTTAGTGGTTTAGGGTTAATAATTTATTATTTTACTAGGGTTAGAAAGACTAAGACCACTGATCGGACACAGTCCTGATGATCGGACACAGTCCTGATGATCGGACACAGTCCTGATGATGAGAAGCGGGACTAAGATTTTTGATGTGAAAGAGTAAATCCAAATGGATGTTGTAGTCTAATGATCAGTTTTGATCCTTTTTTCATCTTAAGTTCTTCTATGTAGTACTGTCTTTTCTCCTTAGGAATAACACTGTTTTCTTCTAAGGCATCTTTCATGGCTGATTCATCCTTATTAAAAAATAATACTAAAATTCTTATGTTCTCTCTGTAGTCCTTGACAACTGAATTGTACTTCTGAACTAGTAACCAAACAGTGAGATTGTAGTGCCTGCCGGAAAAGGCAAGATTACATAACTCGGACACCTTCTTTTTTGTGTCTCTCAGATTAGCACACTCATCAATGAGGAATAATGTGTTAGAACCAGCAAAGGTCAGAGTAGCAAACTGAAGCACAAGGTCCAAATTACTGGCCACAGCTTCGGGATTAACTATGTAGACGTTCTTGTCTTGGTAAATCCATTTCCTTTCATATGTCTTATTGTTGAAATATGTTGGACAGAAAATGACTATGTTCTGGAACTTGTGCCGATACTCCTTTTCTAAGAGGTCAAGGGCAAAATATGTCTTACCACAATTGGTAACACCAGAAATTAACATATTGTGTGGCTCGTAAATAAATACTTCACTCATTTAAATGAATGTAAAGGATGACACACAGCAGTATCTAAGGGATTTGTACTACAACCCCGAGAGTCCCGTGGCTTACAGTTCTTTGAGTAAAATCTGGAAACAGGTCAAGGAAGATATGACTTCGTCACGAGAGCAGAGCACAACTTCGTTGTTAGGGACAAAGTCCCGCTCAGGAAAACTTATTAAACAAAAAGAAGTGAAAGAATTTCTAGAAACACTACCAACTCACCAACTACACAAACCGGCCATTAAGAAATTCACCTTCAGGAAGACAATGGTATCGTACATCGATCAACAATGGCAAGCAGATCTGGTTGACATGCAGAAATTCGAGAAACAAAATAAAGGCAACAGATTCATTTTAACAGTCATAGATCTATTTAGTCGTTTTTCTTGGGCTCTAGCAGTTAAGAGTAAGAGGGGAGAAGAAATCAGAGATGCATTTAAAGTGATATTTGAGGAAGCAAAACCAACGAAAATCCAGTTTGATGACGGTAAAGAATTTTACAACAAACACTTCAAGGAACTCTTAACAGAAAATGACATAGAATGGTTCTCCACAAAATCTGATAAGAAGGCAGCAGTAGTAGAGAGATTCAATAGAACCCTTAAAGAAAAAATGTGGCGTTATTTCACCGCTAAGGAGACTGACAAGTGGATTGATGTTCTGGATGACCTGGTCAGCGGCTACAATAACACATTTCACTCATCAATAGGTATGAAACCTGTAGACGCCAGAAAGATGGAAAACGAAGGAACAGTGTGGTACAATCTTTACGGTCTTCACCTCAAAGAGACATTTGGTGATCCAAAGTACAAAGTAGGTGACAGTGTAAGAATTTCAAAGTACAAGTCCATTTTCGGTAAAGGTTACATGCCCAACTACACTGAGGAGGTGTTCCAAATCAAACAGATCATATTTACTCACCCTATCGTCTACCAGCTTGAGGATTACCACAAAGAAGAAATTCAAGGATATTTCTATGAAGAGGAATTGAGCTATGTTCCTAATCCTGACCAGCTAGAGTACAAGATCGAGAAAATCCTAAGGTACAAGACCAGTAAAGGCAAGAAATACGGATTAGTGAAGTGGAAGGGTTACAGTGATAAGTTCAATGAATGGTTACCAGTTTCTGATATCAAATCATTGAAATGAAATAAAGTCTCTAAAGTGACTTAAGTCACAAGAACAAGTTCGAAAAACGTAATTTAAAAAAAAATGTCCTACTAAATAAAGAAAGAAATGGATGGAGCAATATTTGATAATCAAAATGGTATGATGAATCAAAATGGTATGATGAATCAGAATAATATGATGAATCATGATAATATGATGAATCAGAATATTCAGAAGTTTTTGTATTATTTGCATCAAAATAATATGTTAAATCAAAATCTGATAAATCAGATTATGTTAAATCAAAATATGATAAATCAGTTTATCTTAAATCAAAACATGGAAAATCAAAATATGATAAATCAGAATAATATGATAAATCAAAATATGGAAAATCAGAATAATATGATGAATCAAAACATGGAAAATCAACCTACAATTTATTGTGTTAAGTGCTGTGAAAAGAAACCTGAAATTAATTTTGAAAAGAACAGGCGTAATAAACTACTTGATTACTGTAAAGAATGTGGTTCAAGTAAAATCAAGGTATGTAATAAATGTTATGAAAATAAATTACTAAGTGATGGTGAATTTGGTAAAGACGGAAATAGAGGTAACTGCAGATCATGTTTTAATTCATATTACAAAAATGATTACCTTGACCAAAATGGTAATAGAGACAGACACAAAATTAGAGTTGGTCTAAACCGCATTTCTAAGGGAGAGTGTACTCGAGCTCTGCTCTCAGGACGAAGTCCGACCGGTAATTCCTCATTTAATCTAGGATGTACAGACAGTTTCTTCTCACAGTGGTTAGAGTACCAGAGGAGTCTATCTCCAATAGGACAAAGTCCCGAGAACAGAGTTCGAATAGTAGAAGAAGAGTTGGACCATGTCTTACCAATCAATGAATTCAAAGATAAACCTGAACTGTGCTTTGCTTGGTTTAACATTAGACCAATGTCTAAAACACAAAACAGACAGAAGAGTGCTAAAGTAGACTACACACTATTTAAGGATCAATTGGATAGGTCAATGGATTTCATGGTAAAAATGAGAAGTGAAAACTGGTTTGTCTTTCGAGACCAGGATGTAATACCAAATTGGAAAATAGTGATATCACAGCATTTCGGGGATTATCTTCGTGATGAAAATATGATTCTGCTTGATAGATTATCGAATTTAAATAATAACATGAGAATGAACCAGAACATTAACATATGTAGTCAGACAGAAATCATAAACGAGATGATTAAGTTGAATAATAGACTTGAAAGAAATTTACTCTTTGCAGTGAATTGATTTTATTTTACTTAATTAAATGAATAGAACTTGGGGTTACACAAAACGACCACGTAATTGGAAAGAAAGATTAGAACGATTTCATAGAGAATTAGAGGCAGAAGTAGAGTCAAAGTTGGAGCCTGGTCCCGAAAAACCTTTAAAACCTGCTGTGCCTGCTGGGTCAGAAAAACCTGTTGCGTCAGAAAAACCTTTAAAATTTAATGTACTTCAAAAACCTGTAGTGTCTGTAGGATCAACACTAAACACTAGAAATGACAGAACAACTGATTCTAGTTATTCCCACTAATTAAATGGATGGAGACAATAAGGTTTATCCAGATTTAAGTAATTTAAACTCTGAAAGTCATTTGAACTATGAAAGGTCTGAAAAGCATACAGAAAGTAACCCTCAGGCTTTCAGACTACAACAAATATGTGAGGTTAAGAGTTTCTTAGAAAGCGAGATTGAATTTAGAAGAAAGATATTTTCAAAGTACAAAAAAGCATTTAGCGTAATTACTGGCATTAGCCACTTCCTTAATTTAACTAGCGTAGCAGCCGGATCTGTTGGTGTTTCCGCTCTAGCTGGTGTCATCACGGCACCGATAGGCTTAGCTTTGGGTGGCGTAACAATAGGTAGTGCCATTATTTCATCAGCCTTAGGCTGGGAGAAAAAGAATATTCTAAGGAAAATTGAAAAGCATTAGAATATCAGAATGTTGGCAATTTCAAAACTGAACACAATCAATGATTTGGTTAGTAAAGCCTTAACCGATTCTCACATATCTACAGATGAGTTTACTTTGATTCTCAAGGAGAAGGAGAAATACATTTCGATGAAAAATGCCATTAGGAAAAAACAAAGGGAGGCAAGTTCAGCTGTTGATGTAGAGTCTTTAAAGAAGACTTTTTTAGAAGAAGGAAAAAAACTAGCACAGACAGAGATGCTAGAAAAACTAAAAGTTCAGTAAATCAAACAGGACCCGGACTACGTCCAGAGAACAAAGTTCGACTCGAGCTATGCTCTCAAGACGAAGTCGGACCCGGACTAAGTCCTAATCCTAATGTGGTGTATGACTATCACTATTATCATGACTTCGGTGTTAGGGATGAATTTCACCAAGTAACACTACCATCAGCACCACCCTATTCATTAGTTTAATAGAACTTTGTTCTCTGGACGTAGTCCTAATCGAACTTTGTTCTCTGGACGTAGTCGTACTAGGACAAAGTCCAGAGAGCAAAGCTCGACTCAAGCGAAGTTTGAATCGCTGTAATCTATGTAGCCTTCATAATACATTCCAAATGGTAAGGTGCTTATTCCATCTTCAAGTATGAACCTCTTGTCATCAAAAGGACTGAGGCTTTTTTTGTTAACTTCTTCCAAATAGATTTGGTGTTTATCTGATCTTAAGTGTCTCATCTTGTGGTAAAATGACCTACTCTTTTCAAGACAATCAACATAGTCATCAAATGAGATATTTCTCCTTACTACATTCTTGGCAATACCCTTCAATTTCTTAGAATCGTAATCTTTTGTCGAACTTTGTTCTCGGGACGTAGTCCCAGTCGAGCCTTGCTCTCCAGACATAGTCTTGGTCCTGTAAGCGTACATCTTACTTCTCAGGGCAATGAATTCAGTCATCTCTACTCCTCCTAGCTCATCCTTAAAGTAGCCTGGTACCTTCTTCTTACTGGTGTCATAGAGTGGATGATCTTTTGGATAATTACTGAAGTCAAAATAGTGTTTCAACTCCTTTAAGTCTTTAGTTAAGTCATCAGTATTAATGTTAAGTACAAAGGAATCTGTATCTAGATACAGTAGTTCAATATTTTTCTCACCAAAGTACGGTTGAAGAACTTCATAATAGAATTCATACATTAATAATTTAGACAATTCAAGTACTGAAGCTCCTATGTAGATTGGTTTGTTGAATTTCATTGATGTTTTCCTCATGCTAATAGCAGCATTATGTTCGTCAAATACGCATATCGATGAAAACCTGGGATTGGCCATTACATTCCTGGCTCTCTCCCCGTCCGATACAAATTCAATTTCAACCCTGTTCCTTATGTTCTCACAAGTTTTTCCATAAAAAGAATTGTTCATCAGTTTAAAATAGTCTTTCTCAAAATCAGTCTTAGAGTCCATACGTCTTTTTGTGTTAAAATCAATGTATGGTGCTAACCACTTTGATTGTTTAAAGCTTATCACTGAATGAACCCTCTTAAGTACCATTCTGTGCTTTAGGTAAAATTGTAGCATTCTGTAATGCACTATGTAATTAGTTTTATCCTTTTGTGTTAGTATTAGTTTCTCTACATTTGATCTTTTATCATCACCCAGTAACTCTCTCTGGTAAGGACTTAATTCATCATCTTCAATAAAGAGAGATTCGGGACAGAATGGAAAGTTCCTTGACTTAAATTTAATATTTCCTGGATACTCCAAATCAACCTCTAAGAAGTAGCCTACTTCACTATCACTTGGAATTGCCATAATCTGCTCTTTACTGATAACATTCATGTTAAGTGGATCAATATCTATCATTTCAAAACTACCATAGGGTTGAGGTTCCATCATGGACCAGCCGTAGAGATTATTTGCGTCTATGTAGAGTAGTTTGTGGTGTTCATCTGCCTTGACATGTCTTGTTCCCATAACACCCGAAATTCCACCTCGTATTGCTTTCTCAAAAGTAAGTAAGATGTTGGTATCAGTCAGTAGTTCTAGGTTTATTCCTGTGTACTTCAAACCAGCTTGCCAGGTTAGGCCTGGTGCCGAGTAACAGTGACAGGGATCTATCTGAAAGTAGTTCAAATTGACATCCCTGAATTTCTCAAATAAATCAGCTAAAAGGATCACATCAGTTTTGAGGTAGAGGTCAATGAACTCACCGTGATTCCTGATCTTGAAATGATCCCATATTACCTTAGCCTCATCATAGGCAGAATCAGGTGCCATTTCATTTTTCAATTCGTCAAAAAACATAGACTTTTCTAGGTAAGTAACATTGTAGCTTTCATGTGATGTGTAAAAAGAGTAAGGTACTGAACCCTTCTTCCTCAATAGCTTAAAGTCAGTGGTATTTGGGAACAGCTGTCTGGTAATTTTAAAATCATCATCCAACATTGATTTGGTTATGTTGTCTAAACTGGACTGCAGGAATCTGTACGAGTCCAAAAACCTGAAACAACCGAACTGAAATGAGATGTATTCCTCTGATGTTTTGGCAAGTATTTTCAGTTTCTTGTACTTCGGTAGCTTATTCATTAATTCTTTAATAAATAAGTGAGAATCGTAATTACTGAGATTGTGAAAAAACACTGGAACAAACATAGCTTTCTTTTCATTCAAATTACACGAGTTGTGAGCAGCACCTCGATATCTACCACAGTAGTGATCATGATCCTTGACCTTGTCATAACCCAAAGGTTGATTACAATAGTAACAATGTGTTTCTAATTGATATTTATGCCAGTCTTCATCTGTCATTGTTAGAGGAAAGTTACAGTTCAATAAATTGGAGAATTGTTCTTCCATCCTGATTAACCAATTACAGAACACATCTACAACATCAGCACCCCTGTGAGACACATACTGGCTACTGTAAAGGTGTGTGTAGTCTGAGTGAACATAAACACCAACAGCTGATGCATTTTGTTTAAAAAGTTTCTTTGAACTCGGTTCTTTCATCATAGGTGGCTCTACTGATACTACTGGTATGTTGCCTTCGGCAGAAGAACAAGGTTCGCTTATCGCTTCGAAATCAGCATAGATCACAAACGGAACTCTATTTTTGAATGAGTGTTTTTCAAATTTAATTTGTGACCATTTACTGTTAGGTGTAGGCAAAGTAATCTTACAGTAATCGTGTTCTCCACATTTCTTTTTATGTTTATCTAGTGTTGACTTCCTGTAAAAGTAATTCATGCATCTCCTGCAAAGATACACTCTATGAGCTAGTGTCCTGAAGAAAAGATTGATGTCTCTTATGTACATGAAATGGTCCTTGAAATAGAGCAGATCAATGACATCATCATCATCATAATTCTTGGACAGGTAGAGAGGTTCTAGTTTTGCCTCACAGGTGCTCTTAGCCCATTCGTTCTCTAACTTGAACACATTAATTTTGAGATTATTATCACTCTCTATCTTAGGGATATCCTTTTGAATACATACAGGAAATGATTTGATTTTGATATCAGTAGTTTTCGAACTCTGTTCTCGTGACGAAGTCATTTGTAGCATATCGGTAGTGATATTGAATGTACTCTCGAGCTCTGCTCTCAGGACAAAGTCCGTCTCTGGATTTTCTTTCAGATATTTAGCGGCCAATAAAGACCAGAGAAAACATTTATTGTCATTTGATTCCACATTTATTACTGCTTTTGTTTTAAATGGTAATTTAGTGTAATGACCACCTTTACACCTCTTGTAAGAACAGATGGTCATGTTACAAGACTCTATTTTATTTAAAGTAAGTCCAGAACCTTGAAAGTACCTTTCCTCAATCTGTGTCTTAATGTAGTTTAACTGGTTGGTTATGGCATAAATTGCCTGGTTCCTTGAAATTATGCTTTCCATTGGAGACTGTATGGGGTGTGTTACACTTTCACCCTGACGATCAAACTGAGCAAATACTGATATGCTAATTTTGTGATGGTAATCATTGAGTTGAAATAATACCTCCTCTAATTTATCTCTGTATTCATACACTTGTTTAGCTTCTCTGTCAATCTTCAAACTAATGGTGACTACAGGCTTGCCAAATTGTTTTACTATTTCTATTCCACTCACTTTCTTTATGCCATCTAGCTCATTTTCCTCAAATGCAAGTTTCTTATCCATAGTTTTAGGGATCAGTGATTGGGCTCGGGGTTGAGCAATAGGGACATAATCCGGATTTAATTTACTTAAGTGACCTTTGGTTCTCCTGTGAATAGCCATATTATTGTAGGATATGTACTTGTCACATGTAGTGCAAAGTATTTTCTGATTCTTATCAGTCATTCTATTTATTAGATTAAAATTTATTAAATTCAATAAATATCTTGAATTAAATAGAAATGGACTTCATAATCAATGAACAAGAATGTAATGAAGCCAAATTTGAGTACTACTGAACAGACCAATTAGACATAAAATCCATTACTTTGAAATCGATAACCTTTTACAATTCATGGTGGACAGGTGATTTTCTACCAGAGGGAGTAAGGATTTTCTCATTTCTAGTCGAAATAACCAGAATTACAAAACATGAGCCCTTAGATAAAAAATTATGGTGTAGGACATTATTTGCTCCTGGACTTGAAACAGATACACTTGAAAAGGAAGTCATGAAAATTTGCGAACGGCATTTGGAAAATGATTCTACCACAACTAAAGACACCATTACTCAATACACATTTCCATACTCTCGACATTTTAGTTTAAGTGAGTTTTGTGAGGTATGGCAAAAATACATAAAAGAAATTGGAATAAGCCATGTGAAAATTTACTGTGATAACAATAATTACATAACCCTTGAACTTACAGAGGATAAAGAGTACCCTCTGAAAGTAGACAAGTTAGATAAAAATGAAAAAATCAAGATTGAGAGAAACACAGAAGGTTTTCAAATAAGCAAAACCATAAGAGAGGTGATAGAAAAACAGCTCACAGTGGTGAATGAGTGGTTTGGCTTTAAGCAAACTAAATTCACCAAGAAAGGAAAATACTACTCCACAAGACCACTCAACTTTTACAGGAAATATCTATTCCTGCAAGCTAATTTGGTTGACAAAGCTAAGACCCTCTACAACAATAAACCATCTAACATTTTCTGCATCATACCTGTAGAAGATGGTGACCAAATAAAAATGCAGCGATACGAACCGAATTGTAAGAAAACGATAAATAAGTGTACTAATCACATAAAATTCGAAATCACTGTTGAGAATGGTAAGCTAGTTAATTTCAGAGGAACAGAGGTTTCTTTAGAGTTAAGAATCGAGCTTTGCTCTCAAGACGAAGTCTGACTGAGACAAGGTCCAGAGAACAAAGTTCGACTAGGACAAAGTCCAGAGAGCAAAGCTTGACCACCTGATGAGATCATTCCATTAAAGGAATAGTACATTTCTTCTCTTTAACTACAGGTTTAACAAGAGGGTTAATTGATCCCTTCATGACTGCTTCATTCGGACTTTGTCCTGAGAGCATAGCTCGATTAGGACTACGTCCAGAGAACAAAGTTCGATTCAAGCCTGATCGCTGCTCTTTACTTACTTTTTTAGGAAGTTTCTTAAACATAATTAATGCTGCTAAAATAACGGCACCTAAACCTAGTACATAGACATAAGTATTACTACTAGATTCACGCAGTGATACATCAGTATTTTGAGATTGTGGTTCTTCTTCCTCTACTTCTTCTTCCTCCTTTTCCACAACTCTGTTTTTTGGTGAGGAGTCCTGTACTTTAAATGTCGTCTTATCCTTTTTTATCCTCTTAAATTCCTTAGATCTTCTACCCAGTTCTCTAGACCATGCTAATTGTTTCTCTGATCGAGGTTTCTTAGACACTGAAACTTTAGTCGGACTTTGTCCTGAGAGCATAGCTCGAGTAGTATCAGTTACAGTTTCAAGTTCCATTTATCTTGGCCGAATTTAATTCGAACTATGTTCTCATAACCAGGTTAATTTAGTCTTCTTTATCATCACTACCTGTGATATCTAGACTTTCATCTATTGATTTGTCACATTCAGAGACAGTCATATTTGGTGTATTCATATTTGATGCAGTCATACTCGATGTATTCATAGATGATTCCTCATGACAATGACCTAAAGTAATAAGTGTTGTTGAGGCAAGTGCAGTTAATGGTCCCATTCTCAAACTCAACCATCCAAGCCATTTATCCAACTCGTTAGTTATCAAATAATCATTTCTAAGATCATGGTAAAGATTATCTTCATCATCTATTGGTAATAACCACCTTGATAATTTAGTGTAAGCTTTAATTACTGTCTTACCCAAAGAATCATTAAGTCTGGCAGCCATCTTTGTTTCATACATTCTATGGTGTTTTAAGATTTCTTTTTCAGTCATATTATCTAAGTCATTAAAAGTTATTTGTTTATTAAGGAAATCCTTGCTTTTACCAGTTGCAACTAGAATCTCTAAGTCTTGTTTGGCTTTAAGGCCACTATCAGTCAAATAGTTCAAATTTTGTTGATTGCTAGTCGGACTTTGTCCTGAGAGCGTAGCTCAGTTGAGCCTAGTTGGCAACTAGAATTGACTATTCCTTGACTGGGATTAACTATTCCTTGACTAGGATTAACAAAATTTGAACTATTCAACTGCTTGTTTGAAACTTGTTGATTTGTAGAGCAGTTCTGTTGAAAGTTAGTTCTGTTTTGTTGGTAACTACCAGTGTTCTGTTGGTTAGAAGCCCCAACTCGAGCTAAGCTCTCAGGACTCATAACACCAATCTGTTTCATCTGTTGTTCAATCACTGCAGATGTCTGACTATTCATTTGCTGATTATTCATTTAAAATTATGGAAAAATGACTGTTAAGTGCAAAATGCTGTTTTCACAACTTTATTGCATCTTAACACTAGCTCGAGCTATGCTCTCAGGACGAAGTCCGGCTCGAGCTGTGCTCTCAGGACGAAGTCCGGCTCGAGCTGTGCTCTCAGGACGAAGTCTGGCTGGTGTAAACTTAATATTACTGATGCAGTTAATGTCTCGACCTGCACTGGCACTCAGTAAAACGTCAAACTGCTTGTCAATATCCTGGTCATATTCCTTCTCAACCTTGTAATTCTGGAAGAAAATACTTTGAGTGAAATCATACCATAATATCTCCAAATCATTTACTCGCTCCTTGTTGGTTAAAAAAGGTGTAAATATTACATAATCAATTTTCAGCGTTTTAAAGGCTTGGTGTAAAAATACCTTGTAGTTAATGGTGACCTTAACACCACAGTAATGCAGAAATCTAAGGAAAGCATAGTACACTAGTCTAAGGTCAGTGATATTCTCATCGGTTAATTGCGGTTTACCAATTGCCCTGTTAATAAATTCAATGGCAAGAAACCAATCATATTCCCCACAGTGAAATTTAAAAAGCATGGCTTCACCATGTAACCCTTGGTTACATAACTTAGAGGGGAGAGTGTTAATACCCATTTTTAGGGCTGACTGAAGAGTATTTTCATATCTCTGCTTACTAAGACATTTTCTGTGACTTGAAAAGTAGCACTGTAAATACCCTTCCACAAAGTCCTTTAAATACTTAACTGCCGATTCGGACAGCCGACTCCATCCAAGTTTCCTTAGAATACTGTCAAAGTAACGTGTCTTGTTGTCAATATTGATCTCAAGAGTTTTAAAATCATCGTCGTAAGTAGTCGAATTGCAATTGGTGCAGAATTGATACTTCACAGTTTTAGCTGCGTACCTTGCTGAATTCAAGTTTTTTTGATACTCAAAAAGTGTCCACCTTTTACAATTACGGCAGAATTGAGCATTAGTGTTGGTACTGACGTCATATTCTTTCATTCTTGGCAGGACTACTTTGATTGTCTCAGTCAGACTTCGTCTTGAGAGCATAGCTCGAGTAGGCTTATCAAATTTCCCACTGTCATAATTCTTGCTGACATTTTCTTCACTAAAATTTCTAGTCGGACGCAGTCCTGAGAGCATAGCTCGATCCATGACCCTAGGACGAATGTATCCTTTAAGATTCTCATTGTTCCACTCGAGCTCTGCTATCAGGACGAAGTCCGACTCACTAGAATAATAGTCTTTTAATGAGATGTATTTATTCATATTTACATAATAATTATTTTTTTAAACATTGTTTTGATAGAAGGTAACCTAAGACCTTTTACGTGATTTTACTGTTTTACGTGATTTTAAGGCTTTAACACCCCCAATTAAACCATAAATTATGGAGCTCACAATAGCAATAACTGCTATGATCAGATGTTCGGCTAGAAAGCCAACAACTGCACCAATTGTTTTCAGGAGAAATGATACGATAGAACCGATGATTCCCGGTAAAGCCGCAGCTGATTTCTTGGCTAGTTCTTTTAGCCATTCAGCAAACTTCTTGAGACCTTCTTTTACTTTATCTGGTATTGATGGTTTTGGTCCTGGTTCTGGTGTAGGTCCAGGAGTTGGTTCTGGTCCTGGAGTTGGTTTTACAGATTTAGTGGCACCACTTAAAGCACTACTGATACTAAGACCTAGAGTTGTAAATGTCATTACAACAGCTGTTATTATGGCGCTAATAGTTACACCATATGTCTTAAAAAGTAACTTTATTCTGTCCTTCAGAGGAATAGTTGAATCTGGTTTCTTTAGAACATCAACAATTAAACGTTTAATTCTTCTAGTTTGTGACTCCCTGTCATTGTCTAACCTCCATACCTTTGACTGTTCCTCATACAATTTGTCATTTAGTTCATCTATTTGCTTTTTCAACTCTCCTTTATCTTCAGTATCTTCTTCTACAGACTTTACATAGTCTCTTGTTAAATTATTAAGTTCTTCTTCTAGGCTTTCTATTTGCATGTCCTTATCCCTCTTTACTGCAGCTAGATCATCACCAGCCTGTTTTAACCCTCTAAGTTCTCTCAAGGCAGATTCAGTAAAACCCAGTGTTTTAAGTTCATCATCATTAGAATCAATTAATTTATCTATTGGTTGGTTTGAACTGTATACCTCATTAATTACTGCCTGTGTTTCAGGGGTTACTAATGTAGGTTGACTTACTGGTGGGTCAGGTGCAATCATACCTCTAATCATGTTAGCAAATCTAGTACCAAACTTATTCTTTAATGTGCCTTCAGAAAGGAATTTACCATCTGATTTAATTAAAGGAATGATAAAGGCATTCCCTCCATTAGGATTAGGAATTTTATTCATATTGTTCTTTTGTTGTTCTGTAAAGTTTGCTAATTCTCCTTTTGTAGGCAAGAAGTAAGGTTCCTCGTTGTGCAAATAAATACGTGTTGCTAGTTTACTTAGTTTGTTAGGGTCATATTTCCATTTACCACTTTTTTTCAATGCTGTATCAAGTTTATCCTCTTTATCATCTAGAAATGACTCCTTTTCCATCAATTCAGGGACAATACCTCTTACTCTTTCTGGAGGTGTACTTAATGAAGTTTCATCAGTAAGATTTTCACCTCCTGTGTTGTATGTTGTGCCTGGCCTTTCTGGAGTTGTAGTGAATGAAGTTTCAGTAGTAAGATTTCCACCTCCTGTGTTGTATGTTGTGCCGTCATCTTGAAAAGTTCTATTGGTTTCACTTGTATTAGGATCTATCTCATCCATTTGGATATATTCACCTCCTGTGTTGTATGTTGTGCCGGCATCTTGAAAAGTTCTATTGGTTTCACCTGTGTTGTATCTTGCGTGATAATATTGATTAATTAAATCATCCTTTCTCATTTCTAGAATTTGTTCAAAAGTTCCTGATGATGATGATGATGATTGTGAATCGTAATCATCCATTTCATAATTTTCACCTCCTTCAGCCATAATTACTTATTTATCTAACCATAAAAACAATCAATGTACCAACAACTGAGTAAAGCATGAATTTAATTGTTTTATGAGTATCATCCTCCTTCTCAACTTTGGTGTCAAGTTTAGTAGTAGTAGGAGTATTCTTTGAGGTTTCAGTTGTTTTTGGTGTATCAACATTACTATTTGGTTTATGACTGGTCTCGAGCTTTGCTCTCGGGACTTTGTCCGTCATTGATGTACCAACGCTACTCTTAACTCTTATTTTCTTAGAACTATTTCCTTCCATCAGTGGTGGTGGTAAGGTCTTTTTGTGGTTAATGTCATTCTTACCGGGTTTAGCATTTTTTGGCGCTATTAAAATGTTATTATTGTAGTTATCCAGCTTACCAATAACGAGTACCATATTTGATCCTATGACATACAATCCTGGTGATATTACATAATCTAGTCTTGTATGAGTGTCACTCACTGCTTTTTGGTATCTTTGAATTGAAGTGGGAATATCAGGATGTTGATTAATCGAATCCTTTAATAGTTTGTTAAATTCCTTCTGAGCATCCAATTCTGTACCCGGTACTCCAATTATTGGTGTTCTGGTCAACGCCTATGCACCCAGAATACAGTAAACATATGTTCTTATTGTATCATTTAACCTCTCTATTCCAGGATTAGAGAAACCATTTGATTTAAATATCATGAATTGTTGATAGGTTTGACATTCATTTTGTGTAATTACATCAAATACATTCTTGTGTCTCCTGACATGATCCTTGATGAAAATATCTGGATATTTGAAATTAGCCATTCCAGCATCCCAGTCTTTACTGAACATCGGTGGCATTCTATTTTCATGAACTTGCATGAGGAAGAAATTGATTTTAGAATCATTGATGTAATATCCGGGATCAGTTATGTTCGGGTTGTAATCCGGTACATTCCATGACCTCCAACCACCGTTATTTTCAAACACCGAGAAATCGTACTCGTCTTTTAAACCAAATTCACTCAATAACCCTCCTAGTTTCCTACGGTTAATGTTATTGTTTGTCTCATTAAAATCACTTTCACCTGGAATTGGTATCTCTAGATTCTTCATGATCTTCAATATTTGATAGTAAACATGAAACCTGTAAATTGACCTTAACAATGGGTCACTGTGATTCAAGTGATCGTCTATTGAAATACCACAACCTGTTGTAGCAAACCAAACAGCCATGTTAAATTGGTTCTGGTAAAACGATAATGGATTCTTTTCCAGTAGCAGACAGTCTTTCTTATTTTTCAGGCTCAAAAACCCAGGTGTTATCTTAGTTTCTTGTAGTCTGAAGAAGTTATTAGTATTAACAGTTACTTCTAAATTAAAGAAGTCATAGGTGAATTTACTTTTATGTTGATTTGCTATTGGATAATACATTTAATTTACTTGAATTTTTTCCTTGAATTTTGGTTAATGAAGACAGTAAAAAGGTCATTTATTTTAATGGAATAATTTCACCAGATGGAGAAAGTGTGACGTTAACATCATGTCTCCATGGACAGAATAACATTTGCCTTTAAACCATAGTGATATTAAGTTGTACAATGGCCATATCAGATGTTGCAATCATTAATTATTTGTGCTTGCAAATTACAATGGCCATATCAGATGTTGCAGTCATTAATTATTTTTGCTTGTCAAAGACATGAAAAGGCCTATTGTGTCTTAATGCGTTTATCCGACAGAATTTTAGAAAATATTTTCAGCGCTGAAAATTATTTTTGCGGTCGTTAAAATAATGTCTGGAAATTCTGTCGGATAAACGCATTAACGAACAATAGACTTTTGTAATACTTTGGGACGTGAGTATTGTTTGGTAACATATGTTACCATGTACATGCAGACACTGTCAACATTATTTTAAATAGATTCAAGCAACAATGATTAATCACTGTAACAGCTGTATTGTAGGCCTACAGCATTTATTGGAATACGCTGGGACTATCAAGATGTGCGAACTTCAAGGGTTCATTTCTCTGCCATTTCTCAATGGATATTTGCAATGATGTATCCTTGGAAAGCTATTGACGTGTACTTTCTGTTGGAATACAGTAAGTCATGATTACATTAACCCATTGAACTCTAGTATTCCCTTACCATTTCACTGCAACGCTTCACTGACCATTTCATGAATGATAGAATATATGTATTGTGGTGTCTGGTTCTTAGGGGTTTCTAAGCTAATTTGAGACAAAAAGGCCTGTAAGGGCTTTTGTTAAAATAGCTTAGAATTACCTAGATTCCTACCACCACAATACATATATTCTAGCGTCTCTGCCCAGTCGAGTTTCCGGAGATGACAACTTCCGTCTGGTAACGCTGAGATGAACGTCTGGTTATGCTGAGATGAATCCAGCCAAGCAGTTACAACCGTGGGTGATGATATCCGTCTATAACCGTTAAAAGTTGACATTTGACATTGTGTGGTGAAATTACACTGAGAGAGTGATCTAAAAAGTTAGTGTTGGTCAGTGTACTCATTGTCTGGTGACTTGCTAATTTTCTGATCGGGATGTCCTTGGCATTTTCAATTGCCTGTGTTTTTTTGGGGGAAAAAACTTTGGGTTTCACCACCTGATATACACTGATCAATTCTATTCTTAGAAGTGAACTCTAGGACACTTAATGACTCGGTGCGAGTTTTGAACATTGATTGAAAAGTGAGAACACTCAATGGAGTGTCAGTATCCGAACTTTCTACAGTGCGAAAAATATCGGAATTGAGATAGAGACTAGCGGGTATCGGTAAAGGGAGAAAAGCTTCTGAGAAAAGCTTCTGTTACATTATTCTGAGCCATGTTTTTAAGCAATGTAGAACCCAAGGGGTTAAAAATTTGGATCTCCTTTGGAGGAGAAGTTTACTCCAGTTTCCAGTGGGGAAACAATTTAAGTTTAATAGGTTTTCTCATTTACCATCCCTAAAGAGTCGATTCTTGATTGAGAATTATTCTGGACTTATGATAGTGACTTTCGAAGGATGAGAACATTGAGGAATTCATGAGCAACTTGGATTACTTGAGCTCAAATTCAGTGGGTGTTAGATTCCGATTGGATTGTAAAATCTAAAAGAGTACTAGTAATTTACTACAGGAGTGATATATTTCAGTTAATAGTGTTCACCTATTCTTATCTTTAATGTGTTCTTTTGGTGAACTATTGTGTATTCTAAACTGTCTTTTCATTTGATCAATGGGATGTTTGAAGGGCCATCTTCCGTTATTTTTAGTTGGAAGATTTGCCAAGATTGTTTAACCCTTTCGCTGCGGCAGGCTTTTTTCGACGTGTACCGCCCCGTGCGGGAGCATTTTCGGCAAAAATGGGAAAAAATGAAATTTTTCAGAACCATTTTTTTTCGACTTTCTATGGTCTATTGTGATGCCCCATGATGTTTTATGAAGGAAATAAACAATATTTTGTATCAAAACACTCTTGAAATTTATTTTTCATGATCATTTCCATGGGGGGGTCGGGCTCGTTCAACAGGAAGATTTCGTCAAAAACGGAACATTCTGGAATTTCTTTATCTTTGTTCCAAATGAATTTCACAGGGAATCCGATATCTCTTTCATGTCCTTCTCATGTTTTTAGCCTCTGTTTATGAATGTCTATGGGGTGGGGCCTACCAAGGGGTCGGGGGGGGGGGGGGGGGGGGGGGTATGAAAGTCAAAGTGCGTTGTTCTAGTCAGCACCTCCATTAGCGGCATCGGCTGGAGGATTTGCAGGTTCATCTCTTCTGTAGTCTAGTTTTGTGTGGTACGCCTCGAAACAGTTGTCAATATGGAGGCCTGGCTGAGTTGGGCATGACTTGCAGATATAAGAAGTCTCCTTTGCTCTTCCGTTGGGGAGGAAGTCCTTCCGGGCGTAGCAGACCACGCACCTCTTGGCTGGACGTGCTCTGTTTCCCTGTGGTGGCCTCTTCATTGGGAAGTGGCGTCCAGTAAGTCTGCTGAGGGCGTCTCCGATGGCTGCACCTCGTTGTTTACGTGCTGGGGTCAATATTGCGTTCAGTATGTCGCGGATGAAGTTGAGGAAGTCCCTTTTCCCGCCTCGTAGCTGGTACAAACGATGACTGTTCAAGAGACACTGCATCAATAACCTCATAGCAACCGTCTTGTACCATTTCATGGACCTTCGAATGACCTGGTAATAATGCAACTGTTGGCCGACCATATCGACTCCACCCATAAAGCGATTGTATGCAAGGACACATGAAGGTTTCATCACGGGAGTGCCATCAGCCATTCTCTTACCCGTAGGGCGCACCGTTGCCTCGTACTTGGTCGTGAGCAAATGGACGATCTTTTGTTTTCCATCGGCTTTGTCTTGATGAGCTCTGAACTTTACAACAAGGCATTCCTTGTCCACGCATTTGTAAAACGTGGAGGTATTCTTCTCAACCTGAAGATTGACGAGCTCACGAGGGAAATTCTTCCTGTTGGTATGGATTGTCCCAGAGACGGACGTATCTCTATCGCTCAGAAAGGTAGCCAATGATGGAGATGAATAGTAATTATCTATGAACAAGTTGTGTCCTTTGTTCTGATAATTCCGCATGAGATGTGCGACAATCTGTTCAGATACGTTCAGTTCCGCTATCTCTGGTGGCTGTGGTGGCAGAGAATTAGCCCCGACGTAGACAATTAGATCCAGCGTCACACCCTTTGACGTACAAAGCTCAAAGAACTTCACCCCGTATCTGGATCGTTTGGTCCTTATGAACTGTTTGAAGTTCAGGCGTCCTTTCCAAAGAAGGAGGGATTCATCAATTGAAAGTTCCTGGGATGGACTGTAGACAGTCCGGAAGCGTTCAACGATCATATCCAGTAGTGGTCTCATCATCCAAATCATCATCCCCACTATCAGAATCCGCAAGAATTTCAAGGACAACGTTCACTGAAAACGTCTGTCTCCGAGCCCTTTTTCAACCACGTGTCATGTCCTGCCCCGTCCCCTGCCCGCCAAAATAATAGTCGATTGAGGCTCCCCTTTAGTTTTTACAATGTTATAATGATATCCACATGCGGAGAGCATTTACAGACAGTGTACTGCCCCGTGCGATCAAAAGAAAAATAATAAAAATGCTTTACCCTCATGACGTGCGGTGCACGTCAACCGCACAGGGCGGTGCATGTGGCACGACGTGCTGGGCACGTCACCCGCAGCGAAAGGGTTAAAAATAGTTTGACAGGTTCTGTCAAGAGGAGGGGAATGTTGAGAAGCAGGGTGAAGACAAGACGTTTAGGTCATTATCTTATAACCAGGTGACAGCACCATACGGTGTCTAGGTATTATTACGGTGTCAACTTCTGTTTGAGGGTTTAATTTTATTGGTAAAAATACCTAACTACTTGTACATGTTTTTAGGGGAATTTTGAGTTGCTAAGAATTGTTAATTTCTGTTGAGATGATTTTGTGAATTTGCTGCGGTCCTCGCTCGGGACGACGGCGCGACGATCTTGAAGACCTCAAAATATTAAAGACGAAATCTAACTCGATTTATGAACTTTCCCGTCCTTTCTTAACAACAGGTGGTTAGGTGTCGAAATCTTTCCACATCATTGGATAATAGCAAGTGATAACCTGACGATTTTCCATAAGTGTCTAATGAACTCCTGCCGTAGCTTAGGTGAAGTGCATTGGGTATATTGTCGTAAAGGTGTCGAACCCTTGAGGAGGGGGGGAAAAGATACGCATTGATACTTGCATAAAGGAGACCAGTCGAAATAGGTGGGTTTTCAGTCCAAAAACTTATTTCTTTCAGAAGTTAAGCACACATTATGTTAAATCTTTCCATGATGCATCATATTTCAGATCAACTTTTACAGGAGATTCGTGATGTAAAAGAGGAGTCTGAGGAGGCCAAGAAAGAGAAAAAAGGCAAGGTTGACCAGAAGATAAAGGAATTGAAAAAGAAAGGAGAGGAGGTCCGCCTTAGTTTTGTACGTACAAAACTAAGATCCCCTGATGTACAAAACTAAGACTCTGATATTTTTCTTCAAAATTTTAGTTTGGAATTGGCCTCCCCGGGTCTTAGTTTTGTACCTCGGGGATCTTAGTTTTGTACCTGGGTCTTAGTTTTGTACTTCGGGGGATCTTAGGTCTTAGGTCTTATGTCTTAGGTCTTGGTTTTGAATACACCCAAGAGAAAGGGGTGTATACAAAACCAAGACCTAAGACATAAGACCTAAGACCTAAGATCCCCCGAAGTACAAAACTAAGACCCAGGTACAAAACTAAGATCCCCGAGGTACAAAACTAAGACCCAATTCCAAACTGAAATTTTGAAGAAAAATATCAGAGTCTTAGTTTTGTACATCAGGGGATCTTAGTTTTGTACGTACAAAACTAAGATCCCCTGATGTACAAAACTAAGACCCATGATTTCTTTCCAAATTCTGCCCCTCTTTCGAATTCATTTTGATGTAGTAATATCACCTTTGAGATGCATGCAGTTGCTCCATCTGAATAATACCTCCATATGCACTATGCAGGCACGACCGGTCATCACTCTAGCATATACTCTAGCATATACGGCCTCCATCCAGCTCCACAAAAAGTGGCGAAACCGGTGCAATACTCCTTTGAGTCATTCGGAGGAGCGCCGCCATCGGAAGAGTTGGAACGAGTAAAATATGAACGTTTTCTTATCCATCAATTACATACTAACCGAGTCAAACAACGTTATTGCAATATAGGCCGTTATTTAATGAATTTACATAAATCGATCAGAATATTTTGAGAATTGTGTACAAAATATTTGTGGGAGACTTTACTGAAAATATACCAAGAAGCAAAATGAAAATGTTCCTTTGGCATTTATGTGTACAGAGTCGTCAAACACAGCTTTTACAACGAAATGAACATGGGTTGTATCAAACATCCATGCGTATGTACATGTTGCATATAACAATACATTATACACAACAGAGACTCCCTTCTTACCTCGACACACCACTAAGCTATTTCATTTATGACTTGTAAAATGGGAAATTTTTGTGGTATTTTAAATTTTGCGTTTTTTGCGAATGTCTGTAATCCGCAAAACAGGAATTCTAAATAAAGTTTATTCAAACAAATCCGTGAAAATACCGTAACCAGCCGCAAAAATTTTCCGTTTTACAATATACTACAAAAATTAATTAATTTTCTTCCAAACAATATCAATTATATTTCAACAATGAAATCGGAAATATTAGTTCCGTATACACGCATAAGCAAACTACCTGTCAATAATGATTGCATAAAATATAGTGTTGGCATAAACATCAGGACCCGCTTGCACAAAGGTGCAAGACCAATAGCCTCGGGCAGTTACCCTTTCCCGTATCAGTTCATTTTGAAAAATAATGATACAGTATGTTCATCTAACAATCAAAATAATGAGTCAACGAAACATGTATGAACTATATTCTGCAACTGCGACGCAAAGCCAAAACTAACAATGAGACTAAAAGAAACTTCATATACAACTCTGCTGACCGGTGTAATAGAATCAGATGCCCCCTGATATTAAATGCCCTCAATAATAAAACACGGCACCATTCAATAGGTCTCTAAAGAAGCCAAGACCCTTAATCCGAAGACGAACAATACAGGCTGGCATCAGTAAAGGGAGGGCATTTGATTCTATCACAACTGTGTCATCCTAATGTTCCACACGCTGGTTCTATTTTTTCGTACCAAGGATATTCTATGTTCCCCGCAGCAGCTGAAGGCATGGCAGAAGAGGCAAACTCCAAAATAAGGTCTCCAAGTTCACTTTACAAAGTAGCACTTGGTACAACATCTCGAGTCAATAGCTCCAGTAGTTACCATCCGTCAATTTACTAATTCGACCTCTGCGACCTTGAATAGTTGGTCAAATCGAAAACCCAACATTATAGCTATGTATCATCATGAGAGGTACGTACAATAAAAAATTGGCAATGATCACAACCAAGAAGCGAATTGGGCTGTATATGTGTGTGATAGTACATGTACCTTAAGTTAACTAACCTATACTGTCATGAAATGGAAAAAGCTAGTAACTCACATTTTGAAGAAAAGTGAGTTATTGCTGAAAATGAGTGCAGTACATGTATTTGATCCTGATTCTTTTGATGCAGCCCCATAAATTTCTAAGTAAAACACCATTGATGTGAAGACATTGCAATTCGTTTCCCTTTGTTAAGAAACTTTTGAAGCCCTTTTTCTCAAAACGTGGTGAATGCGAGTTACTATAGCTTTTTCCATTTCACGACAGTAATGCTTGTATACCAAGTTTAAAACCGCTGTGTCTTGTGGTTGCAATAATAGTGTTAACAAATGGACTGGCAGATAGACTGGCAGACAGACATGCAGACGTCTCTCGAATATAAACTACATGTATATACTTGACAAGCTTGAAACATGCGTGGTTTCATTTCTGGACGCACACTGAAAATTTACTTTTCATACCCAAGTTCATGGTGTAGCAGTTTGAAATGTAGGGGTTCCAATCTTGATTTGACTTCTGTTGCGATTCTAACAAATGATGCATCAAAGTATGGGAACCTTCTGAAGATACATTCTTTTTTTACGCAGTAGTACTTGGTGGTAAGTTTCCCGTGCGGTGATGGCATCATAGACTTGTTCTCTCGGTTTAGGAATTTCCATCTTTCTTGATGAGATAAGACAATGTCATAGGGAACGGCATTCTTGCTTCTTGGGAATGCAGTTTCACATTGTTTGCACTTATCTGCGGTATCTGGGATTTCATTTAGGAAGCAGACTGTCATAGGGAGGTCATTGTGGTAAATCTCTGTAAATGGGCGTGGGGGAAGGCCTAATTGTCCTGATGCTTGTTGAATAGCCGGCGGAGTCCTCGCTGGTCTCCACTGATTTTTGTTTCACCCACCCTTCTTCCCTGCAGTTTCCTTTGCTGGTACAGTGAGAGCACCCCGATTGTTTTTTTTGCTCCCATGTGTTTTCATCAAATGGTGTACATGTCTTTTTGTCATTTGCCTTTCCTCTGCTACACACAAGCTGTGCTTGCAGAGGCAATTGTACTTGTAGCATTGGCAAGTGCATGTTACATGATCCTTGTAAACCACACATTCATAGAGACCTCTCTTACAGTTGGAAGATGTAGGTGCCACTAGGTATTTCATCCTGCCGCCATTGTAGCCAAATACTGGCATCTTCTGAATGGCATCTTTGGTATTCAGCAAGCGCTCTGCCTCTTGCACCAGACCCATTATCAAATCAGTCGAGAATGCCCCTTGCATCAGTATTGACCTCAAATCAATAGAAAATTCTCGCATTTCTTGGGCTTCCTCTTCTTGGCTATCCTTTGGACCCGCCTTTGGATAAGGAATGGTCTTCCCCGCCACTACTTCTGATATGGCGATCTTGTTAAATCTGGACATATATTCCTGTCTTTGTCTATTGGTCCATGTAAACCATACTTCGGGGTCCACCAGAAGGTGCTTGGCTTCATCGGACAGAGCAAACTCTTCACCCAGCCCACAAACAGCTAATTGCGTTTGATTCTGTTGCCTTTTTTCTACTTCTTCCCACACACTGCGGACAAAAGTCAGTTTTGACAAGGGTGCTTTGTCCTTTGACTTCCCAGTTACAGACTCTTTTTGCCTAGTCAATTTATTGTTCATACTTTCCGACTGATTTGTGGTTGGTCGGCACCTCTGACCTTTGTCGTTACAGGGCATTCCTGCTTTTTCCCGCTTATCTGTTACCATGTAGTCAGCCATAATGCTCTCTCTATTCTTCAAATATAGGAACATCTTTGAACAGTATCCATCTGGTTTATCCAGCAGTTTCCTTTCTTCCTTATTGAACGGTTCCTCTAGCGTCTTGAGTAGTACATGTAGGTCTTTTCCGTCAGCGGCATCTATGATCCCTCCTGCCATGACACCATTCTCGTCAGGACAACCAAACACACTTGTCAGGAAAAAGGACTGATCACGTTTTCCACGAATGTTCAGCTGATTCAACTTTTCTTGACAGTTACCATAGAAATGTCTACAACAGCGGAGACTTGTGGCATTTGGAAGGCCATCCTTCAATGCTGATTGTAGCGCCGTCTCACCATCAGTTATAAAGCCTTTACTTCCATATTTAAACTCTGGACAAGATGTTGTGAGTCCACTTACTATTTTCTTGTATGTCTTCTCGTCCTTCCTGTGGTGAAGCGCCGTTGGTCCAAGAAATATAGGTGCCACACCAGTTCTCTTGCTCTTCAGAAGGAGGTGTCTGTATGTAACTGGTGTGACTTCAAATCTGCCGAAATTGTTAGTCGGATCAATGCTGAATGGGTAGCTTAAAATTTCATCAGTACAAAACCGAGATAGATCTGTCAACATGTATTTTCGACCGAGAACCCACAAGTCGTCCGGCCAATCGCTGTGGTGTAACAGTAAATCCTCTTTCTCTTGTTGCTTTGAATACTGCAGAAGATCAGATATCTCATCTTTTGCATCCTTCATCTGGTAAACCTGATGTTTTGATCGTGGCATCTGGCCTGGATTACGAGCTCCCAAGACACCATCCGTAGATTCCCGAACAGCATCACTGTACATAGATGATGGTGGTAATCCTGAAATTACCTTAACCTTCAAGTCCTTTAGTGTGCTCTTTTGCATAGGGTAGAAAGGGGATGACCCATGCTTCCTGTTTCCATGGGGCTGAACCTTGAATTCTGCCAAACCTTTTTCTGCTGTGTACTATAGTAAACAGAGATTTCTTCTTTCTTATCTACCATGTAGAAAATTGATCGGGACAGGCCATGATCGTTTCTCTTTGAATTAATGAATAGATGGCACTGAGCGTCATTCCCCATGGGCATCCTCTTCTTATGCAAGACCTCGATGACAGGTTAATTTTCAGACCCGGTAACCTGTATCGTCCATATGGCAATGCGAAGCACATGCGGCAATGTGCCATTCATGTCAGACTTTACATCATTTACATCACTAAGTTTTGAAACATCAATGAGAAAGGCTAAATTGTGCCTTACCATCAGTGGTACCTTCGAACAACATGACTTTTTACCATACAACAAGATTGTTACAGCCTCACTGACTGGGTATCTGGTATTCCTTCCTGATTCATAGATGGGTAAATCTTCATCTTCATTGTATACCAAGGGCGAGGGTAGCGCAAATCCTGGGAAGTTATCACCACTGCTGTCTCTTCTGCAGGAATCATCAATCTGCAAGAAAACGAGGTTTGATTAATACACAATCTGGCTACTAGTATGTCGGCTATGTATAGCAACAGTGAATACAGAAAATCAATATATTAATAGGCTAAGCTCCTCCGAAGCCGAGCCGCGTCCATCCGACTCATCGGTGCCCAATTGTTTAGTTACACTTAGTGTCTGCGCTGATGAATTATTTTAGCGATCGGCCGTTTCTTATTATGCTTTTTAGGGCAAAATAGGCCTGTTAAGCTTGCAGCACACTGGACGCCAACTCCGTCGGCAAGGCGCGTTTTTTGCGGCAAGAGTCCTGAACGCCTGAAAAATCCGTAGTGTGCTACGGACGGCGTCAGGCAAACGCCACTTGCCGCCACTTGCCGCCACTTGCCGCCAGATATCTAGCATGTTTGATTTTTGACGCCTGTAGCGGCGTCTGAACGCCAGTGAACGCAAGAAGAATCCAGGTGTGCTACGGATCGCCGCCAGAGTTGGCGTCAACCAGCGTCAACGGCGAGGCTTTGGCCAATCAGCTTGCGTCTTGACGTCACATGATATCAAAATGGCAGCGCCCACGATTCTTGGAAGTGGCGGTAAAGACGCTACTGGACGCCAATTCTGAGTAGGTGTGCTATGAGCGCGATCCACTGCCGCCAAATCTGGCGTCGAGCGGCGTTCAGTCGCGTTCAGTCTGACGCGCCTTGCCGCCGAAGTTGGCGTCCAGTGTGCTGCAAGCTTTAGGCCTCACTCCACAGTTTCATGAAATCCATCAGACGTGACGTCAAAACAGCGCCTCCTGCGACACACAAGGCAACCCCTAAATGGATGCTGGGAACAGACTACTGGCATTAGACCCCCCAAACCTGCACATTTTTATGGAGCCAGCTTTCTAGGGCTCTTTTAGTGCATTTGATTAGTTTCAATGCCTGAAGTGGAACTTGTTAAATTCCAAACTTTTCAAGGATTTCCAAACTGCGTATGAACACTGATTGATACCATTGCTGCATAACTGCAGGCTCGCATGAACGAGTAAATTGCAATTGAAACTTCAGAATACATAAATTTAGCATCAGCATAAATTTAGGTAGAATAGGATGCAGACCAAATTGTTCACATATTTTGTTTAAAAAATGCCTGTGTTACATGCCAGTTTATTCTAGTGATTTAAAATCTTAATACTATCGCATCTAAAATCACCCAAAAGGAACAGTGGGTAAAACATCAATTTACTTGCCTTTGAGTCAGTTACACGTGTTTCTTCCATCAGGGACACAGAAACATCTCCATGACACTCGTTTACTGCAAATACAAAAAAAGAATGTAATCAGACGAGAACGGTTGTGAATAGTTTGGCAACCTTTCAACACTTTCAATATGATTTATAATAACTGGTAATATTTAGCATGCTCCAAGGAACTAAGCAGCTACCTTCTGATATTCATGAGTTTACTTGAGCTTGTACCCGAAAAAAACAACATCTAGCCTGCGGAGGGGGGGGGGGGGCTGGGCATAGCTCGAGGTGTTGTCGTTGGATCACTTACCATCTGTTTCATGCGTGTCATTAAGCAGGGTCACGTAAACGGGTGTGATATCAAACTGTCCATCTGCCCCACAGCCCGCAACAATGACTTCTATGTGAGAGATTGCTTCCTCAGCATTCTTGAAACGTAACAAACATGCTGCACCTAGTGGATCTTGAACGCCCTCTGAATTGCAGGCATGACTATCAAAATGACAATATTTTCCATCCGGGCAGTGCAGGAATGCACAACATTTATCACCGCATCTTATTACGAAACTACCGTCAGGTCTTTGTAATATTGCCGATTGCAATAAGGTTCGGATGTCGTATCCATATATGGCATCATCACGATGCCCGATGCTTGCTTCAGCTGAAGTTCCATCCATTCCACAATATAATGTGTCTGGAAGTTCATCTAAATCCAACTTAGAATTTCTGCGTAAGAACGGCCAACCCAATTTCTCTAGGGTTTTTGTGTGAGCTTGATCACCCTGTAGTAGAATATTATTGACGTCATTTGTAGTCCAATCATTCGGAGACTTTATGTATGAAGCTATTACGGCCATCACGCTGATGGTGGCGCACTGGGAACCAGCGGCATCATGACTGAATACATCCTCTGAGGCCTGATGGAAATCCCCGGGTATGAAGTCGTAATTCTGAAAGTGTACAAGGGCAGGGTGAAAAAAGGGTCCGTAAGTTTCAATCTCTCTCTACTTGACACAGGCATCAGAACAAAAATCTATGGTACCAAGGTTAAGAAGGAGCTGATTAGCTATTTCATTGGTGAGGGCTGCACCTCCCAATCGCGAATGGTGGGGTATCAAAAATTGCATTATGACAAACCCATGGTACGGTTCTCTATAGCGATTAAACAATCGTGCATGTCTCGGAAGGCATCCTTTTGCTGGCAGCATGCAGGTGAACTGTTCCATTGTTGGTATATTTGGAGGGAATCACGGGAAACTCACCGTTTTCACTTGAAGCTTGTTCCCTGTAGGCCAACATTCTCTGCTGGCTTGATATCCAAATAGATCAAAGACATTTCTGAAATTTGAAAGTAAAACTTAGTAAAAGGATTATAGCTCCGATATCTTCATACCCTCACAAAAGAAACACTAGGTATCAAAGACTACGGAGTGGACTGAGGCAAAAGCCCCAGAAGAAAGACGAGAAGAAAATCATTCCTAGGGTAGCCACAATGACAGAACGAGTAGCCACTGATAAGCTGCAGCCTATTTATAGGAGACGGGCGGGGGACTGAAGGTGGAGACTTTCGAAAGGTGTCAGATTATTGTACTCACCTTGTCGGCTTTTGTCGCGATTCTTTCACAGATGGTTCAAATGGTGCTGGAGGAGGACTTTCTGCAGATGGCACACTGAAAAGATGTTAATGACATGGATCATGTTTACATTGAACGTCATACGTTTAGACCAAAACTACTACCGGTAGCCGACCAGGATATCTCAATATGATCCTCAGGTGTTTGTGATGAACATCTCAAATTTGACAATGACAGAACGAGTAGCCACTGATAAGCTACAGCCTGTAGGAGACGGACGGGGGACTGAAGGTGGAGACTCTTGAAAGGTGTCAGATTATTGTACTCACCTTGTCGGCTTTTGTCGCGATTCTTTCACAGATGGTTCAGATGGTGCTGGAGGAGGACTTTCTGCTGATGGCACACTGAAAAGATGTTAATGACATGGATCATGTTTACATCGAACGTCATACGTTTAGACCAAAACTACTACCGGTAGCCGACCAGGATATCTCAATATGATCCTCAGGTGTTTGTGATGAACATCTCAAATTTGACAATGACAGAACGAGTAGCCACTGATAAGCTACAGCCTGTAGGAGACGGACGGGGGACTGAAGGTGGAGACTCTTGAAAGGTGTCAGATTATTGTACTCACCTTGTCGGCTTTTGTCGCGATTCTTTCACAGATGGTTCAGATGGTGCTGGAGGAGGACTTTCTGCTGATGGCACACTGAAAAGATGTTAATGACATGGATCATGTTTACATCGAACGTCATACGTTTAGACCAAAACTACTACCGGTAGCCGACCAGGATATCTCAATATGATCCTCAGGTGTTTGTGATGAACATCTCAAATTTGATAATGACAGAACGAGTAGCCACTGATAAGCTACAGCCTGTAGGAGACGGACGGGGGACTGAAGGTGGAGACTCTTGAAAGGTGTCAGATTATTGTACTCACCTTGTCGGCTTTTGTCGTGATTCTTTCACAGATGGTTCAAATGGTGCTGGAGGAGGACTTTCTGCTGATGGCACACTGAAAAGATGTTAATGACATGGATCATGTTTACATTGAACGTCATACGTTTAGACCAAAACTACTACCGGTAGCCGACCAGGATATTTCAATATGATCCTCAGGTGTTTGTGATGAACATCTCAAATTTGACAATGACAGAACGAGTAGCCACTGATAAGCTACAGCCTATTTATAGGAGACGGACGGGGGACTGAAGGTGGAGACTCTTGAAAGGTGTCAGATTATTGTACTCACCTTGTCGGCTTTTGTCGTGATTCTTTCACAGATGGTTCAAATGGTGCTGGAGGAGGACTTTCTGCAGATGGCACACTGAAAAGATGTTAATGACATGGATCATGTTTACATTGAACGTCATACGTTTAGACCAAAACTACTACCGGTAGCCGACCAGGATATCTCAATATGATCCTCAGGTGTTTGTGATGAACATCTCAAATTTGACAATGACAGAACGAGTAGCCACTGATAAGCTACAGCCTGTAGGAGACGGACGGGGGACTGAAGGTGGAGACTCTTGAAAGGTGTCATATTATTGTACTCACCTTGTCGGCTTTTGTCGCGATTCTTTCACAGATGGTTCAGATGGTGCTGGAGGAGGACTTTCTGCTGATGGCACACTGAAAAGATGTTAATGACATGGATCATGTTTACATTGAACGTCATATAAGCTTCACATCTGCATTTCAACAAACGTTTGTACCAAAACTACTACCAGTAGGAATACCAGGATGTCTCAATAGGCCTATCATCCACTAATTCTACATCTTGACCACCAAGGTTCTGCATCTTAATACCAAGATTTAAAGGGGTTTTATAATACTGCGTGGCTATGTTTAAAGGCAGTAAAGACCATGAGGTTCAGGAAGCTAATTCTAGGGAAATGGCGCAGGAGGTTGATTTATGCGTTCCTTAAAAAGACTCTAGCGTAAAGACATGAAAGGTTACTGCACCAAACCTACTCCCCTCTCCGTCGCATTATTCGTCTGATCAAAAAATATCCATCAACTGGTGTCAGTGGTTTTGGTCCGGAGGTTGTGGAGGGGGACACCATATATTTATATACATGTAATCCGAATTCCACATTACCAGCTATTGCGGGCCTAGCACACTCTGTTTTGAATAGAGGGAGACTCCATCATTCCTATTGTTTGAGATTGGAAAGGTGTGAATTAATCTGGCAATTAGCCTCCTGTGCATTATTGCATACAAACACTAAAATGTTTGGTTTTTGCTGATTTAGGGTCAAATAAATCAGCCAAAAGTTTTGAAAGCTTCACAAATGATTGTTGCAAGGAAGTACTTTATGATAGTTTGCTTTATGATAGTTTGATTAATTCTAGGTGGAAAGTAATATTTTTCGCATATTTGTTGGGAAAAAAATTGAAAATCCTCCAATTTTCAACCCCCCTATGGACACTATGAATTTTTCTCCAATAAAGCTGAAATCTTGGGAATATAATCCTAAGAGTTATATCAACCACGTCTGAAGTCGGGAGTTTGTATCAAATGTATAGTTTCGGAGCTAGCGCAGCTAGAAAAGCCCCCAAAACCCACTTTCTCAGGAATTTACACTACGGGCTACGAGTGAAGCATTACAGATTTACCAAAATTTTCCACCTATAGATGGACACATCGAATTTCCATCCAAATCACTCCAAATTTTGCCAGTAAATACCTAGACATATATAGAATTATGTCAGAAGTCGGGAGTTGGGATTATTTTTACACCCCGCCCAAAAAGCCAACTTTATTGATATTTCCTATACATTTTCCATTAGGCTTGCCAGGACCAATTAAGCAGGTGCACTAATTGGCTTGATTGGCTAGGCCCGCAATAGCTGGTAATGAACAATTATAGTATTAAAGTTATCTAAAGTTACAGCCTCAGACCGACCTCTCGCTTTGACATTTAAAGGGAGAAATTGCTGAGGTATTAAATCATGATGCTGTGAACTTCCTGCTATATGCTTGGCTGACCCCCACACTGCAAGAAACCCCTTTATGATGTTGTGCGAAATCAGTTAGTCAAGCGGCGCTTGGCAGGAACTTAAAGAGCATTTATTATTAACCTTTTCATTGCATGAGACCACCATCATGACCATTAGGATAGAGTTGGCACACACTAAATCCAGCCTGACTTCACCGTTTAAACAATATTTGCAATTATTATTCGTTTCAACCAATATATTTATCCAGTCCAGGTTTTGTACCTAACCAACTTATTTCTCATGTTACAAATCTCATTACTTACTTTACATATTTCATTACCTGATTTCTTTTTTAATTTGTGAAACTTGGTATTTATGGCGTCTGTAGATAAATCTACATAGCGGTATATGCTGAAGTTTTCATTTGGCACATGTTCCCGCAATCGGAAAAGTTCATTTTTTATATCGGCCTTTCCAACTATTGGTCACACCCTACATGTACCAAGTATACCATAAACCGAATCCCAATCTAAAACTCGTTAGACACATCCAGCCTCATAGAATCAAAATCACAAGATTATAAACCTCCAGCTAAAATATTTCTCAAACAGGTGTAGAAGTTTAAAATGTCCTAGGATAAAATGTCCGGAAACAAAGGATTCTATTATGCGCTGAGCTATTGACAGCCATGGCCTCTATAGAACTATATGCCATAATCTGTTCGAATACAATAGGCCCGGACACTTTTTCCAGGGGGGACACTTTCTACTTTTACACCGGCCCTCACAGAATCATCACGACACGTCAGATTGCCTCTAGACATGCTATACGGGGGGGGGGGGGGGGGGGGGGGGGGGCAAAAATAGCACTTCCATGACCAATATTATACAGTAAGTTTCTGAAAATCTAAACAATAAAGTAACTTTCACTGAAATTAATAATGTTGATATGAACACTCTAAGTAAAAGCATGATTGCGCCTTGGAGGGCTCTGAAGTTAGGGGAGTCCGTTATGACCCCCTCCCCCCCCCCCCCCCCCCCCCCCCCCCCCCCCCCAGGCCTACATGTGACGTCAAATTTACTTTTGGTGAGATGATAATATAATTAGGATATGGTTTCGTACTTACCTTTCAATTAGATCAAGAGCACTTGGTCGACGGAGAGGGTTTAGCACGGTGCACAGCAGTTGTGCCTTTCTTATGGCACTCCATTTGGTCTTTTGCATTGCGGCATATTTTGGCGACGGCTGAGGTCTCATTCCATTTCTAATCCTGTCGCAAATAAACTTTTGGAATGTTGCAGGAGTGACGATGCCTTGTTCCTTGACCTCACGCATATCCCTGGCGAACGGCACTTTGATATCGGGATTAATTAAGTTATAAAAGGTCATCCCCAAAGCCCAAATGTCAATTCTTTTTAAGTCATCTAGGGACGCAGTAGCGAGTCTATCCTCCTCCAGAAGAATTTCCGGTGCCATGTACGGTACAGACCCTCGGAACACATTTTGGGTTGTGGCCCTCAAAAGTGTCCGAGTCTGAACAATGTTGGAACGACCAAGTCCAAAGTCGGTCAACTTGCAAGTGATTGGCTCTGAAGTATAAACTTGAGCAAATTCTGTCGTGGTTGGATCTAGTAAGCAGTAATGTTGATTTGACACCAAGATGTTCTGCGGCTTGATGTCCCGGTGCACAGTGCCTTTTTGGTGAAGAAATGCCAAACCTTCACACATCTGTCGGAACACTAGAGGAAAGAGATCCAATATTTCATCGCAATTTTCAAATGAGTCAACCAATTTCACCCATTGCAAGAGATTGTGAACCTTATTTGGTAGGCCAAGAGGACTAAAATCAAAACATTCATAGTCCATCATTAAAGCGAGCGGACGAGAAGAGATGGCTCGGAATCGACTGATGTATTTGTGGTTGATAGAATGAAGAAGTGTTGCTTTCTTAACAAGATTCCTCTCTTCCTCAGCGTCTTCATCTAACAGTCGTTTCACGACAACTATTTCATTTCCGTATCGGGCTCTCACAACCGCCCCAAATGCCCCACGTCCGATTTCTTCCTGATTAGACAAACCATCCCACTCGAACTGGGGAAGTCCACAATAGTCTGCTTTCCTCCGCTTCGAAACACAGAATTTTGGAATTTTGAAGGCCATGACAGCCAGACCCCGTTAGCGAAAGATGAGCAAAATAGGAGGAATGCCTCTCAGCTGGATGTTTATAATAGATCAGATAAGCTGATTGATTGCACTCCAAGGCCTTCCTCCTTGACATCTGCTATTGCACTACAGACACCACCTGCTTGGTGCAATATGGGTATTGTGGATTAGTGGATTAGATCGAATGCACTCAATGTGTTGCTGAATTCCTGCCATGAATTGTTATATAATGTTATATAATGATGAGTCATGGATTGGTCAAGGAACAGTTGCTGTATATCTTCAATGATTTTGATGCGGAGAAGCAGTGTATGCTTCTGCATTGGTTTCTATCTGATGTCCATGAAATTTGGTTCAAATACTGTAAGGCAGAGATGATGAAACAAGTATTCATCATCATATTCATGAAGGAGTCTGTCATGAAAGAACTGAAAACCTGATAGTGATAGTGACTTCAAGATGACCGAGGATGACTATCATAAGGCCAGAGTTCTCACTCCCGTCTACCCCTGCCCCTGGCCTTCTACCCACTTTCTGTGTGTTAACAGAACAGGTAAAGATGAAACAGCATGCTTCATGCTAAACTGGACATCACATGATAGGCAGTATATCCACACCTGATGCCATTGCAATTTTTTTAGCTTAAGTTGAAATTGGACGGATAGCTCTGACCTGGCTACAGGGAGTCTGTGTCAGTAAGTAGGCCACGCAATAGCATACATTGTATAGGCCGTAGGAATGTGTACTATTTTCAAGTTAGGTCGAGATAGAGGCAAGGCTGTAATATTGGCTCTTTTATAGACTAGACCACTCTATCACAGGATAAATGTACTGGGATATTTGAATATTGTATGGCAAACGCTTCGTCACAGTGTGCTTGAAACTGAAATGGAACAGGAATATAGCATGGAATCTGTCATGGGTTTGTGGAGCCGGATATAGTGGTGACGCAAAGGCATGAACTGTTATAGACACCCTTGGGATTTCACTAAAATTTCTGACGGGAACTGACGTTCCAAAAGTTGAATGTCCGGGGAACAAATGATTATTTTATATATCTTTATCTCTAACCCCCTGAAAGCCATAAACTTCCAGGGGTACTGTTTCCGTAGCCTCCGCCCATACGCAAGTGTCCGGAACCTGAGCAATGTCAAAACATTAAAGCTAAGTGTAGACGCCCCCTCACATACACACATATAGAAGAAGAAAATGCTGTGACTAAGTTAATTTTTGTTTTTAAAGTAGCCCGCAAAAACCAAAAATTTAAATCTCGTTTATTATCGCTGCTACGAGATATTCCCTTTAACAACACTACATTTTACGCAGCAGCATGGCTTGACCATTAAGGAGAATGGTCCTGAGGGGTTAAAAGTCGTTTCAAAAGTTCAGCCAACATAACCACAAAGCAAACACATAAAAGTTACACCGTTGACCATTACTAAATCAACATCTTGTCAGCTTATATATAGCCTAGGTAACACGTGCTGTGGCAAGCAGTCAGCCAGATATGCCAGAGGCGATTAGACTATCTGTGATTACACCTGATTACCCCAATACCAACATCATCGGGCAACTCAGAGAGAAAAGTGAACCTCAAGGCATCAATGCATTTGCCTTTGCAACCTGAGGTTCGCTTTTTGACCTTTCCTATCGGCTGTAATGACATGCATCCTGCACCAATGCAGACACACAGGGGGTTAAACTAGAATTAAAGAGGTTGAATAGCGCCTCCAGAGGCAAGCAACAGCGCCACCCGTAGCAGAAATAGAACTGCTTAGTGACGTCATGGTTTCCATATACGGCATCTCATTTGCATATTTTTACAACCTTATTTACTACGAGTTATAAATATGCCAGTAGCACGTGGATCATGCCGGGCGGCGCTGTCAGGTGTTTCCACATTTCAGTTTGGAATTGGGTCTTAGTTTTGTACCTCGGGGGATCTTAGTTTTGTACGTACAAAACTAAGATCCCCTGATGTACAAAACTAAGACTCTGATATTTTTCTTCAAAATTTTAGTTTGGAATTGGGTCTTAGTTTTGTACCTCGGGGGATCTTAGTTTTGTACGTACAAAACTAAGATCCCCTGATGTACAAAACTAAGACTCTGATATTTTTCTTCAAAATTTCAGTTTGGAATTGGGTCTTAGTTTTGTACCTCGGGGGATCTTAGTTTTGTACGTACAAAACTAAGATCCCCTGATGTACAAAACTAAGACTCTGATATTTTTCTTCAAAATTTCAGTTTGGAATTGGGTCTTAGTTTTGTACCTCGGGGGATCTTAGTTTTGTACGTACAAAACTAAGATCCCCTGATGTACAAAACTAAGACTCTGATATTTTTCTTGGCCTCCCCGGGTCTTAGTTTTGTACCTCGGGATCTTAGTTTTGTACCTGGGTCTTAGTTTTGTACTTCGGGGGATCTTAGGTCTTAGGTCTTATGTCTTAGGTCTTGGTTTTGTATACACCCCTATTGAGGTGGTTCTTTCTTACTGGAGGCAGGGTGTGAAAGACTGGACTATAGAGAATGACAAGACACCCACCACAAGCTGCAACACTGATAGAAACTTAGTGTACAGCACCATCTACTACATTACTGGTCGTACATATACTGGTATCAAGACAATCCCCCAAATGGGGGGGGGGGTCCTACAATCTGTCGTACCATATCCTACTTACCGTGACTTTCTTTTAAAGTCAGTCCTCTTCACCGTCATTACCATTGTTGCAGGGCAATCGGTATTCTTTGACACTGATCTGTCATCTGCTGTGCTCGACCGTGGCAAAGTGTTGTGTTGACACCTGAAGTATCTCTTGTAGACGTTCACTTTCCCCTTTGCGACCTTTCCACACATCAACCTCCAAGTCACTTTACTCTTTTCCTGGAAATTTTGCCTCCACTTTGTAGCTGTTTCTTCATCTGCTATTGTTGTCCATATTGTAGGCGGAGGGACTTGAATATTCAGCAGCACCAGATAATCTGTATTGAAATCCATCAGGAAGAACTTACTGAAAAATAATTAAATTCCAGTGAGCTTACAACAACATATTATTGATATTTGCATCATCTTAAACCTAAGGCCTAGCTAAACCTCGTCTAGGCCTATCGACAGACCATTAAAGGGGAACACCTCTCATGCCGTCATGGTTTTGTTTACATTCTGTGTTTGTTAACATTGCAGCTGAAATGTTAGTTCTGCCGTTTACAATACATTGGTGCATAAAGACACCCACGAACCAGTCAAGTTATGATTTGAAAATAATCAAGCTGTTGGTGGTGGTGCCACCTGGTTACCATGGCGAAACTTGCATTTTAGCTGGTATGTTTACAAACACAGAATGTAAACAAAACCATGAGAGGTGTTCCCATTTAATGAAAGCCTGACAAAATTAGCTTCTTGATGATAGCTTTTTGCTTAGTTGGGTAGGCCCTATACACTGTGTATAGCTACTGTAGTATAGGCCTAGCATCATTGTGTAACATTCTTATTATTTCGACCAAGCAAAAAAGGGATCATCCAGTGTTTATAGGAGGCTAGAGGACACTATGGGCCTCAGCCTAGCCCTATAACAAAAGCCAAAAGGGCCTCAGGCATTTTAGGCCTACTATAACTGTGGCATGCATGCTGTGCAGAATTGGTTAAAGGGGAATACCATTCATGGTTTTGTTTACAATTAGGCCTACATCATATTAGTATAGTTTAGTAAGGCCCTATAGTTTTGTTAGGCCCTATATTAATAGTCCAGCTTTAAACGTTAGTTTCCCCCATTATTGTTAGGCCTACCCCCCAATGCACGAGTTGAGTGGTTCGCAGACAAACGCACGCACCAAACAAACCCATGCATTCGTCTCCCCTTTAATAATGGTGTATGCATTGGTGTACGATTGTATGCATTCATCACAGAGCATTCATCACAGCTGATAAGCATGACAATATATTGTATATTGCGCGATGAATGCATGCAGCGATGCACTACAAAAAGAAAGAAGTCAAGAGCTTGCCGATGGCGAGTTCATTGGGGCATTAAACGACAAAGGCGAGTGGATGAATAGGGCAAAATAACATTGTAATAATCCCCTTGAATATTAAAAAATAAATACGAGACCTCTCCCCCTACAAAACCAGAAGACAGCCATATCTACAGCAGTTTTACAGATATCTGCTGTCACCACTCAGAGCTACCAAATATGGTCGTCTCTTGATGTGACGTTGCAATTTCGAAGGTAGTCTGCAATCACCACTGATGGTTGTCTCAGGATGTGACACTGTAATCCTGAAGACAGTATCCCATGTCTCCATTGATGTGACCCAAATTTCATCATGCAAGTTACCACTGGCACTGCACACAAACAGTCACCCATGGATGCGTCCACTTTATCTGGGACATCCTGTTGAATGTGCTGTGATATCTTACATCCTATAGTCACATCCTTGAGAATAAAGAATCCTTGGGACCCATCTTGAATAATGTGTTTGATGGTGAAAGCTTGTGGTTGGCACATTCGGGTTATTCCTGCGCCTTTTCGTTTCGTTTCCTTTCGCACGAATGAGACCTTCTGTCCAAATCCTGTCTCCATGGATGTAACTTCATGATTGCAGTCCGATCATCTCAGCCATAGTTTTTCTGCATTAGTAAGTATGGTTCACCTGCCAACATAAAAAGGAACACTGGAATGAATAATAGACAGTACATCTAAAACCCTCCAAGAATGCATAACTCAAGTCCAAAATGGAAGAGATTTGCCCAACAATTTGCCATTAGTCACATCCTACTTATTCTAAAAGCACTAACTCATTCTCACTCCCAGGTTTCGTTTGCTTGTTTGACAGTAGCACTTTCTGCTCAAGGCAGTGTTTCTGCCCAAGGCCAAGGGATTTGACCCTTTCTTGATGCGAAAATGCTCAATTCTGCTTGCAAATGACTACACTAGTAAAGATGTATAAGAGTATCAAAACATTTCATTTATTTCATAAGTGCTGTCAGGCTGGCAATCTGATCTCGTGGGCAGCATTGCATACTATTTCTAACCAATCTTTCTGTAAACTAGACCCACCCTAGACTCTGATTTCAGGTTTGGGTTGAATCAGAGTCAAGACACTGAAAATGATTTGGGACCCGTGTTACAATATACCTCCACAGCGGAGCGATGGTGAGATCAGAAGGAAGGAGCCTCAGACCCAGCCAAACCAGGAAGAACAAAGCCATCGAACCAGTGAAATTGCCAATGCTATAAAGGAATACCAAATCGTTAATGTTCTTGGCGATGGAAATTGCTTTTTTCACTGCCTGAATGATGTTATACACGGACAAAGGAACCCCTCTGGCCATAAGCAGTACAGAACACTGATATGTGGGTATATTCTAAGCACATGGGAAGAGCACAAAGCCATGGTTGAAGTATGCCATGGAATAAACAGTCAAGAGCAGTATCAGGAGACGAAGCTTAAAAGGGATGGATATGCAACATCATGTGAAGTCCAAGCTGCAGCAAATCTGCTGAAATGTTCCTTCAACATCTTATTGGAAGGAAGGAAACGAAAGTATTGAGACTGATGACGCACTGATGCACATTACTCTCTTACTACGAGAACAACACTACAGCATTTTGATGCTGCCAGAGCAAACAGCTCTTCCACCTGTACCAACCAAGATCACTTCCACTAAGGTAAACAAGAACTCTTCACCAGAAGTTAGAAGGCAGTCAAAGCGATTTGGAATTGTTCCCCTGGAGCCATCTGAGACAGAGAGCGCAAGTGCAAAGAAAAAAAGACGGCGGAACAACAGCCGGCGCCTAAAGGTAAAACGCGAATCCTTGCATCTAGAAAAAGACAATGAAGAGGAGTTGAAAGACACCACAGAAAACTTGCCTGACAAGACGCTTCAAAATGCTATGGCAGGTATTAGGGCATTTGAGGTTGAGCAAATGTCATACAAGTTTACTTTATGCTCAGTATGCCAGGAGAGAAGACTGCAAATGAAGACGAACACACAAAATGTATGCAGAAGATGTGCTACTGAAAAAAGTGATGTGAAAATGTTTTCAGCAGATAACAACATGGATCCGGGAGAAATGCCACCCGAGTTATCAAAACTAACAACGGTGGAACAGCAGCTTATCTCCAGGATTTCCCCATCCATAAATGTACATCTGATGAAACATGGCGGTCTAGCATCAAGTGGGCACTGTGTGGCTTTCCCTCAAGCTATCGATGAAGTTGGCAAAATTCTACCTAAACTTCCAAGTGAAATCAATATCATAAGAGTACGACGTCAGGGGAAAAATGACTCAAGTAAAGCTTTCAGAGTATCTAGAAGCAGAGTAGAGGCAGCTCTAAAATGGCTCAAGGCCAATAATCCTGCCTATGATGACATAATCATAAGTGAGGAGCGCCTCAATCTTCTACCAGCAGATGGTGAATTGCAAAATTTGCAGACCATTGAATTTTCTTCAAAGGCAAAACACAGAAGAGATGAAGGGCCTGCTCCAGATCAAACCTGTCCCGAAGGTTTTGCTGATGATGATGGTCAAACTGTGTCAGGCATTTTGCTTCCGGACCCACCCACTGATATACGGAAGAAGGTGGAAGATGTTGTGAAAGAAGCAGTGGGAAGAGAAGATGTGAAAGTTTCAGAGACACGGAGAGGAACAATCACCATCCCATGGCCAACGAGAGATGACAAACCCGTCTCTGAATTTACCACAAGAAATTTCTTCACATTGGCTTTTCCTTATCTCTTCCCTTATGGAACAGGGGACTTTCATAGCAACCGGCCTAACACATGCACTTCCCTGAGTGACTGGGCAGAACACCTGTTATGGTTTAAGGACGGCCGATTTTCTTGACACCACTATTTTAAATTTGTAGTCCACAATATGATTGCTAGAAAGAGAGTCCTAGATAGTTCAACTTACATTGTCCGTCAACATTTAGGAGACGACCACCTGACAGTGGCAGATCTCAAGGATAAAATAAAAAATGGCGACACTGCCATTGGTGAAAAAGTGCTTTACTTCAGTGCTGGACTTGGGGGAACCTCTCAGTACTGGGCCCAACGGTTTAAGGAATTGGAATCTCTCGTCCAGTACCAGATCACCCAGGGCAAGGGCCTTCCCACGTTTTTTGGCACCGGCAGTTGTGCCGAATTTTATTTCAAACCCTTGAGGAAACTTTTACATGACTATATCCTGGAGGCCAAAGGCGAAGTTCAGGATTTAGATGACAAATCCCAACTTTTTGCTGCGCTGCAAGAAAACAGCCACATAGTTGGAAAGTACTTCGACCTCCGTACTCAGTCGTATTTCAAGCATGTAATGAAAAAAGTTTTTGGGGTGGAGGCATATTGGTATCGCCAAGAATTTGCCAAGAGCAGAGGCATGATTCATTGGCATGGCCTCTGTTGGCAGAATGACCAGCAACCGCATAGACTGCTCTTCGATGCCATCCAAAATGAGCTTAGTGAGGAAGATACGGCAAAGGAACTATCAGACTGGGCTGAACGCATATTTGGCATGACAGCCATGCATCCAGCAGGCAAGGACGAGCAGGGTAATCCACGCAAGGACCTCTGGCCCCCACCTGAGGGCACAGCACCTTCGCCTCCAGAGGACACAAACCCCCTGTTCAAATTGCTATGTGACATCAGCCAAAACCAGGATAGTCTATTGGAGGATCATCTCCTCCTCAGTAACAGGGTCAACCTGCACAGATGCTCAGACTATTGTCTGAGGCTGTTGAAGGGGAAGAAGGAGAGAGAGTGTCGGATGGGATTTGGTTCTATCTCTGAGCCAGGTAAGTTATTGCGGGTACAGCCTGCAATAACACGTGACCGACACAATATCCTGAGACTTGAGATGGAGCAGGATCACCCTGTCCTTGTCCAACACTCACGAATCCATACTCAAGCATGGCGGGCAAATGGAGACATTTCAATTATTCTCTCGCACAGTGACCCAGAACATCCATCTGTTGATGAGATTGTTGGCGTTCGACGCTATATTTGTAGCTACGCCTGCAAAAGCAATGAGCCAACTGGAGCAGCATCTGCTCTTTTTAACGACCTGGTTAATTGCACGGACAACGAGAGCACATCGAAGACCATCTGTACGAAACTTCTAATGAATAGTGTCAGAAGGGATGTTTCAGCCATGGAAGCAACATACGAGTTGTCCAGGTTGCCTCTATACAGATCCAGCCATCAGTTCCTGTCAGTGAGCACAACTGGATCGAGGTTACTTGAAAAAAAAGGTGAAACACTAACAAAAAGTACACCCTTGGACAAGTACCTCGCCAGAAAGAACGAAGACAACTGTTCATTCTACAATTTCATCTCAAGGAAAGGACGTGTTCCTGTGATGGCTGGCAGCATGAAGGCAACATGGCCACTTTCTGAAGATTACGGTCGCAATATGCTGTTGCTCCACTGGCCGAACTGGAGAAAAATTCCTGACATCAAGGATGAAAATTTATCATGGCAGGAGAGAATGCTGGAGTTTCTCAACATGGATTCCTGCCCAACCTTTGTCAAGGCTGATGTAGAGGGAGCACGACAATACGAGCACAGAAAAGCATCAGAGTTGGAAAAAGTTGTTTGTGAGGACGAAGCTGAACAGCCTGATTGGATGGATCTTCTTCGACCACAAGTCGATTTTGATGTGGTAACTGACTTCAAGTACGATGATGGAGGACCGGAACATGACTGGGGAGTCACCTCCATGGAGTACCCATCAAACCTTGGGATTACTTGGCTGGAGAATATCTCGTTTGAAGAAGGGAAAGAAAGAGCAAATGAAAATATAGTGCTTCCTGATGTAGATTTGGATATGATGAATGAGGATCAGAAATTTGCATACAACTTAGTTATGGGCACTCTTTACCGCTACAAAGCTGATCCTCAGGAATTCACCTCATACCTAAGGTTAGTTGTTGCAGGTACAGCAGGTTCAGGGAAATCATTTTTGATTAAATGTTTGGTGAAAGGGATTCGCACTCTTTTCCAGGAAAACAGGGTTGTGCAGGTTCTTGGGCCAACAGGAAACAGTGCAAATCTCATTTCAGGCACCACAATCCACAGCTTTCTGAAGGTTCCCACAGGATCAAGTTCGACGAAGGACATGACGCCACCACATGGAAAGACTGGATATACCCTTCAAGAACATTGCGAAGGATTACATGTCCTTCTCATTGATGAACGATCACTAGTTGGATGCAAAACCCTCGGATGGATTGAATACCTCTGTTCCTGTGGAGTTCAAAATGGACTGAACTCTGGCAAACCGTGGGGTGGTATTCCGGTAGTTGTCTTTTTTGGTGATGATGTCCAGCTACCCCCTCTCTGTGATCATCCAGTATACAAACCGCGAGGTGAGGTCAATGCATGCCTTCATGGTGCACTTGCCTGGCAGGAGTTTGACAAGGCTGTGATTCTAAAAACTATAATAAGACAAAAAGATGGGGACGGCCAACTAAAAGACACTTTAAATGCTCTGAGGAACTACACCGTCACCAGAGAACAGGCAAAATGGCTGCAAGCTTTCCAGTGGGACACACTGAGGAAAACACATGGACAAGATTTGTTGGAGAGAATGAGTGACAAGGGGTTGTTTGTGTTTCCAACCCATGCCAATGAATGGGAGCACAATAAGATGAAGCTTCTTGAAGCCAACTGTTGCGCCCCAATAGCAAGAATTAAAGCACTGAACACAGGAGTCCATAAGAACACCCCAAGCGAGAAGGCAGGAGGGCTCCTAGCTGAACTGTTTTTGTGTCAAGAAGCAAGAGTGATGTTAATAGGAAATCTTGCTGTAAATTATGGGTTATTCAACGGTTCTACTGGCATTGTCAGAGATATTGTCTACACAGATGGCAAAGACCCCAAAATGGGATTACCCGATGTTGTAATGGTAGAATTCGACAGGTACAGTGGACCACCCTACATTTCTGGTACAAAAATAGTCCCAATTGTACCTGTCACGCGTCTAATGGAATGCCCGTGCCATTCATGTAGGCGCAAACAAATTCCCCTGAGACTTGGCTGGGGAACCACATTTCATCGATGCCAAGGCATGACAATTGGTGATAATGAAGCATACCGTTACATTGTCATTCATCCCGGGACAAGAGCTTTCGAGTCTAGAAATCCTGGCGCTCTGTTCGTTGCTCTGTCGCGGGCCAAGACAGCAGGAGATTCTGGAGGTGATCCGGACTTTGCCTTTCACCCTCATGTGATGGTAAATGAAGACCGGCTCTGTCATATTGTCAGAACTGAGACCACTACTGCAAGAGGGAAGGAGATTGAAAGGATCAAGAAAGTTGCAGAGCAAACATCTGTTACATATGGATATCTCAAGGAAATTCAAATCATTACATAATCATCATACATACATTACATTTAAGAAACCTAGTGCCTTTTTCTACTTGTTTACATTGCAATGCATTGTTGATACATTTGGCAAAGGCATTCCATTATCCATTTGGCATGTGTAATTGTATGATTTTTTAAGTATTCTTGATGAAGCACAATAATTCTTCATCATGCAATATTCTAACATTCATTGTCTCTTACAAGCTAAAACTCTTTAATCATTCGGTGGGGGACATGGCCGTCTCTAACCAAATTCTGATCCTCATTCATGGAATTCCACGTCTTCTATAGGACAGGAAGCACTATAGACCTTCATGTTATATTCTTACATTCATTGCCCCCTGCAAGCTGAAGTTCCTTAATGAACTTTAATCATTCGGTGGGGGACAAGGCTGTCTATAACAGACTTTTCTTTACCTTATTAATTTTTATGTTAGGAAGCACTAGATCTTCAAATCATATTCATCTAACTTCAAGTTTTCTTAGCTTAATTCAATGTACGAAATGTTTACTTGACTAGAGTAATTCTTTCCCTGATGACCAGATATCGTTTATCTTACCTTAGTTCAGTGCTTCTTCCAAGCCAATACTCTTCATTCATTTCTCAATCATTGTATTCCAATACTTTGGTGGGGGACATTGCCGTCTCTGACTGACTTATTAAATGTTCCTCAGTAGCTGAATTTACATCTTCTTAGCTTCATTCATTGTCAGAAATGTTTGCTTGAGTCATTCTCCCTCCAGACGACAGCAATAACCAGGATGATATCATTGCTTTCAATCTTACCTTCATTGCTTCTTCCAAACAAAAACTGTTCTTCTCAATCATTGTATTCCAATCGTTCGGTGGGGGACATGACCGTCTCTTACCGACTTCCTCAGTCATTGAATTTAGGTCTCCTAAATCTAAGCTTCATTCATATCATTGTCAGAAATGTTTACTTGAGTCATTCTTCTCCAGACGACAGCAATGACCACACAGGATGATATTGCTTTAAATCTTACCTTCATTGTTTCTTCCAAACAAAAACTCTTCTTACCAATGATTGTTGTATTCCAAGCATTCAGTAGGGGACATGGCCGTCTCTAAGCGACTTCTTCAGTCACTGAATTTTGGTCTTCTTAGCTTTATTCATATCATTGTCAGAAATGTTTACTTGAGTCATTCTTCTCCAGACGACAGCAATGATGACACAGGATGATATTGCTTTCAATCTTACCTTCATTGCTTCTTCCAAACAAAAACTCTTCTCAAACACTGTTGTATTCCAAGCGTTCGGTGGGGGACATGGCCGTCTCTAACCGACTTCCTCAGTCACTGAATTTAGATTTTCTTAGCTTTGTTCATTTTTTAGAAATGATTACTGGTGTCATTCTTCCCCCGACGAGAGCAATAACCAGAATGATATTGCTTTAAATCTTACCCTCATTGCTTCTTCCAAGCAAACTCTTCTTCTCAATCATTGTATTCCAAGCATTCGGTGGGGGACATGACCGTCTCTAACCAACTTCCTGTTCCTCAGTCACTTAATTTAGGTCTTCTTGGCTTCATTAATTTTCAGAAATGTTTATTTGAGTCACTCTTCCCCTGATGACAGCAATGACCAGGATATCGTTTATCTTACCTTCATTGTTTCTTCCATTCCAAATCAAAACTCTTCTTCTCAATCATTTTTGCATGTCAATAGTTCGGTGGGGGACATGATCGTCTCTAACCGACTTCCTGTTCCTCAGTCATTGACGTTGTACTTCAATCATTTGGTGCGGTACATGGCCCCATCTCTCATCAACCTTCTGATTCAAGTTAGCAAGGGAGCGCACTTCAGCAAGAAACCCAATTCCTACAAAGTGGAACAATAATGCATACCATTTGCATTGAATGTAAGTGATTACCAAGCAGTCAAGGTGGTTGGGGAGAACAGACAATAATGCAATTTAAGGTTAAGCACCGATATGCATGTGGTTTCTTCCCATTTTCCCTTTGAATTCAGAAGAATTGACTAGGGAACAAAATTGACACTGTCAAGTGAAAGTACATGTACCGTGTACAGAAAAAACTCTGTTGCTTTTAATTATTCTTACCTTGTGATTAATTCCTTTAAAATTAATTAGATTACATTCTTTTGCAGAAAATGAATCGGATTTTTGTGATGGACTCCCGGGGATTGAAGTTGCGGCATCAACGGCCAATATATGCAAATGAACAATGGATTGTCAAGCCGGGAGGGACCATCCAAGCACTGCAATCGAAAGCAGAGGATGCAGTAGAAAAGCTTCAACAACTTGGAGTGGCTGATTCCCAAATTCAAATCATCCTTGGGGCAGGAATTTGCAACCTGACAGAGAAAAAGAGGAGCAATTCAGGAGTTGAAGTCAATTACAATGCCAATGGCAATGCACACAAAACAATAGAAGCAATTAATCACTTTAAGGATCAATTTGAACTCCTTGGTATCAGAGTTCTGGTGATCCCTATACCACCTGTCTCAATAATCAAGTACAATGATTATCTAATAAAACATGGAAAGTTACATATTCCTGAAATTTCACAGGCAGCGCTGATATTACAGCAACGTGGACTTGAAAATGATATAGAAGAAATCAATAGTCATATCTGGAGCGTCAACTGGTTAGCAGGATTAAAGACTCCAAGATGGGAGAGGGACCTCCTGAAGTTTCAGGTAGGGAGCCTAAACATCTAAAATGAAGCACTCAAGGCTGTGGAGCAGACCAGCAAATAACACTCCACTATCCTTCTTTCAAATGTTCATTGTACAATTTCAACGTAAACTAGTCTAAAAGTGATCAACCTACCATGAGCTAAACAGAGCATTTATATTGCTTTTTTAAGATTTTTTTTCAGTTACCTAAGCCCATGACCGCCAGACCCCGTTAGCGAAAGATGAGCAAAATAGGTGGAATGCCTCTCAGCTGGATGTTTATAATAGGTCAGATAAGCTGATTGATTGCACTCCAAGGCCTTCCTCCTAGACATCTGCTATTGCACTACAGACACCACCTGCTGTGTTAGGTTTACCTGTCTTACTGGGTTCATTACACTTGGTGCAATATGGGTATGTGGATTAGTGGATTAGATCAATGCACTCAATGTGTTGCTGAATTCGTGCCATGAATTGTTATATAATGTTATATAATGATGAGTCATGGATTGGTCAAGGAACAGTTGCTTCAATGATTGTGATGCAGAGAAGCAGTGTATGCTTCTGCATTGGTTTCTATCTGATGTCCATGAAATTTCGTTCAAAGTCACTCTACAAACCCTTGGCAGATTTGAAGCAATATTCCTGTTTGTCACTGTTACAATACACCTTGGGATTTCACCCCAGACTGACCATAAAATTCCTAGGCCAAGGTCTGCATGGTCTGTGTGTTAACAGAACAGGTAAAGATGAAACAGCATGCTTCATGCTAAACTGGACATTGCATGATAGGCAGTATATCCACACCTGATGCATTGCAATTTTTTTAGCTTAAGTTGAAATTGGACGGATAGTTCTGACCTGGCTACAGGGAGTCTGTGTCAGTAAGTAGGCCACGCAATAGCATACATTATATAGGCCGCAGGGATGTGTACTATTTTCAAGTTAGGTCGAGATAGAGGCAAGGCTCCTCTCCTAAGAGTAAGAGTGGGGGTGGTCAAATTCGGATGGATGACAGTGAGCCCAGGGTAATCTAGTTGTACCCCATTCTGTCCCACCGCTTTGCACACGATCGCTCTTCGCAGGGCGGAACAATATTGTTTAAAGCCTTCAAGGCCCCTACGTCATTATTGTTTACAGGCCTAACTTGAAAAGCAAGGTACATGTTTTAACCAGTCTGATTAAAAACTATGAAAAAAAAGAAATGTTTTTTTCACATAGGCCTACTATAAACAAACAGTCCGAAAAAGCAGTTACACACTGCACCATGATCAACTACAATATTGCAATATAGAAACAAGCATCAGACAGGACCAATCAGGTCTTCATCTGAAGCATTGCCATTAGGCCTACATTGAGTACACTCTGATTTTGTCAGATGATGTGCCACTTACAGGCAGGAGTAACGATAACAAATTCCGTAACACCTGCTGTGGTAGGTCAGCCAGACATGCCATAGGCTAGATTGCGCTAATCTCTGATCACGCCTGATTACCCTAATAACAACATCATCGGGCAATTCAAAGAGAAACTCCAATTTCACGGCCTCAATGCATTTGCCTTTGCAACCTGAGGTTCGCTTTTTGACCTTCGCTAATGAGATCTGGCTGTAATGCACTGTAATCAGTAGAATTCTTGAAGTGAAATGCTCGAGTAATAAAAGGCTTGATATCTGGTTGCAATTACAACATGCTTTACTAGCGTAACTGCTGTAACTGCTCACCATGCCTTGAGAATTTCTCGTAATTTTTTTTTTTTACTCCATATTTCAGGTAAAAAGAGGAAAGAGGTACAAGAAACATACCTACCATGAGTTGTACGATGGCGTACACCCGACGAACGCCCCAGCCGGAAAATGGCTCAAATACCTGATTAGAGCCATCGAAGATCAAGGAATTGCCAATGTAAAGTCATCGGACCGGTTCTTAAAATTAGCATGGCTGTTGGGTTTTCAGAGGGAATGAAAAGATTGATGGAAAGTCATGAAAAACCATCATTCTTAGCTCAATAGCTATATGAAATTTTTATGAAAATTGTATTACTCAATCCAAAGATACTCATACAAGGCTGCTCACTTTGGAGGTCCACTATATGTCTGTACTGTGTAGTGACTTTGCCAATTCACAAAAACTTAACGAACCTAACGAATTGCTTTAACTGCTTGCTACCCCAGGATTTTTTTTTTCTGATTTTTTTTCTGAATAGGCTTTATTTTTAGTAATTCTGCTTGTCTACTTACTTTCTAGCACCACTCAAATTCTTCTCCAGTCCACAGTCCAGATTGGTTGATGTCAGTCACACTTTCCATTTGCAGGCCCCAATCAACGTTCAGGAGGAAGATGATGATGATGATGATAATGATGATGTTGGTCTAATTGACTGTGGGCCAGTCAACTGCTTCTCAATAGAAGACCATTCCTACCGGTACAACTGAAGATGCAAATGAACAGGAGATGGGATTCCTGCTTGACCTCGATCCTGGAACGGAGAATGTCGACAGTGAATGTGAGGAAGAAAATCACTGGGATTTCAAGCGGAAGAAGGCAAGTCACTTAGCATAATTCTTAATTTACTTATATTCATAGGTTGCGGTAGGCTAGGCCATTTAGTATTTACGTCATGATGCTAGACCCCTGTAAAAAGTGGCGATACAATATCGTACAACGTTACAGATTGAGAAGTAGTCCGAGGCCTTTTTCATACGACTTACGAGTAGGCCTACATTGTATTTAAGGCCTATTTGTAATAGGCTACTTTTATGAAACGGAGGCGTTACATTTAGTGACTCAGGCCTCCCCTATTGCACAAATCACACTCACAGGCCACGGAATCATGTTCCCCCAGCCAAGGCACTGACAAACCCCACCAAAGGGAAAGGCAAAAGTAAAAACTGAGATAGTCATGATGACCACTCAGTCAATGAGTCATGAAGTCCAACTTCGACCAAGGCACTAATCAGACACAGCCTCCTTGTCATGCTTGTCAGTCTTGATCAATCCTCCCTACCAGCTCCAGTCCCTACATTTCCTCCATCGTAGTGTCTTGACCCCCATCCCCATGTCATGATGTGGGCCATGGCCTTGGCCAACCACACATGACACAGCCGACAGCATGACTGACAGTCCATGTCGCGCGCCATGCATTGCGTGCAATACACATCTGACATAGGCCCCACATCGCACATGTGCATGAATGAACGTCGAACGTCTTATAAGCTCTGAAGAAGCGGACGACGAAAAATGAAAAGGTGTATAAAATTTTAAAGACTAATCATTAATACTTATCATAATCATGGATCGGCACAATAAGATGACATGGTCTATAATCTTCTAGTGTGTGCTGTGAGGAACGAGGACGGCATCTTGAAGCTCATGCTGCCATCCGATGCCGCGTGCGGACGCTGGGACGCAAGGTCACCGGCTCCTTTCCTTAACCAATCAAAATAGCTTCTAGATTTTAAATTCGACCTTATAAATCCCGACCATGTCCGAACATACATTAGGACACGCGAAGACTGCCGAATTTACGAAAATGACGACATCAAACGACACCAGCGCCTCTAGTATCAAGATTGTTATAGGGACCGTCTCAAAACTAAACCAATACAAGATTTTAGGGACCGTCTCAAAACTAAACCAATGCACGAATTTTTTCTTTTAATTTCAGGGAAACGACAGTGCCACTGGTAATCAGCGTGTGGTGCTTCAGAAAAAAGAGTTGTAACTTTTTCATGTAAATTCTGTTAATACACTGGAAAATGATTAAAACTATAAAGTATAAATTCATTGGTAAGTTGCCTGGTTATCAGGTACATGGAGTAATACACTCCAAGTCAGGTATAACATCGTAATCCTTTGAAAATTTCATAGCGATAGTAGCCTAATAGTCGTCAACCATCTCCCTAAATCTAAAGACTAGATGATCTGAGATTCTATTCTCAACAATCACAGACAATAGGCTACTAAAATCATTATCGTGGGCTCATCATGGCCTCGGGGAAAGGGGCTTCTTCTACTAACCGGCTGATTTATTTATGTTTACCCAGTTCTTTTTCTCATTTCAGATAGACCATGGACGTTGATTGATTTTAGAAATTCATCTCTTCACTGTTTGGCAAAGTTCTGTTATTATTTTAGATTGGACTGTAAATATGTAACCCGAAACAGGAGTTGTATGTATTTGATGGCCGTGATTAATCTTGGTACACTACCTCTTCACTGCCGGTCGACTGGATTTCTTACGAATTCATTCTTGTAAATAACTGCTGATGGCTATTGATGGATCTGGTAAAATGTAACTTGAGTTGTAAATAGTTGATGGCCGTTGACATGGGCTAGCTGCTGATTAATCTTGAACATTTAACCTCTTTACTGCCGATCGACTGGATTTAAATAAAACATCATTAATTCATACTTGTAAATAACTGCTTGTTGATGATGGATCTGGATAGTTTCACCTCTTCACTCGCACCAATGGACAAGCTGAGCTTAGAGTAAGAAGAGCAGAGAGACAGACTACAGAGCATGCAGGTAATTAATATCTCAGGAAAGGGGTCGGCTAAGATCTTTTTGAATTCAAATCCTACACTTGGGTCTTGGGATCATCATGCTTATCTCCGCGGGCACAAGTATCTATCCTCCTGTTGTGTTAAGTTTCCATCCCACATTCTCCCCACCTATTTTCTATACTGCGTCAGCGTCTATTGGGTCAACTGCCATGATGGCATCATCCTAACCATGGAGGTATTAATAATACCTCCATGTCCTAACTACCCTCTCCCACCCACCAACTACTCGCCATCAATCATTGACATTGTCTGCTAGCCAACTGCTTCTTCGGTCAACTGCCATGATGGCATCATCCTAACTATATACCCCCCCCCCCACCACCACCACCCGAGTCTTCTCGCTCACCAGCCCTTAATTTACGAAGAGCTCCCTATCAAGGCCTGAAAAAAACTTGACCCGGAACCAGAAAACCTCCACACCCAGGTGACATTTTTGCACGCGAATCGTATACGCTAATGCACAGCAATTTACCTGGGGAGAGATTTTCTTTTTCCAAACAATTCAGCGGGACGCTACGATGTTTACGCAGAGAAGCCGCTGTTCGGTTGAAGATTTCGTCAAAACAGGGCCGAATCAAAGTGTAACGATACCCTGGGGCGAATCGAAATGCATTAAACAACAAGCTGCATCGCTGCCAGAGATTATTTTTCTCTTTCCGCGAAGAAATCGTGCTTTGAACTGGCAAAATTCCGCAAAAGATTTTCCGTCTGCTAACTTTTCCGTTGTACGCATGCGCACCAACATGATCGGTCCGGGGCTGCCCGTTTCGACGACGATTTCGTCAATATCATGGGGTGTGACAATATGTCGACGGTCTGGTTCCAGTAATCATGGAGGTATTATTAAGTCTTAATAATACCTCCATGCAGTAATGCAATAATCTTTAAAGTACATTGGCCTCAACGTCTATTTCCCCGTTTCCATGACAAAATCCTACCGTAAAACCTGAAACCACTCGTCCACACATGGAGGTATTATTAATAACTAGCATTGTACCCGTGGCGCAGGCAGGTTCAAATGGGCTATACCTTGAATAGATTGAATTGCAATAAACATCTAATGCAATATCAAAGGAGCCATATCGAAGAGACAAATTAAACCAACCATTTGTCCACAGACTCGGACCTAGCTGTGGGTGCTGTATGCGTGCATATAAAAGTATATCAGTTGGTCCGATAGAGATGATGAGGCAATGCCTCGTTCCTTCGTCAGCAATATGTGCCTTTTTATACGGAGAAGGAGTACCCATGCAGATAGGCCTTCACATGTCGGCCTCCAAATGGCTCGAACCAATTGCACTATCACTACTATAACTTTAAAATGCGTGTTCCTCCTACATGAAGCACATGTAGCCAGGTCTCGGGCAAGGCACTTACTCGACAGGCAAGCTAGAAGTTCAGCACCGTGAGCAGCTCCCTGATAAGGCCATTTCAGGTTCAGCGCGCCTCTTCAGATCAAGTATTGAGAGCTGTGGTGAGCTCATAAACATACCATGGTAACCTTCATTATCACGAGTTAGCTCTGGCTAACACAGCACCCATAAACAATAGACCACCAATTTGACCCAGCTCCTTACTGCGGGAAAACCCAAGTCCAGCAACCGAAAATACCAAAAATACATTTTTGTTTACATTTGAACTGCACACATACGTTTGTTTACAATTTCTTTCCCCGCGAAATCTCGAAGATCAGGTGACCTAGGCCTACAATCGTGGATTGAAAAATAACATTAACCTTGGTTCAGCAGGTCAACACGTGTACAGGCTGTTCCAATCACCCCCCTACAGCCAGCCGTTCAACAGGTAGTGTTAGTCACCCTGTGGGGTGGGAGTGCAGGTGATTCATTAATCCCCTGCATAACTAAACAGCAATGGCTTGGCTTCCGTGAGTTGTAAGGAGAATTGACCGTGTCCGATTAAAAATCCCTCATTACTGCTCCGCTGAAGTAAATTTCCGAAAATAAACATGACGTTGCATCAGGATAACATATCACCTGCAAACGTGCAAAATTTCGAGACGAAACACGACCCCCAAATGGCACTTTAGCGAGCCGCCTTATAGTATTATGATATAGATACCTCCATGGTCCACAACACTGGCCATTTCAATTTTCCGTAGAAAGCGCATGCGCACAAACTCAAACGCACGCGCTACCCTCAGGTCTCACAAGCCGGTGCGGAGGCCAGGCCTACCTGCCTCCAAAAATGACGCGACGTCATTTCATGCATACCCCTGTTCCAGCGGCTGTAGACTTGGCAGTACCTTACTCTCACACAAACCTATACATTTCTGAATAGCTTGTCTCTTGTAGAATACATCTGACCAAGTTTCAACGTCGTCTAGACATACAGTCATGCATAGACTGATGTAGCACAATGCATGAGACACCCTGTATAACGCAAATTTGAAAAATGTCACCTCTATGCCTTATAACTTCAAGATTAACACCTGATCACCACTGGCTAGTGAGACCTCAAACTATTCAGGACAGGGGGGGGGGGGGGGGGGTCGGCTAAGGTCTTTTCCTTCTCCTGTTGTGTTTAGTTTCCCACATTCTACCCACTTATTTTCTATACTGCGACAGCGTCTATTGGGTCAACTGCCATGATGGCATCATCCTAACTTTATCCCCCCTCTCCCACCCACCAACTACTCGCCATCAATCATTGACATTGTGTGCTAGCGCTAGCCAACTGCTTCTTCGGTCAACTGCCATGATGGCATCATCCTAACTATATACCCCCCCCCCCCCCCCCGAGTCTTCTCGCTCACCAGCCCTATTAACGAAGAGCTCCCTATCAAGGCCTGAGCCTTCCTCATATTAATTGTGATCATTTCAAGGAGAAACGGGCGAAGGCGAAGGGCCACTTTGGGCATGTTCAAGATGTTGGGTAGCCATTTCGCTACTCGGTGTAGTTACTCAGAGTGCCGTATGGAGGCGCCACGGTTGATGTGCCTGAAAGGTTCAGGAAAAAGAATTTCGCGTCCGGGACGCGAAATTTTTTTCTGCAGGATACTTCTGCCATAGTGTACATCTGACAGCCAATCAGAATTCAAGGCAAGCACGTGTCTTTGTTGACATCATCTTTCCACATGGCGCAATAATGTCAACAATGCCACGTGTTCTGATAATCTTGGAAAGAACAAGTTAGCAAATGGTTAGAGGAGTATATTAGCTAAAATATATTTATTTGCAGTATCTTAACATGTATTTTCATTGTCGAGTGGACTGTATTTATTGGACTTGTCTGTTAAGGCGCACTGTGCTCGGCAAAATAGCCGAGGTTGAATGTTTATCTGTCAACCGTGTAACTAGTTCTGCTGTATATGCATAGGTGGCGCCACCATTCAATTTTATTTTGTTTGCTTGTCAAAATGTGTTTTATACAATGGCCCTTCAACAATGTTCAAACTACCAAAATAGGCCTGATACCTTCAACAGCAGACATCGGATACACTGTCCCTTTAATAATTATCAACATTGGCAACACTGTCAGTGTCACTGCCCCTTAAAATTTCACAAATCAATGCATGCACTGCAATGTAGGATCAGATCAGCTGATGCCTCTTTTGTACGCATAATATCATCAATTTTACAATGAATCTGTGCAATTCATTCCTAAACACTACGACACAAACCTTGAGTTGAGCATACTTGGGGTCAGACAATTATTGTCACATTCACAGTTGAAGTGGCACTCGGCATGCAACTCGGTATCGTCCATTGTATTTGCATTATCATGCATAAATAAACAGTGTGACGTCAACGATCGCGCCAATTGTGATTGGCTGTCAGATGTACACTGTGGCAGAAGTATCCTGCAGTGTTCTGGCGATCAACGAATTGACAAGATGACGATAAGAACTATGCCAGAGGTTAATTACTTTATGAAGAGGACTGTATATCTATATGGTACAAGCTATCATAAGATACCTACAATTCACTATAGCTGTAAATGCTTCAGCCTAGAGCCAGCGGCTCCGTACTAGTTTTACACACGATTGCGGTGTCTCTTCTCCGGCATCTACAACAGGCTATCCTCCGTCTCGTGTTCGATTGCAGACTTCGGTATTCCAGCCCGGAACGTCAGTAGAAGGGCGTAGTAGATTATATATATATATCAAATTATCTTCCCACCAAGGGGAATATATCAATACAAGTTTTTTTCGCTAAGGGATATATACTAAAATGCTTCTCACAACTCAAAGCGTGCTACAACACAAACAGTCTGTAACATTGACTCAGGCTGACTGAAGCAACCTGACCGCTAGCTAGGACTATATAAATGACTTCGACTCAACCGGTTCTGCCCAGATGGCAACAGACTAGTCCTAAGTAGCCGGCAGGTCGTAACAATCAACTAGCCAGTAAATTAAGAATACTATACCGCCACGGGTATTCTATAAACGGGGAGGGACGTCAACAGCAAGGCCTCGTCCTTCTCGATCTCTGCAGGGCGGATTCGTCCAAATCGTCAACACGGCTTCTGGCGTAAGCGGAGAGACAGTGATGGAATCACACCCACTGGCTTCTAACTATATAACTATCAAACAGTCACCTGAATTCAACATACACAGATTAAAACGTGGGTTAACACAACATCTTTTTAGTCCCAAAATACAACTGGGTTTTATATAATGGTTTTCCAGAAATCCGTTCGCACGGTCTATAATTTTTAAAGTCTATATAACAGGTTCGAGTATGTCCAATAACACCAATGGACTAAAATACTAAACGATAACGATTCATTCTAACCGAGAATCAACAACATTACAGCCCATTCATCGAAAATAGGCCTAAAAGAATGGAGTGGAAAGTTGCTCAGGTCGACCTGATCTACGCGAGCCTATTCGAAGCACCTGGTCCGCAAAGACCAGAATGCACCTTCAAACATTAATACACCCCCCTTTTAGACCCCTTCTCAAACTATAGAAAACCATGTCAATTAAATGCACAGATAGCTATACATTAGCGAGAGGAAGACACAAACTGGTGATACGTTTACAAACACAGCACGATACACACGGTTAGTGCATCGGCCGTATACAAATGTACGTAAAGCGTGAAAGGCTTCACACCGGTAAAATTATGGCATTTTCCATTCTATCGGTAAAGTACGGCGTGAATCAATCATAAAAAACGTTACCACCATTTCAACGCTGCTTCAACCATTTCAACCATCTCGCTAAGAACTTCTGGGCGTTGTCATCTATAGAATAGTACAGAACCGGCGGCGATCCTCACTCAATCGCGGACGGTCTGGACTGTATCTCCAACGAAATGCTAAAGCATAGCGCGACAAACATGTTACCTTGCTATCAGAAAATCTTTAACTTAGTTTTCTCTAGCTCTCACAACCCAAAACAATGGGGTGAAGGATATATTACTGCAATTCATAAGAGTGGAAGTGTAGTAGACCCCTCTAATTTTAGAGGGATTACTGTTATGAATACCTTAGGAAAAATGTATAACACCATATTAAATAATAGGCTAACAGAATTCTTGTCTGTAAATAGAATTATAAACCCAGCTCAAATTGGCTTCTCCAAGAAGTCGCGTACTTCTGACCATATGTTTGTGTTAAAAACCCTGATTGAGAAGTATACTAATTCTAACAAGGGTAAACTATACACCTGTTTCGTCGATTTTAAACAAGCTTTTGACTCTGTTCTCCATCCGGCACTTTTCTTAAAACTAAAGCAAAGTGGGGTAAATGGTAAATTTTATGATAGCATAAAATCAATGTATAAAAAAGTCAATCTGTGTGCCAAATCCTCAAACAAGTTATCTAACTCTTTCCCTTCTGCTATAGGGGTACACCAAGGAGATGTCCTTAGTCCAAATCTTTTTAAGATTTTCATAAATGACCTAGAAAGTCTACTTGATGACTCTAGTCAGGGCCGTATTTAGAGGGGGGGGGGGCAGGGGGAGGCAGCTGCCCCCCCTGTGGAATAAATGTTGAAAAAAAATTTTCAGACAGTAATAAAAAGACAAACTAATCTTAGCCATAGCTTTACCAGCATGATAGCAGCATATGGATAGCAGATGTAATCAACTCAGGTGCAACCCTTATAATCTGACCAGTCCAGTGCCCTGACCCTAGTCTTCTATTCTGACAGAGGAGTTTCATACAAGTCATATAGTAAAATCCCTAGTCTTCTTTCTCATAAAAGTGGTCCTTTTTTAGAGTAAAAGTACTATTGATTCACACTTCCAAATGCCAGGAAAATGCCATTTCAGACCTTTTATTTTCAAATTTTTCCGGGGGAGGGCCCCCAGACCCCCCGTTCGGATGCGCCTGCGGCGCATGCAGATCGCCTTCGGCGATCTATCCCACTGCCCCCCCTGGACAAAAAAGTTAAATACGGCCCTGCTAGTGATCCTGTCTCCTTAAAAGATCTCAAGCTGCACTGCCTTATGTATGCTGACGATATTGTTATACTCTCAGAAACTGCCAGCGGTCTCCAAAAAGCTTTGAATGGCTTGAATAATTTCTGCTCCTCTTGGGGTATGACTATAAATGTTAAGAAGACAAAAGTTCTCATATTTAATAAGGCAGGAAGAATTGATAAATCTGTCTTCATGATTGGTCAACACCAGCTGGAAAATGTTGGTAAATACAAATATCTTGGTATTACTTTTCAAGCCTCCGGCGTTTTTGCTGAGGCAAAGCGTGATCTTCATAACAAAGCCCTTAAAGCTTTTTTTAAATTAAGGCGTATCTTTAGCTCTCAGCTTCCAAATGTCTCAACCTTACTCCATATATTTGACCACACTATACAGCCAATACTTTTATATGGCAGTGATATTTGGGGATGTTTTAACCCTATGTCCTCAAAAGTTAAAAGAGAGAGAGAATTTAAGATTGATAAGGGATTCGAAAATCTCCCCTGTGAGAACCTTCACATGAAGTTCTGTAAATATGTACTGGGTGTTAACACAAATGCCACAAATCTGGCCGTGTATGGCGAGTTGGGCAGACATCCACTGTATTTAATGATAGCCAAATCTATGTTCTCTTTCTGGCTAAGGCTTGAATCCTTGTCTCTCAACACAGTGGATGGGGAAATTAGTTCGAAGTCTATTTTAACCAGTGCCTTACAAGTTAGTAAGGATCTAGACAACAAAGGAAAACAGTCTTGGTTTTCTTGTATAAAATTTATTTGTGGTTGTCTGAATCTGGATGCAAACAATGCTGAAAGTGTTTCAACCTCCAGTCTTGTTCATAAATTAGGTGAAGAATTTTACAGAAAGTGGAAGCTAGAAATTTGGGATGATTCTCGGAATCCAAATGCTAAAAACAAATTACGCACTTATAGGTCCTTCAAAACGCAACTCTGCTGTGAGAAATATCTGACTTCAATTTCAAGTTTTTCTTTAAGAAGATCCCTTTGTTGTTTCCGCATTAGCTGTCACGATCTAGCCATTGAAAGAGGTAGATACAAAAAACTTAAAGTTGAAGAGAGGGTGTGTTCTTGTGATGGGACTTCAATAGAAGACGAGGTTCACTTTCTAACTGCCTGCCCAAAATATGATGCTTCAAGGAACGATTTTTTCTCAGTTATCAATGAGAACAACATCAACTTTTCAGGTCTCTCACCAGGAAATAAGTTTATCTGGCTTCTTTCAAATGAGGACCCTGGAATTTGTCAGAAGCTATCATCATTTTTACAGAAATGCTTTTCTGATCGCATAAAATAAGGACCTCCTCTCTCCCACCTACTAGTATCTACTCCAGGTTTGACCCCGGTAGTAGACTTTATATTGTTACTTTTGTCATGTATCCTTTGTATGTCTTATGTACTTTCAATCAAAATCATTGTATTTCTATTGTACCATGTGTACCTTTGCCCTCCGGGCCTTTTGATTAATAAACTAATTTGAATTTGAATTTGTCTTGAACACACATGCCCATGGGTGTTACCTAAGTCTCGCCAACATCTCGCAAAATCTCGGTAAACAATTTTTTGGCGCGGAAATAATAATACAATAACGGGGTCAAACCGGGTCAAGGGAGAAGTCAGCTGATCGCAATAACAAACGATCACTGATCGTCACAACACCCCTCCCCGTGACATGATCCGAGTTAGCCATGTCACAATATATATATACATGTAGTTCCTCAGAACTTAACCTACTTCTTGTCGTCTGCTTTTTCGGTAGTCGTCTCACCATCGGCTGCAATCAACGGAACAAGGCGCGTGTGATTGTGATTGGCTGTCAGATGTACACTGTGGCAGAAGTATCCTGCAGAAAAAAATTTCGCGTCCGGGACGATGATTTTGGCCAATGTCCGCCAATGTTACTGTCTGATATCAGAGAGACTTTCAGCAACGTCTAATCTCCTGCCCGTCTCTCAAGTCAAACTCGCCCCAGTGCCGAAATTAAAAATTTGTAAGGAACGAAATCAGCGCCTCTAGTGTCAAGATTGCTCCTTCACTCTTGAACCAGCTTCACCCGTGACACACTGCCTTTTCCTGTATTATGCAAATGATTTGCTGACGTCAGTTAACAAACTATTATGGGATGGTGCTTTGGATTATACTTGGGAAAAGGGAAGTGCAAATTGAACTCCTACAATTTTCTTGAAAAACCCGAATACCTCCCGCATCCATGGAGCTATCAGATGTAGGTGAACGAGTTTTTGCAGCGGAATGTATACAGAAACGGAGGATAAGAAAGGTTTGGCATACAAACCCTATTTAGGTGGTATTTGGAGTTGTTGAGTTTGTGTGGACTTTTTTGGTTTGTCAGTCCGTGCAATGCGTGTGTGACCGTGTTTTTCTATGTTGCAGGGCAAAGTGGAATACTTCGTTAAGTGGAAAGGCTGGAGCTCAAAGTAAGTCGCGCACTTTTTTTTCGTGTGTTAGTGTTTTTGGAGCCACTTGAATATTCACTTCCACGGCCTTTACATCGAAAGGTATAAAGTTATATAGGCCTAGAACGTTTTAATTAACTCCAGCCTTATTGATGTACAAAACGGTAGGCTACCAAACCTTCCATCCTTCATCATCCTTGGACTACGCCTACTTTTTTGCAATTCGGTGTTGTTCGTGATAGTTTGGCTGATCTCCGATTCCTTTGGGATGACGCCATATTGACGGTATGAAACATCGTCCGCATCACTGGCACCAGCACCTAAATGTTTTTATTTGTGACTGTGACTGTGAGCATAGGCCCCTGAATGCTAATTAGCGGGATTATCGGGCTAAACAATGGGATTAGCTAGGAAATAATATAGGGAGTTAAAAAACTAAAGGTAGGCAAGCGAGGACCAGATTTGAAGCGAGAGACACCTCCACTTCGGACCTCTCGTACGACCAGAAAACGCCGAGAAACAGAATATTTTTTGCTCACCCCGCCATCTATGATCTATAACACTCCAATTTTTAATCCCATACCTTCTGTCAGCCATCAATCGCATATTAACAACATTGTCGGCATCGTTTGATGGTGGTGAAAGCGAATAAATTTAGAAAACTCTCCGCCGACCATCCCCCTCCTTGGTAACCTGAACTCGCAGTGAATGGAGTCCCGTGCGCTGATTGGCTAGAAATAAACACATAATTCTGCCAGGTTGCTGTTTACAAGCAAAAAGCCAATCAGCGCGCGGGATTCCCTTCACTCAATCACTGCGGCGTGATGCTGGCGTCATTTTGATTAGGTTAAGGAGGGGGATGGTGGGCGGAGAGTTTTCTGAATTTATTCGCTTTCACCACCATCAAACGATGCCGACAATGTTGTTAAGGGAACTGAAACCACCAAGCCAGTTCGTATGACCTCGTTTCATTTCCCGCGTATCGGGTGATCAGAACGAGGCATGAATGAAACATGGCGCCTAGCTGTCAGTGTCAATCATTGAGTGACGTCACTACTATGGAATTTACTACGAAAACTCATGAATGAAAGATCGCATGACTCACGTGATTCTCACATGATTCTCAATAATAACAAATTGAACTGCGCATGCTCGGGCACTGGTGGCGGAGCTACAAATCTGAACTCGAATAGGAAGTTGGAAGTTTGACTTTCTCCGGCGGTGAAAGTTGAATAAATCGCTCGGCGGTTCCAGTTCCCTTTAATATGCGATTGATGGCTGACAGAAGGCATGGGATTAAAAATTGGAGTGTTATAGATGGCGTGGTGAGCAAAAAATATTCCGTTTCTCTGCGTTTTCTGGTTGTACCAGAGGTCCGAAGTGGAGGTGTCTCTCGCTGCTCTGTCGGGGGAGTCCATACATCCTTTGGCTGTTTAGTAACGAGGAATCACAAACAACTTCAGTTCTACTATATAACCCGTGTATTAAACTTCATCAAGGAACAATATATTTGCAATCAACGCTGATACATTCACGGAGCACGAGAGGTCATAACACTTCAGAATTTACTTTTACACTAAACTACTTCTAACTAAGATTTCATCATTTATGCTAAGCGTGGGTGTGAGTAGGAGGGGCTCGGAGAGACGAGGCCCTGTTAGGACCACCAAGAGTTTACAATCGTACAAATATTTCTTAAGATAAAGCAGGTTACTTATTTCTGAGAACGGAAGTCATCCGCCCACGCAAGATGCGGCAATGGGTCAGTCAAAGGCATTCTTTTTGATCTGCCGCCAGGCCTAGCAACACAATAACCTTGGAATAAGCATGTCTTTCATTACTATAACAATATACAGATTTCCTCTCCACCCACGCACAATAAACTTCAGATCCTGGACACTTCCTTAAACTGTCAGATCTAATTAGGCTCACTTTACTCGAGCGTACTCAATCGTTCTCACGGATCCCCGGAAGTGAAGACTTTCCTGTTCATTTATAAAACATAAACTTTATATACCAATATTAATCAATCTAAATTCAAACTAAATCTAAAAACAATAACATAATCATCATGAAGTCCATTTCGGCAGCCACACTCGCTTCAAATCTGGTCCTCACTTGCCTACCTTTAGTTTTTTAACTCCCTATATATTATTTCCGAGCTAATCCCATTGTTTAGCCCGATAATCCCGCTAATTAGCATTCAGGGGCCTTTGCTGTGAGTAATCGGAAACGTTCGGGCAATCACCGATTACCTGTGGGGATGATGGCATGAAGCAGCGAGTGGCCACCAGAATCAATGATTTAATTTGGGAGTGATCAGAAATGTTTGGGTAATCTCCGATTCCTTTTGGGTATGACGGCATGAAACAGCGTCGGCATCACCGGCACCGACAACAGAATGATTTCATTGGTAGTTATCGGAAACGTTCGGGTAATCTCCGATTCCCTTTTGGGATGACTGCATGAAGTACAGCATCGGCATCGCCGGCACCGACACCAGAATGATTTCATTCGGGAGTTATCGGAAACTTTCAGGTAATCTCTGATTCCTTTTGGGGATGACGGCATGAAACAACGTCGGCATCACCAGCACTGGCACCAGATGATTTCATTCGGTAGTTATTGGAAAACTTTGGGCAATCTCCGATTCTTCGGTCATGATGGATGACAGCATAGCATCGGCAGTACCGGCACCGGCATATCCAAACTTTCCTAACATTCGGGCAATGTCCGATTTCTTGTTTTGGTGGAAAACAATTGGATATTAAGATAAAATTTGGAACATTCATCACTTGAAATTCCTTCATAGCATCGTCTTTAATGAACTGGCATTGTCAGAATTCGATTATTAACCCTTTAACACCTGGAGGCGCCCTATGGCGCCCGCCGCCGATCCCCCTGGAGGCGCCCTATGACGCCCGCACACCCATATTCAAAATTCGTGCGCTTAGCTACCGATCTCCTTCAGAGCGCCGCCTATTATTAATCTATGAAACTTAAGCTTTCAAATGCCCGGATGAACAATGGTGGTTGCTGTAGAAGTTTTTGAGATATTTGACGATTAAGTTTTTGTTTCTCTTCAAGCCAGTAAATTCAGGTTGGACATTTGAATTGCAGAAATGGATCGTTTGTTTGATTCCGATTTGGATGTACCCTATCCAATAATAGGGAATTTCAAATAAACGGGACTTAGTTCACCTATGTCATTTTGTAAAAAACTGGACCCATCGCAAAAAAATTTATTTCCAGGTAAAATCACGTCGGGGCCTAGGGGAATAAGCACTTGCGCTGGCAGTGGCTCTAGGTGTTATAGGGTTAATTAAAGGGAGATAAAGATCTCACTTGAGGCGTTTGAACTAGCTCACTGCACAATGCCATCGTCACCAGGGAATGTCTTTGTAACACGCCCCAACAGCCAATTTCCACGTGATTGGCCATGATCTACCACAAGTACCAAATAATCCACCTTTACTGGAAACCCAGTTGATTTCCACCACTGTTTTCGCTCATTCAACGTTGGCAAGTACTCCCTGGACCAACGCTTCCAAATATGATCAACAATTTGTGTTTGACGCCAGCGACGTCGGCTAGATACTTCGCGGTCATAAAATACATCTGGCGGTAGATTAGGGTTAGCACGACCCAACAGAAAATGATTTGGTGTAAGCGCATCCAAATCAGCTACATCGTCACTAGCTGGCGTTAGCGGTCTACCGTTAAGTAGCGATTCAGTTTCAACCATTACCGTATGTAACACTTCATCACTGAGTTTGACACGCGACTCTGACAAGACGGCGCGCATGCCACGCTTTGCAGACTTGACTAATCGCTCCCAAAGCCCACCAAAATGAGGACTGGCTGGCGGATTAAATTTCCATTCAATGTTATGTTGAAGACATTCATCCGAAATCGCTTCTTGGTTCCACTTAAGCAAACATTCGCGCAATTCTCGTTCCGCGCCAACGAAATTGGTGCCATTGTCGCTACAGATAATAGCGGGATTTCCGCGACGTGCCCTAAACCGACGCAATGCCATAATGAACGAATCAGTGTCCAGACTGTTTGCCATCTCAATATGAATCACTTTAGTTGCCATACAAACAAACAAACAACCATAGCGCTTCTCAGTTTTGCGCAGCTTTGTCACAGAAATAGGCCCAAAATAATCTATCCCAGTAGCATGGAAAGGGGGTGCGTCTCCACGAACGCGCACTTCTGGGAGATCTCCCATTTTTGGAGGCCTTGGCATAGCATTCCTTATACGACAGAATATACACCTACTGGTCACAGTGCGAATCGTAGCACGTGCATTCACAATCCAAAAACGCTGCCTCAGGAAACTTCTGAGATGCTCCAAACCCTCATGATGATTTCGCCTATGAGCCTGTAGAATTATCAAATGCGTTATGCGAGACTTCTTACCCAAAATGATAGGATACTTCACAGAGTTAGAGATATCAGACTTCCCTATGCGCCCACGCGACCGAACTATCCCGTCACTATCTATGAATGGAGCAAGCTTCCGAATAACACTTTGACGCGATATAGGCCTACCAGTTTTCAAAGCATTGAGTTCGGTTGCAAATTGACCTGCCTGTGATTGCTTGAACAGAACGTTTTCTGCTCTAGCCTTTTCCTCAACGGTAATTGGCCCACACTTCCGATCTGCCTTGTCAACCCGGCAGTTATCAACAAACCGCACGACACGTGCCACTGATCTCCAAAGTTTGTTCCAGGAAGAGAACCTGTCAACATCAATCAAGCCCTTGACAGCCTCACTGTCAACAACAACATCAGTGTGACCCGACCAGTCTCTATCATTACCTGACGCGCTCGCTGGCTGCTCAGGCCATCTGTCTTGAGGCATTAAGAGAAATGCCGGCCCATTTAACCACCTACACTCAGACGAAATTGCCTCTGCAGGCAGACCACGACTTCCGTCGTCTGCAACATTCAACTTTCCCGGCACGTGATGCCACTGATTAGGATTACTGTGATCCCAAATCTCCGCTATTCTGCTAGCAATAAAGGTCGGATGCCGACCCGTTGTACTTCTAATCCATAGGATTACGGTGGAGCTATCTGACCAATAGTGCACCTCACTAATCTTGTAGGTACACTCCTTGAGCACAGCTTGACATAGACGCACGCCAAGTACTGCAGCTTGAAGCTCAAGCTTGGGAATAGTTAATGGTTTGACAGGTGCAACCCGACATTTACCGATGACAAACCTGCAGCCAATCCTGCCATCCGAATACTCAAACCTGTAGAACACAACAGCAGAGAATGCCTTTTCAGATGCGTCAACCATAACATGAAGCTGCACTGAAGTGGGATTCTCATTGAGGTGTCGATTGAACCTAGGGATATGCAATGATTTCAGTGATTCTAAACTATCCAACCAATCAGCGAAAGCCTTACGATCATCTTCTGAATCCTCATCATCCCAACCAAGTTTTTTACGCCATAATTCCTGCATCAGAAGTTTTGGGAACAATGTTACCGGACCTAACAACCCCAGGGGGTCAAATATTGAAGCAATAGTGCTGAGGATCTGACGTGGAGTGCTCTGCGTCATTTTACGGGACTTGATGTCAAACATAAACGCATCCTGCTTTGTTTCCCATTTGACACCAAGCACATGCTCAGCATAACGTTCATGCATTTCACCAGATTTTATTGCTTTCAGAGATGGCGCTAGTTCTGACTCGGGGATATTGCCCAGTATTTCATCCGAATTACTTAACCACTTGGTCAATCTGAATCCGCCCTTCCCCAACAAAGTAACCAGATCACCCTGCAATTTAGCACCCTGAGATATGCTGTCTACTGAGCCTAGAAAATCATCCATATAGAAGGATTTATGAACTGCCCTCGCAGCCTCTTGGTACAATTCCTCACTCTCCTTGGCTGTACACTGAAGAGCATAAATGGCCGATGTTGGCGATACCGTTGCCCCGAAAATGTGCCGTTGATATTGGTAGACATCGGGAGGTTTACTCCGATTTGTTCTCCAAAGATATCTGAGGGCTGGTTGGTCAGCCTTTGGAACGAGAACCTGGGAGTACATCCCTTCAATATCAGTGGCCAAAGCAACTGGCCCTTCCCTGAACCTTATGAGGACTCCAACCAACGAATTCAACAGAGTTGGCCCCGTCAAAAGACAATCATTCAATGCGACCCCCTCGTACCTCGCCGCAGCATCAAACACACGCCGAACTTTCCCTGGCTTGTTGGGATTCAACACAGCATGATGGGGCAAAAACCACTGTCGGTCCTCATGAGCAGCAATCTCAGAGGGGGACAACTTCCTCGCATAACCCTTCTCAGTGTCATCTAGAAAGGTTTTCTCATACGAATTTTTGAGAAGAGGATCTTTGTCTAACTTTCTCTCAAGAGACAACAACCTGCGCTCTGCCATAACGCAATTGCTAGGGAGAACAACATCCTTCTCTTTCCAGAGGAGGCCGGTCTCATACCGCCCACCAACCTTTTTGGTCGAATTTTCCATTATAGCGATAGCTCGTTTGTCCTCAATGGATCTGACATTTTTAATGTCATGGGAACAACCAAAGGCTTCGGTGGACCACCAATCCTTTACCAACCTACTGAGGCAAACATCAGGGTCACTGACCTGTAACCCAACGCGAAATGAACTTTCATAACTAGGCCTACCCTGTTTTCCCGGGAGTGGGCCTACAACAGTCCAACCAAGCACAGTATTGATAGCATTTGGTGCCCCCTTTGGGCCCGACCGAACCTCAAGCGGCTTTATGATGTCCATAGCATCAGAGCCAAGCAACAAAGTGACATGATGACCTTCAACCGACGGTAAGATCAGATCTTTCAGGTGGGACCAAGCAAACTTTTCCTTGGCCATGTCTACATTCACAACAGGCAGATTAAGCTGATCCACAACCCAAACATTACTAACACTATGTAAACTAGGTTGAGCTTGACAATGCCCTGGACTTAATTTCAGCGTCACCCGCTCTGAAGTCACCAAACTCCTCTCCCTAATACCACTTAAATCTGACTCCTGAGACACACCTTTTAGCTCAAGCCGATTCGCTATCTCTGTTGACAATAGAGAGCACGTGCTGCCGAGATCAAGCATAGCATGAGTATCCACGTGACCTGCCGGCCCATGAAGCCTTACCGGCACATCTTGAAGCAAGACTGATCTATTTTCAGAGTGTATTTTCAAACCTGTATGCTCAACAGCAGTAGGCCTAACCTCTACCGTCGGCTCTACATCACGATGAAGCATCGCATGGTGACTTCTTTTACAGTCACCTACACCACAATGTTTAGCCTTACATTTCCGAACCCAACAACCTTTGTTCAAACAAAGCCAACACAACTTGTTTTGCCACACAACATTTGCACGCTCCTCATTACTCATTGCCTTGAACTTGGGACAGTGAGCCAGATCATGAGAAGAACTATCATCGATGGGACACCTTACAACAAATTTGGGTTTAGTTACTGGTTTAAAGCCCTTTTGTTTACCGATGTGCGATTCACTGGTGGCCAGAGTTACATTTCGCTGTGAACTGGTCGACTTCGACGAGGACGGCAACCATTCGTATGTTTTGACCTCATCGGCGAGCCAATGGTTGATGGTTCGGAGAGTCGGTTGATCTACTCTGGACCTGGCAAGGTGTCTCGCCCAGCGAAACCTCATACCTTCGGACATTTTCCCGATCACAATTTCGCAGTTACTAACTGCCTCAAGGTCGCCGTAATAACCCAGCGAATCAAAGGCAAGAACAACAGCCCGTACGGCCGATGCCAAGCTGAACACGTTATTACGGTTTCCTTCCGAAACCGAGGGCAGCTTTGCCAGTTTATCTAAGTGCGCGCGAACCACAAATTGACGTTTACCGAAGCGCTCTTCTAAAGCCTCCAGCGCAGGCGCATACATTAGACCATCGTAGCCAAAACCTACGATTTCCGCCTTCGCGCGCCCAACTACAGCGTGTTGTAGATGGGTAATTTTCTCTGTGTCGGACATCGGGGATGAATGCACCATGGCTCGGAACATTCCATTCGAATCTGTCCATTTTAACGCGTCTCCATCAAAACTTTGAAGCTTCAGTCTTGGGAGGGACTTGCCAAAAGACGATGAAGGAACAACAGTGTTACCGAAATTATGCGAAACATGTGGGGGTGGATGATTTGCACGAGTAGAAAAATCATGACCTACCTGGTGCGCATGCTGTGAGGAATGTTCAGAAGTTCTCAGCTGCTTTATGCAGCTTTCACACAGCTGGATCCTGGGCCTTTCGGCGCAACCATCTCTTGAATACAGTACAGCATCACTCGCCGCACGACGAAGATTCATCCCGCCTATCTCATCCGCCAACGAATCACATACCACGTCCCGATCGCGACCACTGGCTTCAACATCGTCCGCATCTCGGCCATCCCTCCGTTGCTCAGGAACACCATCACCAACCACTGCATCCCGTACTTCAGGATCACGAGATCGGCCTTGATCCCGCTCCGCCTTCGGGGGTTCCCGTGGCTCATCCCCAGAACTGGCCTTACTTACGCCACATTGCGAGAACACATCGCCAGTTCTATCAATGGTGATAGCCACATCGCTCAGCCAAATTTCTGCTTCGACCACGACGTCATTGACCTGTTCGTACTGATGGTCAAGTAGACTATTGACGTCCGTGGTAGTGTCCGGCTCCATCTCCACGAGATGGAGGCCGCATTTCATGGCCTCATCCCTGCTCTTGATCAACGCTGCAATCTGTTCCTTGATTATGCCTGGTCTTACGTTTCGTTTGACCAGGCGCTCTAAACATCTAATTCCACGGCCAATATTTCCATCATGAACGTTCATTTTGGCCTTCACTTGCCTCATCGTGAAATCCTCGTCATATAAACGATCACTAGTTCTTATCCGGTCGGAGAGACCAATACTCTGTCGGGGGAGTCCATACATCCTTTGGCTGTTTAGTAACGAGGAATCACAAACAACTTCAGTTCTACTATATAACCCGTGTATTAAACTTCATCAAGGAACAATATATTTGCAATCAACGCTGATACATTCACGGAGCACGAGAGGTCATAACACTTCAGAATTTACTTTTACACTAAACTACTTCTAACTAAGATTTCATCATTTATGCTAAGTGTGGGTGTGAGTAGGAGGGGCTCGGAGAGACGAGGCCCTGTTAGGACCACCAAGAGTTTACAATCGTACAAATATTTCTTAAGATAAAGCAGGTTACTTATTTCTGAGAACGGAAGTCATCCGCCCACGCAAGATGCGGCAATGGGTCAGTCAAAGGCATTCTTTTTGATCTGCCGCCAGGCCTAGCAACACAATAACCTTGGAATAAGCATGTCTTTCATTACTATAACAATATACAGATTTCCTCTCCACCCACGCACAATAAACTTCAGATCCTGGACACTTCCTTAAACTGTCCGATCTAATTAGGCTCACTTTACTCGAGCGTACTCAATCGTTCTCACGGATCCCTGGAAGTGAAGACTTTCCTGTTCATTTATAAAACATAAACTTTATATACCAATATTAATCAATCTAAATTCAAACTAAATCTAAAAACAATAACATAATCATCATGAAGTCCATTTCGGCAGCCACACTCGCTTCAAATCTGGTCCTCACTTGCCCACCTTTAGTTTTTTAACTCCCTATATATTATTTCCGAGCTAATCCCATTGTTTAGCCCGATAATCCCGCTAATTAGCATTCAGGGGCCTTTGCTGTGAGTAATAGGAAACGTTCGGGCAATCACCGATTACCTGTGGGGATGATGGCATGAAGCAGCGAGTGGCCACCAGAATCAATGATTTAATTTGGGAGTGATCAGAAATGTTTGGGTAATCTCCGATTCCTTTTGGGTATGACGGCATGAAACAGCGTCGGCATCACCGGCACCGACAACAGAATGATTTCATTGGTAGTTATCGGAAACGTTCGGGTAATCTCCGATTCCCTTTTGGGATGACTGCATGAAGTACAGCATCGGCATCGCCGGCACCGACACCAGAATGATTTCATTTGGGAGTTATCGGAAACTTTCAGGTAATCTCTGATTCCTTTTGGGGATGACGGCATGAAACAACGTTGGCATCACCAGCACTGGCACCAGATGATTTCATTCGGTAGTTATTGGAAAACTTTGGGCAATCTCCGATTCTTCGGTCATGATGGATGACAGCATAGCATCGGCAGTACCGGCACCGGCATATCCAAACTTTCCTAACATTCGGGCAATGTCCGATTTATTGTTTTGGTGGAAAACAATTGGATATTAAGATAAAATTTGGAACATTCATCACTTGAAATTCCTTCATAGCATCGTCTTTAATGAACTGGCATTGTCAGTACTAGCATATACCCATGGAGCGGGCAAAGTTGAAATGTAATATACATTAGTTAAATGGGCACGATGATTGAACTACATTAAATTTCTAACGTTACTGAAGTTTTATTAAAGGTTAAACACGCAATGAACTGCATTTAGGGACTTATTGCTGCTATCTACATGCAACCCCCAAAAGATTGATTGGAGTACGCTATTTTACACAATGCATTGAGACCAGTGACAGCAGGTCCTGTTCCACATAAGGCCCTCACATATTAGGCATATCACCTACCCACTCCCGTACCCAATGCCACTGTCGGATCAAAGCCAGGTGCATGGAGAGATGCAGAACACAATTCAAACTGACAACATCAGTCAGTAAAGAATAAATCAAAGAGCAAGCGCTGGCCACTGTACATATTTTGTCCATCCTGGCATAACTGTTTCTCGAATTGAACTAAAATAGAATAGGCTAATCATTAATCTCCCTGCTAATACCCTGCACCATGGACCAGGTTGTGTAGCACTACATACGTGCTGGAAGCTAATACTGATGTGGCAGGGAGAATATGCGTGAAGTTTGTGTATGCTTTTGAGAATGAGCGGAGCTCTCCAGTCGACGTGCTCTCTGAAAAGTTGTTATTTATTCTAAAACCACCAAGATATTCGACGTATGACACCCTCAGTGACACTCTTACTTATGATCCACACCTACGAAACCAAAGTTGCAAGAATTCGACGCATTTTCGAGGCCCAATTTTGAAACAAAAATCGCCTCCTATTGAGCGGCCACAACGCGCATTATAGTATAGATTCGATTATTAACCCTATAACACCTGGAGGCGCCCTATGGCGCCCGCCGCCGATCCCCCTGGAGGCGCCCTATGACGCCCGCACACCCATATTCAAAATTCGTGCGCTTAGCTACCGATCTCCTTCAGAGCGCCGCCTATTATTAATCTATGAAACTTAAGCTTTCAAATGCCCGGATGAACAATGGTGGTTGCTGTAGAAGTTTTTGAGATATTTGACGATTAAGTTTTTGTTTCTCTTCAAGCCAGTAAATTCAGGTTGGACATTTGAATTGCAGAAATGGATCGTTTGTTTGATTCCGATTTGGATGTACCCTATCCAATAATAGGGAATTTCAAATAAACGGGACTTAGTTCACCTATGTCATTTTGTAAAAAACTGGACCCATCGCAAAAAATCTATGAAACTTAAGCTTTCAAATGCCCGGATGAACAATGGTGGTTGCTGTAGAAGTTTTTGAGATATTTGACGATTAAGTTTTTGTTTCTCTTCAAGCCAGTAAATTCAGGTTGGACATTTGAATTGCAGAAATGGATCGTTTGTTTGATTCCGATTTGGATGTACCCTATCCAATAATAGGGAATTTCAAATAAACGGGACTTAGTTCACCTATGTCATTTTGTAAAAAACTAGACCCATCGCAAAAAAATTTATTTCCAGGTAAAATCACGTCGGGGCCTAGGGGAATAAGCACTTGCGCTGGCAGTGGCTCCAGGTGTTATAGGGTTAATTAAAGGGAGATAAAGATCTCACTTGAGGCGTTTGAACTAGCTCACTGCGCCTGCGGCCCTTCTCGCTCAGATACGTTGTCCCAAACACCACTATGCGCTAAAGCACCTTGGGTGGCCTTTGGCCACCTGGATTCGTTGATCGCAGAATAAAGATTAGTACTGGGGATGAAGGCGTAGCCTATGGGGCCTAATCGTATAGAAATTGACAAAATTTATTAGCTGGTCCAGGTTTCACGGTCAAGGCCATATTTTCATCCATTTTCTTCCACTAAAGTATTATTGATCATAAGATACTTCAAGTTGTTGTCAATATATAACAAAGGTCCAAATAAAATCCATTCAATCTGATTTTATTTTCAATACCCTGCAGTGTATGGCATGTTTCTGCTGCCAGTGCCGATGCCGGCGACGGCGTTTGGTTTCCATTTGGAAAACTTCCAATTAGGCCCAATAAAAAAATTCTTAGTTTATCATTCGTTTTTCCAAAGAAAGTGAAGCGGAAGGGTGGTTTTAATTTTTTTCGGAAAAGCAACAGGTAATGGAATGAACACAAATGGCATTTTGACAGGTTTCTTGCGCAATGCAACGTCTTCTTGCTAATCGCACATTCAAAGAATCAAGAAGCGCAATGCACAAGGCTTCCCTTCGACTTCGTGCAAAGTTTTAGTTCAACAAAGTGCCGTGAGAGGCGCGCTAATACATATAGCTTTGGGAGAGCATGTTTTCTGAAAAAGGTGCGAATTTGGGGATTGAAGACAAAAAATATTTCAACAAATGAATCTCCTTGAATCTCCTTGGAAAGTGTTGTAACACTATTTATGACTATGAGATAATCTAAAATCACTGTGATATTGTTTGTTATGCTGATAAATCTGATGTGTCAATGGTGTTTTGGCATGCAATACAATATTTGATTGGTGTAGCATTTTTGGCGCCAAATCAATCGTCCTCTGTTCGGCATGCCGCTGGCCGGCATACGCTGGGGTGAGTTTCCTCATTCAAAAGTGAATAACAGCTGATAAAATGAACCAAAGTGGACATGTTTTGTGACATCGGAAAGCGAATTTCATCAGAAACGCAACTAAATACGGTATACCTGCTGACCTGCTGAACCCAGGTTAATGTTATTTTCAATCCACGATTGCAGGTCACCTGATTTTCGAGATTTCGCGGGAAATGAAATTGTAAACAAACGCATGTGTGCAGTTCAAATGTAAACAAAAACGTATTTTTGGTACTTTTGGTTGCTGGACTTGGGTTTTCCCGCAGTTAGGAGCTGGGGTCAAATTGGTGGTCTATTGTGCTGTTTTAGTCAGAGGTAGCCCTTGATTATGAAGGGATTTTCAAATTAAGGTGACCATGGTCTTTTTAGCTCAGCTGACAAAGTCAGCGGAGCTAGTCAAATAGCTAATTGATTGGTGTTTGTCCTTCCATCCTGCCATCCATCTAGCCATGTTGGGCATTTTGTAACCGTACAGCCGAGGCACTTCAAATATGGTTTTGTATATAAACACCGCAGAAAATGTTGCTTACAGAAAAAATTTGGGCAATTCGACTCAAATTCAGCTCCCCAGGGGGCAAAAGGCGTATTTTTGACGCTCTATTCGAGCAGATAAAAGCTTGAAATAAAGTTGAAAAGGTCTTCATGATACAGAAGTTTTGATATGAAATAGATTAGTGTGGATTTATATCACCAGTTGGCGGTAGTGAGCAAAACTGTTGTTTGACCCCAGATGACCCCGCTTTAAATTTCCCGCCGCGAACTGACATGAAAACCTCGAACCAGGGAATACCGGACTGCTGGTATTGCCAGTGCATTCACTGTATGAACGGCTCGTCTGGGGTAAATTGACGAGGCGGCTCGACCCTCCACTGCGCGGTCGAGGTTACCTGGAGTACTATCATCAAGAAAATGGCGGTAACCATTTTATTTCTACCGGAGCGATGATTTTGTAAGTGACAAATTTTCTTATTTAAGCCTTTACGGAAATGTATTTTGGTACAAATCTTCACACGTTTATAGAAAAGATCAACGAGAATGTGTTCAAATGCCCTCATAACGATGATTTCAACGGAATTTGGTCAAAACAACCTTCGAATGGAGTCAACTTCCTTTGCGAAATTGAAGCGACGACCTCATTATTTATCGTAATTTATGCAGATCTGAGTCCAGCTGATGGGCAAAATTAGCGATGGTTTCAAAACAGTCTCCCAGACATGGGGCAATCTCTTCATTATCATAATGGGATTTGGAGGCATGTTTACAGATTTTACAAGTTCGAGACCTGTAGGACCTAAAACTCGCATTGATCCCCATAGATCCCCTCTATTTGTCGAGTTAGCGCCCCTGTAAAATCATGCATTTTCGGACACTAGAACGAAATCTTCCTGTGGATATCGCGGTTTCGGTGATGATTTAAGGAGAAATTGACTGTTCTTAGAGTTGTATGGGACAGAAATGAGTTCATACTTCATGAATACATGAATATATTATGATATAGGCGGGCTTCTAAGTCAAAACAATAACAAACTCAACTGCACCTCTATCGTGTATCGCGTAGTGCATTGCCTAGTGTATTTCGTAGCGTATTTTAGCGGAGACATTATTTCCACACTTTGGCCACGCCAAACGTCTTTTTTATTTGTGGAAGTTAATCTGCTCTGTAAATTTTATTTTACACAGGAAGAATCCATACAAGGTATTGCAATATTTCATGTCTATTGGTGTATTTGTGTACAGGAGCGCACCAGACAGTGAGACGTAGAGATGTGTTTAGTGCTGGTGCTGTCAGTAGACTGAATCTGATTGGCCATAGCGATCAGTAATATGGGTCGTGATCACGTGATGTGACGTCACCGCGGTATCCTCCTTGGCTGATGGGTGATGTTCTGAGTTGTGTTCAAACTATTGGAAACTTCGGAAATTAGTTCTATTAGTTCTACTATTCTGCAGGAGTATATTATAGCCATTGATGTTGACAGCTAAAAGCACGAAAACTTTGTTTATTTATCAAACTGTATCGAGTGTTATCGAATCGAATGGATGTGTCGATCGTCGGGGTGGATTGATATGTGGTTGTGCGTCCAAGGCGATTAGGTCATTCAGTTAGTTTGAGAAAGATCATGATCATGAAGATGCATGTTGTGTTATCATAACCGGAAAATAATTTGAAGTTATTAGTGGTGTTGTCATTGCCATTTTTTGCATGGAATGATAGTTCAAGAGCTCTCATCGACGTATTCAGCATTGACGGAAAGTAGGTCCGGATTTTGCAAACACTGTACAATCACTTTCCATCTTGACGTCTTGTAAATGTAATAATCTTTGCCAAATCAGTGATTCTTATATAATTTACTCCATGATTGCAATCAGCCTTTGTTAAATTCCAATCACGTGCAGGTTAGGTCAATCTTTTAACAATAAAGTTAATTTTCTTAAGCACCTCTTTATCTTACTTCTTCACATACAGGGCATCCCAAACACTTTGCTAAATCCACTAACCCCCCCATTTAAAGTTGGTATTGCACCAGACCCAAGCTCAACGGTACAATGATCATGTAAGTGTCCAAATACCTTTTCAGGACATACTAGTATGAGGACATCAATTTTGATACCAGAAGGAAAACCAATCCTGTCTGTGTGTCACTGTGACATAGATCCTGGCTCTATTGGAAATGTCGCACTCGCACTGCATTACTTCATGTGATGTCACTTACATCTTTCACAGTTGACAAATTGAAGCATCCATGGTTATTGTAACTATATATAGTCCTTGCCAAATCTATCTAAAAGTATCAGTAAAACTGCTAAACTATGAATTGTATCTGCTTACTCAGCTGAGCGCCAGGCCCTTGGGCCTCTTGTTATGTGCTCAGCCCACCACAGCTTTCAATACTTGATGTATCTGATGAGGCGCGCGGAACCTGACATGGCCTTACCAAGGAGCTGCTTACGGTGCTGAACTTCTAACTTGCCTGTCGACTAAGTGCCTTTTTGGCCGAGACATTGCTACATGTAGGAGGAGCACGCATTTTAAATTTATAGTAGTGATAGTACAGTTGGTTTGAGCCATTTGGAAGCCGACATGTGAAGGCCTATCTGGGTTCTCCTTCTTCTCCGTATAAAAAGGGGCATATTGCTGACTAAGGAACAAGGCATATTGACATTGCCTCATCATCTCTATGGGACCAATTGATACTTTTATATGCACGCACACATTATGCCATTTCAGGGTCCGAGTCTGTGGACAATTGGTTTGATTAATTTGTCTCTTCGATATTGCTCTTTATTGCATTAGATTTTCATCGCAATTCAATATATTCAAGATATAGCCAATTTGAACCTGTCTGTGCCAAGGATTGATTGGTTCCAGATCGACTCACTAGGGATACGCAGTAGAGCACAATGTCATGAAAAACGACCCTTTGTATTGTAAATTCCAATCACCTGCAGGACAGGTCAATTTCTCTCAATAAAATTAATTTTGTTGACTCCTGTAATCTCTACCTTATTAAAAAAAAAAGACAGTGGCGTTCGTCCCAAACTGGTAATTTCTATTTATTTTGACGTCTGTTAAATCAGGATACCTCTCAGGATATCCTTGTGCTGTACAACCCAGCCTGGACATACCACAGTTGTCCATGGAGAAGTCTCATCCTCTCTGACACTTCTTTTCTGTAAAGCTACCGATACAACATACTGAACTAGGGATATCTTCCGTTGCCTCCTGTAATATTTACATACCATGGCTGAATAGTTCAATCATATTTCATCCAGCTGGCAGCTCTGCATTGGAAATTTTAGTGGTATAACGTGTTCTCTTGACCTTCAAAGTGTAGTATAAAGCCGATATTTACTACTTTATACCCTCAGTCCTATGTTATTAGGTCATCCAGCTGAGCGCCAGTCCCTTGGGCCTCTTGTTTTCTATACTGAGACAGCGTCTATTGGGTCAACTGCCATGATGGCATCATCCTAACTATATCCCCCCCTCTCCCACCCACCAACTACTCGCCATCAATCATTGACATTGTGTGCTAGCCAACTGCTTCTTTGGTCAACTGCCATGATGGCATCATCCTAACTATATACCCCCCCCCCCCCAGGGCCGTATTTAGAGGGGGGGCAGGGGGGCAGCTGCCCCCCCTGTGGAATAAATGTTGAAAAAAAATTTTCAGACAGTAATAAAAAGACAAACTAATCTTAGCCATAGCTTTACCAGCATGATAGCAGCATATGGATAGCAGATGTAATCAACTCAGGTGCAACCCTTATAATCTGACCAGTCCAGTGCCCTGACCCTAGTCTTCTATTCTGACAGAGGAGTTTCATACAAGTCATATAGTAAAATCCCTAGTCTTCTTTCTCATAAAAGTGGTCCTTTTTTAGAGTAAAAGTACTATTGATTCACACTTCCAAATGCCAGGAAAATGCCATTTCAGACCTTTTATTTTCAAATTTTTCCGGGGGAGGGCCCCCAGACCCCCCGTTCGGATGCGCCTGCGGCGCATGCAGATCGCCTTCGGCGATCTATCCCACTGCCCCCCCTGGACAAAAAAGTTAAATACGGCCCTGCCCCCCCCCCCCCCCCGAGTCTTCTCGCTCACCAGCCCTATTAACGAAGAGCTCCCTATCAAGGCCTGAGCCTTCCTCATATTAATATAATACGATTTTATGTCGTTCATACTCTACCCAGGTCAGACTTTTGCATGTGTACTCCATTCGGACACACCCGAGGAAGAAATAATCTATTTATAATAGAAATCTCTTAGCTAGTTCGTTTAGCTACACCTAGGCGGCGCCCCTGTTGCACACTGTTCCGAGTTTTTCTACGTTGTTTTCGCCAAATTTTGGTCGATCCTACGTTCGAGAAGGACACCCCGGGACACCTTCGGGAAGCTTATTATCTCTGGTAGACGGGTGAGATCGTTCTTTTACCATCCTCCCTTGATTTCTGCTTTTGGAGCGTGCTTTTTCTGCCGTCTCCCAAGAAATTTTTTCTCCGTTTTCCCGGATTTTAAACATCTGACCTTTAAGACCGTTTTCCTGGTGGCTTTGGCCACGGCACAGCGGCGGTCTGAGCTCCATGCTTTAGCCTTTGATAAATTGGCTTTCACTGAGAGGGGCGCGGTCCTAGAATTCGTCCCAGGCTTTCTGGCAAAAAACCAATTGTCCAATTGTTGCCGCTCAGCACGTGGTCTAGGTGTTTCCCTGCCTAGACCACTCATCGATTTTCTCTCCTGCTGGCTGTCTTGTCCTCCCTCCTTTTTAAGCGGGGGGGGGGGGGGGTTGTTCTATAGACTGTCGCCGGGTCTTCGGGCCTGCGCGTTCGCCCCGTCCAGCTGTCCTAGGGTTCAGCCGCCTTGGACTTTTGAGAGTTAATCAGTGTGGCCGCTCCAGGTTATTCTGGGGCGTGCTCTCCTTCTTGTAAAAAAAAAAATAAATAAATTTTTCCACAATTGTGTCTCTTGACGATATGTGCTGAGCTTATACTGTGTTAAGGTGGTTTTGTCCCCGTCTAGGAGGGGATGGGTTTTCCCAGTTATGCTTCCCTTTGTTGTCAAAGGGCCTGTTGACCTCTAGCCCGGGTCTCCCCCAAGCATTCTTTCTCTGGGTCCCCTGGTCTCACCCGTTGGGTTCTGCTGCGCAGCTGGGAGACAGTTCACTTCATTACATGGTAAGTCACCGTTTACCCTCCTTCCTTTGGTTGTTGGTATTCGATGCAAAAGTCTGACCTGGGTAGAGTATGAACGACATAAAATTTCCATTTCCTGTGGAAATGTCATTTTATTAGTTCATACCTACCCAGGTCAGACTACCCGCCCTGCCTGTCCCCACAGCAACGGGACTTACTCGGTGCGCTCGAGTAATAAGTACTAGTGAATGGCGGCTCTCACGAGGCAGAGGCTGTATAGGGGCGCCGCCTAGGTGTAGCTAAGCGAACTAGCTAAGAGATTTCTATTATAAATAGATTATTTCTTCCTTGGGTGTGTCCGAATGGAGTACACATGCAAAAGTCTGACCTGGGTAGGTATGAACTAATAAAATGACATTTCCACAGGAAATGGAAAGTCTGATATAGCGCAGTATCCAACCATCAACTGGCCGCTCAAAGCGCTTGGGGATATCATATTATTACCCCGGTCTCCACAGAAATCAATCAGGGGTTTCAAGGAGCAACCCCAGAAGGTGCTCACTTGAACTCGACCAGTAGGGAAACTAAGCAGTGACTCGGCCGGGAGTCGAACCCACGACCTCCTGATCATGAGGCCGACTCTCCCCCACTGCGCTACCGCTGCCCCAGGCCCCACCTCACAAAATACACTGTAATAATTATGTACCTTGTGTCCATGTGCATGTTATTAGTTCCACCTACGCTGCATGAAGACAAAGACTCCACTCCTTGACATCACCACACAACTCCTTGACGTCATTACACACACCACTACTGCAACAGCAATAGAAATCACTTTACGTCATAATAGCAGGGTGGCATCAACTCAGTACTTCAGCATGCACTGATATAGCAAGAAGGTCTTTCGCACTAGCACTTCTGCGTGCTAGACGTTACAGCTTCAAGTTGCCTCATAATAACGGTACCAACACACACTTGGCCCTTGCCTTCACTTAGCCATTTCAGCTGAGCGCCAGGCCCTTGGGCCTCTTGTTCCTTAATTACTTGCCCGATTAGCACCAGTTGTATGTCATAGGTACATCTAATTCTAACTACCATTCAATGTGTCAGCCGGGCCTTTTTTGATTTGACCTACTTTTCAAGGTCACAGAGGTCAAATGTACTGTAAATTGGCCATTTTGGGGAAATTGTAATTGCTTGGACTTACATCAAACCTACTAATAGGTACCAGCAAAGCAGTCTAATTCATGCAGGAATTGGGTCAGACATGGCAGATCGTGTACTAACACTACATGACACAATACCATGCTCTTCATCCATCTTTCCTCCACATGAGGTGAGCACAATGGCCCTGGCCATTTCATTAAAGCTAATGGTGGGTGTATCTAATAAGGTTAAATGACATATCACCAGGGTTTTTGATTTGACATACTTTTCAAGGTCATAGGTCATAGTTCACTAAATCACCGATAGGTGGCATGTTTCGTTCCTTTTTGAGCTAGAAGGTTCTAAACATGTGAAGATATGTATCTATTGACCCTCTATTCTGTACTCTCTACAATATCCTTGATTTTCAGTCAAATCCACCAGGCGGCCATCTTGAAAATTAAACAAAGTCCTATTACTCCGAAACTAATGATCGGATTCGACCAGACTTCATGTGATTATATATCCATGTACTCTTATCAATATTCCTAATTTTCAGTCAAATCCCATGACAATTATGGACGCCAGGCCGCCATCTTGAGAATCCAACAAAGTCTTATTACTCCTAAACTGTTGAACAGATGTCAACCAATTTCCATGTGACATGTACACTCTTCAATAACCCTGAAATTCAGTCAACTTTATAACTAAAATGGTATACTGGTAATTTTCTTTTGTGCCATTGAGCCAAGAAGAAGAATATTATTCAATGGAATCAAAACTGGTGAAACTAGGCGGAAACTGTTCTCCCCACATCCACTGCAAATGACATGCATTACATTACCCGAGGTGAGCACATGGTCCCTGGACCATTTCATTTATACACCCAGTAGTGTCAAGATTGCAGTAAATAAAAAATATTGTTCCAGTAATGCGCAAGGATGAGTTTCGGTCTTGTGGAAGAAGGGTGGATGTACCAAAAGTTTTCTGATTTATACCGTAATTGCAACGTAGTTTTCCTGGTGTTGAATCTTGATGTCTTCCGATTTCCAAAAACAAACATATTTACATTGCCAAATGGCCCAAGGAACTCACAGATAGTAGATAATATGAAATCCAACCCGGGGAATTGTCAGAAAAGTCCAATTATGTTCCAGATTTCTTCTGATTCTTTTATCATCAAGTGTCATGGCGGCGCCCAGTCATAAGTGGTATTGAAACCAAAATGGAATTTTTGAACAACACAGACGTCATATTATTTGTTCCTGCGCCAGATAGCGTGCTCAAGCATATAATTTTCATATGATTGCTATAGTGTATTAGCCCATGGGTTAGGGTTTGAAAGAGCAGGGCCGAGCGTGACGTATACGATTCGTACCCACAACTCTTTGTTATATCAAGACGTACCAAACAGTAGTTACACCACCTTAGTACAGGCGATGCTGCATATACCACAATTGCACTTTGTGGTCTAAAAATAGATCGTGAAGAAAGTTTTAATTGCTGTCCGTTATGATCTGTTCAGAAAGAGAAATTCTATTGTTTTAGCATTGGAGCATGTCTTTTATGGCCAGGATGAATCATGGATTTCACCTCATTTCACAATACTACGGAATTCCATGAGATGACGTCACTTATTCCCGCCAGCAGTACGCCACGTGACCCTGCCAGCTAGAATATTTTGCACGCTGTGTGCTCTCGTTATCTTTACTAATATTTCGGTCTCTTGACTATTGTGATGGTTTTTTGTGTGGCTGCCTGGGAGTTTTGATCCTTGTGCGCTGGTTCGAGCTTGTTTTGGCGAAGATCGGATCGCTTTGGTGGAGTTTTCTGCTCTTGAGTGACTGACTGTCTTCGAGTCCGGCAATTAAAACATGGCGTCTCAGTTAAAATCTGGCGAACTCCTTGCTGACGCCGAGGTGGCAGTTGACCCCTCCAAGCTGTTAAATACATCGAGAAATTCAAAGAAATCAGATAAAGCTTCGGCCTCTGGTGCTGACAATTTTTCTTTGCCGACCAAGCCTAAATCGCAAGTTCGAAACGTAAATCCGTATCGAAAAACCGAACAAGCAGAATCGCCAAGATGGCGGACTTGTTGTGAAAAGTCGGTTTGATGATGACTTTGGTTCGGATATTGCGGCGGTTTCTAAGACACCTGTCGTTAGTCAGGATAACACTGTGCTAGATAAGATTCTTAATCGGCTTGAAGCTTTAGAAAGTGCTACTCGGCCTCTGAATAGGTCAGTAAAGTCTGTTTCTGCAGCTCTTGGTGGCTCCCCGGCCGGTGATGATGGCGATTTGATTGATGCCAATGATGGGCCTGGTTTCAGCTATGATGACCAAGAGGAAGGTGAATGGGCAGATGAGCAATTTGTTGCTGATGATTCTGATCCTTTTATGGTTTTGGAGAAAGTTACATCTGCAGATGCCGCACCTCCGACGAAGGACAACCATGGTTTGGTAGATGATGCTCTTGCAGATTTGCACAATTTCTTTGAGCAGGATGAGTCCTTGGGCACTCCTGTGCTGCAGCAGCTAGCTGACGTGCTCAATAGCGTGCTCAGAAGGAAGCCTAATGAAGACGTTCTAGAGAAGACTTTGGACAAGTATCCTTTCCCTGATAATTGCAAGGCCTTGACAGTGCCTAAAACCAACCCCATCATTTGGGAGAAAATGAAACGTCAGACGAAGTGGCTGGACAATTCAATGCAAAAGAATCAAAAGTTAGTTCTCAAGAGTCTGGTGCCTATTGTTCGTCTTCTCCATCAGGTTCGTACGGAGAAACTGAAAATTGAGAGTATCTTGCCGACGCTAACAGACACTGTCCGTATTTTATTGTCATTATTTACGAAGACTTGTCAGACTCGTAAAGAACTGATTCGCTCCGATTTACTTGAGCATTTTACTAAGCTGTGTGCTGTTGATCACCCCATTGGGATGAGCAATTTGTTTGGAGATGATTTGTCCAAAGACATAAAAGACATTGCTGAGTCCGACGTTCTGGGGAGGAAATTACATGGTCGACCTACCCGACTGAACAACTTTCGAGGAAGATTCCGTTCCACGCCGTACTCACAGTCTAGACAGCGTTTTTTAGGGCAGCGTTACCGTTGGGGGAGTCCAAGTTATCGTTGGATGCAGCAAGGACCTCGTCGGGGTCATGATCGTCGACAGTACCAGCCAAGGCCGTCCAGGACGACCGACACAAAAGACAAAAAGTAGATAATTCTGTCTTGATAGTAAGTAAGTCTGATAACACTCAACTTCCTGTTAACTTGAGTTCTGACATGTCTGATACTAGGTACAAAAGACTGGTGGACTGGAAGCCGAAAAATACGGCTGAAAATTTTACGGCTGGTAAAGTCGCCAGTGCTTTCGATTACTGGCAGACGATTACATCTGACCCTTGGGTTTTGTCAAATATTTTAGGCTATGAAGTGGAATGTGCTGTTGAACCATACCAGGTTAGTCAGCCTAGGGAGTCCAGGTTTGAAAAGGCTACAACTCTGATTTTGGATAATCTATTGACTGGGCTTGAGAATAAAGGTATTATTGAACCATGTGTTATTACTCCGGATAGCTATGTATCTTCGGTTTTCCTTGTACCCAAAAGGGATGGTTCCCATCGGTTGATTCTGAATTTGAAGGATTTCAACTCCAGTGTTGAACATCATCATTTCAAGATGAGCACCATCAGGGATGCTCTTAACATGATTAAAGAAGGGTCTTGGTTTGCTTCAATAGACTTAAAAGATGCGTATTTTTCTGTACCAGTCCATCAGTTTTCAAGGAGATACCTTCGTTTCCTTTGGCATGGTCGGGGTTTTCAGTTTACCTGTTTGCCCCAAGGACTAAAGAGTTCGCCAAGAATATTCACGAAGATATTACGGCCTGTCTTTGCGAAGCTTCGGCAAGAAGGTCATTCCACAGTTGGTTATATTGATGACTCGTTAACTGTCAATGATACCTTCATTGAAGCAGTTGAAAATATTCTTGAGTCTGCGGGCTTATTAGATTTGCTTGGTTTCACTATTCATCAGCTGAAGTCAATTTTGACCCCGACACAGATAATTGAGTTCATTGGATTCATAATAAACTCGATAAGTATGACAGTTTCGTTACCTGCTAGAAAGAAGGACAAGATCAAGAAATCGTGTGCCTCTCTATTGAATTCTGGCAAGACCATTGTAAGAGAACTGGCTCAGGTTATTGGGAATATAGTGGCCACTGTGCCGGCAGTTCCAGTAGCCCCATTATTTTACAAATCTCTCGAGGTGGTCAGAAATCTTGCACTCAGGGAGTCTAAGGGTAATTTTGAGGCTGCAGTCTGCTTATCCACCGCAGCTCGGATGGATTTGAAGTGGTGGATAGACAATATTGACTGTCAGCAGGGGCCAATTTCTAGACCAGGCCCTTCTAGTTTTCTTACCTCAGATAGTAGTATGACAGGCTGGGGTGGTGTCCTTGATGGAGTACAGTCTACAGGGGGTAGATGGTCGGAAGCAGAAGCACAACATCATATAAACTACTTAGAACTTCTTGCCTGTTTTCTTGCATTGAAAACTTTCTGTTCTGAGGCAAGAGATGCTCATATCAGAATTAGAATGGACAACATGACTGCAGTGGCATGTGTCAACAAGTTAGGCAGTGTCAAAGATCAGTTGCATGAGTTAACTAAAGAGGTTTGGCTCTGGTGTTTAGAACGAAATATTTGGCTGTCTGCCCTATATTTGCCAGGGAGAGACAATACCCTTGCTGATCGAGAATCTCGGCAAATAAATGACGATATTGAATGGTCAGTGCAGACTGTGGTTTTCAACAGAATTTGTCAGATTTTTGGAACTCCCGAAGTAGATTTGTTTGCTACTAGATTGAATTACAGACTGGAAAAATTTGTTTCCTGGAGGCCAGACCCTAAGGCATTTGCTACTGATGCTTTTTCCCTGTATTGGCATGACTCATACATGTATGTCTTTCCACCTTTTAGCCTGATTGGCCAGATTCTACAGAAGATAAGGGTCGACAGAGCAATGGTTTTGCTTGTTTTTCCGGTGTGGAACACGCAACCGTGGTTCCCAACGTTGCTGCAGATGGCCATCGACATCCCCAGGATCCTCCCCAGGAGGTCACTCTACTTACCTCGGAACACGCAGTTGTCTCACCCTCTGGAGCCAAAACTTTGCTTAGCGGTTGTAAGACTATCAGGGAAGCCTTCACTATCCGAGGACTTTCGCAAGACGTTACCAAGGTTATCATGTGCTCATGGTCTTCGGGGACACTCAAGCAGTACTCCTCATACATTGGAATGTGGGATGAGTTTTGTTGCAAAAGGGAAATTAATCACCTTCGTCCCACTGTAGATCAAGTACTGCAGTTTTTAAACGAATTATTGACAGTGAGACAGCTGGGGTATAGTGGAGTGAATTCAGCTAGATCCGCCTTGTCAACTTATGTGATAGTAGATTCCGTTCCTGTGGGACAGCATCCCATGGTTGTACGTTTCATGAAGGGGGTATTCAAAATGAAGCCAGCTTTGCCTCGGTATAATACAACGTGGGATGTTGCATGTGTGTTACGATACTTGAAATTGCTTTCTCCCGTTCGTAAGATTTCTCTTTCACTCTTGTCGCATAAGTTGGCAATGCTTCTTCTGCTGCTTTCTGGTCAGCGAACTCAGGTGTTGCCGTGTTTAGATGTTAGGAATATGCAGCTGTCTTTTTCGAAAGTGATATTTACTATAGGTGATATTGTTAAGCAAACTAGGCCGGGGACTCATATGGCCCCTATTTCTATAACAGCTTATGCGCCTGATAGGCGTTTGTGTATTGTAACTGTTATCAAGGAATATTTGCAGAGGACCTTGGATGTCAGGGGTACTGAGACTAGGTTGTTACTTACGACTATTAAGCCTCATAAGGCTGCCTCTCAGGGAACTATATCTAGGTGGATTCGAACAGTTTTAAGAGAGGCTGGTATTGATTTGAATATTTTTGCTCCTCATTCAACGAGGGGGGCAGCGACTTCTTGTGCTGCAAAGGCTCAGGTACCTTTGGCAACTATTCTTCGTACTGCTAGTTGGAGCAGAGATTCTGTTTTTAGGAAATACTATAATAAGCCGATTGACAATGATTTGTCTGTTGCAGAGGCTATTTTGAAAACCCAGTAGTCACATAGGTTTGACACTGGTAATTGGTTTAGTTGGTTAGTAGAGACAATTTGGACAGTTTGGAGATGTTTTTTGTGCGAGATCGCATTTAATCTGTGCCCAGATGGGCTGTGATGTTTGATGTTTAGTTTCTTGATAATCATTTTTTGATTTGATCAAAGGCGGCTAGTCTGAGCTGCTGGTTTTCACAAAGAACTTAGCCCTTTTTTGTTGAGGGTGTTTTGTGTTGTGTAATTTGGTTTTGTGTTGGATTACATAGTTCTCAGTGTTTTTGCAATTGCTGTGTTGACTGTTGTTATTGGATTCTTCCTGTTGGTGTTTGACTACAGGTGATTGATGCCATGGGCTCTGAAGTCTCATGGAATTCCGTAGTATTGTGAAATGAGGTGAAATTGAAAAATTAAACAAGACTTACCTTGGGAAGTTGCAGTTTGATTATAATTTCACCGAATGAACTAAATACGGAGGAATAACATGCCCTCCTTATCCCATCCCTAATTTGATCGGTGTTTTTTTTTTTTTTGGTGGTTTGGTTCTTAACATGGTTTTTGTTCCATGTCATCAATCTTCTCTAAAGTCTGCTGGCGGGAATAAGTGACGTCATCTCATGTTATTCCTCCGTATTTAGTTCATTCGGTGAAATTATAATCAAACTGCAACTTCCCAAGGTAAGTCTTGTTTAATTTTTCAATTATGGTGGTAAATGAAAAATGTCATAGAACTTCCATTATCTACCTCATTTGAAATTGCCCTGTTTTTTTAACGTTCCGTAAATCATGGTAACCCCTCGTCCTCTATTGCAGGTACAATACTTGGGAACCGGAAAGCAACATTCTGGACGAACGATTATTGGAGGCTTTCAAAACGAGGTACGTATGTCCACTGTCACAACCTCGGGGCTAAAAGTGCCAGTGGTGACCTCCAGGTCAGAGCCTCTGGCCAAACTTACTGATCCTCCTTGTCATAAATTATCTCGGCCAAAATGACGCCCCCTGATATACACGGACATCAGGTGGGTAATCCAATTAAATAAAGTCCAGGCCAACAGTTAAAATATACGGCATCTATTCTCAATACTCACCCCACCCACACCCGGTTACAACATTAATATATACAGGTACATCACAATATTCAACACAATCGCACATAAATGGTCCCTCATAAAACATCAGGGAGACAGACCACTCATCCGTGGCATACAATAACTTCAGACATATGTCGTCAGGGCAACAGTTAGCAACTGTTGCAAATCAAGGCAGAATGGCAAGGGGTTAATCCTCAGGAGACCGGCATGGAAAAGTATTTAAAAAAAAAACCTCTTGGAATAAACCTATTCCAAGAAGAATCAACCGACACCTCAATTCCAGGTGTATACAAGTTTTGCCCCAGCAAAACAGAAAGATTCCCGCAATTGAAGTTACCCGATACAAGAGATTCTGGGCCCGTTTACCAGTCCAACCTGGTGAGCTCGCCAGAAGCAAAAAAACTGGTCCAAAGAAAATTACGCGAGCTCAACAGGCATATCGGGAGGTCTAGCGATTTCGAAATGGTCTGCAGTGACCGCAAGGCCCCAGTGATCCACCAGCAGCACGAGGGGTATGCAGAAAAAAAAAGAATTTATATAAGTCAGAGACTTGAGCAAGTCACTGGCCTCTCCACAGACAGAGGAATAAAAAGGGTACCCTCAACTCCTGAAGAAAGGAGGAGATAAAAAAACGTACCAATGCTCGACTCTTAGCAAGAGGAGAAAATCGTCTGCGTCTAATCGCATCTGAGCCGGTCTGCTCGGAAACCCACGCCATCCCATTAAATACCCGAAGTCCACGTGACCACATGATAATTCAACTGACATTCCGATCCACAATGCACTGCGCACACAAAGACACCCCCAATTAAAATATGAAAAGATCACCAAGCAACCCGATACAAAAGCCTTCGTTTCCTGGCAGAGATCGCACTGAATATAACTTAAAACACCGTAGTTCGAGGCACATGCTAAGGAGTGATTAAATAAGCTTACGATTAATCGAGATAAATTCCAAATTTGCACGTTAACAGAAGTTTTTGTTAGAGAGGTAACAATGAAATTTTAACTTTAGCGGTGCTGTAGGAAAGGAGGTCATTCGGCATTCCTCAGCCACTCACGTGATAGGAAGAACCAATAAAAATACGAGAAAATTGTAAACAGTGATGGCCGCCGTCCAGGTCACATGACCGATAAAATGGCGACGCATCCAGGAAATTGATAGAAAGAGTTGTTGACAATTTGTCCGAAAATAAACGAAATAAACCGTTGTGCCTGGGACTAGGTTTACATAAAAGGTTACGAAAATGAGAAGGTAATTTTGGTGACCGTTTCACTATCCCCCTCTTTAAAACACAGCCGTCCTCGGCGGACTTAATATAATGCAATATAAAACGTGTGTGGTATGACGAATGTACACTACCATACATTGATACTATAATATAATATAAAGGGACAGTGAATGTGGATGGGAATGTCGAGTAAAACAACGCCCTGGCAAGAAACAAATATACGAACGGAACCATTTACAATCACAATGTTAGAACCACAGCTAACACCACTCATCTTGTTTAGCACCCTTGTATAGCACCAGAATGAGAAACTCCAGGTTTAAATTCAATCTAAATCAACTAACTAAACAAACTACTGAACTACATGGCGACCAGAAATAATATGATATGTACATCTAGAACATGGTAAAAGAAATGATATGACAGGAACTGATCAACATGATATATATTTACAACAGCGACTGGGTAATCCGGGTGACAAAGGGGAAGGGGATTAACGGCGCTGGGAGTTTAGGTGCTTGCGGATATTACGCATCCTATCGTGATATCCCTCCACAGCGGGGCTAACCTCCGGGAGTCTCCCCCTTGCCACGCGGCCAGTCTAGTGGGCAACTCGAATGGTACTCCTGACGTGTTGTCGCTGGTGTCTCTGACTGCGGGGTCGTGGTGGCTCAGCTGGGGGCGGCATTACTGGGGAGTGTTGGCGCGCCCGCTTCTTTGGTGGCAGGGTCGGCTCTGGTCCTGCCATGACAACTTCCTGCTGGACCGTTGGTGACGAAAGTGAGGCAGGGGTGTCTTGCTCATTCCTAACACTGACATTCTTGGCTTCCGCCTGTTTTGGAGGGTCAACTCTAGCCAGCACGTCTTGGAGCATGGCCTGAATGCCCTCTACCTGGGTGCTTAGCCGGAAGATGGCATCCAGCACCTCTAGTTGCTGGGGAGCGGGTGGAAAAGTCGCCTCATCAATCGCCGCCCCTTGTGACAGGTGAGACGGAGCTGGGTTGGCGGGTGGTGGGGTGGCTGCCCGCGGAACTTGCTCGGTCGGGCCTGTCTTCGGTGAGGAAAGGAGGCAATCGAGGATCTCTTGGCCTTCTGGCTGGTAGTCGTCATTCAAGAAGGCATCCAATTCCAGGTCAAAAGCGAGGGCGTCCATCTGGAAGCGAGAGAAGTGAAGCGTAAGCATATTTCCGGACATATTCATCTTTTACATAGGTGAAACACATCATGCGTCAGCCATGCACCCTCGAAGCGGAATGTCATATTCGCTAAAGTACACACCCTGTGTTTAGAGTATCGGCCACAAGTTGACCACGACCCGACATCAGTATGGATAGTCAATGAGGAACAGCAGTTCCTGAGTTGTAATAAGTCTTCTATTTTCCCTTCCAGCTGACTGGAACACCACCCTGGGCTATACCAGTGACCCAGTTGGCCATGAAGACATCATGGGCATGGCATACCCTCACATCAATCGACCATGGCTGGCAGCAGCATCAGCCAGCACATCAATAATATACGAAAACTCAACACAGAGGGGGGGGGGGCCTGGTCAACCCCAAAATACAGATTTATATATATGCATCATAAGTGACATCAACATGACTGTGGTTACAGTGGATATAGTAGTACTAGTAGTTCCAAGTACTGTCAGCCAAAAACATCGATAGAAAGGGCTACTAGTACAGCATTCAAAACAGGACAATTACTGCATGTATACCAATGGTGTACATGTTCTATACATGACAGCGTATGACATCATTCAGGCAACTTCCGCCTGACGCTCCTAAACCACAACGGCGGACTCTGGCCCTCATATGGTTTCAACTTGTTGTGGTGGACCAGTTTGGTCTTTCCCCGCTTATCCATCTGGATGACGTAGTCAAGGTCGTTCACCTTTTTGATGATTAGATATGGGCCTTGAAATGCCTTCCTTAGTTTTGGGGCTATCTCCAGCTGACTTATATCTGTGAGGTACCAGACGCCATCCCCAACTTTATACTTGTTAAAGACGACCTTGCCATCATGATTCTGCTTGTGTCTTTCAGCCGCGGCCTTCAAATTTTCCCGGGCGACATCATGGGCATGGACCATCGTGTCACGCAACTTGTCCACATACTCGCCATAAGACGTTATCTCATCATCCTCGATGCCAGGTCTGTACGGGAACATCACCTCTGCCGGTAGTCGAACCTCACGGCCTAACATGAGCAGGTTTGGAGTTAACTTCGTCGACTCATTTGGAGTGGCTCGGTAGGCAGCAGCCAGACATCCTAAGTTAACATCCCATTGGTCTTGCTGACCCTTCAGATAGGCCTTGATCATCCGGATCAGGGTCTTGTTGAAACGTTCACATTGCCCGTTACAGCGGGGGTTTGCAGGAGACGCCCTTGTCTTCCTGATCTCAAGCAACCTACACAACTCTTTGAAGATGTTGCTCTCATAGTTTCGACCCTGATCTGAGTGGATGTCAATTGGTGTTCCAAACCTGGCGATCACCTCGTTGAGAATGAGGTTGGCCGTGGTGGTGGCAGTCTGGTCTGGCGTGGCAAATACTTCCGCCCACTTACTGAAAGAATCAGTAATGACGTGTATGAATTTATTCCCACGCGCTGAGGTGGGGAGGGGTCCAAGTACATCGGTCGACAATCTGTCTAATACCCCCCCTGCAGTCATCTTTCCCATCGGGGCTCTCGGGGGTTTTGGGGGCTTCTTGATCTGTGCACAGAGATCACATCGGGACACCCACAGGTTAACATCTATCCGCACCCCATACCAGTAGAATCGCTGCAATGTTTTCTCACGGCATTTCTTCTTTCCTAGGTGGCCAGCCAATGGAGAATCATGCATCTCTCGTAGGACTTCTGACCTCAAGACTCTGGGAACAAGGAATTGTTCGTGGTGACCTGTCCCGTCTTTCCTGCTGAATTTTCTGAACAGAATGCCGTCAGTGAGGGTAAGGCTGTCCCAACAGTTCCAATAATGTCTGGTGGCTTGGCTGGCTTCACATACAACCGCCCCAAATGGCCGTGTGCCTGTTTCGAACCAACTTAGAATTGGGCCTATGTCTGGGTCCTTGGCCTGATGACGTCTTAGGTCCGGTGGGGCATAGGGCAGCACCCAGCTAGGCTGGGCCTGAGCATTAGGCCTGTTCCTGGCACGCGTTATTCGCCGCACTGGCTGAGTGCCAGGATACATGGTACTTTGCATGTCAGCCGATTTCTTGTCACATTTGGCACATAACCCACAGGGGATGTCCTCGCCATTGGTAGGGCAGGCGCAGTCCATCGGGTTGGGACAGCGACTCATGCTGTCAGCATTTTGGTGCTTTTTGCCTGGTCTCCATTCCAGGGTGAATTGGTAAGCTGACAAGATCTCGATCCACCGTGCAACGCGGCCCTTGGGGTCCTTGAGGGAAAAGAGCCACTTTAATGCCATGTGGTCCACGCGGCAGATGAAGGGCTTCCCCAGGAGATACTGGCGGAAATACTCAATAAAGTGTTTCACGGCCAATAGTTCCCTGTCTATGACACAATAATTTCTCTGTGCCTTATTTAGGGTTGCACTGGCATAGGCAATCACCCGCTCCCGCCCGTCCTGTACCTGGGACAGTACTGCCCCTATTCCCACATCACAGGCATCAGTGTCTAGTATGAAGGTGTCCTCAGGCCTAGGGTAAGCCATGACTTCCGGGCCTGTAAGTTTTTCAAGCAGTATTTTGAATGCTGCCTCACATTCTCCACTCCAGTGAAAGGAGACCCCCTTCTTGGTCAGTTGGATGAGGGGATGCATCAGGGATGAAAAGTCCTTGATGAACCTTCTATAATATGAACCCAGGCCTATGATCCCTCGGACATCAGTGACATTTCGTGGAACGGGCCAATCTTTCAATTTCTGCACATTTTGCGCATTGGGTTTGACCCCATCTTTAGATACCGTGTGACCCAAGAAATTGACTTCGAGTTGCAGGAGGTGGCACTTTGAGGGCTTTAGTTTAAAACCGGCATCACGGATACGGGTAAAAACCTTTCGTAGCTTCACGATATGTGATTCAAAATCCACTGAGAAAGTGATGATGTCGTCCAGATAGAGGGCGCATACCCCCTCTGGCACTAACCCTTTCATGGCCAGCTCAATTAGCCGCTGGAAGGTCATCGGGGAGCCTGCTAGGCCCATCGGCATAGTCAGGTATTCAAAAAGTCCATGAGTTGTGGCAAAAGCAGTTTTTGGGATATCTTGCTCCCTAATGGAGACATTGTGGTAGGCCGACGTGACGTCAAGGGCACTAAAGTACACTGACCCAGACAGTTTATCAATCAGGGTGTCACATCTGGGGAGGGGTGTCGCTGGAATGTTAGTTGTCAATTTGTTGAGCATCCGATAGTCAACACAATGGCGGACGCCACCATCACGTTTTCGAACTAAGACGACCCCAGAGGCCCACGGGGAGGTCGACTCCCTCACAATGCCTTGGTTCAGCATCTTTTTCAGTGACTTCAACTCCTCTCCGGCAAAGGCCATAGGAACTTTTCTGGGAGCCTGCTTGAAAGGTTTAGCATCCCCAGTATCTATTTCATGCTCAACCAGGTGAGTCCTTCCTATATCGGCATCATCCTTGGAAAAGATATCAGAGAACTCCAGTATGAGTTCTTTTAGTGTGGTCTCTTCCTGGGGTGATTTTAGAGCCTCCTTGGCGCCATCTAGCATTGGCTGTAGGTACTCAGGTAATGTCATGTCTTGGGCGGGAGTAATAGGAGAGCCCTTTCCTACAGCTCGGATTCTATCAGTGACTCTGGGTTTAGGGCACATCTGAATCCGCCTTACAGTGTCATTGTTGTCATGGCGACCAGACTCATGCCTTAGCACTGACGCTTTTGGCTTCCCAACTGTCCTGGCCACTCCTATCACCATGTCCTGCTTGATGGAGGCTGGGGCTTCGAAGGGGTTCATTACTCTTACTGGGACAGTGCAATCCTTGGTGGCATCAACAAGTGTTGGAGCAACGGCAATATTGCAATGCTGAACCATCACGGGGTTAGCCTCAATCAATAAACAGGCATCCTTTTTCCTGGTTGTGTTTGCTCTGTCCACAAGGCCTTGGATGATAACCTCTGACATAGCAGGAATAATGAAATGATCTGCAGCACGCACCCGTCGTGCTGTAATTGGTAATCCAATTTGCTTCAAGGGGATTAGTTGGCCCTTCAACATAATCCGGTTTTGGGACAGCAATATGTCCGCTGGGCCATCAGGGTCCCGCTGTAAAATGTCTGCCCCTAACAGCACTTCATCTTCAATGTGCAATCCTTGGTGGCATCAACAAGTGTTGGAGCAACGGCAATATTGCAATGCTGAACCATCACGGGGTTAGCCTCAATCAATAAACAGGCATCCTTTTTCCTGGTTGTGTTTGCTCTGTCCACAAGGCCTTGGATGATAACCTCTGACATAGCAGGAATAATGAAATGATCTGCAGCACGCACCCGTCGTGCTGTAATTGGTAATCCAATTTGCTTCAAGGGGATTAGTTGGCCCTTCAACATAATCCGGTTTTGGGACAGCAATATGTCCGCTGGGCCATCAGGGTCCCGCTGTAAAATGTCTGCCCCTAACAGCACTTCATCTTCAATGTCAGCGACTAACAATGGCTTCTCGAGTTTCAATGGCCCTAAGTCCATCCAAAACAGCGCTTTCCCGTAGTACGTGATGGACCCCCCATCAGCATTTGTTAGTAGGCCCCTCTTGGAGGGTGGAACTAATACCGGGCGCTCCGGTTCTGGAATTTTCATATAGGTGGCATGGGACATTATCGTCTTGGTCGACCCCGTGTCGACAGTGAATGTTACATCCAACCCCTGGATGTGGCCTTCTATGTATATTCCTGCATATGAAGGCTTTTGCCGCCTGATCGCCTCCAGGTCGGCCTCCTCCCCATCCCCAATATCGCTCTCACTTCCATCACCTTCCTCAACCTCAAGTGCTAACTCTGAGTCTGACAATGCTTCTGTTTCTTGGCCGACATTTACATCAATGCGGGCTGCCCCTTGGCCTACTGGGGTAGCCCGTTGCAGTTTGACGCCTGCTGTAGGGCTTGATCATTCCGTGGGGTAAAAGTGGGCGCATTAGGACTAATGGCGGTCCGTGCTGCCTGGGCAGCCACTGGTGGTGCAGATTGCATCACAACTGGCGGGTTGGTGCATTCTCGCGAGTAATGCCCATATTGTCGGCAACGGAAGCAGAGGATATTCTCCTTTGGTTGCCGGGGACGACCTGGCTGGCGGCCATGTTGCCCGCCACCCAAACGGCCTTGGGATGAGCCCTTCTTTTCAAGATTGCTCAGCCGTGACATCACATCTGTCATCATGCTAACAATCTTTGTCATCTCCTCACTAGGGGGAGCAGCGGGTGATGCATCCTGGCTAGGCTGCTGATTACCCGTCCCATTACTGGTCGGTCTCTTGTGAGACTGAGTCTGAGGTTTGGCCCCATGGTTTTTAGCCATTCGCACATTCTCCTCATCAGATTCTTCAGTCTCAATGTCAGTCTCCCGGGTAATTTTCACTGGCTTCTTACGCTGAACCCGCTGTGTGTCCTTGAATCGGACTACCTCATAAACAGCTTGGTCGATATTCTTTGGATCTTTAATGTATTCAACATGAAAACGGACATCATCATCATGGAGGCCATCCAGAAACCTCCGGAGGAGATCCTCACTCCTGGTTTCGGCATCCCTTGACCCATAGGCCTTGCAATACAACCGTTTTAGCTCAGCAGCAAACTCGGAGGCGGACTCTCCTGCTTTTTGGGAGCGACACGAAAATTTGGCTCCATATGATTTTGCTGTTTCAATCCGCCTAAAGCGGTGATTTAGCTCTCTAATCAAAGCCCTATAATCACCCCTGACTGACTTGTCCAGCTGGCCGTAAACAAATTCAGCCGCGGCGCCCTGGAGCTTAGGGAGGAGGTGGTCCAGCTTCTCCTCAACGGTCCAGCCACATCGGCTGGCCACATCTGAAAATCGGTTATAGTATGCCTCCCAAGATTCCTTGGTGGTGTCTCTGAATGGCGGTAGCTTAGGACCCCTTGACAACTGATGACGGGGCCTTGGGGCTTCATCCTCAGTGTCGCTGTCACACCAGCGATCTAATGAGTTTTTCCTAGGCCGCTCAGAGCTTGAACTGGAAAGACTAGCCTTTCTAGGCCGTCGCACAGCCTTACTGGACCTGGGGACATGGGGAGTTTGCTGTGGCTCTTTATTCATACTAGCGCCATCCCCAATTGGTGCCTGAGGCGAGGACACATGGCCCTGGCTTGGGCTGGCTGAATGACTCACCAGCACGGTTGGCTGTACGGGCGGCTGCGGGGTCCATGAGGCATAGCCATAGCCATTACTAGTACTCATCAAAGGGTACTGCTGCGGGCCTAACGACATTTGGGGATTACCCATCCCAAACATTTGGCCATAACTCGTCCCCACCATCTGGGATTGGCCATGAGTGGCATAACTACTGGGGTGTGGGATTTGTCCTGCCGTCCAGGGTGGCATACGCTCGCCCCTGGATGTGTTCAATGCTGGCATCGGCATTGATACGGGATTCAGTAAGGCAGGCCCAGCCACGGACATCATTGTTGATCCGGCCACAGCCCCAGCCATGGTTCGAGTGGTGCTCATCACCACACTTGTACCACTCGTCATCATTACTACACTCGTGGTAGTAGGAGTCGTCACCCGGGACGGCATCATAGAGGGCCCAGCTCCCTGTGCTGGGGGAGCAATAGAACTCGAGATAGGGAGATTACTGGCTCCCTGATCAGGCCTACCTGCACTACTATCTTCCGCCAACATTATGCGTTGGTATACCTCGTCAATGTAATCGTCTGGTATCTCTGTTTCAGCCTCAGTGAAGTATTCATCAGATTCAGATTGAATCTCTCGCGGTAGCAATCGGATCGGGGTGAAATTCTTCCGTTTGGCTCTCAATCCCACTGATTTCCTGGGCATCGTGGTATCACTGGCATCAAGGGGAGGTTCGCATCACTGGACCCAGAAAGTATATCTGGATCCCACAGCTGTCACCAAAAATGTCACAACCTCGGGGCTAAAAGTGCCAGTGGTGACCTCCAGGTCAGAGCCTCTGGCCAAACTTACTGATCCTCCTTGTCATAAATTATCTCGGCCAAAATGACGCCCCCTGATATACACGGACATCAGGTGGGTAATCCAATTAAATAAAGTCCAGGCCAACAGTTAAAATATACGGCATCTATTCTCAATACTCACCCCACCCACACCCGGTTACAACATTAATGTATACAGGTACATCACAATATTCAACACAATCGCACATAAATGGTCCCTCATAAAACATCAGGGAGACAGACCACTCATCCGTGGCATACAATAACTTAAGACATATGTCGTCAGGGCAACAGTTAGCAACTGTTGCAAATCAAGGCAGAATGGCAAGGGGTTAATCCTCAGGAGACCGGCATGGAAAAGTATTTAAAAAAAAAACCTCTTGGAATAAACCTATTCCAAGAAGAATCAACCGACACCTCAATTCCAGGTGTATACAAGTTTTGCCCCAGCAAAACAGAAAGATTCCCGCAATTGAAGTTACCCGATACAAGAGATTCTGGGCCCGTTTACCAGTCCAACCTGGTGAGCTCGCCAGAAGCAAAAAAACTGGTCCAAAGAAAATTACGCGAGCTCAACACGCATATCGGGAGGTCTAGCGATTTCGAAATGGTCTGCAGTGACCGCAAGGCCCCAGTGATCCACCAGCAGCACGAGGGGTATGCAGAAAAAAAAAGAATTTATATAAGTCAGAGACTTGAGCAAGTCACTGGCCTCTCCACAGACAGAGGAATAAAAAGGGTACCCTCAACTCCTGAAGAAAGGAGGAGATAAAAAAACGTACCAATGCTCGACTCTTAGCAAGAGGAGAAAATCGTCTGCGTCTAATCGCATCTGAGCCGGTCTGCTCAGAAACCCACGCCATCCCATTAAATACCCGAAGTCCACGTGACCACATGATAATTCAACTGACATTCCGATCCACAATGCACTGCGCACACAAAGACACCCCCAATTAAAATATGAAAAGATCACCAAGCAACCCGATACAAAAGCCTTCGTTTCCTGGCAGAGATCGCACTGAATATAACTTAAAACACCGTAGTTCGAGGCACATGCTAAGGAGTGATTAAATAAGCTTACGATTAATCGAGATAAATTCCAAATTTGCACGTTAACAGAAGTTTTTGTTAGAGAGGTAACAATGAAATTTTAACTTTAGCGGTGCTGTAGGAAAGGAGGTCATTCGGCATTCCTCAGCCACTCACGTGATAGGAAGAACCAATAAAAATACGAGAAAATTGTAAACAGTGATGGCCGCCGTCCAGGTCACATGACCGATAAAATGGCGACGCATCCAGGAAATTGATAGAAAGAGTTGTTGACAATTTGTCCGAAAATAAACGAAATAAACCGTTGTGCCTGGGACTAGGTTTACATAAAAGGTTACGAAAATGAGAAGGTAATTTTGGTGACCGTTTCACCACTCTCCCGATCTTCGGTCCAATGTTGAATTTTCTGTACACCCGTTGAAATTCTCACATAGTCCCTCTGTCACAGTTTGATCATCTACACACTGATCCAGTGTGTATAGTGCACTGCTTGAACATGGATTGAAAAGCTGCCTTCTGTTTCGATAAAAAAACATTTTGTGAAATAAAATAAAAAAGTTACTTTTTGGACAGTTTTAAAATTGACTGAAGATACAGGATTAGCTGGGTCCAAATACAGCAGATACATGACCAACTAGATATACCATTCTCTGCTGAAAACCGCATTCAATTATCTTATTCTATCTCTGTGGTATTAAAAAATGAAATGGCCAGGGCCATTGTGCTCACCTGTCGATATGAAAGGGAGAGTATGAGGAAGAACTTGTCATTGTTAGGGGTTAATCATGCAATAGTTGTGGGATGGTGTGGTTTGTCTTAAAAAAATGGAGTTAGTCTTATTGTTTTCCGTGTGCACATGTTACTGACGTTGGAATAAGTGAATCGTTATTTGTTGGAGAAGCTGAGAGATGTTTTCTGGCCAATTAAGACGGGTTTACATGTGTCTTAGCTATTCAGTGACTATTGAAAATAAACAGCGCATTTACATTTTGTAAAACCTGCTGTCATTGGCCGAAATTTCAAATGAATGGGATGTACCTGTGGAATTGCGTGTGATTACGCTATCTTAAAAGGAGTATTTATCCTCGGCTTGCGATTAGAGAGAAATGTTGAAAAATATGATACAAGAACAATTGAAGCAAGGAATGCACAGTATAGAATATGATGTACTGAGTAACTAGGTAGCAGTTTGTATTCATTTTTGAGACAATAACATAGTTACAAGTCACAAGACAGCCCTATAGTCGGATTCATAAGTAAATGTCACTGCCCTTTTGGGCCGCTGCGCAAAAACTACTGGGCCGATTTCTTCACAGTTTGGTTTTTCTTGAATCTAATTTCGGGACCCAAGAGGATTTTTATATTTCAGTAACCATGGCTACGAAAAACGATTTTTTGTATGTATTGGTGTACATTGACGTAGTGTATTGATTTTGACATTTTCTCCTCTGTACTGCTTATTTCTGGATGCATTTTGCTGAAATGTTCAGGTTAATTTTTTTTCGTGTGTATCTTTAAAGCTGCCAAGTTTCATTTAGAACTATCCATCAAAAAAATCGGGCCCTCCAGATTCCCCAAAAATGGCCAATTTTTTTCTTTATAATTTGCAAATCTCTAACCTGGAAATTGTGTTGGGTCCTGAAATTAGATTCAAGAAAAACCAAACTTTGAAGAAATCGGCCCAATAGTTTTTGCACAGCGACCCAAAAGGGCAGTCAGTGACATTTACTTATGAATCCGACTATACTACTTAGGCCTATATCAAAGCACTGATGACAGCTGCAGCAGTGCTACATTTTCATCATTATCATCATCTACTTTAGTCAACCAGCTCAGATGACCTTTCTTGGGGCAGTGATCGGTAACGGTGAACTCCTTCCGACCATACAGGCAAATGTTTACATTCGTGTCTCAGCTCCGTGCATCATGGATTCATGTGTATACCAACACCGTTGTTGTGTTGACACACTGACTGACTCTGACTGTGTACATTTCTACAGCGACGAAAAACGATCACAAAAATGGTTCTTTTTAAGCACTCCTGACAGGTTTAGAAAAATTAAAGCAAGTGTTTTTAGTAGAGGTTTACCTAATGAATAGCGTCTGGGTGATTATAAACCATTAACTTGTGTTTAAAAGCCCACATTGTAACGAAAGGTTCCGGCTTGACGCTAATCTCCAATGACGGCAGCGGCCATTTTGCCATACTCTCGAAACTTTGGGATCGTCAAATGCAATGGAAATCACATAATTTCTGACACACACTGCTACAATTCATCATTTTATTGTTCTTTCACAGTATTATTACGCCACCCCGATTTGCAAGGCAGCTTGTACCAACTGGCTCTGCATTGACTATCCCCATTCCAAGCCGAAGAACAGTGTGACAAGTTTCTCATTTTACCTTCCAATCACAGTCAAAATTTTCTAAAACAACCGTCAATGAGGACAAACTAATCATCTCAAACTAATCACAAGAATGTAATCAACACATACGACCTCATCCGCAGAGCGTATGATTAAGTTTTAGCATTTATTCAAGGTGATTTAATTCCTTCTTCGTCTCGCTTCAAATTCATAAAATGGCTGTCTTCCATACTTGTAGTATGCAGATCTAGTGGCGCAGTACAACACTGCGCATCTGGGATACCCCGACGGATTGCCTCGAACCGCGAAATTCAAAACTGCTGGCAATGTGCCAACTGACATTTTTGCACAATACCGCCACCTAGTGATATGAAAAGAAATTAATCTATTTAATATCGTAACCTCTATATCAGGCCGACCTCTAAAACTTCATTTCAAACTTCAATCTGCTGGAATAAAGAAAATGGGCTTTTTTAACCTTGACCTACATATACCTGAATAGTAGGTCACACTGACCTAAATCTGTGTCAACATGTAGAGATGCCCAATAGGTGTCTACATATCAAATTTGGAGAGTCTATGACCAATAGCAAAAAAACGTGCCATGATCAAAGAAATTTTAGAAAGAGTTCGACCTCTGTGACCTTGAAATGAAGGTCAAATCAAAAACCCGTGTGATATGTGATGTACCTTTATTAGATACACCCACCATAAAATTTTCATCGCTCTAGCTTTAACCATAAGCTTCAAAATGACAAAAATAGGTTTTCAAAGAGCGCCCCCTATATGGCAGACCAGCAGTCAAATTGCGCTGATTTTCATTCTGAAGGAAGGTCTTGCCTAGGGGTACCCACACACCAAGTATGAACTTTCTGGGTCAAGCGGTTAAGAAACGTGCCACACAGGATACGGACGACGACGACGGATACAGGGCTATCGTATAGACTCCCCTAACGGTGAGCCAAAAACTGTGGACATTTAATTTCTGGTAGGACTCAGTGTTCTCGCCAGGATTTCAATTAAACGGGGCGCAGCTGGCCGGAGGCCAGCTCCTATATGCGCCGCAGGTGCATTTTTGGTGGGGGGTCCGGGGGCCCTCCCCTGAAAAAATTTTGAAACCTAGATGCTCTGAGGTGCAATTTCAGGCCTAATTCTGATGATATAAAACGACATTGCAGCGTTAGTATCGTAGGCAAAACATTTTGCTTCGCGGCAATTTGCGGCATCACGTCGGTCGGCGGGAGGGACTCATGGCGGGGTATCCACGTAAATACTAGTATTCAAACCGTTACATGCGCAGGGCTGTTTACTTGTACGTTTCAACCGTATTTTGTACGTTTTTTTATGTTTGTGCACCGCTGTACGGTCGGGTACACTATATTATACGGAGAGATAAAAAGTTGTGTTTGTACGGGCACTCAACATAAAATAACCACCTGAAGACAGTTTATACGATAAAAAAGTGAAGTTGTACGAATAAAAAATTCACTGGTTCCAAAAAAAGTTTTTGATCCCCCTTGGCCTTGCCCTCCCCACTTGCTCCCCGGACCCCGACATCGTCAAAGCACATGGTATTTTGTAACCAGATAGCGGCGCCAAATATAGATGCGCAGTAGCCAACTGCGCATCCCGCATCCCGTGGATGCGCAGCAACCAACTGCGCAAGCCATGTGCTTCTTCATGATGACATGATGATGATCGACGCTTCTATACATGTACAATGTTTACTTTATTAAAAATTTGTAGAGGCCTTCTTCTCGTTTGATCCCGTTGTACCCTGTATATCAATTGAAAGAGACTGCTGATTTTACGCCGACAGCTATTATCATCCACCTGCGGCACACCTGCAAGCACTCTTTTGACATAATTAAAAACAACCGCCACGCTCTGCCGCTAGCTGATCGTACAGGTGCGCTTTTGTCCACTCCCTTGACCTCGTTGCCAAGGCTACGAGTGATTGTTATTGGCCGACCGTCGTCTGCCGGAACACGTGGATAGTAATGGTAGTAGGCCCTACTGCTGTACCGGGTAATTGAGATGGCTGGCAGCCGTTTGGCGGTGGGATAATGATCGTTGAGTGACAGCGGAATGTTTATATGCGATATTTACGGCTGTGTTTGTGTAACTATTGGCTTGGATTTAAGCATGGCGGAGGTGAATTTAAAGAGGGCGGCTGCAAATTTAACAGGGCGGGCTAATTTTAGACGGGGCGCATTTTCACTGCTCAAATTTAAACGGGGCGCCAGCTCCCCGTTTAAATGGCCTGGCGAGAGCACTGGGACTGTACAAGTTCACTCTACGATAACCCCGGATCTCATAAACATTATGGCCATCGAGACCATCTTGAAAATTCAATAAATTCTGTAAATTCTCCATAAAAGCTGCACAACCACACCACTTCCTCTTAGAATGAAAAAAATTGACATCAATGACCAAAACTGCTCTCCCCATATCCACTGCAAATGACATGCATTGATATTACGTGAGGTGAGCACATGGACGGTCCCTGGACCATTTCATTATGGTATGTAGGCCTACTCCTTGCGAGGTGCCACATTTTTAGCTCACCTCTTAGCAGAGGTGAGCTTATCCCATACCGTGGCGTCCGTCGTCGTCGTCCGTCGTCCGTTAGCAGGGCACGTTTTGTAACTGTTAGAGCTATTGAGTTGAAACTTGGTACACATGTACCCTTATGTCATGACACCTTGGAGACTAAGTTTCGGTCCGATTTGTTTCATGGTTTGGCCACCAGGGGGCCAAACGTTAAAAGTGAAAATATGCAATATCTCCCTTAATAGTAGTCGGGAAATTTTGAAAAAAATATGGTAGGTACTTCTAGCAAAGGTGCATCATATATCCTCCGGGTTTTTGATTTGACCTCCTTTTCAAGGTCACAGAGGTCAAAGTTTGCTGATTCACTGAACAGTAGCATGTTTCCTATCTATTTGAGCTAGAAGGTTTTAAACCAGTGTGGACATGTATCTGGGGATTCTCTATTCCACCCCTAAAATTTCGGCCGTTCGGACATCAAATATGGCCGCCAGGCAGCCATCTTGAAAAATAAACACAGTACTATTACTCCGAAACTGATGATCGGAGTGCAACCAAATTTGATCTGGATGTATATCTATGTACTCTCTACTAAATCCTTGATTTTTTATCAAATGTGATAGCCAATATGGGTGCCAGGCGGGCATCTTGAAAAATTTTTAGTTTGGCCACGCGGGGGCCAAATTTAATGTCGAAAGTTAATATGTTTGACTGCTCGTTTAATAGTGGTCTGATTTTCATAACATTTTGATGGTAGGTACTCCTAGCAAGGATACATTTCATAAATGTGGGTTTTTTATTTGACCTACTTCTCAAGGTCACAGAGGTCAAAGTTTTCCTATGGCACCGCCATTTTACAATGACGGCACGTTTTGTCACTGCTTTAGCTACAGATCCCTAACTTGGTACGAATGTACCCCTATACTCTTAGACTAAACTGCAGTCTTTTTCTGATTCTCAGTTTGGCCAGCAGGGCCCCAAACGTTAATAGTGAACTCTCCCCTAAGGGTGCCTTGAAATGCTGCTTAGTGGGATGTCATAGTCTAAGCCTAGGCAAATGCAGGATTAATTAACCTCTACAGAGCCCTAGGAATTTCAGATGATGGTTGTTTCTTGTACTAGACACAAGCAAACAACATAATTATCCTATTCCTAAGCATTTCCATAATTGGTCATCTGTAAACCAAAGGACTTTTTTAAAAAAGGTGTGTTAATGCTGATGACTTGTTGTAATTGCTTATTTGTTCTTTTGGTAGGCATGCCTTGCATGTTTTGCTGCTTCAAGCTTTTGTTCTGCTGCTGTTTTAACGATTACTGGTCAGATCACAAAATTGTCTACTCTGCTTTGTCATACCTGTTGTCACCTCAATTAAATTCAACTTACGCATTATTTTATCTCTCATGTAATTTCATTGTAAAACATTACTTCATTTCTTTCTTACATTTAAAACCATGCTAATGCTTCATCCATCTTCCCTTCACAAGAGGTGAGCACAATGGCCCTGGCCATTTCATGTCATATAATATTCGATGTCTCATTTCATCTACCACAAAATCATTCCCATGTGAGCACACTGTTTCGAGGACATGTTATTTTTGTTTACTCTTGCATCTTACATTTTCTGAATTTTTTCACTCATTTGGTATGTGGCCATCTTAGAAATGATATTTTTGCCATCTCAAAAGTTTTGGCTGCTGCTAGAGTGACTGTATTTTCATGGTTGGTGTATCTTTATAATTCTCCCTTACATATCACCCAGGTTTTGATTTGCGACCTACTTTTCAAGGTTATCGGGCTCAAACTATCAAATTTTACTGACAGTGGCACTTTTTTTTGAAAAGTCTTAAATGAATACATGATACAGGTATCTCAATAACATGTTAACAAAATCGAGGCGATAGTGACCTACCAGGTACTTTCTATGTTGTCTACATTGACCCATTTCCGCCTCTTGTCATGATAGGTTTTCCTAACAAGGACACATCACTTATTTTGTGGGTTTTTGATTTGACCTACTTTTCAAGGTCACAGATGTCATGTGGCATAAATTGGCCGTTTGAGTGTGACTATGGCATCTTTTTTCACCACTAGAGCTATGAGTTTAAAACTATTCATGGTCATGATGTAAATTTTACATTTGGATGTCTTCACAGCACTTTCCCAACCAAAATTCGATCCGGTGAGCACAATAATGGCCCCTGGCAATTTTATTTCATGTGATTTTCATTATTGGTGAGTTTTTTTACTGAAAATAATGTAAAATAAGTACATGTGAAGTGGTGCCACTTCTTGGCTCACTGTAGGGGAGTCTATACAATACCACAGTGTCCGTCGTCGTTGTCTGTATCCTGTTTCAAAAACAGTTGCACATTTCTGAACCGCTAAAGCTATGAGCTTGACACTTTGTACACAGGACCCCTCAAGGCCGGTGACCTCTGACCCTGAATTTCGGTCTGATCTAATTCTTGACTTGGTCACCAAGGGGACAAATGTGGAAACCTAAAAAGTGTGATATCTCTCTTATAAGTGATTTGTTTTTGATCATGTTTTTATGGTACATCAAGGATACATCACATATCTCAGGGTTTTTTTTATTTGACCTAATTTTTAAGGTCACAGCGGTCAAATGGCATAAATTGGACGTTTGAGTGAAACAATGGCACACTTCTTAACCACTAAAGCTGTGAACTTGAAATTTGGTATACAGTACACCCCCCCCCCCCCCCCCCCCCCGTCGTATGACCTCTGACACCCAAATTCGCTTTGATCATCTTCTTGACTTGGCCACCAGGGGGCCAGAACTAAAAAAGGTACGAAGTGCAATATCTCGCTTATTAGTGACTTGTTTTTCGGTGATATTTCATGGTAGGTACTTCGAGCAAGGATATATCACATATCCTACACCAATCATGACACTAAAGGGGCTGATTTCGTTCTTTACAATGTCTCTTGTACCAGTAAGTTGCCACCATCTTCAAGGGCAGTACCGCGGATATAGAAAAAGAAAGAATTTTTCGATTCGCAAATAAGCTATCACATCATCACTAGGCCTGCGGAAATATTGCTGCCCCAGGCTGCTTTTATTGCTCTCCATAAAGTCATCTTAAATCTCACCCGAAAATGTCAAGTTTTATTTCTAACGATCATATTTTGTTATTTATTGATAACATAAAACGTTTTATGCGAGAGAGTGGCACTAAGTTGCCCTGAATAAGACTTACAGTCTGAACTGGTGACGCAGTATATGACGTAAAATTATCAGACACCTGAATCTCAGGATGCCGATATCAACGATTGTGGCTGTTGAGTAATTCCACTGTCTGAAATTTTTTAATTCCGGCACTGAGTTTGATCCTATGCCAACGGGTTATTGATTTGACCTACTTTTCAAGGTCACAGAGGTCAAATTGCTAAAATTAGGCGTTTGAGTGAATAAGTGGCACGTTTCTTCAATGTTAAAGCTAACAACTTGAAACTTGGTACACGTGACCCTCTAGGTCAGATACCCTCTGACACCAAATTTCGGTCCAATATGATTCTCGACTTGGCTATAGGGGGCCAAAACTGAAAAGCTAAAAAGTGCAATATCTTGTTTGTTAGTGACTTGTTTTCAATAATATGTTTATGATAGGTACTCCATGCAAGGATACATCACATGTCGTACCATTTTCAGTGTGACCTTTATACCATACATGTAGCATGTTTCTTAACCAGTGTCAGTTTCTAACCTCCAAATATTAATATGGTGAGCACAAAGGTCTTGGCCTTTTCATTACTGAAAGTGCACTTCTTTTGTATTTGCAAGAAACTGTTCTGAAAAAGTAGCCCTTTTTTGTTTTCTTTGGGATTAGACACCCTCGTTCTTCTTCCCCTTAAACATTGGAACATATACGCGGCCACCTGATCTTTCTGATGGGGTAAGAGGGGGCTGGCTTTCGACATTTAACAATCATTCAAAATAAACTCAATTCTCAATTGTTAGCTTATAAGGTTTCTTTTCTCTTTATTTGTAGCCAGTTAGTCCAAGGCTATACTGGTGCTAAAAGGGGTCCAAAGCCCAAACGACCACGCTTAGAGGTAAGAATAGTTTTTTAAAAAAGTTTAATACAGCTAGAATTACCTCGACTCTTCCTTGATGTAGAGCAAAATCCTGGGGAAGAACCCAGAATTGTATTTCTGGATGAACTGGTGTTGCTTTCAAGAAACTAAAATTCCTGGCTCTTCACAGTCCTTCGAATAAGACTTAACCCATATCCGCGCAAGCCTATATGTGACTCAAACCCCAAATCGTCAGAGGTCTACCACGCATGCGATGCGAAAGTCGCAACACTGAATAAAAATAATTTTTCGATCAAGTTAGACCCAATAAAGCATACATTTTGGGAAACGAGACTGCCTGAGCTTTCTTTTTATGCTATAATATTTAGCTTATGCTGTTGTTAGGACTCTTATTAGGCTTGGTGAATCGGGCCAGCGGCATGGCATCATCAGAGTTATCCGAGCCCCCTACGTGTTCACAAAAACATTCAGATACACTGCAATAAAAGACATATGAGTTACCTCCATAAAAACAATTCAAAAACTCGCATTTAGAACGACAAAAAGGTCCGCTTCAGTCCCTCTAAAAATGCTTGTCTGTTTCTTCGACAACATCACCCAAATCCTGCCACAAATAACGCTTTTATTCGCTCAAAATTGGTAAAATTTTATTGATCTTTTTCTTAAATCAGCGCGAGATGGTTCATCTTCACCAAAGTACCGATGCTAGTAAGTGACGTCACACAGGCGTTCCCAATGCGCGAGTTTTAAAATCATGATTTACATACACCTTACGGCGTAGTTGTGCAGATCGAACCTTAATCTGACCTATGCCATACGGCGAAGTTGCACGGATATGGGTTAAAACCGAGGTTCGTTGTATCTGGTGTCTATACCAGGGCAGGTTAAAGACCCCACTAAGTCAGAAACATGAGTAGCTTGTGTGGACTCGACCTCTCGCCGTAGTCGGATTCACTCAGCCAATAAATCCAATTGGCACCTAACCGTAGTGTCATGCGTAAACGCTCATCCCACCTTGGAGGAGGAATACTCCCTGGAGAAAATCACCTCCAAGTGCAGAGCGAAAGATGAAGAAGAAGAAGTCTGTGATTACAACTCTACTATTCTATTGTAGATTTCTCCAAAGATTCGGTCAGATAAGGGAACAGAACTTGAACTTAGTGAGACCGTCAATGAAGAAGTCGATGTTGTTGGTTCTGGTGATGACTCACTACCACTAAACGTCGGAGAGTATGATAGCTTACAGATAGATTCTGAGGGGGATAGCAGCACGACCAATGTAGGTGACAAGGATGAGAATTCGGGGTTAACTGTGTGTGACCTAGAACAAAGGGAGACCATGGAGGAGGCTTACAGGCTAGTGGTCCCAAAACCACCACCACCACCACCACCACCGGCGATGCGCACCCTGAAGCTGCAACAGCAACGGGGTCAGCATGCTCCTCGTCGAGGTCGACCACCGAAAATAAAGAACAAGCTAAAGCTAGGAAATGGATTACGAAATATTGTCCTCAATAGGCAGACATCTGTGATAAAGTCAACGGGACTTGTACAGAAAACTTTCGAGGAGAGGGACCTCGGTGAAGATCCCCTTGTTATTGATGAGGGGCCGGAACTTGTAAAATTAGTAAAAAGTAAACAGCACCCCAGACATGATGGAAATTTTAATGGAATCGATCACCGGGAGGAACCTCCCTCCCACACCATGAATAAGTCACTGGAAGACTCCGCTGCGGTACAATTTTTGGAAAAACAGGGTCTTAAACTTTCGTCTGTAAAATCATGTGCTATGTTCGAGAGTGATTCGGAATCTGATGATGGACGCATATTTTGGCAACCACCGGCTGACAGCGTAAACCTTTGGAATAAAGTGTTTGTTACTGATGTTACAGCTAATATGATCACGGTGACATTTCGGGAAAGCACTACAGATAAAGGTTTTTTCCGATCAAGAGATAGCAAGGATTGTAATGACAGTGAGATGAGTGTTTAGAGTGAATCCCGCTGATATCATTCACAACTTTGTCTCTGTATGTATTCACCCATGGATTAATGGGCATAAAAAGATGTAGTCACTGATGTATTCAGATAATAGACCTACGACTGGTTGGAATTTATCAGTTTTATTTCTGTGCAGTTGTGTTGGAGTAATGTTTTGATCCCTGTATAACAGTTTTGTGTTACTTTTCCACTGTGTATAATCATTCAGGGCTCAGAGCTTGTCCAAATTTCTTAAATGGATCCATTTATAAATACAATAAGTGGATATATACTGTGCTGCATGTAGTATACCAGCTTTTATGGAATCGCTCAGTGGAGTAGTGCTTTGTCTTTTTTTTTATTTATTGCTCACCAAATCGGATAAAAAAATGTGTGACGTTGGTTTACATTTTTATATAGCTGAAGTTTTATTTGGATTATATATCACTCAAGGATTCATCTCTAAGTCCATGTTATAACAAATTTTTGATGCTTCAGTACTGCTTTGGTTGATTGAGTCGTGGGAGTACGTCGATTCTGAGGTGCAAGAATTATGCCAGTGCCCTGAGCTGCTACCGTCACCGTGGTCTCCAGACATGACCTTGCATCTAACAGATTACGCCAGTTCAGTATCAAAAGCAGACTGGTCAAATACACATTCCAGCGCAAGGCCGAAGCCAGGCACTCGGGAATATTCGTGATGTGCATTTGATCTTCTATTCTACTGAATATACCCATTAGCGCCAATGCACAACCAAGATGGGGCACACTCTGCAGACACTATACTGCCCTGTCAAGAGAAACTGCAGTATCTGAAAAATTATGGTTTTGAGAAAAAGGTTTCTGCGTTGCCCCTTGCTGCATGATTTTTGGAGTCTGAAGGTTATACCTGTATTACGGTGCAGAAAGGTACCTCTTTTTGGGGAAGTAGAAATTTGACCCCTAGTTAACCCAAATGATAGATACGGTGGATACTGCACTTTGACTTGTCACGAGTAGTAAGAACAATTTATAGCTGTCAAATCGAAGTGCAGTGACTGTCCCTTTTTCATTGACAACACCTTTTAAAACAAAAATTTAACAGTAATTCACATTTTATTTCAACTGATAACACCTTTAAAACAGAAATTTCATTGATAACACCTTTAATGAATATAAAACAGAAATTTCATATTTCACATTTGTGACCGGCTCTGTCAAACCCGGTGTCATCCCATTTCGCCTACTCTCATTTCGCCTACACCCACTTCGCCTACACCTATTTCGCCTACTCCTATTTCGCCTACACCCATTTCGCCTACACCTATTTCGCCTACTCCCATTTTGCCTAATTCCCATTTTGCCTAATTCCTATTTCGCCTAAACCCATTTCGCCTACTTCCCATTTTGCCTACTTCCCATTTCGCCTACTATGTGCTATTAAGACATATTTCTTATGCATTTTTGGACATTTTATAGGTCCTGTATATGGGTATGGGGCAGGCGTATACCTACTACAGGGTGGCGAAAAAAAGTGTCCCTGCCTTTTTGCTGGGCCCAGGTCTGTACCACATCAAGAATGGGGACAATGAAGGTGATAGCAACAGAGTGTACGGGGTGCTCAGAAGCGTGCTCCCTATTGTAAAAGGTTATAGCCAGGCAATAACAAGTTACTTATTAATAATAAGTAACTTGTTAAATGGCTGTATTGTTTATCTAAAGAGAGCACAATTATGCAAAGAATAATGCTTTAGAAATCTCATTTATCTTCACCTTAACTGCTAGAATTTGAAACTATTTCTATTGGACCCCACCTTTTCTTAGCAGACACCCACTTTAAATATTTACAAACTATCCACAAAGTTTTATAGTACCACTATCTGGGCAAACCATACTGCAGCAGGCAAAATGGGAAGTAGGCGAAATGGGTTTAGGCAAAATGAGAAGTAGGTAAAATTGGTTGTAGGCGAAATGGGAATTAGGTGAAATGGGAGTAGGCGAAATGGGTTGTAGGCGAAATGACCACATTTTGTAGGCGAAATGGGAGTAGGCGAAATGTACCGTAACAGTCAAACCCAGCAACTTACAGGTCTCATATTTGACACTTTCAGTTAGTTGTGGATCTGGAAAGATCATTTCAGTAGCTTTCAAATGGTATATAAACCACACTGATAGCTCAGACATTTTCTATTTGGGGGCCAGTTGAAGTTCGTGATTCTAATGCATTTTGTAGTCTATTTTCCAACAAATACCGGTAGTGCTTTTTCTCACAATGTTACCTGTTGACATGCAGCTGGGTTTGACAGAGCCAGTCACATTTTGTTTCCAGTGATAATATCAAATCAAACATCTTCCCTGATTGCTGTTACCAGCTTTGTTTCCTAAATCAACTTAACATCCGTTATAAACTTTGATACATTCAGGTCAGGCGTACTAACAGTTGCTATATTATGTGGTTCTGCGTCCCGAGTCCTTTTTGGCTCACCAGTACGTTGAGTCTATACGACACCGCATCCTGTCGTATCCTATTTCAAAAAAAGTGGCACGTTTCTTAACCGCTAGGGCTATGGACTCAAAACTTTGTATGCATGACTCCCTAGGTCAGATGACCTTTGACACTGAATTTCGGTCCGGTCTGATTCTTGACTTGGTCACCATGAGGCCAAAACTGAAAACATAAATAGTGTGATATCTGTTGAGGTCACAGCAGTCAAATGGCTTAAATTGGCCATAACTGTGGCACATTTCTTAACCCCTAAGGCTATGAACTTGAGACTTCGTACAAAGGACCCCCTAGGTCAGGTGACCTCTGACCCTGAATTTCAGTCCGGTCTGATTCTCGACTTGGCCACCAGGGGGCCATAAGTGAAAACCTAGAAAGTGTGATATCTCGCTTGTGATTCGTTTTCAATAACTAGCAAGGATACATCACATATTGTATGAGTTTTTGATTTGACCTGCTTTTCTAGGTCATAGAGGTCAAATGGCGTCAATTGGTCATTTGAGTGTAACAATGGCACGTTTCTTAACCACTAATGTTATGAACTTGAAATTTGGTACACATAACTCTCTACGTCATGTAACCTCCGACACTGAATTTTGATCTGATCTGGTACTCAACTTTGCCCCCAGGAGGCCAAAACTAAATAGGTAAAAAGTGCAATATCTCGTTTATTAGTGACTTAATTTTGATGATATTCTTTTCATTATTGTTAGAAATTAACTGAACATTCTGCCTTGAATGATGCTAGTAGCTTTGTTTCCTAAAGCAAGGGGAGTGTCCGTTCTGGCATGTAAGTTTAAATTGAGGTATAAGTATTATAGTACGTCTTCATCTATTTTACTAACCATGAGCATTGTGATACAAGAATGCCCAAGGAAGTTTCACTTTGAAATCTGTAATGTTATGCTCAGAAATATTTCCTAGCTGAACTACTGGTATCTATTGAATCATTTATTTTTCAATCCTTGGGAAATGTCAACCAATCAGCTGCAGAACTCTTGGGCAATGTGTTCATTGCTCATATAACTTAAGTCCTCTGAATTATTGTCCACAATGAGATCTTCCCAGAACTTCCTTCTTGTTGCAGGCATCATTGGACGTTTCTTCACAATGTCATTCTTCTTGGTCTCAGGAATTCCCCTCCCATCTGGACGGAGTTGACCCTGCAATTTAATGCAGAACCTGGGCTTCAGAAATCTAACTCTACGAATTCATCGTCAGTGCGGGCCTTTTTAGCTCAGCTGACAAAGTCAGCGAAGCTGGTAATGTTACTAAGGGAATTGTGTCTGTCCTTCCCTCCATGTCACTTTTGGGCATTTTGTAACCGAAAGGCCTAGGCACTTCGTTGACGCTGGCGTAACCCTAGATGAACTCAGAAACCAAAAATCAGCGCGATCTGACCTACATTAGGCGAATGAGGTCATCGAGAAGTTTAAACTTCATTCCTTTATACCTCGGTCCACAGAGGAAATAATGTTTTCACATCTGGCTGAATATTTTTAGCTCAGCTGACAAGCTGAGCTATTCATATGATTAAATGGTAGAATGAATGTCCGTCTGTCTGTCTGTCTGTCTGTCTGTCTGTCCGTTAAACAGGCACGTTTCAAAACTATGGCGGATAGGCGATAGATTTTCCCTATAAGCCATTTAGACCCTTCAGGACTCCTGAATAGACCAAGTGTGGGTCCGGCAGGATTAACAGTTTGGCCACCAGGGGGCAAAAAGCCTAAATCACAAAACAATTTGTTGGCGCTTTATTCAAGCAGATAGAAGCTTGAAATAAAGTTGAAAAGGACCGCATGCATGTAGGTCTTGAAACTACTAAGAGTAGTTTTGATTGATACTACCAGTTGGCATTACTGAGCCAAAATCTGTGTTGACCGAGTTTAAGCTTGATTTGAATTTCCCGCTCTTGTATGACTCTGAAGGTTGTGGGTTCCAATCCCACTTCGGGTCAATTTTTTTTTTTTTTAATTTTTACTTTTTTCACTTGTAAATACATTTTCTTTACTTTTTTGAATAATTTGGTGGGCGGCCATCTTGGTTTTTTTTTTCTATTTTAAAGCCTTTGCTGTATCCAGAGTGACATGAATTTTATGGTTGGTGTACAATAAGTCTCCTTTACATGATATCACATGGGCTTTCTATTTGACCTACTTTTCAAGGTCAGCCTGGCTCAGGCACTTAGATTTGACTAATAAGTGGCATATTTGTCACCATTTAAAAGTCTTTTTACTTTGGTATGTTTGCCTGATATATTGACAAAACTGAGGTTGAAAGAGATCTATCGGGTACTTTCCATGTTCATATATTTCAGCTGAGCGCCAGGCCCTTGGGCCTCTTGTTTGATAATTTTTAGCTCAGCTGACAAAGTCAGCAGAGCTAGTCCTATAGCTATTTGATAGGTGCCTGTCCTTCCATCCTTCCAGCCATCTGTAGACAAAGTTGGGCATTTTGTAACCGTAGGACCTAGGCACTTTAAGCTTTATATTACCAGTTGGCGGTAGTGAGGAAAATGTCATTTCACCATGTTTTTTTCCTGATTTGAATTTCCCGCCCCGAAATAAACATACATTTACACCCCTGCTAGAATTGGCTGCCATTATTGCTGAGTGTGCTCCAACGTAATGTATAATGAATGGTGACTTTCTAACATGGAAGCTTGTGGCAGAGGATTTGGCAGGAGATCTTGTGTTGGAGAGTGTGCTTTGTTGGGTTCCGATGAAAGTGGATTAAAGATCGATATAAAACAATGTTATTCTTTATTGAAAATCTCTTCCGGTTCTCCGGTCTCACTTCACAGTACAGTAGTAAGTGTACAAAATATATGGTATCACTCTACAGTTTAGTAAGGACACAACATATCCTCCCTAACTAGACTTTCACTGGAGATGACAAGTCTAAACAGATTCACCAAATTGCAGTAATTACACTTGTGAATTATCATAGAACACAGAAAACGTAAAACGACTTGTACTAGTCATCATATCAAATCAAATACAAAATTTCAGAACCAATTAGTCCTACATGTTTAAGAAATACAAAACACACTTGTAGACAAATACAATGACATACTAGTATTGAACAGCATAGCTAATCAAAGCTAGGAAAATGTTGATATTCAGAATACAAGACAAAATTGAATACTGTCTTCAAGAGAGAATGATGATTTCACATACATGTATACGGTTACACTTACAGTATGATGTCTCAAGTCACATCAAACAGGATACAAAAGACACACACTTTCTATTTTACAAAATTGTCGCAACAATACTTTGGATTTGGTTTTGACACTCTTCCTGACCTTGTGCAAGTTGGAACAACAGATGTACCAGACATGCTTGCTGTTTGCACAGGATTTCTAGACTTGGGACTCACATGAGTCTGGGTAGGCTTAGCAACATGTACTTGTGTCTGGGAAGGCCTAGCTACAGGTGCATGTTCTGGCCCAGCTAATACACAGTTCTGATTCTGCTGAGTAGGCTCCTGAAGACCTTGTGCTACATTTACATTAGTACTGTTGTTTTCTTGCAATGCATCATTCAAGAGTTGCTCTGGTACAGAACTAGAAGGATCACCAACTGGAACCTTTCTCAAGAACTTGGCATTTCTCACAAACTTTGCCCTGTCTCAGAATTCACAACATCAAATGTGTTCTCAGCCCTAGATACTATGATGACATGTTTCACAGGATTATACTTGGGATCCAATTTCCCTCCTTTCAGTACATTGGCTACATATACAACATCACCGATTTGTAAATCATTGCACTGAGCATGTCTTTTCTTGTCAGTATAGGCCTTCATCTTATCTCTATACACATCATGATGCTCTTGGTGAGGTGGTATCTGGTCACTAGGCTTTTCACACTCAACAGTGGTAACTTGGTCCTAATCTCATGCCCAAACAACAGGACAGCAGGGGACATACCTGATGATCTTCATGGAGTTGACCTATATGACATCAATGTCTTTGCTAGCTCAAATTGCCAGTGTTTACCAGAAAGTACAGCACATTTCAAAGACTTCTTCAAGTACCTGTGGAACCTTTCCACCTTGCCATTACTCCTTGGGTAGTACGGACTGGCTTTCACATGTTTAATACCACACGACACAAAGAACGATTCAGTCAATTTACCTACGAATTGCTGACCATTATTAGTCACTACTATCTCGGGGAAACCTAGTCTTGCAAAAACTTCAGAGAGTTTTACAACTATTGTAGCAGAGGAAATGTCTTGTAGAACAATAGCTTCAGGCCATGACGAGTAATAGTCCATGAGGGTGAGCAAGTACTCGCCCTGAATAGGTCCAAATATGTCCATAGCCACTTTTTGCCATGGTTTCCCAGGCAGTTCAACTGGTTCCAGGGGGGTGTCATGGACTAAAGGTTGGTTTACCATACATTTCTGACAGTTTTCAACAAGCTTTTCAACAGCATCTAATCCAGGCCAGAAAAATCTCAACCTGAGGAACACCTTGGTCCTCACAACACCAGGATGCGACTCGTGCTATGTCAAGGACTCGCTTTCTCAACCAGTCGCTGTCCTCGCAGCAGTAATGACCCAAAAGTAGACATCTCGTGCCTATACCTATAGAATGGCTGGATATCTTTGTCCAAATCTTTGGGCCACTCTGAACACACATAACCATGAACCTTTCTGATGACGTCGTCCTTGAGAGACTCGGCTTTCAGCTCATCTAGGGAGACACCTTTTAGAGACCCTACAGTAATCTCTACTACATTCATTACATAATCATCAACAAATGCATTCTTCTTTTCCTCACATGGTTTGGTAGGCAATGGCATTCTAAACAGACAGTCTGCAATATTCTTTTTGCCCTCTATATGCTCAATAGTGTAATCATACGCCTGCAGTCTCCACTGAAGACGCTGTATGCGAGGAGGCACAATGGTTGATACTGTCATATCTGACAGTTCTTGCATTCTGTGTCTGGTCTCTTAAAGATCCACTCTAAACGTTGAATAACTTAATCAAGAAATACAGTTTAAATTTAATCAAAACTTTGTTCACTTTGTACATTAAAACCTACACTGCCTCGGATGCTTCAAGCACCTACAGCGATCCATTCACCACTCACGCACAACGTACACGTGCCAATATTTACAAACAGAGAGACGTCACCTGCGCCTCGGCCAATCATGACGCGAGGACAACAGATGACATGACGTAACGACAAAAAATGTAAACAGTGATGCGAGACGAAGAAAGGCCGTAGATATGCTTCAGAAAAACGATGTTTAAACTATAAAGACTGGAAATTATAAAGAAATGAACACCCAGGTTTGATTCTACATTGCAAGATGAATCAAACCTGAGGCAACGTTTAGAAATAGAATACGAATGACGGTCGTAATCATCGACTGAAGACGGGGTAAAAGGCCGAATCTCAGCGAGAATGTACAGTGAAAATATACACACAGAAACCGCGCTACAATGAAAGCTCTGAATCATAAATACGGCGACAGAAATACATTCACAATATATCAAAACCTAACCAGAGAGTACAAATACATGCCTCCCGCAAGTTTGCATTACCGAACTTATCTTAAACTGAAGTTAAAGAGAAAATAGAAATGCGTCTGCACTGTTTACTTACATAAATTAGTTACCGGAAGAATCCCTTCCAAATATGGTCACACGTCGTCATGATGACGGAAACAACTGGTTTTCCCCGATCTCTGGCATAACAACAGCCCCCCCACTTAAAATTAGTGCGTACCATCGCACGATTAAACTTCCGCAATATAGATATATGAAACAAATTAAATCGTCACTCTATCACTGCTGACTGCACATGACTTATCCTACTAAACTTATCCAAACTGTCAACTAGTCAAACTTCACGTAACCGATCAGCAGATATACCATAACAACTATTTACACAATACTAACGGTTCCCCTCCAAGCAGCTAAGAACTCAACTATTTTAAAATTTTTAATATACACATGAAAGTCCAACTGTATATCTAAACTATTAGAAACTCTGTCAGTTCCCTTTAACTGCAAAAGTCCAACCTCAACCATTAACGATGTAGTAACTACTACAATTCAAAGTTCGATCGCCAAGTCCGAATGCATGCTTGCTAAACAGTAAAAAATGACAATAAAGTTTGATCAACAACAATCTCGAATATATATTATACGGTTCCCCTCTAAGCTGCTAAGAACTCAACTATTTTAAAATTTTTAATATACACATGAAAGTCCAACTGTATATCTAAACTATTAGAAACTCTGTCAGTTCCCTTTAACTGCAAAAGTCCAACCTCAACCATTAACGATGTAGTAACTACTACAATTCAAAGTTCGATCGCCAAGTCCGAATGCATGCTTGCTAAACAGTAAAAAATGACAATAAAGTTTGATCAACAACAATCTCGAATATATATTATACGGTTCCCCTCTAAGCAGCTAAGAACTCAACTATTTTAAAATTTTTAATATACACATGAAAGTCCAACTGTATAAACTATTAGAAACTCTGTCAGTTCCCTTTAACTGCAAAAGTCCAACCTCAACCATTAACGATGTAGTAACTACTACAATTCAAAGTTCGATCGCCAAGTCCGAATGCATGCTTGCTAAACAGTAAAAAATGACAATAAAGTTCGATCAACAACAATCTCGAATATATATTATACGTGCTGCTTCCTCAAGTGCGAAACTAGATAGATCCCGGATAGGTGATGATTTCCTCCATTCTGAGGCCGTCCCGCCAAACCCAGACACGTGAGGTCTTGAGTACCGTTTCTCCTGGTGGACGAGTCGGGCGTACGGGAACTTCTGGTTTAGACATAGCCTGGATTGGCGCTCTATTCTCCTTATCTCCTTCGTCATGAGGCTCGGCTTCTCCGACTACAACGTCTTCGTCGCTGCTACTACTACTGCTGCTACTGCTGCTGCTACGTGCCCTTCTCTGTGTCGGCGTATCGCTGGGTATAGGCTCTACGCGGACCGCTTCAGATCGTTCTTCTGACGAAGCTACTGACTTGCCCTTGGCCTAGTAGACTGCGCCCTCTCACTTCTCATTGTTGCAGGGAAACCGTTTTCTTTATAAGCAGTAGCGTGTTGCCTTTCATAGTGACGGCGTAGGGTAGTGCGACGGGTGGTGATGGTATTGCATTCCATGCATTTGTGAATCGTGGACTTTCCGGCCGGCTGCTGTGACGGCTGTCTCGCGTCTTCAAGGGAAGGTACAATGCATGTAACTACGGAATTTACTGCAACGGGTGTCTGCCGGCGTTCTGCTATCCTCGATTCGCGCTCCTGAGGTCATTCTCTGGGATGTGGTTTGGAAGCTTCCCGGCGTCTCTGCCCGCGTAGGCTACGGGAGCGGCTATAGTCATGTCCTCGTCTTCGATCATAATAGTTGCGGTGGTTGTCTGGCAAAGGGTGGTCCCTACGTAAGTGATACGACAAATCCTCTATCGAACGACAAGTTCTTCTACACAGGGTGCATTGGTGTTGAAACCCCATCCTGAAACGACGATATATCGATGATGAGTCTCAACAAGAGCATCTAAAAAAAGACAGCTACAACCCTAAAATATCCCAGAAACTTCTGGGAGAAGGTTCTTCAACGTTAGCTGGAATCAATGGCGCCGTTAGCGTTTGTGCGAAAGGTTGCGTAGCGACCACCATCACCCCTTCTTTTCTTTTGTTCTCATGTGTCCCTGTACTAGTGTTAGCCCCATGTCGTTCGACGTTCTCATTATCATTTGCGTAATTGTTTTCATGTCTGTCTTTGTGTGTCTTGTTGTTTGTCTTCAACTCTATTTCCCATGTCTTAAATTCTGTGCCTTTATATGGTTTTAGCCGATCAAAGTGTATCACCACAGCTTTGGAACATTTTGACTTTTGCAATTTGTATACTGCGTCGTCGATCTTTCCAACAACCATAAACGGTCCTGTCCAATTTCGCTGCAGCTTCGGCGAAAATCCTTTCCTCCTGATCGGGTTCCACAGCCACACTACGTCTCCAACCTTGTAAGGCGATCCGTTTTTCAAACGGTCGTATACCTTCTTTTGTCTTGACTGTGCTGTATCTAGTGCTGTGCTGAAGTCTTACATGCTCAAAAGCACTTTCCATCTTCTCTCTTAAATCCAAAGCATATTCTGTCTCTTCCAAAGGCTGTTCTGACTCCGGCAGTCCCATCATGACGTCAATTGGTAGACTAACTTCTCTACCGAGCATCAGCGCATTCGGAGTTTCCCTTGTAGATTCATGTCTGCTTGATCTATATGCCATCATGAGATATGGTAGATGTTCATCCCAATCTTTCTGGTTTGCTGACACGTACGACGCCAGCATGTTCAACAACGTCTTATTAAAACGTTCCACCACTCCGTCGGACTGTGGGTGTCCTGGCGTACACCTTGTCTTTTCTATGTCCAACAGTTTGCATACTTCTGCCATAAGGTGTTCACACGGATCAAATTTTGAGTCACGACTCAAAATTTGATCCTTGATCCGTGTGAAACTGAAAAGCGGCTCCGAAACGGCACAGAAATTCTGTTGCAATTTTCTTGGCTACTGTCGCTGCCTCCTGGTTCCTGAAAGGGTAGCATTCTGTCCATCGGGTGAAATAGTCTGTTACCACTAGAGCAAATTCGTTACCCCGGTTACTTCTCGGTAAAGGCCCAAGTATATCGGCTGCAATTCTTTCCATAGGGTTACCGACACGGTATTTCTTCATGGGCGCTCTTCTTTTCTTTGGAGGACTCTTCCTAGACGAGCAGATGTCGCAACTAAGGATGCGTCTGGTCACTTCTGATGTCATTCCATACCACGCAAATCTTTTCCTGAACTTGTCTAATGTTTTCTTCACGCCAAGATGAGCTGCCGTACGTACTCCATGCAGCTGCATGAAAGCTTCATCTCTTAGTTGTTTGGGCAGTAGTGTCTGCCACCAAGTTTTCTCTGAATCTGAATCGTGCCACTTCCGTTTAAGCACTCCGTCTTCCAATTGCATGCGATCCCATTGCGTCCAGTAAAATTTTATTTCTCTGCTCTCTGAGGAAATCTCCTGCCAATCGGGCTTCTCATTTTTATTTTATTTTGCTTTTATCATCCAATTGATTGCATGGTCTTCTCTTTGCGCGGTGGCCAGGTTCTCGCGGGTCCAATTGCAGTGTGTGTCTTCTTCGTCCGTAATGGGACTTGAACTAGTCGTTGGCCTGGTTTTCCTAGCTTTCTCTTGTGTTTCGCCATTCTTCTTTGACTGCCTCGTGATTGCAAGAATAGGGTGTGTCTTAACTGATTTGTCAGTTGCTCTTATCATGTTTATTTCTGGATCAATCTCTAAAGTGGGGTCCTGCTTGGGATATCCGAGTTTGTCGCATTGGTTACAGGGAAGTCTTGACAAGGTGTCTGCATTTGAGTGAGCTTTCCCTGCGCGATGTACTATTTCAAATGTATACGTTCCTAAAACATTCAACCATCTTTGCTGGATCTGTTGCTACCCCTGCTTCTGATACGACATGTCCTAGGTATAGAACTTCTCTTTGGAATAGATGACACTTCTTTGGCTTAAACTTGAGTCCAGCTTTTTGGAGACGGTCGAACACTTGGTCGAGATTCGCTACTAATTCAACGACTGTTTTTCCTTTTGTGATGATGTCATCCAAGTAAACTAAGCATATTTCCCATTGTAAATTTACAAGGACTTTCTCCATCAATCTCCGGAAGGTACCGCTTGCATTACATAACCCGAAAGGCATAACTTTGAATCTGTAAGTCCCACTCCTACTACAGAAAGTACTGCGTTGTTTACTCCCCTCACTACCCATCTCTACTTGCCAGAAGCCGCTGGCCAAGTCTAGAGTAGCGAACCATTTGGACCCACTTAAACAGTCTAAACTATCGTCTATTCTACTTAAGGGATAGGAGTCCTTAATTGTTACCTCGTTTACGCGTCTATAATCCAGACAAAATCTTGTCGACCCGTCTTTCTTGGTCACCAGAGTGATCGGAGAAGCCCAAGGACTGGTTGCGGGTTCAATAATGTCTTGCTTTAACATGTCTTTAATTTGCCTCTTGATTTCATCTTGCTTGGGGGGAGGAAAACGTCGTGGTAACTGACGAACAGGTCTGGCGTCACCTGTGTCTATTTCATGTTTAATTAATCCCGTTCTCCCTAAGTCACCATTCGATTTTGCGAAGATGCTTTGGTATTTCAAAAGTAACCCTTTCACTTTGTGTGTTTCACCTTCTTCTAGGTCTTCTGTACTTCTTTTGTACAAATCATGTAGATGTTCTGGTAGCTCCTCTTGCTCAGCTGGTTTCTCTTTATCAGGACTTTCAGTTTCATGGTTATCTTTTCAATTTCTACACTGTGTTCTACTGGGTGTAGGATGCCAGCGGTTGTCCCCTTGCTGAGCGTCACGGTATCATCAGTGATATTTAGTATCCTGAGTGGACAGGCTTTGCTCTCTGTATCCATGAAGCTACGTCCCATTACTAACCCTCGCTTTGCTAGGGTGATCTTACTGGGCTCGACCATGCTAAATCTTGCTGCGTTGCGCTTGTACATTGGTCCCCCTGGCACTATCATTTCTTGTCCAGGTGGAATCGCTACTGTCTTCTCCACCACGATGCGACGACAAAAATGGTTTTCACTTTTGGTGTGACAAAGAACTTCGTGTCCCTTACTCAACAGACTGTTTTTCTTCATGTTCAAAATACATTCAGTAGCCTTGAGGAAATCCATCCCGAGTATGGCAGGAACACTAACGTGTGCTACAATCACATCTATTGTCGTCGGGTTATTAAATATTCCTAACTGTATCGTGCATTCGCCAACAATGTCTAAAGTCTATTTCCGAAGAGAGTGTGGCGGCAAACCATCCACAAAGGCAGTAGCTATCGCATTGGAATGCAGTGTTATGCTTATCACCACATGTGGCCTACTATGCTATCAAGTGGCTAAACCCCATTCTGATTTTACCAGTGAGTCAACCTTGATGATTCAAACAAAATGAAGTAATCTTCAGATCCCAGAAGCCTGTACCGGTCGGTACCATTAATTCATTCCGATTCAATCTAAGTTTACCTACATGTTGCTACACATCCTACATCATTGTAAGCACTTTGAAAGCTCAAATCATGCTATAAATACTCTGACCGAGACAGGAAATTCCCAGTAAACTGTGAGGTCCGCTGTTTCCAAGCAAAACAATACCCTGTTCTGAATTTTAGAGTAAAATGTTCATATGAATGCCTTATATCCACTTATCATCTACACATAAATGTATGCAAGCAATCAAATTGCTATATTCCAAAAAGTTTAGAACAGGCCATAGCTACCTAAAACTCCAAGGAGAGGCTGGGGATGCCCCAGATATTTATGGCTGACTTGATAAGTTAAGTGGCTGCTCAGCAGGGGTCTGTTTGATGTAGCCGCCACACTCTCTTCGGAAATAGACTATATATTGCTTCCTCCAGCTGCTGTAAGAACTGTGTCGCATTTTCTCAATTCAGGCTTAAATGTGTTCGTCAACCTGTAGTACGTGTCTGCCGAAATTACTGAGACGGAGGCTCCGCTGTCAAGGAGACAGTCAATATTTAGATTTTTCAAACGTCCTGACACGTAAAGTGCGTCTCCGTCGTCACTAAGCTTATAACACGTTGGAGCCTTTTTCGTTGTCTTTTTAGCATCACTGGGGTTGAATCGCTGTTTTATGATCGGGGGACACCCCTCACCTCCGACCTGTCTTCGTTTCCCGCCTGGTCTACGGAATAAACAACACTTCGTCTTTCGGTTGTTTGATGTACGTTTCTTGGTTCGTGATCAAAGTTAACATGTTCGCCCCGTCTCTCGGGGTAATAATATCCGTAAGACTGGTTGTTCCTGTCTTCAAAGTTTCTGATAGGCCCTGCGTCCCTCCTGTGATAGCGATAATCGCCGCCATATCTGTCATTCCGCTCGTCGGATCCACTATCTGTGAAATGTCTCAGAGGACGGTTGTCCCTAGGATGGCCCCTGTTGTCTCCATTACGTGACGACTGGTTGCGCCTAGGTTGCTCACATTTGGTAGCATAGTGACCAAAATCCCCGCAGTTCCAACATTTAATGTTTTGCCTACTAGGCCTATCACCTTGTCTTTCACCTCCGTTGTTTGTTTGTGGTCTGTTGTTATTTTGATGAATGCTTGTAATCACCAGCTCTTGTAACTTGGAGAAGTTATCAGCGAGCTGGTCAATTCTTGCACTCAACTTATCGTCGCTGGGAATACTCTTTTCAACTTGTCGCACCATCTTCTTGCCTAAACCGATGCTTCCTCTTTGTGCCTCTACCTTCCTAAAAGCTTCAACTTCCAAGGCTACAGCGACCGTATCGTTTAGCGTCGCTGGCCTTGCTTGAAATAAGCGCATCCTCATCTCACTATCATCAAGTGCATCGCAAAAGTGTATCTTGGCCATTCTCTCTTTTCCCGCCACATCAAGTTCAGGATACGCTTGACTGGCTAATCTGAACATTGCTTGTGCCATGTCTTTCAGACTCTCGTTCGGGCGTCTTGTGCGTGCCCTTAATTCTGACAAATGGAATTTGCTCCTTTGGTTCCCTCCAAACCGACTGGCTATGCTATCTCGTAATGTCGCATAATCGCGGCGGGCGGCTTGCGCTAGGTCAGTGTAAATCTTCTGGGCCGGGCCCTGTAATGAGGCTGCCAGAAATTGCGCTCGCATGTCCTCGTTCCAGCCATTAAGATTGGCAATGTTCTCGAAATGAGCCAAGAAATCTTTCCAATTTCCCCTTCCGTCATATTTCTCAGGCAACACCATGTTCTGGCTCACAACCAAAACTTGTGGTGGTTGCGGTAACACACCATCATCCCCTCCCATATGGGGTGCTTCCGGAACTCCCTGTATGTTCATCGTACTTTCTAAAGATGCGAAGGTGGGTGCACAGGTGCAAAGGTGCAAGTGTGGGTGCAAAGGTGCAACTGACTAACGTGGTGCAACTGTATGTGCAAAGGTGCAACTGTCTAACTTGGTGCAACTGTACGTGCACAGGTGCTAATGTGCAAGGTGCAACAATCTAACCGGGTGCAAGTGTGCAAGTGCGGTGCACAGCTGAATGCAAGGGTGTGAAGTTTATTCTTTATTCCTTGGTCCTCGCAGGTGTAGAGTGCAGGGTGCTTGGTGCTTGTGCAGATGTACAATGTGTCGGGTGCAATGTGCTCGGTGCTCGGTGCAGTGTGCTCGGTGCTCGGTGCAACTCGCTGTGTCGTTGATTCAACTGTTAAACTACGTTTTGCCTCACGCGTTAGGCGCCAATTGTCATATCTGACAGTTCTTGCGTTCTGGGTCTGGTCTCTAAAAGATCCACTCTAAACGTTGAATAACTGAATCAAGAAATACAGTTTAAATCTAATCAAAACTTTGTTCACTTTGTACATTAAAACCTACACTGCCTCGGATGCTTCCTGCACCTACGGCGATCCATTCACCACTCACGCACAACGTACACGTGCCAATATTTACAAACAGAGAGACGTCACCTGCGCCTCGGCCAATCATGACGCGAGGACAACAGATGACATGACGTAACGACAAAAAATGTAAACAGTGATGCGAGACGAAGAAAGGCCGTAGATATGCTTCAGAAAAACGATGTTTAAACTATAAAGAATGGAAATTATAAAGAAATGAACACACAGGTTTGATTCTACATTGCAAGATGAATCAAACCTGAGGCTACGTTTAGAAATAGAATAAGAATGACGGTCGTAATCATCGACGGAACACGGGGTAAAAGGCCGAATCTCAGCGAGAATGTACAGTGAAAATATACACGCAGAAACCGCGCTACAATGAAAGCTCTGAATCATAAATACGGCGACAGAAATACATTTACAATATATCAAAACCTAACCAGAGAGTACAAATACATGCCTCCCGCAAGTTTGCATTACCGAACTTATCTTAAACTGAAGTTAGAAGAGAAAATAGAAGTGCGTCTGCAATGTTTACTTACATAAATTAGTTACCGGAAGAATCCCTTCCAAATATGGTCACACGTCGTCATGACGACGGAAACAACTGGTTTTCCCCGATCTCTGGCATTACAATACACGGGGGTGAAACATGAATATCAAAGGTTTATGGTCAACCAAGATTTTGAACTGGATTCCCCACAAATAATTGCGGAAATATTCCACTCCCCAAACGCAACCTAGAGCTTCTTTCTCGATTTGAGAATATCTACCCTCCGTGTCAGTCAATGACCTGCTCGCATACGCTATTGGTTTCAATGACGAGTCTTCCTGTTGTTGCAAGAGAATACTACCCAAACCAAATGGGCTCGCATCAGTTATCAGTGTGGTGGGTGCACCTATCTTATAGTAGGCAAGGCAGGGTACCTCACTAATAACTTGCTTCAGTTTAACAAATGCAGTGTTTTGTTCGCCTACCCATTGCCATGGACAGTCTTTTCGGAGCAATCTCCGCAATGGCTCGCAAATGTCCGAATAGTCACGTATAAATTTCTGGACATAGCCACATGTGCCCAGAAATGATCGGAGTTCGCTGACGTCCTTTGGTGGTGGTGCTTCCACGATGGCTTGAACTTTCGATTTCGACGGCCGGACACCATCAGCAGAGAACAGATGTCCTACAACTTCCATTTGTCTCAGACCCAGCTCAACTTTCTGACGGTTCAACACAACACCGCGTTCTCTACACCGCATGAACACTTTGCGCAGAATTTTCAACAAGTTTTCATGACTGTCTGCAAATAGAATCATGTCGTCACATTCCATCACTACTCCTTCAATGTCAACAAAAATGCTTTCCATGGCCTTCTGAAAGGCATCTGAGCTGGAAGCCAAGCCAAATGGGCACCGGCAATAGCGGTAAGTTCCTTTTTTAGTGATAAATGTTGTGAGCGACCTTGATTCCGGATGCAGATCAATCTGCCAAAATGCTTTTTTGGCATCCAGTTTGGCAAATACCTTGGCACCTTCTAATTTTGCCAAGATATCTTCTACCCTAGGCGATGGGTAGGGTTCACGTATCACGGCTTTATTTGCTTCATGCAAATCACAACAGATGCGGACTTCATTTTTAGCTCACCTCTTAGCAGAGGTGAGCTTATCCCAGACCGTGGCGTCCGTCGTCCGTCGTCGTCGTCATCCGTCGCCCGTTAGCAGGGCACGTTTCGTAACTGTTAGAGCTATTGAGTTGAAACTTGGTACACATGTACCCTTATGTAATGACACCTTGGAGACCAAGTTTCGGTCCGATTCGTTCCATGGTTTGGCCACCAGGGGGCCAAACGTTAAAAGTGAAAATATGCAATATCTCCCTTAATAGTAGTCGGGAAATTTTGAAAAAAATATGGTAGGTACTTCTAGCAAAGGTGCATCATATATCCTCCGGGTTTTTGATTTGACCTCCTTTTCAAGGTCACAGAGGTCAAATGGTGTAAATTGGCCGTTAGGATGTAACGATGGCACGTTTCTAAACTGCAATGACTATTGATCCCAAATTTGGTACACATTTACCCCTTAGTCAGGTTATCTCAGGGACCGAAGTTTGGTCCAATATGATTCACCACTTGACCACCAGGGGGCAAAATCCAAAAACCTTAAAAATGTGATTATTCCTTAACTTCTTGCCCGATTGCCACCAATTTGATATCATGGGTACATCTAACCACTATACAGTATATGTCACACAGGTTTTTAATTTGACCTTCTTGTCAAGGTCACAGAGGTCAAATGGCGTAAATTGGCCGTCAGGCCGTAACTATGGCACGTTTCTTAACTGCAATGACTATTGATCACAAATTAAGTACACATGTACCCCTTGGTCAGGTGGTCTCACGTACCGAAGTTTGGTGCGATCTGATTTGCCGTTTGGCCTCCAGGGAGGGGGCCAAATCCTAAATTCTTCAAAATGCCATTATTCCTAGTATTACTTGCCCGATGGGCACCAATTTTATATCATAGGTACATCTAATTCTAACAACCATTCAATGTGTCACCCGGGTCTTCTTTGATTTGACCTACTTTTTAAGGTCACAGAGGTCGAATGTACTGTAAATTGGCCATTTTGGGGAAATTGTAATTGCTTGGACCTACATCAAACCTAACACTACATGACACAATACCATGCTCTTTATCCATCTTTCCTCCACATGAGGTGAGCACAATGGCCCTGGCCATTTCATTGTCCTTTTTAGGGACAGCAATGAGGTTCGAAATCCATTCGGACCCCTCTTCAATACGCTCAATCACACCCATTTCGACCATTTTATTGACTTCTTTGTCAATAGCGGCATCCATCGCTTATGGTTTACGGCGTAAGCGCTGAACAACTGGCTCTACATTGGGATCACTCGTAACCTTGTGTACGAAATCACGAATATGCCCGTTTCCTTCGAATACATCTTTGAATTCGTCGAGCAGCTTGGAGTATGGATCACCTTCAGCGTTGGCGTTAACCTTGTTGACGTTCTCGGTAGGCGTGAGAATCTTCAGGTCGAATGTCGTTTTTCTCCCTAGGAGGGGTTCAAGCGTACCCTCCATGACGTAGACACGGTCATTTATGCAGAGACCCTCCCAATCAAAACAGACGTTGAAATAACCTTTACAGTTCAGAGAGCTACCACCGTATGCTTTGAACTGCTTACTTGTAGGTTTCAATGGATATCGACAAAACAAGCCCATGTAGGTTTGGTAACCTACAATGTTTCTTTCAGAGCCAGTATCGACGGTCATCCTGAGCTTTTGTCCATTCAAGCGTACAGTGCGTTGGAACTTTTGCTTCGATTTGAAAGTACCTGCATCGACTTTCCACACAATTTCTAAATCGCTATCGGAATCTGTACTGCGATCAAAGTCAGCATCAACATGTCGAACAGTTTTCTTTTTACCGTTGCCCTTTTTGGGCTTTTTGTCAAAGCCCTTTTTAGCTCCGTTAAACCCATGGTGCACATTTTGTAACCGTAAGACCTAGAGACTTCAATTTTGCATTTCTGGATACTTCTGGTCAAACTCTACTTTCAAAACAAAATTTGGCGCCATTCGACCTACTTCCTGCGAGCGAGAGCGCATGAAGGAAACTGGCCTATATCGGCCTAGGAGCAGCAGAATTAGTCGAAATATGCTTTAATATTGAGATAAAATTCTTGAAAAACTATTTTATTGAGAAAAAGTTCAAAATTTTAACAGGAGAGGGCGCTACCTGCCTTTTAATTATTTCTGCTGATTCAAATTCCCGCCCGATGACGTCAGCCATCAATGAAGTCTCCTATTTGCCAGTTCTCAAAACATGGCAGCTACACAAAAAAGCAGCAGTAGCTCCAGGAATAAATCACTGTTCACTTCAGCTTCGTAATCGATTGTACCCCCACTTTATTGTGTTTTGTGTGGTGTTCCTATTCAATCAACGATGTGAGGCCTTATTATGTTGGTTTTAATTGAGAAGGTGCATTTTAGCGGCCTACGAAATACCGAAGCGGAGACAAAATGGCGGCATGTTGTTTACTCGATCCATGTGCAATAATCTTGGAGCTCAATGACACTCAGCTCGATGACGATGGCCCGCTACCTGGCTACGGGCTAGTACTACGGTAGTCTGGTAGGCGATATTATCACCAGTTCGTTTCAGTGGTAGTCGTAAGGTCTTTAGGGACTACTTTCAGAAATTAGTTCTTGAAAATTTGGCCACATTTCTGTGAAAACGATATCGGAAGTGCATGCTCTGTTATTCGCGATGACATCGCCGATGTATTTTGAAGTGGAGAATTCCCACAGTATGTGCAGTGAATCGGCATGATTCTGTTCGCCTATTAAGTTTTAGTTCTACGATTCTTTCATAAGTAAAAAGTAGACATTCTAAGCAATACAATAATGTCACTCCCATAAAAATTGATTGGAAATTGAGGGAGCTACGGCACTCTCTTCGGCAACTAACAGCGCTGAAAAAAATCATTGCATACTGTACAATACCAAATTGCGTAGGGAATCACCAGAAATGACGTCATCGCTGGTCTAAATAGAAAACTACGGTGGCGCAGTAGAGCACAAGAAAAGGTTTAGCATTAACTTCGTCATGCAAGCTTCAGCAACAAAACGATTTCTCATGAATGATTTACTTGATCATCATCAGCTTGTTTCCCCTGATAGATAAAAAAATGATTTACAATTTCCACCAAAGTTTTCTATTTTGTGTATGTAGTCACATGTTATTTAACTGGCAAGGAGCCAAGCAGACAATCAAAACTTACTATTGTTCAATAAAACATAATTTTCTTAACTCTGTCATATTTTTCACTTTCATACTAAACAACGCAGGTTTCCCTTCATGACCCAAGAATAATTCTTTAGACATTTTTAATGACTCGGAATCCATGCACTCTGATTCTCCATAAATGGATGTATGGTTTGACCAATTCTTGCATGACATGTCCACCAAACAAAATGTGAATGCAGTCCGGCAAAGAGGAACAACCAACCATTCACTTCGACTTTTAAAGGCTACATGGTTCCAAGAAAATACATTTATACTACCAAGTAAAAGGTTCATCCTACATTTTCGTTCATATGTAGTCTAGCATTTACTTGTTTTTGTAGCAAATACTGATTTCTAAAAATCCTTTGCTTTCACAAGAACTAAACTATTCCAATTTTTGAAGCATACTAAATACTTCAAAATCTGGAGTAAAAGCTTATGCTAGTTTTTATTCATATGGCCCATCAACAGGTGCATACCATAAACCATGAGAATGTTCCAACAGTGGCATAATTATGTCAACCAAAAACATTGGTACCGTAGTGAACGCAAAAGGATATCAAATACCATGGAGCATGCCATTTTCATGCATAATGAACTAAACATATTAACTCAGCTGAGCGCCAGGCCCTTGGGCCTCTTGTTGGATGCTGAATCAGCCTTTTGGTTGTCTTTCTTCTTCTTACGACATTTTCTTGCATAATGCCCCTTGATGTGGCAATAACCACACTCTGCCTCCAATGCGCCACATTTATCAGGAGTATGACCAAAACGACCACACTGGAAACATTCAGCACTGGAATCTGATGAACTTGTACCACTAGCGCCACTTCTTGGCTTAGCTTTCGAGAATGAGCGAACAGCGAGCGTTTTCTCTATTTGTTTGTTTCAGTTCATGTCCAGAGCCTAGCTCCTTAGCCTGACTGTGAGCGGACTCATATATCCGGGCCAACGTCAAAAGTTTATCGAGAGTCAACTTCTCCTGCCCCATTAGCTTGATCTTCAAATCGTTCGAGGTACACTTTTCGACGATTTGGTCTCGTAACATATCGTCCTCCATGGTGTCATAGCCACAGTATCGTACCAGATCACGGAGTGACGCGACGTAGTGATCGATTGTTTCAGTTTTGCCTTGTTCCCGTTTTCGAAATTTCACCCGCTCGGAAATGATGCTCGTTTCGGCTCGAAATAGCCTTTCAACACCGTCTTAGCACGGTTGTACGTATCCTTCTCTCCAGGCAACGTCGTGAACACACGTTGGACACCAGGGCCCAAACAATGTAGCAATGTAGCACGTCGTACCCCATCAGCTTTTTCAGCCAGTCCAGTAGCTAATTCGTAAATGTCATACGAAGAAAGCCAGGAAGTAAAGTCAGCTGCCAAGTCAGTAGCATTCAAGTTTAATGCCTCCGGAGGTGCTAGACGTGCTTCAGCCATTTTCTACGTACAGTTTCAGAGTTCTTCAAATTCAATGCACACAGCACAGCTCATGTACATCATGTACAGGAATTGCGGGGAAACGTGGTTTTTGGGAATTTGGTCAAACAAAGTCACTTTTCATCATCATCATTTATCTTGGGTCTTGGGGAACTTGGTCAAATAAAGCCACTTTTCATCATTATCGTATATCATACTACCATCCTCGTCGCCAATTTGTTGGTTTCCGATGAAAGTGGATTAAAGATCGATATAAAACAATGTTATTCTTTATTGAAAATCTCTTCCGGTTCTCCGGTCTCACTTCACAGTACAGTAGTAAGTGTACAAAATATATGGTATCACTCTACAGTTTAGTAAGGACACAACATGCTTGCCCGCTGACCCGTATGATCACATGATAGAAAAATGGCAACTGTTTTATTTCGACTGCATTGATTATGTAAGTGACAAATTTAATAATTTAAACCGTTTCTGAAATTAGAGAAGATATTCATCAAAATTGGTTGGTACGTTAACGACGGATTCAACTGTATTTGGTAGAAACAACCTTCGAATCGAGTCGACTTTCTCTTCGAAATGTAGAAGCGACGGTCACGATCTCATGTAATATCAGTATGATCGTAATTTATGCAGATCTGAGGCGGGTGATTCGATTTGTGTTCAAAATATTGCAAACTTCAACATTAGTTCTAATATTCTACAGGAGTATATTATATCCATTCATTTTGACAGAACAAAGCACGAAAACTTTGATTATTCATCAAAATGTATTATCGAATCGAATGGAAATGTGTGGATAGCCGGAGCATATTGGTATGTTGTTGTGTGTCCGAGACGAAATAGGTCTTTCAGTTAGTTTGTTGATGTGTTAATATAAGGGAGTTTCAGAATCCAAACGATAAACGAAAACTTAACGACAAAGGCAGTTTGTCGTTCGTGAATTGGTAATGACGTAAACACATTTAAGATTGAAATCTACCCATGAAGGTTAGCGTAAACGGTAAAACCGAAGACCACTCAACCAGGAAGAATAATCGGGCGGCGGGTTTTCGTAAAAGACTTGCATAACTATTTTGTATTGCGAAAAGGCTGGCTGAAGTGGTGTATATCACCCCTAGGCCTACACACAGATCGCACATACTCAGACGGACATTTACTGTAACAAGAATGGATGCACTTCTTTTCACAGAGGATGACATCGAGCTCTTACTCCTGTACGATGCCCTTGGGCCTAGACGGGGTCCTTTAGGACCGAGGAGGGACGCTCCACAGCAATTCAGATCAATGGATATATCCAATGAAAATTGTGTGGAGATGTTTCGATTCGATAGAAACTCGCTTATCAGGCTGCGAGATGCACTGAACTTCCCACCCATTCTTAAGTGGAAAAATGGGACTGTAGTAGAAAGTGAAGACGCTTTGTGTATTTTACTAAGGCGATTGTCTTATCCTAATCGTCTGTGCGACCTGAGAGAAACATTTCACAGGAGTACGCCCGAACTCAGCATGATTTTCAATTCATCTGTTGACCACGTTTATAACAACTATCGTGGTCTTGTCACAAATTTGGAGCAGTGGTGGCTAGATGCCGAGCACCTCCAAACCTACGCAGACGCGATCAGTGGGCATGGTGCGCCTCTCCCGCGCTGTTGGGGATTCATAGATGGGACGGTTCGTCCTATCTGTCGCCCGGGCCACGATCAACAAGAGGTCTACAATGGACACAAGCGGGTTCATGGACTCTAAGTTTCAGTCAGTGGTCATTCCGAATGGACTAGTTGCGAATCTCTGGGGACCAATGGAAGGTCGGCGCCATAACTCTGCAATGTTGGCAGCGAGCCACTTGTTGGATCAGCTTGAATTATTTCAAGGTGCAAATAATGAAGAACTGTTCTATCTTTACGGCGACCCAGCATACCCCCTGAGACCAACGCTTATGGCGCCATTTCGTGGTGCCAACATTGATGAGCAACAGCAACAATTTAACCATGATATGAGCAGGTGTCGTCGAAGTGTTGAGTGGGGGTTCTCTAAGATAATCCAGAATTTCGCCTTTCCGGATTACAAAAAGAACTTGGAAATTGTACTTACAGCCTGTAGGCATGTACTACATAGTCGGCACCATACTAACCAATTGCCATACATGTTTATATGGCAGTCAAACAGGATTGTACTTTGGCTTGGAAGCTCCTGGCCTTGAGGAGTATTTAAATGGCCATTAATTTGAACTTTTCCTTGGAGTCCGAAATGGGGAGACGAACCTCGGCACCAGTTTTGACAATTAAAACTTTGAGTGTGGAAGTAAAAACGAGAACAAATATTTAATTCATTTTACCTGCTCTGTACAGCATTTATTTAACAATTTGAACCCTGATCTTTTGAGGCAAAAATTCGAAAAGTGAATAAATGCTAAAAACCTATCACATAAGTTGGTTTTGTTGGAAACTGCTAGCCACACCACTTCCAATGAATATCAACCTTGTAGGTATTGGTTCACTTTTCAAAAACAAAATTAATGGTCAACTGAAGTGAATCGCCATTTCGGAAAATGTAGGAAAAATCCAGAAATCAGAATGCCAGTCTGGCCAAACTAACAAATGCATATGCATTTGTACTGGATCCATCAACCACAGACGTGTCGCAATATAATAAAATTATATGCATATAAAGTTGCAAAATACTTTATTTACAAATGGCACCCCAGAGTAATAAGGCCAGACTGAGTAAATTTATTTCTGGCATTTTCCAAAATGGCGATTCACTAATTAGTTGATAACGGCCGTCCATGATGTAAAAGGTTACAGTAAGTTCATTCCAAGTTTTCCCTTCAATAGGGAGGTTCCGCACCGCCTACGATTACGATTACGATTACGATTTCGGAAAACGTAATCGTAATCGTAATTGCGTCGAGAAGCAGCTAAATTCAGTTCCGCAAAAATACTCTTGATGTCATTCGAGAAACCCACGGCCCCTGCGGAATTGGTTCACAAGCGCTTATCAGAACACAACCCACCAACTATCCAATATGGCAGCGGCCATGGAAACGATTGACGAACTGCTCCTTTTTGGCTCACCGTAGGGGAGTCTATACAATACCGCAGTGTCCGTCGTCCGTCGTCGTCGTATCCTGTTTCAAAAACAGTGGCACGTTTCTTAACCGCTAAGCCTATGAACTTGTAACTTTGTGCACAGGACTCCCTTGGTCAGATGACCTGTGACACTAAATTTCGGTCCGATCTGATTCTTAATTTGGCCACCAGGGGGCCGAATGTAGATATCTAAAAAGTGTGATATCTCGCTTATTAATGACTTGTTTGGAATGAAATTTTTGTGGTAGGTACTCATAGCAAGGATACATCATATATCATACGGGTTTTTAATTTGACCTACTTTTCAAGGTCACAGAGGTCAAATGGCGTAAATTGGCTGTTTCAGTGTAACTATGGCACGTTTTTCAACCTCCACAGCTATGAACTTGAAACTTAGTACATATAACCCCCTATACCAGATAACCTCTGGTGCTGAATTTCGGTCTGATCTGATTCTCAACTTGGCCACCAGGGGGCCAAATGTGGATACCTAAAAAGTGTGATAATTCGCTTATCAATAATTTGTTTTCAATAAAACTTTCATGGTGGGTACTCATAGCAAGGATACATCATATATCGTACGGGTTTTTAATTTGACCTACTTTTCAAGGTTGCAGAGGTCAAATGGCATAAATTGGCTGTTTCAGTGTAACTATGGCACGTTTCTCAACCGCCACAGCTATGAACTTGAAACTTAGTACATATAACCCCCTATATCAGATAACCTCTTGTGCTGAATATCGGTCCGATCTGATTCTCAATTTGGCCACCAGGGGGTCGAATGTGGATTTCTAAAAAGTGTGATATCTCGCTTATTGCTGACTTGTTTTTGATAAAACTTTTGTGGTAGGTACTCATAGCAAGGATACATCATATATCATATGGGTTTTTGATTTGACCTACTTGTCAAGGTCACAGAGGTCAAACTCGAAAATTTCGCCGATAGTGGCACGTTTTGTCTTTATTCGTCCTATAGTCTTTAAATTTGGTATGTAGACACCTGTTACGTAGCTCTACATGTTGACAAAAATCAGGTCGATGTGGCGTACTTTTCAAGGTCACAGAGGTCAAATGGTGAGAATTGGCCATTTGTGTGTAAATGTGGCACGTTTCTTAACCACTAAAGCTATGAACTTTAAACTTGGTACACATGACCCCCTAGGACAGATGACCTGCGACACTGATTTTCGGTCCGGTCTGATTCTTAACTTGGCCACCAGGGGGCCAAAACCAAAAATTTGAATAGTGCCATATCTCGCTTATTACTGATTAGCTTTTGGTAAAAACTTTATGGTAGATACTCCTAGCAAGGATACATCACATATGATACAGGTTTTCGATATGACGTACTGGTCAAGGTCACAGAGGTCAAATGACGTAAATTGGCCATTTGAGCGTAACTGTGGAACGTTTGTTAACCCCTAAGGCCATGAACTTGAGACTTTGTACAAAGGACCCCCTAGGTCAGCTGACCTCTGACCCTGATTTCAGTCCGGTCTGATTCTCGACTTGGCCACCAGGGGGCCAAAAGTGAAAACCTAGAATGTGTGATATCTCGCTTATTAGTGATTCGTTTTCAATAACATTTTTATGGTAGGTTCTCCTGGCAAGGATACATCACATATATCATATGAGTTTTTGATTTGACCTGCTTTTCAAGGTCACAGAGGTCAAATGGCATAAATTGGTCGTTTGATTGTAACTATGGCACGTTTCTTAACTACTAAAGCTATGAACTTGAAATTTGGTACACATGACTCCCTACGTCATGTTACCTCGGACAGCGAATTTCGATCTGATCTGGTACTCAACTTGGCCACCAGGAGGCCAAAACTGAAATAGGTAAAAAGTGCAATATCTCGTTTATTAGTGACTTGTTTTTGATGATATTCTTATGGTACTTACTCCAAGCAACGATACATCACATGTCATACCGACTTTGGTTTGACCTATATACTATACATGTACAATGTTTCTTAACCTGGATGAGAAGTACAAAATATCTATACGGTGAGCACAATGGCCCCTGTCCTTTTCATTACAGTGAATAATCACAGATTAATACGAGACACAAATAATTATCAGGCAGAACCCGTATGGTATTTTCCATCACCTGAAATGAACATTATCACATGCGAGGATCAGACCAAAAAATGCAAAATGACATGCACGTGTACATATACATGTGAGCTCACACATGTGAGCTGAAATAAAGTACAGAAAAGAACCCTCAGTGCCATCCACATGACAGCTGAAGGTCACCTTTTGAGCAGGACATTTTTTCAACTGACCAGGACATTCTTTACTACTTTCTAAGACCTTCTTGCACGTTCGTTCACTCTTCTTCATAACGAATATCCTGAACATACAACTCCCGAATTTGACTGACTCGGTCCCGATAATCAGAATGAGTGTGAATCGTTTCCTCCGTCAATCGGTTCAGCATACATGTGAAGAGGTGTGTAGCCTCACGTGTACCTCCATTCTCATTCACACTCATCTCTCCCCATCCCATATTCCCCACACCAAGTTGCTTAGCCCTTTCATTCAAGATGAATGCTTCGTTGAAGGGAACACTAAACTCAAGTCCCGAGTTGTCAAAAGTAATCCATAGTGCACCATTTCGGATGCAAATAGTCTTTCCCAATTTGAGAACCCCTGTTTGATCACTGTATCGAACAAAGATGACTTCACCAACGGCTGGTAATCGGTCGTGACTCGAAACTTGTAATCCTTAACAGAGGTCATCAATGACTACTGCATGTATACTTCCACTGAAGTCCTGAATGGTGTACTGTTTTGGATCAACTTGTGACAACACAGTTCCTACATATACATCCATCAGTAATTTAAATAGAACAGAGTCCCCAACGTTGAACATAGACGACGTAACTTCTGACTTGACTGCCTTGGATTTCCTGCGTTTCCGCCCAAAATATCTTTTATGGCCGCCCGAAACCAACTTTGGAATCCAACCTCACTTTCTTCCGAGGAGGGCAGTCAGCATCATTTGAAGTCAAAGACGTCTCCATTTCATGGACTAGACAATACCTGGAATTGTAAAAGAGAATGGGTTGCAAAAAGGCGGGGGTCACCAACGGACACGGTCTGTGCTTGAATGCAGGATGTACTACAACATGTACGTCATGTACATGTACTGATATCTATCAAGCCTCATGCATCAATCAACGGTGTTCTTATTTCAAGTGCAGAGTCAATTATGATTTAGAGTATCATCACTTCCCACAATTCTAGTAGATCAGGGCGGATGTAGTACGCCTACTCTCCACACCACCAACTGAAATTAAAGAAAAAGAAAATCTAGTACTTAGTAACTGAAGGATGACCAGCACACTTGGCAGCCACGGATAAGGAACATGAAAGAATACACATTATAAAACAGACAAATCTGGTAATGGTACCCCAGTTTAAAAAAAATGTTGTTTTCACCTTTCCTGCAACCCTGACAATACAAAACCGTGTACTGATCAATTGCATGAATTGTGTTCTTTGATTCTTCAAATAAATGCTGACAGTGACAAATGACAATAGGCCTACAGGCAATACACACGAGAAGTCCGAACAAAATCTTACAATGTAGTCACAGAGAAAAAAAAGAAATGTTTATGCATAGGCACCCAGTCAACACAAGACACTGTTTTAACATCACCCTGTACAAAAAAATCAAAACAAATCCAATGTGTGGGTCAATGGGCAAGTCCATTGTGGCCAAGGGTGATAAGCTCAGCACATACCGAAAAACTATTCAGTGTTTCAAAAGTTTGAAAACCAGATTCATCAAAAACATCCCTGAATTTGTTTTCCAGATAGACTACAATAAGTACTAACTCATGTTTTGGTTACAAGTTGCCAAAAAATTGTGACTCATTTATATTTCCACCCCAACCGAACCCCTATCAGCACAATAGACTGAACCAACGAAACTTGAAACTGGACACTGGGTTTCAAATGCATATTTCTGCATAAATAGTGCAAACTAAATTTTAAAAACGGAAACTAATTAAAGTTAGGATACCAATTAGTATTTAAAGTAATTCGTACTACAAATAAACGGTCAAGGGAATCCGATGTTGTGTGATGAAATTGGCACCTCGAGTTCATCTCAGTCTGCAAGCCGGCCATTTTGAATCGGAGCAGATCCAAGTTCTAGGATTGTCTGAATAAGCGCACAATTTGGTACGAAACTGAATTAAGATATGTTAAACAGTGGGGGTATTTATGATGAGTGATATTACACCTACCTGGTATCTAGTTTGATGAAATTCGGAAATCTGCAACTTGTTGAAAAATCTATAAAAATACCGCAAATCGTCACTGTTTCATTAATTCTGATCCGAATTTCATGAAATTTCGTCGGCGGGTGGCATGGCACGTGATAGACCTAATGAGCCAATCAAAACTGACGTATCTTTAAGCAGAACGTCCACAGGCTTGTGCTTGTGTTTTGAACGACGCCAATGCATTACCCTTTAGACTGAATGGGTATTGCGATTGTGTGATGGAGACAATGTTTACACAAGCCGCACTTACACCACCTGAAAATGTACCACCAATCTTGGTTCGGGAACCAATGCCGCACCATCGAAAATCCACCAAGCGCTTACACCAGCGCTGCAGCTAGTTATAAAATCCGGCTACAGATGGCGCGCAAACAATAAATTGCATGCACAGAAAGCGCCATTTCGAAAGCGCCGCCTGGAGCCGAACCATCTAACTAGCTAATTGCCGATCCATTTGCGCGTACACCACGACAAAGCCGAGCTTTTAACAAGCCGGGCGAATTTGGACCATCAAGCTTGGTGGGACAAATTCGCTCGGCAATTTGTATCGGCAATGGATTGCCGAACCAATTTGTCGCGGCAATGTGGTGGTGTAAGTGCAATTGGTCCACCAATATTTCGTGGTGTAAGCGCAGCTATAGTGGTTAACGAGCTGTTTGCGCTGGGATGCAGGCCTGTGCTGGGGATGGATCATTTCGATGTCATGTTTAGGCTTAGCTGAAACAGCTGTGAGCTTTCTCCTTTTATTTCACTTTTTACCAGTACTGCACTGCACTACAAAGTAATATTTGTTTGAATGTTCATTCATTCATCACACTTCCAAGTCCAAGTTTCCAGGTTTCTCTTGATCCGATCCTTGAACAGTTGCTGGTACATGTACAGCATGAGGAAACCAGCCCTGTAAAATATTTAGTCGCCCTCCAACTTGAAGCACCCCGCTGATACTACAAACAGTGATGATCGGCATATTTACCTTATCTACATAATGGCCAGCGTAACCAGTGATACCCGGGCCAGGTTCATCATCATGTGATCATGACTAATTACTGTGATGAGGCAAAATTAGAAGTAATTTGGTCGACTTCAAGGCAACCAGGATGTGATAGCAAGGCCGGTTATGTAACAACATATGTTGACCTCAGCTTTTGGTCCGGCAACTCAGCAGGAGGTTACCTGGCTCAGATAAGCTGAGAGCTAAAGTCAATAAACTATTCCTCAGAAACTCTCCCCTCATCAAATATCCATCCCCCGGCATCTAAGGCATTTTCCATTAGTTGGTGGGGGATGGTTAGGAGATAATTTTTACAGGGCTGGTTTCCTCATGGTAGTGTGCAAAATATCAGAACACCCCATTTAGGATAGGAAAGACAACATGCACCAAGCTAAAGGGTGCATAGACATGTCAGTGTAAGGTACATACAGATGTACTATATAGACCGCTGTATGCTGTTCAACTACTAACATGTCCATGGATGTGACTTTGTCTTAGGATGTGACTTTGTCTTAGGATGTGACATGTGCACAATACTGTAAATCTATCAATAAAGTCCTTATACATGATATTTGACTCCTTGCTTGCATGTTTAGAGTTCTACATAGCCAGTAAGACAGCTTGAACTAGGTGCAGAATGAATCACTATAAAGTATGTCAAAGACACAATACACTAGATAGTGGCGTCACCTGTCGACGCACATGGTTTTGCCCATCATGGATTATCGCTCGTCAGCATCTCTAAAAAACCCATTTTATAGGCCTAATATATACGGCCTTCGAACCATCTATACACCAGTGTCATCTATACATTCTTTTCATTCAACCTACCTCTGTCCCAGCATCAGAATCCTTTACATTACTACAAAATCGACAAGTTTGCCGGGCAAAGATCTGAAGGCAAGTTGCCAACAATGTTTTGGAAGGTTTGGGCGGAAATCACTATTGCCCATGCGCAAACCTACTCAATTTAACAAAGTTTACAGGCGGGAAATTTTGAATTACACGCGTGCGTTCAGAATGACACAACATTTTTCTCAACTAGATCTGGTGACTGTGGAACAGAAGAAATATATGGAAATTCAGCATCCAACTCATTTGAATCATCAAGACTTCCTTCAGTCGAACCATGATTTAAACCATCAACTGTTGTACCATTACCACATGTAGTATTATACCTTTTGACATGACTTGTTGCTCTACGCTTTACAACACCTGAATCATTTTCTAACATAACAGTGCTGCATTCTGACTGAACTACTTTGTGAGGAACAGGCTCAAAATAGCTTTTTAACTTGTTTTGCCTGAAACTTTGTTTCAAAAGTACTTGGTCACTAACTTCAATGGATCTCTCAGTAGCATTTCTACGCCTGTTTGCATATTCTCTCTGTTTAGCTTTAGCAATCTTATCCCTTTCTCTAAATTTGACCTGCCAATCGTCCTCGGTCACAACCTTGTCTGAATCTACCTTAATCCTAGGTAATTGATCCCTTAGTTCTCTACCCATCAGAGCTTTTGCTGGACTAACACCAATCTGGGTGTGAGGAGTAGTCCTGTTCTTAAAGAGGAAATTCTTAACTTCTGTGTGCCAATCCTTTTTTTCAAGTTTGGCTATACGTACTGATTTTAACAGAGTTTCATTGAACCTTTCTACATTTCCATTGCTCTGAGGTAGGTACGGGATACTAGTCTTGTGCTCAATATCCCTAAGAATGCCTCAAATTCTACCGATTTAAATGGAGGACCATTATCACTTCTACAACTGTATGGAATGCCATGTGTTAAAAACATGGTTTCAAGGACCTTGATCACTTTACTAGCATCAGTCTTTTTTATGAAAACAACCTCAGGCCATCTTGAATAGTAATCGGTAACAACCAAGAGATGTTCACCATCACAAATATCTAATAAATCGATTGCAATATCGAACAACGGCCCTTCTGGAAGTATGCTTGACCTGATTTGGATGGGTTTAGGCCTTGGACCGACGACTTGGCATGGATGGCAAGAATTGATGAACTTTTCAACATCATTGTCCATTTTAGGCAACCACACCTTCTCTCTAAGTCTGGCCTTAGTCCTCACTATACCCTGGTGTCCATTGTGAGCATGTTTTAAAATCTTATCATGAAGACAACTGGTAATCACAACTCTTTTCCCACGCATTACAATACGACCAAAAAGCCAAAATTCATCCCTGATATGCCAAATTGGTGTGGCCTTGAACTCACTCCAATCATTTGACAAAATAGCTTTCTCAATATCTTTTAACAATGGATCAGATTCACTTGCCTTTTCTATTTCACTTTTCTTTACACTAGCTGTGACTGGCTCATTCACAATAATGCTATAAGCATAATCTTCAGTTTCTATTTGGTTTTCACATGTTTCATCAGCAATGGGCAAATGACTGAGTGCATTGGCATAATTCATCTTACCCTTGATATAAGTCAATGTATAGTCAAATTGCTGCAGATATAATAGCCATCTTTCGATTCTAGCTGATGGTGGTTTTGAGTCTGGGCTCAGAACTCTTCACAATGGCTTATGGTCAGTCCTGACCTCGAATCTACATCCAGTAAGATACAACCTGAATTTTTCACATGCCCATTGCCTCTCTTTCAAACTGAGAGTACCTGGATTCAGTATCTGTCAGTTTCCTACTGGCATACAACACTGGGTGAAAATGCCCATCAGTCTGACGTTGCTCTAGGATTGCACCAAGCCCTACTGGTGATGCATCCGTAGTAATTCTGGTTTTCGCCCCAGGCTTGAAATAAGCCATGAAAGAGGAAGAAGTGAGTCTACGCTTCACCTCGTTAAATGCTTTCTCATTTTCTAATGACCATTTCCATTCAACCTTACCGCCTGTTAAATCCCAGAGTACACTTGTGACAATAGCAAAGTTTGCTACGTGCCTGGCACAGAATTGTGCTAAACCAAGGAAACTACGTAACTCAGCCTTGTTGTCAGGCCTTGGAGCCTCATTTATAGCCTTGACCTTGTGGTCATTCACCTTTAACCCTTTCGCTGTCATAGTATGACCCATGAAATTCATACTGGTTCCAATTTCGCATTTTGGAAAATTCAGAGCAAGACCATTTTCAGCCAACCTTTACATCACATTTTCTACGCTGTCATACAACTGTGCATAGTTGTCAGCTACAACTCGAATATCGTCATGGATATTGTGTGCCCCAGGACATCCCTTTAAAACTTGAGCAATGAGTTGCTAAAACTTTCAGTTGCCATATTGGCTCCGAAAATAAGACGTTTATACCTGTACAAGGCACTTGGTCCTGAGAAAGTCACAATGTCCCTTGTTGGACCATTGTCTAATTGAATTTGGTGAAAAGCCATATTAAGATTGAGTTTACAAAAGACTTGGGCACCAGCTATTTCAGAAAGACTTTCCTCAATGGTAAGCACTGGGTGCTTTTCTCTCTTTATGGCTAAATTTGCTTTTCTCATATCAAGACAGATTCTTAGATCACCATTTGGTTTTAAAACAGTGACTAAAGGGTTAATCCAAGATGTGGGCCCTGTGACTTTCTCAATTACATCGAGTTTCTCAAGTTCATCAAACTTTTCATTTACTTTCTGTCTGAGATGAAATGGAATGCGAATGTTTTGTACCACTGGTCTAATATTTTTATCAATATGAAATTTCAACTTAAAGTTTTTCAATTTTCAATTTTCCAAGTCCCTTGAAAACCTTAGGGTACTTTTCTTTGAGTTTGCTCAAAATCTCTGAACCTTGATCAACACCACAAGAATTCACTGTATTCCTTGGCGGGCCAACTCTGAGGATGTCTGAATCTCTAGAAGTGTTCTTTCCAAGAAGAACGGGATGGTTTTTACCAGGAACCACATAGAAATCAGCAATGCCAATTTAGCCTGTTTCTTTGACTTCAGTTCTCAGAGCTGCCTTGCCAAGAATATTCAGTGGATCCTTTGAACCATATGTAAACACTTGGATTTTGGTATCACGGAGTATGGTATCATTCACAGAGTCGTGTACAATTTTCCTGTAAGTGTCCTCTGACATAAGGTTGCAGGTTGCCCCGGAATCGATGATGATCGGAATCATGGAGCTTTCAACTTGGATTTGAAATGTCTCATGCTGATTGTCCCTCACTTGACTGGAATGAAAACATGATAACCTTGGGCTGTAGACCTATCAGTATCGGCAGTTGAATCAAACGTACCAGGATTGTGGTCAGTTTTCAAAGGATCTGTCCCGTCTGGACCAACACTATTGACATTACGCCTCCTGAACTGGCCACCACCGCGGCCACAATGACTGCCTCCTCGTCCACGATTATTACCACGTGATCTAGATTCACCACGGTGTGACGAAGATGAATCTGAGTTGGCTGTACTTCTACAATAGACTTCAAAATGTCCATGTTTATTGCACTTAGTGCAGAGATGATCCCGGGAGCACCGACAGTCTTTACCAACGTGCCCGGGTTTGTCACAACACCAACAACGGGTAGACGATTTATCGCTTCCTCCTGACAACTTCTTGTGTTTTTGATCACCAGCATAGTTTGCAGATTCATTACGATCAGCAGTAGTACCCGAATACTGATTTGCAGATAGCACTAGAGCCTCCTTATCCTGATAGGTACGCACAATTTCGACACGTTTTGTCGATGTCAACTTTTCTTCACGGTACAGCTTACTGCGTAAAGTTTTGTCTTTTATGAATAACATGACCCGGTCACGAACTTGATTACTTTGTTCGTCTCCTGCAAACTCGCAATGCTTCACAATCGTTTTTAGACGTGTGATGAAACCATCTATAGTTTCACCAGAATTCGGCTTAAGTGTGTAAAATCGTTGCCTGGACATGGGAACATTCTTTTTCAATTTGAAGTGATTAGTGAGACAGGTTACAGCCGTATCCAAATTGTTTTTTTTTTGCCCTGCTCCTCCTCAGTTTTCGTGTAGAAAATGTCACGGATTCCACTACCAGCCAAATGTAGGAGTAGTGCACGCTTCTGAGCGGCATCTGTGATGCCAGCAGCAGCCACATACAGCAAGAAATCTTTCAACCACCTGTCCCACTTTCGAGAAAGCGCCTCGGGCTCACCTACACAGTCAAATGCATGCACGGCGGGCAGGCTGCCTCCGAGTGCACTTATCGCGGTTGACATGTTTCAGTCAAAAACGGCTTCTTGAGCTAAATGTACGAAATCTATATTACGTTTTACAGTTCTTTAGATCCTCGTCGCCATTTATGTCGTGTCCTTTAGGTGGCAGGGCAGTTAGTTCGGGAGAAATGAACGAATGAAATCAATATTTAACCAACAATGTCTTGACTCATTTATTCCGCCATGCTGCGCATTCTTTACATCCTACGCATGCGCATACCTTATGATAATGTACAGTGCGGGAAATTCAAATAACGAATAACAAATGATATTACAATGATTACAAATGATAAATCATCACATAAATATTATATCTCCTGCTAATGATTCTCGGATGGGGAGTCCATAATTTGAAAAATTAGAGGAAGAGGTGCCAGATGATATTCACGTTAACTCATGATATTTTCAAAATGCAGAGGACTTTTCATGAAATTTCTTTGCAGGATCTCCTAGAATTGATCATAGAATGATATGATATCAGTTTGCGATCAATTAATTGAAGAATGAGACAGTTCGGTTTTTCATAATATTTTCAAATTGTAACATATTCGTGATATTTTGTTCACAATTTTAAACACTATCTTAAATTTATTAAATTAAGCCTAAGGGTTAGGCAGTACAGCAAAGAATATTGCAGAATGTTGCAAAGAAATAGAAACTTAATGGGGTGTTCTAATATTTTGGCACACTACTGTAGATCCTTCAAATAAAATGAATGAATTCTCCGATACTCTGTACCGCATTTCACATTTATCCTCTGGCGAACATCCAACTCGGTTATCCTGTCCCCACTCTCTTTACCGTCATCCTTAATGCAAGCTATCCAAGGTAAGAAATATATTTGTTAATATATTGTGTAGGGACACAGTCCCTTTGTTACTGAACTGAGGGTTACAGGTACTGGACTGTGACCGAGAACATTTTGCAGAAGCTTCTATTAAAACTAGCACTTTTTGAGACTGTATTAAGGACCAGTAAATAAGTAAGTAAGTAAGTAATGCATGAAGATGGACAAGTAGCATATTTCTCTGGCAGGGTTTGATTCTCAATTCAAAGAAATAAGGGGAGGGGGGGGGGGCTGCCCCAGCACCTCTCCCTCAAAATCCTTGCTTTCCAGTACAGTTTAGTCAATTTGAAAAGGACAATGAAACTGTTGATTACCTTGAATCGCTGCCACCGACTTCTTTGGTAGGAGCCTTGATGAAGCTTCCTTCTTCTTATTTTGATCAGTTTGCTCACCCTCACAGCAGCTCACTGCTAAGGTTTCTCTCCTGGCAGTCATCTCCAGGAGAAGAACAAGTCTCAGTGTCCATTTGAGTCTGGCGATGGAAGAGAGCTGCGCAGCTGTGATGAACACTGGCACTGCGTGACCAGCAGCAGTTGGCACTTTGGCCACACCTGATGACTAAAAACATATAAAAGGTTTCAGTATGCAGTAAGGTTAGGAATCCAGCACATACATTTAAATGTCAAGCCTAACACTTGGAATTATCATACAATACAAGTAACTTGTCTTATTGAATCTGTGGCATCACAATACGGTACTACTCAAAGCTGCACAAGCTGTGTGTGGTCAGTTAGGTTGGTATAGAGGGTTTTGTTGACAAAAGACAGTCCCCTGAAACTATCCGCTTGGTAAACCTATAAGCATGTATTGCAACCCAGAAAATATTAGCAGCAGATTTTTAGTTGCATTTGCCAACCTTTTACTACAAAAGTATCCATTGTTTTAGACCAAAGTGACATTTTGCAGATCAGATAAGACCGCAAAATTAAAACGTCCGCCAACATTTTTAGCTCAGCTGACAAAGTCAGCGAAGCTGGTGATATAACTAAGGGAATGGTGTCTGTCCTTCCATCCATGTCACTTTTGGGCATTTTGTAACCGCAAGGCCTAGGCACTTCGTTGACGCTGCTAAATTAGGCGTAACCCTAGATGAACTCAGATACAAAAAATCAGCGCGATCGGACCTACATTCAGCGAATGAGGTCATCAGGAAGTTTAAACTTCATTCCTTTATACCTCAGTCCACAGAGGAAATAATGTTTTCACATCTGGCCGAATATTTTTTGATAATTTTTCATTTTTACTTGCAATGGAATTAGTTTAGTTTTCACCCCCAGTTGGCGCTACAGGCACATTGAACTGAATTTTTGAAGATTCAAAAGACCGGGTTATGACGTATAGTTGCGCAGTTGTATTCTGCGCATGTAATTGGCCAAGGAACCAGGCTATATTTCAGCATACCCACTGTGACCAGTCTGAAGATGGAAGATTGACTTTGCAACACGGTATTTACCCAATTTTCTACTAAAAAGAAGTCACGTAGGCGATATTATCACTAGTTCCTTTCAGTGGGTAGTCATAAAGTCTTTAGCAGGGACAACTTTCAGAAATTAGTTTGGCCACAATTCTGTGAAAACGATTTTTGAAGTGCACGCTCTGTTCGCGATGTAATTGGAAGTGGAGATTTCTCACAGTATGTGCAGTGAATCAGCATGATTCTGTTTGCATTTGAGTTTTTAGGACTACCATTCTTACATGAGTCAAAAGTAGAAATTCCAAGCAACACAATAATGTTACTCCCATAAAAATTCATTCAAAATTTCAAATTTTATAAGTGTGCGAAGCACACGAAATGAAATTATAATTTAATGAGTAAACCCAAATAGATGTAATAATTGAATTTTGCTCCAGAATTCATCAGGTCAGCGGAAAAACTTCGTTCCGGTCTCACCGAAACGAGTTGTCTTTATTCCTCTGACCCCATCCTCATCTGGAGTCCGCTGCAATTTCAAACTTCAGTAATAGACCCAATCATGACCTCATGATTGGACTAACAAATTTACTCATACTAGGTTCTCATAACCGCCCCATCCACCCCTTATGAGTCGCTAGTAATAACATATATACAGGTTGTAGAAGTACAGACTGAACCAACTTCTTTTTCTTTTTTTTTGGCTCACCGTAGGGGAGTCTTTACAATACCGCAGTGTCCGTCGTCCGTCGTCGTCTGTCGTCGTCGTCGTCCGTCGTCGTCGTCGTATCCTGTTTCAAAAACAGTGGCACGTTTCTTAACCGCTAAGCCTATGAACTTGTAACTTTGTACACAGGACTCCCTTGGTCAGATGACCTGTGACACTAAATTTCGGTCCGATCTGATTCTTAATTTGGCCACCAGGGGGCTGAATGTAGATATCTAAAAAGTGTGATATCTCGCTTATTAATGACTTGTTTGGAATGAAATTTTTGTGGTAGGTACTCATAGCAAGGATACATCATATATCATACGGGTTTTTAATTTGACCTACTTTTCAAGGTCACAGAGGTCAAATGGCGTAAATTGGCTGTTTCAGTGTAACTATGGCACGTTTTTCAACCTCCACAGCTATGAACTTGAAACTTAGTACATATAACCCCCTATACCAGATAACCTCTGGTGCTGAATTTCGGTCTGATCTGATTCTCAACTTGGCCACCAGGGGGCCGAATGTGGATATCTAAAAAGTGTGATAATTCGCTTATTGATGACTTGTTTTCGATAAAACTTTTGTGGTAGGTACTCATAGCAAGGATACATCATATATCGTATGGGTTTTTAATTTGACCTACTTGTCGAGGTCACAGAGGTCACAACGCAGACACAGATATGGCCGAAATTGCATGTTTTGTGTTTTTCGTGTTGTGGCAATCCAAAGGTCGTGAGTTCAAACCCCGGTCAGGGACGGCCAAAAATATTTTTTTATTTTATTATTTTTTATCTTTTCCCTTTTGTCTTTTCTGACTTGTATCTTACATTTTCTTGATTTTTGGCTCACCGTAGGGGAGTCTTATGTAATACCGCAGTGTCCATCGTCCGTCGTCGTCGTCCGTCGTCCGTCGTCGTATCCTATTTAAAAAACAGTGGCACGTTTCTTAACCGCTAGGGCTATGAACTTAAAACTTTGTACACAGCACCCCCTAGGTCAGGTGACCTCTGACACTGAATTTTGGTCCGATCTGATTCTCAACTTGGCCACCAGGGGGCCAAATGTCGATATCTAAAAAGTGTGATATCTCGCTTATTAGTGACTTGTTTTCGATGAAACTTGTGTTGTAGGTACTCATAGCAAATATTCATCTTATATTATGCGGGTTTTTAATTTGACCTACTTTTCAAGTTCACAGAGGTCATATGGCTTAAATTGGCCGTTAGAGTGTAAACTATGGCACGTTTCTTAACCACTAAAGCTATGAACTTGAAACTTGGTACATATAACCCCCTATATCACATAGCCTCTGGTGCTGAATTTCAGTTTGATCTGATTCTCAACTTTGCCACCAGGGGGCCAAAAGTGGATATCTAAAAAGTGTGATATCTCGCTTATATTAAGTGACTTGTTTTCGATAAAATTTTTATGGTAGGTACTCTTAGGAAGAATACATCACATGTCTTACGGGTTTTCAATTTGACCTACTTTTCAAGGTCACAGAGGTCATATGGCGTAAATTGGCCGTTGGAGTGTAAACTATGGCACGTTTCTTAACCAGTAAAGCTATGAACTTGAAACTTGGTGCATATAACCCCCTACATCAGATAACCTTTGATGCCGAATTTTGGCCTGATCTGATTCTTTATTCGGCCACCAGGGGGCCATAATGGAAAAAGGAAGAAGTGCAATATCTTGCTTATTTGAGTGAATTGTTTTCGATAAAATTTTTATGGCAGGGACTTCTAGCAAGGATACACCACATGTCCTACGATTTTTGGATTTGACCTCCTTTTCTAGGTCACAGAGGTCAAATGGCGTAAATTGGCCATTAGAGTGTAACTATGGCACATTTCTTAACTGCTGAAGCTATGAACTTGAAAGTTGGTACATGTAACCCCCTACATCAGATAATCTCTGACACCGAATTTTGGCCTCATCTGATTCTTGATTTGGCCACCAGGGGGTCAAAACTGAAAAAGTAGGACGTGCAATATCTTGCTTATTAATGACTTTTTTTTCGATGAATTTTTTATTGCAGGGACTCTTAGCAATCACACGATATTGATCTTGTTGATGTCATAGACAATTATTGGTTGGATCATAAACTTATATATACTGCCCTGTCTTATTACTTGACATCAATACACATCTAAAAATCAATACACATCTAAAAAAAGTCTTCATGCCTGATTGTGTTCACCATATTCACCTCTAAACTAAGCATGATCCTGCCTACTAAAAGATGTATACGGTGAGCACAATGGCCCCTGGCCGTTTCATTTAAATTTATTTTTAAAATTAACACAACATAACATACTTAGTAACCCAGCCCACTGGCTATCATACGGCTACTGCCACTCTTTAATGTCAACAACAAATTTAACTTAAATTTTCGACAGGACAGCTGTCCCTCCTCCGGCTAATCGCCTTATGTCAAAAGCAAACAACTGAACCAAACCTATCAGACTGCTCGTCTCTTCTTCGGTTAATAATCGCCTGAAAACTTAACTGACCTTAGTCCAGTCTTACTTCATGAGACCTATTGTCTCTAAAAATGAACGTTCTAAATTTCGCAAGAGTCCGCAAAACAAGTCCTTGTCGAAATCACCCAGTCCTCATCTTGGTTGTGGATGTGTTACCCCCATCTATCTGTAAAGATAAAGTGAGAAAGGATGTTTCAATCTCAATTTATATGGGTAGGGAGGGTGGGATTATTACATCTATTTAGGTTTACTCATTAAATTATAATTTCATTTCGTGTGCTTCGCACACTTACAAAATTTGAAATTTAATTTCATAAACCGTAAATAGATGTAATAATTGAATGTTCAAAGCTAACTTACATCCGTTCCAATACTTTATCTTGGAACTGTCATCCACTAGTATTTTGGGCCTGTGCCTCAATCTCTTTGTCATAAAATTTGCCAAATGTGCTTGCTCTTGACCAGTCAGCTTTCTTCATAATTTGCTCCACTGACAAGCCTTGGATTTTGGCTTTGGTCGTGGTCGCTGCCCAAGGAGGATACCGCGGTGACGTCACGGCTTTTCCAAGATGGCGCTGCATATTGTAAACAAACTCGATCCACGGCCAAGGAAAAAATCAAGTCATCAAATAAAGTTAGATTTTTCGCATCAAATCAGAGTTATTAGTACTTTTCTGCTATGAAATAAGTCTTCAGACAATAAGTTATCATTTGAATAATGAAAAGTGCTGTTTTGATGGGGGAAAATAGGGTTTTTAGAACCAAATAGCCGGGCACCGATCTTCCAAAATTAGCGATGGTTTCAAAACAGTCTCCCAGATATGGGGCAATCTCTTCATTATCATAATGGGATTTGGAGGCATGTTTACAGATTTTACAAGTTCGAGACCTGTAGGACCTAAAACTCGCATAGATCCCCATAGATCCCCATAGATCCCCTCTATTTGTCGAGTTAACGCCCCTGTAAGATCATGCATTTTCGGACACTAGAACGAAATCTTCCTGCGGATATCGCGGTTTCGGTGATGATTTAAGGAGAAATTGACTGTTCTTAGAGTTGTATGGGACAGAAATGAGTTCATACTTCATGAATACATGAATATATCATGATATGGGCGGGCTTCTAAGTCAAAACAATAACAAACTCAACTGCATCTCTACCGTGTATCGCGTAGTGCATTGCCTAGTGTATTTCGTAGTGTATTTTAGCGGAGACATTATTTCCGCACTTTGGCCACGCCAAACATCTTTTTTATTTGTGGAAGCTAATCTGCTCTGTAAATTTTATTTTACACCGGAAGAATCCATACCAGGTATTGCAATATTTCATGTCTATTGGTGTTTTTGTGTACAGGAGCGCACCAGACAGTCAGACGTGGAGATGTGTTCAGCGCTGGTGCTGTCAGTAGACTGATTCTGATTGGCCATAGCGATCAGTAATATGGGTCGTGATCACGTGATATGACGTCACCGCGGTATCCTCCTTGGTCGCTGCCCTTGTTGAGTGGGCTTTGTATTTGTCGGTGTCAATGCCCGCCTTAGTCATGATGAACTGTAGCCATCTTGCTATCGTGCATTTTGCTACTGGACGGTGTGGTTTTACCATAGCCAAGAACAGATACTGTTTTTGTTCGGCTGTGATGCGCCAACTCTGTGTCCTGGTCTCATACGATTCCAGGCACTGTACAACATCGAGTTTGTCATTTGTGTCATATGGTGCAAACGTCAATTTCAACAATGGTTTTCCAGGTTGTGAGGTCTTTGTCACAGAGTCTAGTTGGAAGACCACATTCTTACCCTCCCTGGCTTTATTGATAATCTTTATTTTACTCAGTTCTGAGCCCCTGCATGCACTTGTTAGTGCCATAAGCATTGCTAGTTTGCCCGATAAATCTTTGATGTTCATGGTTTGATTGCACCCCAGTGAACTTATTGCTGTGAGGACCACATCCACCTCCCAGGTGTCAGTATATCGTGGTATCGGTGGTCTGCAATTAAAGACCCCATGCATCAGTCTCACAATGTCAGGGTGTTGTCCTGTCTTGTGACCGTCTATTTCCGGGTGTCTCGCCGAGATGGCTGATCTATAGCAATTTACTGTGTTATATGCCTTTCCTGTCTCATATTCTGACGACAGGAAATTGCCTATATTTGCCACAGTGGCCTGAAATGGATTAATATCCCGTCCGACACACCAGCCAGTCCACTTTTTCCAACCTGAGACGTAAGCTGTCTCAGTTCCCTCTCTCCAGCCTCTTCTGTAGAGTGCTGCAGCCGATTCAGAAAAACCTGGTGTTCGTTTTGTCTCCCTGAAATTTTCCATGCCGCCAGGTACATTGTCTGGTTGAGAACTAGTCCCCTTTGGGATCCGTCAGCAGGTTTGCTGTCAGTGGGAGCAATATTGGTCGGTCTACAATCATTTCTAGCAGTGTCGGGTACCACTGTTGTTGTCACACTGGTGTGATCAAGATCATGTTGGCTTTGTCCTCTTTGACTTTTGTCAAGCACTGGCCGATCAGGCAAAATGGTGGAAATGCATATGCCTCCAGCATCCCCCAATTTAGTGCAAACGCGTTATCGCCTCTGGGTCTGGTTTCCAGCTGACATATTGCTGTTTCTGTCTGTTGTGTTGGCTGGCAAACAGGTATATGGTCTGCTTCCCCAGAACTTTCTCGATTTCCCGGAAGATTTCCTGGTCCAGGTGCCAATCGCTGGAGTCGCTGAATATTCTGGAGGCTTGGTCTGCCTCCACATTTTTTACCCCAGGGAGGTGTTCTGCTGTCAACGAGATGTTTCTCTAAATACAATAGTCCCATACCTCTTGGGTGATCTTCAGCAGGTCGTGGGATCTTGTCCCCCCCAGTTTGTTGATTTGGGCAACGGCTGAAGAGTTGACCAGCCTGAAGTGTATGTGGCAATTTTCCGCCTGTCGCGCCAGAGATTTCAATGCAATCTCCACTACCTTCAACTCTAAAACGTTGATATGTATGCTGGTCTCTTCTTTGGTCCATCGCCCCTGGGCTACCTCCTTCGTCGTTTCTAGGACTGCTCCCCATCCCGTCAACGAGGCATCTGTTGTAAACGTCAGTGTTGGGTTGGTCGATATTGTTGCTTTCCCATTGTGGTTTCGAAGCTGTTCTATCCACCAAAATAAGTCTGCTTTGCAGTCTGGGTTGAGCGTAACTGTGGTCTCGTAAGACTGACCGTTCACCCGAAGGCCTACCCTCTTCAGCATCTGCAGATTTCTGTAGTGCAGGGGGCAGGAAGAATCGCGCTGGTTGTCGCCGCTAATTTCCCTATTAGTTGTGCCAGCTCTCGGACTGTTGTCTGGTTCTGCGTCACCATGTCCTTGCATTTGGTTTGTATCTGCACAATCTTGTTCTCCGGTAACTGCAGTTGCATGCGCACGGAGTCTACTACAAAACCTAGGTAAGAATCCATCACTTGGCCTGGGTTCTGGATTGACTTGGCCCAATTTATTATGAAGCCTAGTGCTTGAAGTAACCAAAGACAAGTCTGGAGTTGATTCTGTAGTACTAATGGGTCTTGATGCAGAAGAATGAGGTCGTCCAGGAATATCATTAGCCTGAAACCCAGCTTTTTCAATAGGCCTATTGGGGCTTTCAGGATTTGGGTAAAAATCCGTGGAGCTGGGCCTAAGCCAAATGGAAGAACCCGAAACTTGTATGTCTTGCCCTTCCATTGGAAGCAAAGAAACTTTCTTGTGTTTTCTGCCATCGGGACGCAAAAATATGCATCTTTTAGGTCTATTTTTACCATCCAATCCCCTGGTTGTAAAAGGTTTTTTAGCATTGGGATGGTTTCCATTTTGAAGTGTTCGTATGGGATGAATGCATTTAGATTTTTCAGATTGAACACCGGCCTGTAAGTTCCATCTTTCTTCGGCCGAAGGAAGATGTGACTCAGAAATAAGTCTGGGCTTGGGTTCGCTACTTCTGAGATGGCCCTTTTCTGTAGCATTTTTTGGACCTCTATGTCTGTCTATCTGTTCGGCCTCCGCTGTGGAAAACCTGGGACTGAAGGGTTCTCTGTTTTGTTTTGGGGTGTTCAACAATGGGATCTGATAACCGCCCACCACTTCCAGAACTGTCGGGTCGTTTGTGACTCTTTTCCAATTTTCTAGACAATCTTTGAGACGACCCCCTACAGGTCCGTCTGTAGGAGGCGGAGGGCAAAGTCCCAGAGACCTTATTTCCCTCGCTACTGTTTCCACAGGAATGTTATCGAATTGCCCTGAAAGTGGTGGCTGGCTTGGCGCCAATGAGGCTACTGACTTTGATTGTGACGTACCTTTTTTGGCCTCTTGTCTTGGTTCCTCTGCCACGACCTCTTCTGGCATTGCCTGATGATGTAGCGGTGCCTCTGGCCTTGTACTGGTAATCGGTGTTCCTCTGATCCCCGCCATCTGTACGTGAGGACGAGGGTCCGTTCTGAAAGGGCCTGTTGTTACTTCTTCCCCGTTTGAACCCACTAACACTATTCAAACCCAGGCGAATTTCTTTGGCTTTTTTGGTGCCCTTGGCCTTTGTGTGAAGTTTCTCAAAGAATTTCTTCCCAAATAATTTTGATCGGTTTTTAGACAACAGCTCCCCATTTTCTTTGACGATGTGGGCTGCCCTTTTGTGGCTTGTCAAAAATCTGGTCAAGAACTGCGTGCGACGCACGTAGTTCCCCCAGACGAATGCCTGCCGAAGCAAAAGAAAACCTTTCTCTAGGAGCTCCATTAGCTCATTGACCCCCATTGGTTTGTCTGGGTGCTTCCGAGCCTTTTCGATCCTACGCCAAGCCTTGCCAAGTGGTCCCATCACTTGGGTGACACGTAGCATGACTTTGGCCAGGGAAGCATCAGCGTGCTGTACAGAATCCCTTATTTTGAAGGGCAGCAGTTCAAGCATCTGTTCTTCCAGTTTTGGAACCTTCAGGATCTGGTTCGTGGGGACAGGTGTGGTTTTGAGTACATTTTCCTTGAGTACCTCGTCTTTGTGTAAGGTCGTGAAGTGGGTTTCCAAGAATGATTCTTGGTCTTCTGATAGAGACCATTCAGTTTTCTTAGTGTCCTCACAAGGGTCGAAGCGCTTAAAACTCCCCTTTTTGTCCAACCGTTTGCGTCGAGACTTGGACCTTGACCCGGACCTTGATCTCGCACGGTCGCGACTGCCACGATGATGGCGGTGGCTATGCCGCCTTCTCTTTTTGGGTCTAGACCTAGCATCATGGTCAGAGCTGGACTCTGAGGAATCACCATGATCATCTGAAGATGATGATGGTGGTGACCTGTCCTCACTCCCAGAGTAGGAATCTGACCTTGACCTACTAGGCATGTGCACTTGGTCCAGAGTCTGGCTGACATAACCAGCTGTATCCATGGCCTCATGGCCATCTGATGGGTCATCTAGGCCCCGAAACATTGAATCATCACATTCCCCGTCCGTTAGACCGCTGAGTTCATCACTGAACCCACGGACCTCTCCGGACGAATCAGTGTCCTGTGCGCTGTGTACATTACGTACATCATCAGCATCACGCCCGCCATGATTTGCATTTTTTGCAGGCTTGTCCTCCCGCGTTTTAGTTTTCGGGATTTTGTACTCAGTTAGAGCACTTTTTGCAGAATAAACCGGGCAGATGCCGCCCTTTTCCACCTTATCTTCAAGATTTATACCTGAAGTACCGGGCACGACGGCCCAATGTGTGGATTTTTGCATATTTTCCGAGCTTTCCTCCGACGACATGATCAGTTTGAAATGCAGCGGAAGAAAAGATGAGGATGGGGTCAGAGGAAAAAGACAACTCGTTTCGGTGAGACCGGAACGAAGTTTTTCCGCTGACCTGATGAATTCTGGAACAAAATTCAATTATTACATCTATTTACGGTTTATGAAATTAAATTGACGGAGCTACGGCATTCTGTTCGGCAGTTGGCAGCGTTGATAAAATACATTGCATGCTAATGCATGCCAAATGGCACACTTTAAAAAGCGCTCATAGGACAACGTAGGGAATCACCAGAAATGACGCCATCGCTGGTCTAAATAAAAAATAGATTGATTCCCGATCGACTCACTAGGGATACGCAGTAGAGCACAATGTCATGAAAAACGACCCTTTGTAAATTCCATCACCTTGCAGGACAGGTCAATTTCTTTAATAAAGTTGATTTTGTTGACTCCTGTAATCTCTACCTGATTTTTTTAAAAGGACAGTGGTGTTTATCCCAAACTGGTCATTTCTATTTATTTGGACCTCTGTTATCAGGATACCTCTCGATTACAGATTTTGTTCACGATTTTGTATCCTTGGTTGTGCTGTACAACTCAGCCTGGACATACTACTGTTGTCCATGGAGAAGTCACATCCCCTCTGACACCTTTTGTCTGTAAAGCTGCCGATAAAACGTACTGAACACGTTGATTCTGCCAAGGACAAGAACTAAAATTGGTGAACGATCATTTAGAACCAGTGGTCCTGTATTATGGAATGCGCTTCCTGACCACCTTAAAGCCATCGGAGAGATTGGGCCCTTCCAGCGAGCCCTCAAAACTCATCTATTTCAGATCGTTTACGATGTGTGACATTCCTAATATCTTATCGTGCAATTCAAATGTTTTAATCCATATTAGTGTTATCGAATTTTCTGGACTTTTATAATGTTTTTAGAACTTTTCTTCTTGGTCATTTTTATCTACTGTACAGTGCTCTGGAGCATGCATGGCATGTGCAGAGCACTTTAATATATGGTATTTTATTTATTTTATTATTATTTTATTACTGAAGTAGGGATATCTTCCGTTGCCTCCTGTAACATTTAGTTTTAGTTCAGTCATATCTTTCTTTCCACAATTCATGCGGAACTTATTGAGCTCCCAGCGGTATTGCCTCCGTTACAACCGCCCATATTTCCGACTCAGTTAGAATAACATGTCAAACCATTTCAAACGAACCAATCAACACGTAGCCTTGGAGGGTGATGTATCGCATGACGTAGTCATTAGTGCACAGTTAGAAAACGTCTGGTTAGAGGCAATTAGTGCAATTTTTTTGCATAAATAGGCAACTTTTATGAACTTCAAAATTGAAATGTCTGTCCTAGGAGGCTCAAGAACAGAACAGAAACGGACTCCTGATGTTAACAAATTTAATAATCTAATCTAAAAACAGGTGGCAGCACTTGTAGTATCATAATATATTGAGCGGAAACACCTACAATATTTTAGTAGTCAGGCTGGATATTACATTCCTCCCCATTTTAGTTAAAAACTTCTTCAGAATGTATCCAAATGAATCAGGATCTTAATTATCTTAATTCACTTAATGTTATGCATGTTGGATATTACATTCCTCCCCAATTTAGTTAAAAACTTCTTCAGAATGTATCCAACTGAATCATATCTTAATTCACTGAATGTTATGCATTATCTCAAACAACGCTGATGACGAGTGAATAACAGCAAAGTAGAACCCCAATATGAGGTGGAAATAACCAATAAAAAATTACGGAAAATCTCAGTATACCATCAATTAGCATTACCCAGTATTATGAATCTGACTGTATGTCCAGGTCTAGAATGTTTAGGTTCTAATGTAAACCCACTAGTCACCACTCACTGTTTGTATTCAGTCCACAATACTCAATCTCTATGTTCATCAAATCATCCAATTCCTAAAATTACTCATCTAACTGTCCAACACAATTCAATATATTGGTCCAAACACTAGAGTCATCTTACCAAAATTCAAGGATTTTTCTTACTATTTTCACCAATTAATTCCTCTGAGCTAAGCATAATAGTAAATAGGGCAGCAATCTGCAGTATTAACGACTGATCGAGCTTTTCATTTAGATACTAAATCTATATCATAATACTATAAGGCGGCTCGATAAAATGCCATTTGGGGGTAGTGTTTCGTGTCGAAATTTTGCACATTGGCAGGTGATATGTTATCCTGATGCAACGTTATGTTTATTTTCGGAAATTTACTTCAGCAGAGCAGTAATGAGGGATTTTTAATCGGACACTGTCAATTCTCCTTATCACTCACAGAGAAGTCATTGCTGTTTAGTTATGCAGGGGCTTAATCAATTACCGCCACTCCCTGTGGGGTGGCTAACATTACCTGTTGAACAGCTGGCGGTAGGGGGATGATTGGAACAGCCTGTACTTGTTGACCTGCTGAACCAAGGTTAATGTTATTTTCAATCCACGATTGCAGGTCACCTGATCTTCGAGATTTCGCGGGGAAAGAAATTGTAAACAAGCGCATGTGTGCAGTTCAAATACTCACCAGCTTCGCTTCGAAAACTTGGAACGATTCTTTATCGCAACTTCAACTTCGGTCGCAGCCAGTTGACCTTGACCCGACTCGTTCGTCTCCACGTGTAACTTCAATCACTATTTTTCTATCCAAACATTCCGAACTACCAAACTCCAGTTTTGAACGCTATCCATATTTCAATGTCAAACATAAGTTCACTTAAAGTTCAAATTCACACTTTTTTACAACACTTGAAAGTCCAAAGTTCACGCGAAGGCCAAAACGGAATCGACCGCAATATTAGACCCTTGCGGAGGGTTCTCTCTAATAGAGGGCTTTGGTTTAATTTTGAGCCTTTTGGCTACAACATTTTATACAATACGAACACAATAACAATTGGCCATAACTACACAAGAACAAGCAACATGAAACATCTTTTTGTTTGGTGCTATTTTGATACTTTAAAATTATATAAGATCCGGAAACTAGGATACCTTGGGCCAGAATTTAACAACTTCAAGGAATTACAACGGACTCCCTCCCGCAAATATATCAGCTAAATGTAACGTTCTTTTCCCAAAATAAATCCCCAGCTAATCCAGACCACACAAATAATTTACAGACTTAGCTGTGCTATAACATTGAATCCACAAGGGATGTCAACAACCCAAGTATCCCCGTGATTTACACTATCTATTATCACGGAAGTACTAAACAAACAACATTGTGGAATCTGAATCAACTGCAAAGTACTCTGGTATCTGACCCACAATTACATTCTATGCCGAGGAGAAACAAGTATGGGTCTATAGAAGGCCATTGTCTTAGCTGATAGACAGCAGTGAAGTACAACCTAACCAAGAATCAAGAATAAATTGCCCCAAACAAGCACCCACACAATGTAGGCAAGAGCTGACCTAAATTCCAAATCCAGGAAGCCAGGAAATAGACGTCACGCGCACACGTGACCAACTGGGAAACCCAAAATCCAAGGTCGAGGTCACCAAAGTGACGGAACTAACCGAACATCAACGAAGTGTAAAAACACAAAACTCTCACATATACACTACTATACATCATGTACATACATGCACTCCGTCCAACTAACCTATAACATTGAACAACAAGTTCACGATTTTCAAAGAACTAGGCCTATGTGGTGGAACCAGCTAAAACGCCAAGTCACGACACGCAAATCTATTCAAGATGGCGGTCGCAAAGGCGGGAAAATATTTGTCAACAACACACCTAAGAAATGATAAACATTAAGTCAAACAAACCACCTAAACATGCCTAGGCCTATGCCAACAAACCTTGGAGCGCTCCAAAGAATCTTGATAAGTCTATCCGAAATGAAACTACCAACATTACGACGGGAAAGTTGAACGAACGCAGATAAAACTCAGCTACAAACAAAAACGAACCACCACACGAGTCAGCAAGAATACGAATGGCCCCGAAACAAGGTCACACGACACGATTACGACTTCTTCTCGTTATCATCTCGCAATCGCGAGACCTCAGATAATTTGTCTGTTATACTCTAATTTTGCTTGAACATTCTCCCCCCTAATGCAGCGGTCAATTGTAACTCTGACCCCCCCCCCTTCAGACATTCGACACTTATGCGACACCTGGAAGATATAAGGACGTCCAGGAATCGACACTTGTTCACCCAGAACTTTTAACTTCTACTCCAGGATTTCACTCTTTCTTCCTGTGGTCAAGTTCAGAACGTCACCTTTTTTCCACCTGACAGAATCCTGAAGTTCAGAACGTCACCTTTTTTTCACCTGACAGAATCCTGAACGCCAGGAATTCAACACCAACTCACAGGTATAGCATATTTATGGCAAAATTGTATTCAAAGCACTTGTCACCCTTCTAGCTTGGCTAAAAACTTCTGAGTCAGTGGTAGACTATATTATCTTTGCTCTCAAGATGCTTCTGCCTGTTAAACTTGTCAAAAATATTGGTATCTTAAAAAGGACACTTACCCAACTGTCTTGATGGAGCTAGCGTCTCCGAGGACGTTGATAGATAAACGCTATCATGGCAAATGTTTTACAGTGCACATGAAATGTACAAAAAAGCTACATGTATGAATTAAATTTAAATAGATAATTAAATGGAGGATATTAGATATACGTGTTAACTCTGTGTCTGGATCTTCTTAATTTTCTATCCACAACTCCATCGTGCCATACTCATGACAGATGGACAACCAAACATACTCTGATGAGAATGCTGTCAATAAGAATTCTAAAACTGGACAAACTGAAATTTTTTTGTGAGCTTTTTAATCAGGAAGGGCACCAAATCCATCAGGAAAATTGCCTATTTATCAGGCAAAATCCAATCAGGAAAATTATCTCATCATGAGCATTTATCAGGAACATCCATCAGGAAAAATTCATCAGAGAAGTGGGGCCTGATAATGTATGACAGTTGAGCAGCATGAATACAAAATCCATCAGGACAAAATTCATCGAGGACAAATGACGGTTTTTGTGAGCAACCATCAAATCCATCAGGAAAATTGGCTATTATGTGAGCATTTATCGGGAACATCAGGAAAATCCACCAGGACAAACTGCCTGTTGTAAGGACCACTTTGTGAGCTTTTATCGTTAGCATTTATCAGGAAAACAATGAAGTCATCAGGAAATTGGTTCCTGAGCATGTGTGATGGTTGAGTAGCATGAATACACAACCAGCCATTCTGCATATCCTGGTACACTTTAAGTGGGATGCAGTAAACCAGACAAAAATTAGCTACAAAAATCAATTTTATTTACATGTAATAGTTTTTAGAGATTCAAAACAAAAGCAGTATTTAACATTGATTACCATATTGTATCAAAAAGAGATACATGTACATTGTACAGTGACATAATACTTTTAATGTATAAAATTACCGGTATGCAGAATCATTCAGACTCAGAAGTACAGACTAGCAATGCCAACAGCTACTCAGTGAGAACTTCCTAGACCTTCACTTCCACCGACCATATCAGAGGGTCCTGAAACAATCTGCAGTAGACAATGTGTTGAGTTTGAAGCCTAAGGCGTCATCATTTCAAAGACAAAAGCTGCCTTGGTTTCCTCAAGAGTGTCCAGAGATCAATACAAAGCATATGACGTATGGTCATCAACATCATATCTGCACCTCAAATCGTTTCCTTGCCCCTGCTTTGACAATATGTTAGCCACCCCATGATACCTACAAAATCTGGAAGACTCAATGAAAAATCACAATAGAAATTAAGCAGCACCATTTCAAACTATGGCAATTTTAGGTTCGGAATTACACAAAGACTGTCAGATACAAAAATGTAAAGGACAGGGTGAAGTGCATTAAAATGTTCTTTTCAAGAGAAGGCAGTATTTATGTAACATAGAGGGGCGCTGTTTTGATCTGGACACACATATACAAAGTATTGCACAGGCAACATACTATCAAAGTAAATTCCTAAAGACATTGCTAGCAGAACACTGTCGAATATGGTGGATCTCTCATAATTATCTTTAAGGTCATTGGCAGCAGGCCAATGGAATATCTATGTACATTTACATCATATTCTACAGTGATAGTCACAGCTCTCTTCTCTTGAGGATGACACATTTCAATGCACTACAACCTTTAAACTCAACTAAATTATCAAGTACATCTCTTGTGCTGGTACAAAAAGATCTGCAATCTCACTGTCTGAATTTGGCCTTTTAGGTCCATTTTAGAAAATGAAATGTCAACTTTAGAAAATGAAATGGGATGTGAAAAAACTCAATTTTACCCATTTGGAATTTGATGAGATCAATATCAAGTAGGGCAACTTAACAAAACCTACGTACCATTGTGCTAAGTTTCGCCTTAGCAATCACAACCTACTCATCGAAAAAGGTAGACATTTTGGTACTCAGTTAGAAAAGCGTCTCTGTCCTTTTGGGTGTAACGTTATTGAGGACGAGTTCCACTTTTTTGCACGATGTCCCTCTAACAATAAATTAAGAGACGAGTATCTCACAAATATAAATTTTTATAAATGTAGTCAATTATTTTCAAATCTGGATTTTATTTCTATTATGAGTAGTACTGACAACAAGACTATTTTAGATACTGCTATTTTTATCTCGAAGCCTTTGAAGAAAGACAAACAGCTCTTCAGGGGCACTAATTAATAAATCATTGTGGTCTTATTTTAATTACCATATACATGTAACTTTCTTTTAAAAATATTTTTGTATGTGTTGTATTTGTATATATGTGCTGCCATACTGTCTTATCCTTTGATAGTTGTGCAATAAATTGAATTGAATTGAATTGAATTGAATTGGTAAGAATAGAGTTTGCAAGGGGAAGGGTTGGGTCATTTCTTTTGGCATATTTGTCTAGCATACATGTAAATCCCAAATGTTGATGAATAAGAAATTGACTTAGTGGGTTAAGGCAGGACAGTGATGATATGCAGTCGGTGAACAAGAAAACTAAGAACAAAAATGAAATTGAACAATCTACATATGCACATCCAGTGCAACACCACTTTCCACTCACAACACAAGGGGAATGTATTAGTAATTCCCACAAAAATCAGAAGCTCGGTCACAATGATTGGTACAAAAAGATACATATTTAGGCCAAATGGTCAACAATTTTTAAAAATCTGTCAAAAATCAGAAGCTCGGAGTGCTTGGTACAAAACGATTTATAAAGAAATAGCAGTAACAGCAGTACAGCCGAGGTCGAGGATACTGTTTGCTACATATCCAAATTTTCAGATTTTAACACCTGTGCAAAATCTCCAAAATAGCAGAAAATAACAGGTACAGGACAGACGTGACCAAATTGTAAGGCTGCTTGTTTTTCACCTGTAGTGTGCGCAATGATCAGATTATTTCAACTTGTTTTAATACACCAAACTTCATAATTTATTCGTTCGCAAATTCACATATCCTGGATTTTCTGACAAATCATTAAAATAATTCGTTCAGAAATTCTAGTTAATTTCGATGCATTGCGTTACTACATTACATCGTGTGCGACAAACATGATGCTCACAGGTGCATGCATTGGAATTTAAACTGGGATTACTGAAAGAATTTGTTTAATGACACAACTGTAGCAACCAATGAATGATGAACTTGTATCAAACAAGTTGAAGTAATCAGATCATAGCGCACACTATGGGTGAAAAACAAGCAGTCTTAAATACTTAGTCCACAGATTAGTGGACAGAAATATCAAAACACCATACAATGTATTCTATCAAAAGTCCTGTCTTTATGTTGGTCCCTTCTTGAGACAAATGCCAACTAGAATAGTATACTAGATATTGGTTAGTAAACAATAACAATTCCTCCTACATGTCCTAGTCTCCTGATACCAACTTTAAAACTGATCCTCCACTTACAGCGCACCACACACAACTCTGCAGACCGAAATGTCTTACTGTTCACTCATTAAAAAATCCCTCTGCTCTGCTCCCTCTTTATAGCTCCTCACTATCACTGAAACAGGAAAAAACACGAATTCAAATTTAAAAGAGTTGCTTGTCAGCGAGCTGCAGGGGAGGTGCACATAGCACTATCAGATGAAGACAAATAGTTCACACTAAACACTGGGCCTGCTACTTCTGACTGGCTTTGGTTCGTGCTGCCTTTTTAGCTCCCCTAACCCGAGCCTTGTGCACCTCACACAGATGACCAAAGTAATATTGAACCCTCTCTGAGGTAATGGCTAATCTGTGTGAGAGTTCGTCCAACTCATCATTGGTGAGGGGTTCAATCTCAACATCTGAAACATTCTTTCGATTTCTGTTAGCTTTCTTCTTTCTGGCTGTGAACATTTCACCAATGACAAGTGAGGGCAAATGAAAGCCTGGCTCAACAAACCTCCCTTCTTGATATGCCTTCAGGAGATCATCATAATGCTGGAAGTGCCCTGCACAGTTTTTACAATGTACACAAGGATCAGGGTTAACAACTGGCCATGGGAAGAAGTGCAGAGGTGGGCCACCGTTGAACCAGTTAAACTGTGTGCATTTACATCCTATATTTGCCTTACAGAAGGGATGAGTGCATTGCGCTGAAAAGCAACACACCAGGCCAAATACATACTTCACACTGCTGATTTGGTGTGCCTTTTGAACAGCCAGTACTTTGTCGAAATGAGACAACCAAGATTTGGTCTGCTCATTCTCATTTCCATGCATCTCCTGCTTTCTTTTATCACTTGCTCTCAGGTACTGCAGCAAAATAGGCCGTCGTGCCTCTAAGTCACCTCCTTGGGCAGCCTTGTAGAGTTTGATAGTACTGTCTTTGAATGGTGTTTTATCGACGCGTGCAATATATGCATCGACTGCAGCTTGCAGGTTGGCTGCAATCATCTGCTCACTGGTCTCCCCAGTAGTTTGATCTTTGTTCGATTCAAGAATGTTTGAGGGAATGAACAAGTTGGCATGAGATCTGGCAAGCTGGTCGTTAAGATGTTCAACCCTGTTAAGATAGCTACCCCCACTGAAGCGTGTGGTAACGAATGTAGCCAACTTACCATACTGCAAATGCCACTCACTCCAGATAAACTGTTGTTCTGCAAAGTCAGGGTTTTCATCCCCTCCACCATCTACTCTTATTGCATCTATGATGCGAGGCTGCCCACTCTTGTTCTCAAAAACATGCCCGAGCTCGGGCTTTTCAGCAAGCATCCTCAAATCAGCTGCATGCTGGCTTGGGGTTTTGGGGGTGAGCCTACAGGCTCTCACAATGCCAGCATAATCCTCCTCAGTAGAGGAAGTACCAGGAAAAAAGCAGCTTGTGACTTGCAGCTGTGAGTCTTCCCTTGAAGTAAAGTCTGTCCTAGTGGCCAGATCTTCACTTCCACTGACCATGAGGGTCCTGAAGCGATTCGCAGTGGACAATGTGTTGAGTTTGAAGCCTGCAGCATCATCCCTTCCAAGACAAAATATGTTCTCATTATTGGTTTCCTCAAGAGTGTCCAGGGATCGATACAAAGCATTTGACCAATGGTCATCAACATTTATCTTCACCTCAAATCCCTTTCTTGCCCTCTTGGACAATATGTTAGCTGCCCCATGATACCTTCCACTTGATCGGTATCGCCGATTGCGGGGTACACAGAGCTGTACCAAAGTGCCATGACTTATGGGCTCCCCTATTTCTTTGCTTATTGCAAGACGCAGCCTTGTCATAGTCATTTTCTGACCAACACTTTTGCGTTCCCAGGTTAGGCTGGAGTTTGACCGCCACTTATAAGCACCGACACCAGCCTTTCTTACTATACGTTCCATTCTTTGCCCAATGTCTGGATGGCGTTTGAGAATGGACTGAGTCGACTTGCTGATGGTTCTTTGTAAGAGGCGCTCTTGAGCAAGCTTTTTTTTAGCTAACTTCTTATTCTTCTGGGCAAGTTGCAAGCGTTTTCTTTTGACAAGGGCAATAAGATGAGGGTCTTTGACAGAGTTTAACTTGGAAAGTTCTTCTACAACATCACTATCATCATCTGATGATGAGGAATCTATAATCAGAGGGGCAACCTCATCATCATCAGTGCAACTTGATCCAGATGAATCCAGTTCTACTGGCTCATCGTCCCCACTCGACATGCTCGAGGTGTCATCTGCCAAGCCATAAGAAGCAAGAAGAGCCCGATCCTGTGATCGTAGCAGATTGTCATAAGCTGAATGGATCTGCTCCATTTTCTCAATGCTTTCTTCAACCCTTCCCTTGAGCTGATTGTCAAACCCATAGACTTTCCTACTTTGCTTTGTTGACATGTTTGCAGATGCAGTGAATGCTATGAGCTGCCGGTCTTTTTCTGTAGAAGCTAGCCTCTGAAGCTGCTTCAAGCAGTCTTTCGACATGAAGCTGAAGCCAGCAGGTGACTCAGATAACAGTCCAAGTTTCATTCCATAATCAAAGAAATGCTTGTAGTCGATCCCTGGACTCTTTCCTGCTACATACAACATGGTTTCCCCCTTCTTGATCACTTGCTTATTGACACGACCCATTTCAATGACAACTGTCGGCATACCAAGAACTTTGTTTAGAACTGTTCGGGCATAATATGTTTTGTGTGTGGCTGAAAGGCAATGGTCACTCATATATCTCCCTGAGAGAAACTGGCTCATTCGATGCAACAAAACTAGCAATTTCAGCAAGTTCAAGGCAATCACATTTCCTATTTGGAGTATGCAATGTCTTACAAATGTGAAGTTTCACAGAAGAAAACTCTTCGAGATTTAGGTCACAAAACCTTGACGTTCTGACATGATCGCTAATTTTGATCTCATTCGGCCCCTCATTCATCAAATCGGTTTTGTACTTTAGGCACAATTCTTGCATGCTACAGCTTGTGCTAACATTCTCTTCAGATTCAGAAAGGGAAGACACTGACCTTTCAGAGGAGTATTTGACTGTGTCTTGGGAAAATGAGAATCCCAGCGATCCCTCCTCTTCCACTTCCTCTTCCTCTTCCACACCTGATTTAGCTGGTGGCACTTCAGGTGAAGGCAAAATCGCAAGCACATCAGATGATTTCGGAGGTTGGTCAAGCATCACGGACTCTGGCACGTTGTCTGGTGTAGATGTCACGGGTTTACGAGTTGTTGATGATGGTGGGTCAAAAATCTCATCAGATAGAACACTGCGAGATTCTGAGTCTGTGAAGGATAGTTCATCATCAGTTGTTTGATGCCCTTTCTTAGATCGGTGGCGCTTGTCACGTAAGGCCTTTTTATCTCTCGACAAAAGGTCCTTCTCCACGATGTACAATGCTTTCTTCTTTTTACGGTTTTCTGCCATGATTTCCCTCAACGCTTCAGCTTCCTCTAACAAATTCATTTCCGTCTTACTTTTACACTTCTTCGCTAATATCTGGTAGTCGATGTCTAACCTCTCAATTTCTGTCGGAAGTTCCTTCAAACGGAGTGCACGCAATTCTTGTCCAAACTTGGGTTACTTAGGGGCACCTGCTGCAGCAGAGGTTCTTTTTCTTTTAAATGTGTAAGTCTCTGCCACCTGGAAATAGAGTGAATATCAGTCTTATTCAATATCCAAAGCTCTCATGGAGAGGTGGTTTCAGGCCTTTAGGTAAAATAAGAATGAGACTAAGGCCCCTCTCTATAGTCTTTGTGTGGGAACACTGGTCCCAGGTGCTACATTAGTGCAGGTGGTATGTCCATCAAAGCAGGAAGTTGATGAGCAGGATGTTGATTGGTAAACTCCAAATGGCACTGGTATAGAATGCAGTGCTATGTAACCAGCACTGTAAAACAGAGAGGGTAGTATCTGGTGTCTTTAGGGAGGTCAGTGCCTGATCTAGTTTGGGCATGAAGCAAGAAGCTGCAATGCTTAGGCAAAGTCTGCATTCTGGTTTTTCCTACACCATGACATCATGAAGCAAGTGTTAACATCTTTTGTAATATCACAACATCCTTGTTTGCCAAGACAGCTGATCAAGGCTGGAATTCCAGATGCTACATCCAATCCAAAAAAGTTGCATCCCTGACTCTCAGAGCAATTTCAAGACACTCACCTCTTTACGTGCCATGTTCAATAACTTCCCTTTGGTGCTGAGCAAATCCGGGTTCGCAGAGGCCAGATCGAAGCATTTCTGGTTGATGGTTTCGTGGTACCTTCTGTTTTTATTCGACTGAACATTGAGAATTTCGGTTTGTTTCTTGAAGCTTTCAGCAACAGCAGGCATATTCTCTACCTTCAACCATTGGGTGATACGCCCAGGACTGGCTCGGGAGTGGTCAGCATGTGACTCGACTATCTCAACTACAAAGAAAAAGGCATTGTCACTGTTCACCAATACAAAAAGGTATTTTTAGGGCCATCCATAAAGACTATTGGATACGTATGCAAGTGGGTCTCAAAATTCTGCAAAACTACATTTGCCAAGTTTTTTTCCAAGTAGTTTTGTTCCCCCGAATTCAAATTCTTAAGATACTTGACCTTGGCTTCATGTTGCCATGGATGGGCCCTTAGCCTGACCAATGACAGGTTTATACCTCCACAATTGTCGAAACCATCCTCTTTTGAGACCCCGGATAAAGAGTGCACTTGACAGTGCATGAATACATACTTGGGCAGAAGACTGCCAAAAACACAAGTATTAATAGAGTTGATAAGGCTTTGTAATGGATAGCTTGTTGGCATCTTAGGTAGGCAGCTGGTAGTTTAGAATAACAAGAGGCCCAAGGGCCTGGCGCTCAGCTGAGTTAATATCATTAATATCTTCCCGGTGTTTAGTTCATTATGCATGAAAATGGCATGCTCCATGGTATTTGATATCCTTTTGCGTTCACTACGGTACCAATGTTTTTGGTTGACATAATTATGCCACTGTTCATTCCTCAATCCTGACCATAATTCGGGTGAAATCATCGTATGAAAATATTTACCGAAACATGAAGTTTATGCCATGAATGAGGACACTCATTGTCATAGCCTCGTTTACAAGTACGAAGTATTTTCCCGCGAATATTCAAAACTGCTTGGCTCCTTGCCAGTTAAATAACATGTGACTATACACAAAATAGAAAACTTTGATGGAAATTGTAAATCATTTTTTTATCTATCAGGGGGAAACAAGCTGATGATGATCAAATAAATCATTCATGAGAAATCATTTTGTTGCTGAAGCTTGCATGACGAAGTTAATGCTAAACCTTTTCTTGTGCTCTACTGCACCACCGTAGTTTTCTATTTAGACCAGCGATGACGTCATTTCTGGTGATTCCCTACGTTGTCCAATGAGCGCTTTTTAAAATGTGCCATTTGGTATTGTACAGTATGCAATGTATTTTTTCAGCGCTGCCAGTTGCCGAAGAGAATGCCGTAGCTCCCTCAATTTCCAATCAATTTTTATGGGAGTGACATTATTGTATTGCTTAGAATGTCTACTTTTTACTCATGAAAGAATCGTAGAACTAAAACATAATAGGGAGCTCTAGCGAGCTTTATGGTTAGAGAGTGTGTGTATACCATCAACGAAAAAAACTTGACCCGGAACCAGAAAACCTCCACACCCAGGTGACATTTTTGCACGCGAATCGTATACGCTAATGCACAGCAATTTACCTGGGGAGAGATTTTCTTTTTCAAAACAATTCAGCGGGACGCTACGATGTTTACGCAGAGAAGCCGCTGTTCGGTTGAAGATTTCGTCAAAACAGGGCCGAATCAAAGTGTGACGATACCCTGGGGCGAATTGAAATGCATTAAACAACAATCTGCATCGCTGCCAGAGATCATTTTTCTCTTTCCGCGAAGAAATCGTGCTTTGAACGGGCAAAATTCCACAAAAGATTTTCCGTCTGCTAACTTTTCCGTAGTTTCAAGCGCACCAACATGATCGGTCCGGGGCTGCCCGTTTCGACGACGATTTCGTCAATATCATGGGATGTGACAATATGTCAACGGTCTGGTTCCATTAATAATGCAATAATCTTGAAAGTACATTGGTCTCAATGTCTATTTCCCCGTTTCCATGTCAAAATCCTACCGTGAAACCTGAAACCACTCGTCCACAACACTGGCCATTTTAATTTTCCGTAGAAAGCGCATGCGCACTTAACTCAAACGCACGCGCTACCCTCAGGTCTCACAAGCCGGTGCGGAGGCTAGGCCTACCTGCCTCCAAAAATGACGCGACGTCATTTCATGCATACCCCTGTTCCAGCGGCTGTAGACTTGGCAGTACGTTACTCTCACACAAACCAATACATTTCTGAATAGCATGTCTCTTGTATTGTAGAATACATCTGACCAAGTTTGACCAAGTGATCAGGTGTTAATCTTGAAGTTATAAGGCATAGAGGTGAAATTTTTTCAAATTTGCGTTATACAGGGTGTCTCATGCATTGTGCTACATCAGTCTATGCATGACTGTATGTCTAGGCGACGTAGGTCTTTTTGAATTAGAATATAAATCTTAATTACACTTGGGTCTTGGGATCATTATGCTTATCTCCGGGCAAAAATACCTATCCTTCTCCTGTTGTGTTTAGTTTCCCACATTCTCCCCACTTATTTTCTATACTGCGACAGCGTCTATTGGGTCAACTGCCATGATGGCATCATCCTAACTATATCCCCCCTCTCCCACCCACCAACTACTCGCCATCAATCATTGACATTGTGTGCTAGCCAACTGCTTCTTCGGTAAACTGCCATGATGGCATCATCCTAACTATATAACCCCCCCCCCCCCCCCACCGAGTCTTCTCGCTCACCAGCCCTATTAACGAAGAGCTCCCTATCAAGGCCTGAGCCTTCCTCATATTAGGGAGCTCTAGCGAGCTTTATGGTTAGAGAGTGTGTGTATACCATCAACGAAAAAAACTTGACCCGGAACCAGAAAACCTCCACACCCAGGTGACATTTTTGCACGCGAATCGTATACGCTAATGCACAGCAATTTACCTGGGGAGAGATTTTCTTTTTCCAAACAATTCAGCGGGACGCTACGATGTTTACGCACAGAAGTTGCTGTTCTGTTGAAGATTTCGTCAAAACAGGGCCGAATCAAAGTGTAACGATACCCTGGGGCGAATCGAAATGCATTAAACAACAAGCTGCATCGCTGCCAGAGATTATTTTTCTCTTTCCGCGAAGAAATCGTGCTTTGAACTGGCAAAATTCCGCAAAAGATTTTCCGTCTGCTAACTTTTCCGTAGTTTCAAGCGCACCAACATGATCGGTCCGGGGCTGCCCGTTTCGACGACGATTTCGTCAATATCATGGGGTGTGACAATATGTCGACGGTCTGGTTCCATTAATAATGCAATAGTCTTGAAAGTACATTGGTCTCAATGTCTATTTCTCCGTTTCCATGACAAAATCCTACCTTGAAACCTGAAACCACTCGTCCACAACACAAGCCATTTCTATTTTCAGAAAGCGCATGCGCACTAACTCAAACGCACGCGCTGACCTCAGGTCTCACTAGCCGGTGCGGAGGCCAGGCCTACTTGCCTCCAAAAATGACGCGACGTCATTTCATGCATACCCCTGTTCCAGCGGCTGTAGACTTGACAGTACCTTACTCTCACACAAACCTATACATTTCTGAATAGCTTGTCCCTTGAAGAATACATCTGACCAAGTTTCAACGTCGTCTAGACTTACAGTCATGCATAGACTGATGTAGCACAATGCATGAGACACCCTGTATATATAACGCAAATTTGAAAAATTTCACCTCTATGCCTTATAACTTCAAGATTAACACCTGATCACCACTGGCTAGTGAGACCTCAAACTATTCAGGACGGGGGGGGGGGGGGGGGTCGGCTAAGGTGTTTTTGAATTAGAATATAAATCTTAATTACACTTGGGTCTTGGGATCATTATGCTTATCTCCGGGCAAAAATACCTATCCTTCTCCTGTTGTGTTTAGTTTCCCATTCTCCCCACTTATTTTCTATACTGCGACAGCGTCTATTGGGTCAACTGCCATGATGGCATCATCCTAACTATATCCCCCCTCTCCCACCCACCAACTACTCGCCATCAATCATTGACATTGTGTGCTAGCCAACTGCTTCTTCGGTCAACTGTCATGATGGCATCATCCTAACTATATACCCCCCCCCCCCCCCCGAGTCTTCTCGCTCACCAGCCCTATTAACGAAGAGCTCCCTATCAAGGCCTGAGCCTTCCTCATATTAGGGAGCTCTTAAGCGAGCTTTATGGTTAAGGGTCGAATGTGTGTGTGTATACCGTCAACAAAAAAAACTTGACCCGGTTGACCGGAACCAGAAAACCTCTGCACCCAGGTGACATTTTTGCACGCGAATCGTATACGCTAATGCACAGCAATTTACCTGGGGAGAGATTTTCTTTTTCCAAACAATTCAGCGGGACGCTACGATGTTTACGCACAGAAGTTGCTGTTCGGTTGAAGATTTCGTCAAAACAGGGCCGAATCAAAGTGTAACGATACCCTGGGGCGAATCGAAATGCATTAAACAACAAGCTGCATCGCTGCCAGAGATCATTTTTCTCTTTCCGCGAAGAAATCGTGCTTTGAACTGGCAAAATTCCGCAAAAGATTTTCCGTCTGCTAACTTTTCCGTAGTTTCAAGCGCACCAACATGATCGGTCCGGGGCTGCCCGTTTCGACGACGATTTCGTCAATATCATGGGGTGTGACAATATGTCGACGGTCTGGTTCCATTAATAATGCAATAATCTTGAAAGTACATTGGTCTCAATGTCTATTTCTCCGTTTCCATGACAAAATCCTACCTTGAAACCTGAAACCACTCGTCCACAACACAAGCCATTTCTATTTTCAGAAAGCGCATGCGCACTAACTCAAACGCACGCGCTGACCTCAGGTCTCACTAGCCGGTGCGGAGGCCAGGCCTACTTGCCTCCAAAAATGACGCGACGTCATTTCATGCATACCCCTGTTCCAGCGGCTGTAGACTTGACAGTACCTTACTCTCACACAAACCTATACATTTCTGAATACCTTGTCTCTTGAAGAATACATCTGACCAAGTTTCAACGTCGTCTAGACTTACAGTCATGCATAGACTGATGTAGCACAATGCATGAGACACCCTGTATGTATAACGCAAATTTGAAAAATTTCACCTCTATGCCTTATAACTTCAAGATTAACACCTGATCACCACTGGCTAGCGAGACCTCAAACTATTCAGGACATGGGGTCGGCTAAGGTCTTTTTGAATTCAAATCCTACACTTGGGTCTTGCATTGGGATCATTATGCTTATCTCCGGGCAAAAATACCTATCCTTCTCCTGTTGTGTTTAGTTTCCCACATTCTTCCCACCTATTTCTATACTGCGACAGCGTCTATTGGGTCAACTGCCATGATGGCATCCTCCTAACTATATCATCCCCCCCTCCCAACCACCAACTACTCGCCATCATTGACATTGTGTGCTAGCCAACTGCTTCTTCGGTCAACTGCCATGATGGCATCATCCTAACTATATATATACCCCCCCCCCCCCACCACCACCACCACCCCCACCACCACCACCCGAGTCTTCTCGCTCACCAGCCCTATTAACGAAGAGCTCCCTATCAAGGCCTGAGCCTTCCTCATATTAGCACATAGCGTAAACAACATGCCGCCATTTTGTCTCCGCTTCGGTATTTCGTAGGCCGCTTATAATGCACCTTCTCAATTAAAACCAACATAATAAGGCCTTACATCGTTGATTGAATAGGAACACCACACAAAACACAATAAAGTGGGGGTACAATCGATTACGAAGCTGAAGTGAACAGTGATTTATTCCTGGAGCTACTGCTTTTGTTGTGCAGCTGCCATGTTTTGAGAACTGGCAAATAGGAGACTTCATTGATGGCTGACGTCATCGGGCGGGAATTTGAATCGGCAGAAATAATTAAAAGGCAGGTAGCGCCCTCTCCTGTTAAAATTTTGAACTTTTTCTCAATAAAATAGATTTTCAAGAATTTTATCTTAATATTAGAGCATATTTCGACTAATTCTGCTGCTCCTAGGCCGATATAGGCCAGTTTCCTTCATGCACTCTCGCTCGCAGGAAGTAGGTCGAATGGCGACAAATTTTGTTTTGAAAGTAGAGTTTGACCAGAAGTATCCAGAAATGCAAAATTGAAGTCTCTAGGTCTTACGGTTACAAAATGTGCACCATGGGTTTAACGGACGGATGGATGGATGGATGGATGGATGGATGGATGGACAGACGGACGCCACTGAACAACTTATCTGACAAGCTCGGCTGACTTAGTCAGCTGAGCTAAAAACTGTGGACATGGTGGATTGCAGTTGCACTTTCCATCCCAATACACTTGTCAGACCTGTGCGTTTCGAATAAACTGAAAATGACAGCCGTTGAAGGCACACCAGTCCAAAGACATAACAGCTTACCATCATTCTCACTATCACCATCATCATCTGGTAAGAATTACAGCTGTGTTAATGAAGGTAGACTTCCTAAAAAGAAGTTATCGCTGATCTCTGTCCTGCCATCATCTGCCATCACTAGCTTTCCGCTAGTCACATTTGCCTTTTCACAGGCTGGAAGAAAAAAAAAAACAGTTATTTGTAGAGTTATGTTGCAGAAGTGCCAGCAGGGTTTTTCAGGAAGTAGTGAGAAAGAGTGTTCACTCTCGAGTCCCATCACTCATGTAAAATGATAACATGGAGAGGCATTGATCAGTCTCCCAGACTAGAGTATTTCCTTCGTTACAGTTCGTATCTACACTTTCTGGGGGGGGGGGGGGGTGAAAGGCTCCCCATGTTCTTATGTTTGGAGTGTGAAAAAAACAAGAAAAAGCTCAAGCATTAAAAGGAAAGGGTTTGGGGTGGAGGTGATATCAGTTCACAGGACCTTGTGTGTAGGTTTAGTTGACACCAGGCTCTGCTTTTAATACAAGGCAGAACGGCAGTATTTTTTTCATGTAATTGTTGCCACTGTTTTTGTGAGTTCTCCACCTGCATGCTCAGAGACTGTACCGGTATCTTTCATACCTTTTTGCAACAGATCCTCAAATGAAGAACAACTCATTCCAAAGAGCTCATCCCCGATGTCAATACGAAACAGCATAGGACTAGGAGTGTTCATACGGGTGTTCATACTGAAAATGAAAATGATAGAATGTAAAAAATAGCATCACATGGGTGATTTGAATTGGGATTCCATACATCATGACATTCAACTCAGCCGGAGCCTCGCTGGTGTCACTGTCAGCATTGAGCAAGTACCAATATCCGGGACCGATCTATCCTCCTGCACCCTACAACTGGCTGATTGTGCGGTTTCTCACCCCACCTCAAATATTGATTATTTCAGAAAATAACTTTTAATTTCAACAGATTCCTAGATACACCACAAAAGAAGGGTCAGGGTTAGGGTTAGAACTCATGGTTAGAACTCGTATATCTAGCGTTCGAATCTGTCCGGAAATGGATAATCTGACTATCGAATGTAGGCCTAGGCCTACACTATCTATGCAAGTAAGGTACAGGAATGTCGATGGTGGCAAAAGGGTTCTACCCCTGACCAGCTCACCCTGACCACTTCATTTACACCAGATTTATTAGTTGGGAGTCTTAGATCCATCTCATGTCAAAATTTCAAAGTCCTTTTGAAAAATTCTGGGGTGGGGTGAGAAACAGCACAATCACCCTCAGCTCCTGCCTGCGCCTTTACACCAGGGACAGGCATGGAAGCATGTAGTTAATAAGCCAGCTCCACAACTCAAGGTATAATGGTATTCGTTGTTTTTATGGTTCAATGGAAGTTGGTCATCCGACAATCGAATGTGTACATTATTGTGTACACCAACAGTGCAGTGCAAATGTTGTCCACTTGCAATCGCTTTCGAGCATGCATATGCATAAATTAAACTTTCAGCAGTTATTCAACAATGTGATGAAGCTATCTATAGTTCAGTAACCACCTCTGAAATGGCATTAATCGGCCAAATTGACGATCTCTCAACTGCTTCCGGTCGGAGACATGGAGGCCGCCATCTTGGAATATTGTCAATTTTGACGGCTCAATTTCACACAAAAACCACCTCCGAACTCCGTGAATCACCAATGTCTTCGCCAAAAAAAGGAACCATAACAATCTACAGATATCCCGACGCATGACACTGCTGGAGAGATCAATCAATCTTTTCACTACAGCTGGATATACTAGAAAACATTCTAAGCACTCCACTCACCTGCTGTCCATGATGCTGCCCAGCTCCAAAAACGTGTCTGGGCATGTCTGGGATGGGCCGTGGCAGTTCGTCAGGAATGCAACGCTTGTTCGACATGCCTGTCGCAACTTCGTCGACAGGAATTCACCAAAGACAATTGCTTTTAATATCAGACCTACGACGGAAATTCGATGCTACTCTTTTCCCAATACGCCAGAGGTTCGACTGTCTGATTTTTTCCTAACCCTCAGGAAGCGACACTAATCCGGCGTCGCATTAGCGTCGACCCCTGAGGTGGGGGGGGGGGTCAGAGTTAGAATTGACCGCTGCATAAGGGACGGACAATCTAGTCCCTTATGACGGGCAACCACACTAATCGGGTAATTGGTCTTCGTAGAAGTTTTCCACGACTCTCAACTTCGACGACTCGAACTCTTTTGTCATCTCCTTGGTACACTTTTGTCACCCTTCCAAGTGGCCAGCGTCCTTTTGGGTTAGCTTGATCCGCTAACAGAACAACATCATCTACCCTAAAGTCTGGCTTGTCTGCGGTCCACTTGGAGCGACCTTGCAACGACACAAGCACTTCTTTCTGCCAGCGTTGCAAGACCTTGTTCGTTAGTTCTTGTACAAACTCCCATCGTAGCCTTGGGTTGCAAGCAACTTCTTCTCTTACAACTGGGGCTAATGGACCACCAGCTTCGCCCTGGAGGAAGTGGTTCGGGTTAGCACCATGTCTTGTGGATCATTCACGCAGTACACCAGAGGCCTTGAATTTAACAATCCCTCCACTTCTACAACCACCGACAACAACTCTTCGTCTGTAAGGTGTGCTTCTCCAAGGATTGCATGCAACGCACGTTTCGTCGCCTTAATCATGACTTCAAACACACCGCCATGGTGGGAACCCAAGGGCGGGTTGAAACTCCATGCGATCCCCTCCTCCGCGGCCTTATCTTGAATCTTGGTTCTATCAAATGCCTCTACTAACTCTCGTAAGATTCTCTCAGCCATAATGAAGTTACTGCCATTATCTGTCACGACATCGGTCAGTTTACCTCTCCTTGCCGTCATTCTAGAAAAGGCATTTAGAAAGGCTCGGATTTCCATAGAGTATGTTAACTCTAAATGCACAGCTAGGGAGCACAAACACGTGAACAGACACAAGTAACGCTTGGCGCGAACGTTACGCAACCTGCGAAATCAATGCCGCATCTAGCAAACGCACGAATAGGAATGGAGACCCTCGACTCAGGAAGAGAACCGATCATCTGTTCTGCGACCTTCTTCTTCATTTTATGACACTCAACGCACGCCGCGATGAACTTCCGTATCGCCATTCTTCTTCCGCTCACGATCCAAAATCTCTCGCGTATTTTGGCAAGCTTGGCGTTGACACCTTTTGTGTGGTGACTTCTCATATGGTAGTATCGGATCAGCTTCTTCGTCAAAGGGTGCTGGCTAGGTAAAATCATCGGATGTTTGGCATCGTAGGGCAAGTTAGAGCGGCCCAGCCGTCCTCCCACTCTCAGCAATCCCTGGTCATCAAGAAAAGGGGACAAAGTACACATTCCTCTCACTGGTTGGCCTGATCATAATTGCTTGGTCGCAGACTCCAGGGATGGCGCGGACTGCATCACTCTAATCCAATAGCTCTCTGCTTTCTTGATCTCATCAGGGAGCAGAGTCATAGGTCTCTTTTCATCCGGTCTATCGATGATTCGTCTCCATCTCAGTAACCAAGCTGTCATCCTCAAGATTCTAGTCCAGGACGAGTATCTATCTAGTCTAAACACTGGTGCCTTTGCGTCTGGTTCATCTTGGACTTGGGTAGACGCGATGTCTGTAGCAGACTTCCGAATCTCTTCTAATGCTCCTCTTGGCTCCTCCTTTCCTTCCACTGGCCACGTCACACTCCCCCCGTACAGAAACTGCGGTCCATCCGTCCAGCAGTTTGGTACGATGAGCTCTTCCACGGTCTGACCACGGGTTGCCAAGTCGGCAGGCTTCACCTCCCCCGGAACATGTTTCCACTGCGACACAGCGGTCTCCAAATGAATACTCGCAACACGATGAGCTACAAATGGCTTATAGCGGCGTGATTGACCTCGTAGCCAGTACAAAACATCCATACTATCGGTCCAATAAATGATTTCAGAATTTTCACAATCTAACGCCTTGGCTTCACGCAAGCCTAACTTCATTCCGAGCACAGCTGCCATCAACTCGAGTCGAGGGATTGAGATTGTCTTTACAGGCGCCACCTTTGCCTTGGCTATAACCAAACGAACCACCACTCTACTATTAGAGTATGTACTCTTAACAAAGACCACTGATGCATACGCCTTACTTGACGCGTCACAAACACATGCAGTGTCCAGCTAGCGGAATCCGGTTCATAATACCAACGCGGCACCTTAAACTCCGCAACTTTTAACAGTTCATAAATCCAAGACTGCACTCTATCTGCCAATGAGGAAGGGAACGGATCATCCCATTCAAGGTCTAACAGCCAGGCTTCCTGCTGCAACATCTTTGCTTGAATAACAATGGGTGCCAAAAGTTGGAGCGGGTCGAATAACTTAACAGCGGCCGCTTGGTGATAGGAACGTCCTCCACTGGCGTGTGCGTGTATCCAAGGGTGTCATTCTTCGCATCTCAATTGACGCCTAACGTTTTAATGCAAGGAAGCTCATCTGTTTCGAAGTCGATACCAGCGACCCGATCTTCCTCAGGCACACCTTCTAGGAATTCGATCTTGTTGCTGTACCAGAAATCCACCATCGCCCAACATGGCAGTCGAATCTTTTCGGACACCAATCCCTTCTTTCACATCCTTGGCATTCGTTAACTCATCATCCATGTATGTATCTTCTAAGCTTGCTTGGGCTGCCGCTGGGTACGTCTTTATCATCTTTTCAGCATGGGTTTTCAGGACATACTGAGCCAGGAACAGCGAGGCGAAGGTTAGGCGGGCGGCCTTATACTCTTAACAGCGGGGTCTCGCTTTCGACTCTCGCCACAAAATGCGATGATACGTCTGATCTTCTGGTAACAATCTCACTTGTGGGAACATCTCCTTGATGTCGCCAAGTAACGCGACAGGGCCTACACGAAAGGTCAGTAAAATATCTGTCAAATCTCGCTGCAACTTCGGTCCGGGCAACATGGCATTGTTAAGGGATACATCTTCAAATTTTGCGGCAGAATCCAACACGATTCTAACTTTTGTTGTTGATTTGTTCTCTCGTAGCACTGGGAAATGAGGTAAATACCAACATGGCTCTGTAGGGGATGGTCGTGTTGCAGGTACGAGGTATCCTTTCTCAATGTTGGCTTCCATCACTTCATTATATCGCTTGGCAATATCTGGAGTTTACCAAGGCTCCGTTCAAGATTGAAAAAGCGTCTCTCAGCGAAGGAACGATTGTTGGGTAAGTTTGGACAATCTTCTTTCCAGGGAATCCCAATCTCGTATCTACCATCAACATAACGGATCGTCCTTTTGGCCTAGCTCAAAGCAATCCTTTCTTCGGGTGTGTAAAGATCTGGATCGTTGGGTGTGTCGACATCAGCATTCCATAGCTTCTCCATCTCCTGGTCTATCTGGAATCCCTTGGCCTGACCGGTGGTCCCATGATATAGGTGAACATAATTGGACTGACACTTGGTGGCTACCTTTGTTAACGGTCCAACACAAGTCCATCCCATCGGAGTGAGTCGCGCAACAGGTTCTCCTGGCCGGCCGTCTATCTCATGTCTGGACATCAACAACTCTGGATTGTCAGCACCAAGGATCATGTCAACTCGGAGTGGATCCGCGTACTCGGCAAAGAGGACATCATTTAAATGCAACCATTCATGCTGATACTCCTTCCAGACTGGAATCTTCAAGTTATCGCAAACTTTGTCCATCACTCGGACACCAATTTTACGAGTTAAAGTCCCCTGGACATTTTGCACTGTTACTGTTGCCAATCCACTGGGCACAATCTTATCTTCTTCTAGGATAGTAGAGACGTTTAAATTCCCTTGTTTTATCTTCAAGCCAAGCTCCTCTGCCACCGTTGTTCTCAGGAAGGAGCTATCGGAACCGTCATCCAATAAGGCGTTCACTTTTCTCTTTCCCTCCGGACCGGTAACCATCACTGGGACAACTCGAAGTCCGACTCTGGTGGGGCATGCCTTGCCCTCTCGAGAAACGCCAAACTGCGTCTTCGCCTTCTCAGGAGCAGCGAGGGATGAAGAAACCTGATTTGGGCGGTCCTCGTTTTGTGCAGATACAACCCGATGAAGAGTCCAGTGGTGTGACTTGGGGCATCCTTCCTCTTCACATGTCTTGGTGGATGGATACCCTGCCGCTTGATGAGAGTTCTCCAAGCATAGCATAGTCTTTTCTCCTTGGCGAGGTTCCAACGTTCGGCTGTCGAGGCTTTTCTCCACGTCTTACAGTAGGGGACTTGGGGGCCTTTGTTACGAACACCGCATGGTCCATACCTCTCACCAGGTAAAATAGAAGCAGGAGTAGCTGTAGCTTGTGATCGGACATCCGTATTCTTCTTTCTCTTGTCTTTCTTCTTGGCTGCGGGCTTCACAGATATTGTCATGGTAGTGGTGGAAGATAGATGGCTGCTGGTCCTGGTAGGTTTCCTTTTCTTCCCTGCAACCGTACGCTTAAGTTCATCTAACTCAATTCTCATACTTACTTGTTCGTTCAACCAATCCGCAAAGACTGCTAGGCCATCCTCATTATCACTGTACAGATAGACTTCACGATAACGGATCACCAACGAGCTTGGCACTTTCTGGAGAATAATGGTATAGAGTGTGGACATGCCTACTAACTTCTGACATTGTCCAGCGTCATCCTACTTTATAAGATCGCATATTCTGTTCGAAAGCTCTTCTAGGTCCAACAGGTTATCCTCCTTAACTTCGGGAAAGGCCATCACTGACTCTACAAATCGTTGAAAGTTTCTCTTCTTCCCCCCGTACCTCTGGTCTAACTTGTCCAATGCCATCTGGTATGGTTGCTCAGAGTAACCGAGGTGTTCCACCAGCTTGAAATTTGGCCTAACCGAGGTGTTCCACCAGCTTGAAATTTGGCCTAACCTTTTTTACCTACGACTAACATGACTAAACTGTATCACTTCATCGCATGCCTGGGGTTGAGGTTCTTGGGGAGGTGTGGAATACACGTTTGGGTGTAACATCACGCTTTCCATCATCGTCGTCACCTGCCTGTGCAGGTTCTTGGAGAGGTGTGGAAGCACGCTTGGGTGTAACTTTGCCCTGATCATCATCATCAAATATCTGAAGAGGATTGTCATTGGACTTGGTAGGAGATGATACATGTAAAGGGGACATGTTGTCATCATCGAATAGAGAGTGAAGCGATGTGGATAGTTTGTCCTTTTCTTCCAGGATATGTTGCACACTCGTGAGAATTGTTTTCCTGATTTCATCTTTTTCCATGTGGACTTTGGGATGGTCTGCATATAGAAGTATTTAAAGTTCCGACATGAAGACTTGCGGTTTCTCTTCATCTTTGCGAAGATTAGTTTCGTAGAAGGAGAATTGGGCGACAATGGTCGATATGTCTGCCTTCAGTTTACGTTTACCAGTTAGAAGGGTATCTCTAGCCAACTTATTTTGTTTGATACCACTGGCCCTCTGTTCTTGAGATGCCTGTGTGGACAGGTGTAACCCTGCATTCATCTCGGTGATGACTTGATTCGCAATCTGATTGAATATATCTCTAGCAGTTTTGAGCAAACTCTGCATAGTAGACAGAGAAGGTACTGTCTTTTTTGGTGTAGAGCTAGTAGTGGTATTCATCTTTGTTGGGGTAGAGGTACTAGGAGTATTCATCTTAATCTAGAAGATAATGATGTCCTTAGGAAGAGATGAGATATTAGTGGCATGCATGTGAAAGAGTAAGGAATTGGCGAGAAGGGAAAGATGGAGTGACAACTGAAAAAGACAAGAGTACTAGCCAAGGAGGAATATTTGTTTCATTGTCATCATGCTTTGAAAACCATGAATACTCTTCCTGGGTTAGTACATCTTATTATGAAATGAAGGATACTGGGAGAGACCACACCAAGCACTGAAAAAAAGGAATTCCAACTACATAAAAGAATACCATGGACCTCTAGAGGTTCATGGTAATGTTAGGCGTTCAGGTGCAGATGCTTCTATGGGGATGACTAAAGCAAGCACACCAAGAATAAATTATACATTACTGAATTATTGAAGTCAACATCCTATATGATTGGTAATAAGGGTTTCATAGGTTCTGATATTAGCCACGAATGGTCTGGTTGAAATAGGGATGCTGGAAAAGAAGAAATAATTTTAGCAGTTTTAGCAGTAACTTAGCCAAAAGAGACAAAAGCAGTAGAGTGGGGAGAAAAGAACGTGAACGTGTTTCTGTCCAAACAGGAAAAATAGAATTCCCCAGCCTTTTGTATCTTTTGTTACCGGCGTGACCACGAGGGAGGTGTACTGCTCTGATGCAATCTCAAGTCAGATGAAAAAAGCAGAATGCCCACTTCATGTTAAATTTGGTTTTATGTACTGTTTATATAATACCGACATTTATATTGTAAGATATAGTTATAAAATAATAAATAATAAATAAAATACAGTATATTATAGTGCCCTGTCCAAGCTCTAGGCTTGCTCCAGGGCACTGTACAGAGTTTCAAGCATTTTAAAATGTCTATATGAAAATAATAATTAAGTCCATTTTAGTTAAAAGTGTCCATACTAAAAGTGTCCAAAAGGGTTAAATGTCAAAAGCTGATTTAAAAAGGTGGGTTTTTAAAGCACGACTAAAAGATTTGGAGTCATTTATCACAGCAAGATCTTCCAGCAGAAAGTTCCACAAGTACGGACCACTACATTGAAACGAACGATGACCATTTTTGTTTTTTGTCCTTGGAATAATTAATCTATGTTTGAATTGTGAGCGCAGTGGCCTAGTTGGCTGGTAAAGATTGACTAGTTCGGATAAATATGATGGTGCTGTGCCATGAAGTGCGCGGTAAACATGCAATAAAACCTTGAATAAAATTCTATATTTGACTGGCAGCCAATGTAGTGATTTTAAAACTGGAGTGATGTGTTCATTTCGTTTGGTTCTCGTAATAATCCTGGCTGCCATATTTTGAACTCGTTGGAGTCGGCTTATTGTTGTGTCAGGCAGACCATACAGCAAGGCATTGCAATAATCCAAACGTGATGTAACAAGTCCATGAATGAGAAACTTTGTTGCACTGGGAGTCAGAGATTTGCGAATTCTGCCGATATTCCTGAGATACATATAGCACGTTCGACTAACATTGTTCACGTGTTTTTCCATCGATAGATGTCGATCGTAAACAACACCGAGATTTCGAACTGATTCGGCCAGAGAAATAGACAACCCGTCGATGTTAACATTCACGGCGATCGGTTCTCCACGGGAAAATTTGGAAGTATACAGCATAACTTCAGTTTTATCTCCGTTTAGTTTCAAAAGGTTGCTCTCCATCCACGTACCAATCTCACTGAGGCACGCTTCAAGTCGCTGAATCTGAATGGTTTGACTCATCGCATTGTTCTTTTCAAGGAAAATGTACAGTTGCGTGTCGTCCGCGTAGAAATGATAGTTGAGTCCATGTCGTCGGATTAAATCACCCAATGGCTTGGTGTACATTGTATATAGCTTTGGGCCGAGGACCGAACCCTGAGGTACACCGAACTGAAGTAATCTCGGACACGAAAACTCATCATCAATTTTGACGGACTGGTAGCGGTCGTTCAGATATGAGTTGAACCACTGGAGGGCCACACCCTTGATGTTGAAATGCACACGTAATCGTTCCGCGAGGATATTATGATCAAGTGTGTCAAAGGCGGCTGAAAGGTCTAACATTACTAGAACAGCTGCATTCCCTTTGTTGAGGGCGTCAAGAATGTTCGACTGAACACGGAGAAGAGCGGTTTCCGCCGAATGGAACGGTGTGTAACTACTTTGGTATTGCTCACGTAGAGAGTTGGCCTGTAGGTGATCGTCCAATCTTTTGGCCACAACCTTTTCAAGAACTTTCGAAATAAAACTAAGGTTAGACACGGGGCGGTAGTTCTTTAGAGTTTCCTTATCTAGGCCTGCCTTCTTAAGCAATGGTCGAATATGTGCATGCTTTAAGTCCTTGGGAACTACGCCATCCGCCATAGACTGATTTACAATTTTGGTGATTATGGGAACAAATTCATCAACTGTGTCCTTTAGAAGCCAGGTTGGTAGTGGATCTAGGGCACACGACTTTGATGCACTGGACATGATGGTCTTCTTCACCTCATCCTCTGTAGCTGGATTGAAGACTGAGAGTTCACTGCACAAGTTACAAGCGGGCGTTTCAACAATGTTCGGCAGTCGTTGCATTCCATTTCGGATCTTGACAATCTTTTCAGAGAAGAAATTGTTAAATCTTTCCGCAAGTTCACTTTTTGAATCATGTTCTGGTAACACTGGCTTTTTCGAATCTCCCAGAAGATGCTTCGCTACCTGGTTGATTTTCCGTTGGTTTCCATCGCACTGGGTGAGCTTATCCTTGAAGTACGATCGTCTTGTATCCACGATACCTCCTGCTTTAGATTCCTTGGCTTATCATACACTGTGTCGAAAGAAACCGCATAATAATCACCTGACGGGTTGCCATCTGAATCGAAAAGGTCCGGTTTCGTAACAGATACATTCGTCACAAGGTCGCTCGTATCCTTTGTTATAACAACGTCTAACGTGTGTCCCTTTTTATGGGTTGGACCTGTCACGTGTTGACGAAGACCATTGGCATCCAGACTGCTCAAGAAGCGACGCGCATCAGAGTCATCCGGGACATCAAGGTGAAAATTGAGATCACCAACAAGGAGAGATTCCGAGGATGACCCGCCGTGTCTGACAATGTAGTCATCCCATTCGTCAAAGAATGCAGAGTTTCGTAGTCCATTCTCCTTAGACAGAGGAGGGCGATAAATTATCAACAATAGAACTCCTCCCTGAGGTAGTTGGAGCCTACAGTCCAAATATTCGAAATGAGTATATACATGTAGTTCGTTCGCTGTTGACTCAACAATCGTGACTGGCAGGGAAGCCTTGAAAACGATAGCGACCCCACCTCCTACGCGCTCATTTTGGCGTGGGATATGCAAGATATCATAACCAGGCGGCACAAATTCACCAATGCATTGTTTGTCGTATGAAGTCCCAAGCCACGTTTCTGTGATTGCAACCACGTCGAACTCGTTGGAAAGTATGTAGTCCGCAAGAGAAGCCGTTTTGTTTTTAACTGATCTGGTGTTGATTAGGCACGCACTGAGTCTTGGGTGAACACGCCTATCAAACACTTTTTTACATGCGGTGTTCACAACCTTGAGATTCTGAAAGTTCACAGGCCGAGGGGCAGGCTGAGATCGATCTCTGCTACCGTCAGTGATCCATGACTTGATTTTCCTTTGAATGTTACGACCACCTCTAGTCCCTCGTCTGGTTGAACACCGTTGGAACACATGAAGGTTTCATAAGATATCAAGAGCTGCGTCACGGATTAGTCCTTTAGTCCAAGAGCGTTTGAGCTCGAAAAGCACATTCCTTGAAATTGAACCCCAAAACATTGTCAGGCCTAGCACATGAATGTATGCACCGTATGTGTATTATGGCAAAATGGCTGTTTGGTGAAGCTAGTATTTTCACAGTTCAAAAAGTGGCCACGAAGAAATATGTCTCAAAGTCAATCGAAGTTGTCAAGATGTATCTCCTTTGATTCCTGGCACATTCATAGTCCATATCCAGCAGATTCTATCCCTGTGGAAGCGTGTAAAAAACGTGTGAAATTTGTTTGTTTTGAGGAGAGAAAAGGGGCAGCTGCAAAGCGCTCAACTCTCTCAATGTACCGAGTTAATCAATGAGTAATATATATATGTTTATTTCGTACTATTGTACAGAGTATTTAGATTGACATGAGTTTACAGAATTTACAGAAAAGAAAGAGAAACACCGTGATTACAAATTAACTCGTAATCTAAGTGAGATTGCATCAATAAGTGAATGGCATGAATGTGAGAGCAAGAATAAATATGAAATAAGTATTTTAATACATTCATGCAAACAAATTGAAAGAGTCATAGATATTTTTAAATGTGAGTGGATAATTGAAAGATTTAGAATAGTAGAAGTAAAACTGGATACCGTCACTGTAGTTTACAACAATGTCCATCCATTGTTGGGCTGTTGTGTTGCTCCACCGACGCGCGTTTCTGCACCTCTAGGCTTCATCAGGGTGGCTGCGGTTGACTTGCATCTGTCTTGTTCGAAGTTCACAGTTTGAATGACATCATGACTCAGGGGTGGTTTCTCAATGACGTTGTGACGTTATAGACTTTGTTGCGACTCTGTTGTTGAAACATTCTGTTGTAGTTAAGCAGGTGGGCTGTCCAAATGGCACAATATGTTGAGAAGTACAGGATCAACCGATGATACACACGGACCAGACAATAAAATCAAAATAGTAGAAGTAAAACTGGATACCGTCACTGTAGTTTACAACAATGTCCATCGGGCAGAAACGCGCGTCGGTGGAGCAACACAACAGCCCAACAATAGGGACCGATGGACATTGTTGTAAACTACAGTGACGGTATCCAGTTTTACTATATGTTATATACTAATATGTTGTCGTTCAGAAGTTACAGAGCGGAAGGGAATTTTCATGGTTTTCAAGAAGCGCCGCCTATAGGGCATAAAAATGGCTGAAACTAAAAACTAGGGTAATATATTGTGTGTCCTTGCTAGCTTAGCCTACCATTAAAGTTTGGTGAAATTCTATTCATAATTAAAGGCGTAATCACAGTTTTTGTGTTTCAGGTTTTGGCCCCCTATTGGTCAAATGGAGAATCACATCAGGTCGATTCTTCAACGCGACACACCTTTGCACACTCATACATCATCCCACCAAAAATTGAAAGAAAAAAAAATCATTATGAAGTTATTGACCGGAAGGGAATATATGTATATATATATTTTCAAGTCCCCCTCCGAGGCTCCGGGGGACAAAAATGTTCTAGGGTAGACTAGGAGCATTAAATATTGGCTATGATAGTATTATTCATCATGACTGTAGATTTCATAACTTTAATACCGGACAAGACAATATCATCTTCCATGTTTTCGAAGATGTCTATGGGTGCTGCAACAGAAGAGTAAGATACTAAGATTAGTGCACTTGTATATTTCTGCTTCATAATGGAGCTCATGCTGTTTGAAAATGTTGCACAAGGTAGATTCTCTGTCTGTCTGGTTTTTTAAATTTGAAATCATATACAAAAAATGCATCTTCTGTTTCAATGAGCTGAAATTGTCAGGAACAAATAACATATCTTAAAAATCTGATGAGGTGGAAAGACAAATCATACAGCCTAGTTGACAAGTTGATGAAAGAATTCCTTGAGTTGGAGGGTGATTAGGTATTAGTGTCTGTTGTTATTGTGCTCGATAGACAATAGATTCGCAATAGATTTCGCAGGCGCACGGATGGAGTAACGTGAACAATTAGCAGCACGTCATCACTACTTGCAGTGTCGGGACGTCGTACGCAACGTCCCTACGCGTAAACGGAGGGAAAAGACGGATAGCGGGCTCGATACACGTAAACGCAAACGGACAGCAAATTTGACGAGTTTTCACTGACACGGAAGTCGTACATCCCGAGCAGCACCTGTAATAGTTATTAGGAATATTGTGCTGTAAATAAATGGCTTTTGTAGTCGATATCGCCTATCCATGCAGGCAAAAACAGATAATGAAGTCGGGTTGCCACCTAGACTTAAATGTAACCGTTTTCTCGTGCGCAGCGAAACCGCAGAAATGACGCAGCAGTAAATAAAACGGTTACGTCTAGCTAAACGTTCACGTCGCGCTATCCCTGCGCCTGCGAAACCACCCTAATGAGTTTAAGATTGCTTACCTTTTGTATTTGAACTTTCAGTGGTAAATACGATCCTTCTTTGTTTGGAAGGTGCTGGAATAGTTGATGCAAGCAGCATGAATAATTTTTGAACGTGACATTGAAAAGACTGAAAGCAAGGTTCTGAAGCAAATGGGAGGATGCGTCATTTGCACGTTCAATGATCTTCTGAATGAAAAATGGGTTAACTGTGAAGATGCCAGTTGAATAAGTTTGTCACATATTTTATAGAAATCTTTCACAGGAACTGTTTGAAAGCTGGTAAATTGGTAGTTTTTGATTGCAACGGTCACCTCATTTTGTAGGAAGTAAGGAACTTAGGAGTTTGTACTTTGGTCTGTTGTGTAGTTTGACTGCAAGGAAATATTTCTTTTATTCATGTGTTAATACTGTCCAGTGTATGTTATGGGAGTTGCAGTGATGACCAAATTTTTGGAGAAGATTGCTTGACATCAGTTTCTACATTACTTACGTTATGACATCTCATCCTCTTCATCATTCCTCCTGCAACGATAGAAAGGTGGTTGTACTGTTACACACGACAATATTCATCTTGGCTGAGCAGAACATCATAACCTCTTATAGAAGATTTTTTTGAAGCAATAATTGAATAAAGTCTTCAAACTGGTCAACTTCTTCTGAACAGATAAATGCTAGTCTCCAACCTTATTTGCTTCATGTGTTGTTTTATTTGCCAATGTATTGTGTTTCATGAATGCAGCAGTTCTGTCAACAGTTGAGTTATTGATGTTTTACTAGTTTTTGTAGAGCCTTATTGAGATGGATTTGTGATCTGAATAGAAATTTTTGAATGACTGTGTTTCATAATTGTACTGTTGCAAAATTTGATTGGGAATGAGAATGTGATCTATTTGACGTGTATTGCACGTTTGTCTATGTTGAGAGATAAACAAGTTCTTTTCAAGGCACAAGGTTGCAATTTTCTTTTGTTCTCTAGGATTTGATGGATCTGCATTTAGGTCACCCATGATGAGAGTGTCATTCGATACATGTTCATGAAGTTTCACAAATCCACAGCTGACAGATGATGGATGGATGTAGGTGAAGCAGAATCTGAGATCATTGATTTGACACTGAATGATCTGGGTTTTTTCGTTGACATAATTTGAGATTTGATTGATTTGGCAAATGACATCACTATCAATGCGCTTGTACATTAGAATTCCCATGGATCGATCTTTGAAATCCAATCTGGCGATTTGAAGGAGGTTTTGAAGATGAAGGTAGTTGTCTTGAATAGTGTCACACAGTTTAGTTTCAACAATACACAAGATATCAGCAGCTTTGAGGTTAATGTCAGAATCAAGGTCCAAAATGTGATTACCATACAGAAGGCCATTGATATTCAAGTAGACAACTTTCAGTTCACTTGCGTCAGGGTTTTTTTCAGCCAAGCTGACATCAATGGAGAGAGGAAGTTTGTAAAATTGATATGCAGCATGTTCTGAATGCAATCTTTCAAGTTCCTTTTCTACGATGTGGCTTTTGACAATCATTTTGGAACTGAATGATTTCAAGTACACATTTGAGAGTTTTCTAACTCGTGAGATGGCAACATAAAAAGAAGCAACTGGAATTTTGCTTGAACTTTGGAAATCAATAATGACTTCATCAAGTGTCTGTCCCTAACATTTGTGAGATGTGAAGGCATATGCTAGCACTAATGAAAATTGTCTCCGATTGATGGTCACAGAGGTTCCTTCATGCAACCTGAAGTTTGATGAATACTGTTTGATTGGTACAGCACCTTTTCTTTGATTCTGACCTTTACCTATAGCAGCAGATTTCATTCCGATACCATCAGGGAACTTCACCCATACAGTTGGAACATGATTGGTAACTAATTCCCTTGTATTAGCTTTTTTTACAGTTGTTGTAAAGGTCTGAATGTCAATATCTGCAACATATCCACGAACACCATTGGTTATTCCATCTGGTTTGTTCAAATTGACAGTTACCATGACAGGAGCATTAATTTTGAGGTCTAGTATGCTTGGTAATGAACCAGTTTGGGTATATGGTAAGTGATCGACAGCTGCTTTGCTGTAGCTGTCTTTACTAACATTGACAGGTACATCGATTGCTTCAAATCGGATGGCTTCACCTTCGAGGACAGATTGTAATTTTTCAAGATTTATTTCTTCTCGCTTCTTATTGTCAATGACAATGATAGCCAAGTTTCCATTTTTGTATGCTTATTCATTATTGTGTTCATTGGAGCATTGAAGGCATCATCTCGTATAACTCGATTTTGCAAAGTTGTGTAGTCACTGTTGCATAATGAATCTGTGCCAATTCGATCACATAGATTAGAGAAGTCAGCGTCTCCCAAAGAACGCATTTTTTGGGTCAATTCGTACATCTTAAAGTGCAGTTTCCAATTGTTTGGAGCAGTAGCATTGGCTCTTCCTTTTTGGGAAGGATTTGTAAAAATCCATGGCTCCTTTACTGGACTTAATTGGAGCAAGTCTCCAGTACAAATTACTGTTAATCCTGAAAATGGGTGTTTTTTTCGGCCAAGTATTTCTTCACATTTCTTATGTATTTTAAGGAATTTATTGCTGCAAACCATAGATATTTCATCAATAAAAATTGTTTGGACTTGCTCATATGAATGTGCCAATGTAGCCTTTTTGGAGCACTTTTCATTAGTTTCCAAATCATCACTTCTGATAATACCCATTTATGTACAGATAGAATGGACATGGAGTGTCATTGTTTAGATCTTCATCTTTTTTGTCACATAATCTGTCCATGACATCAAAAATATGCCGCTGATCAGCGTTAAGCTGTCGCACCATAGCACATAAACTTTCCCGTTTTGCAATCATTGTTTCAGTGTCAAGATATTTACCAGTAGAAGCACATTGTAAAAAGTGCTGGAGGTCTTTTTCACTGTCTAACATTTGTGACTCATCATTATTATCATCAACCTCTGATAGTATATCATCAATGATGTTTTCTTAGTGTTAAAGCTATCAACGGCTTTTTCCATATTGATCATCAATTCTCTATTAGGTTCAAACTGTTTTCTAATGCATTCAATTGAATCTTGGTGTTGGTGGAAAAGGTCATCCAAGTCTGCAACTTCATAAATTTCAGTCATTTCATTGCGAAAAGGATGGAACAGTAGCAGTAGGCTACATTTCATTTCCCTTTCATTTCTTTTAGGCAAATGATATCTGACGATTTTATGTTTTGAAACCTGTTTGATTTGGGCGAGATCATCTTTTAACCATCTTTTCTTTCCAGTGCTATTTTCTTCAGACATTTCATCATCATGTAAGTGGGGATTTAGGTGCTCTTGTGCTTTTCGTTCTTCTTTTGTCTGACAGACTATATTGTAGTCACGAACAAATTCAGCTAGAGACAAGTCTTCAAGATCATTGGGTCTCTTAACATAGTAATCGATTATGTTGTTGTGGAGTTGTTGTCATCAGACAATTCATCGATGTTGCTTTTTAGTATACCATCACGATTGCAGGGATGGCTAGCTTGAATCAACTGATGAGTTCTTGTACTTTGGAAGAAATGCAAACATATCATGCGATAAATAACCTCTGGCCTTGATACTTCTCGGCTATTGTCAAGTGCATGGCTAAATTGACGAATTTTTTCAGTAGGTGTGCAACCATACTGTTCAGATTCAATTTCAATCTGATGAAGCAGTCGGCTGAGGCCACTTTCATTTTTAGTGAGATAACCTAAAATGTAACTAACACAGGCATATTCATCCATGATAAATTGTAAATCAATATTGGCATGGTGAAGGTCAAGTAGGTTTGAATTATAATTATTTGTGAATAAATCACAACAGTCTCGTTGCAGAAATACTTCTGATCCAGAGCGATTGGATGCAACAGCAATTCTCAAAGCATTCAGATATTGGTTATGGGAGAGACCTGCAGCAAGGAGGAATTCATCATACGTCAGTTTCAAGAAGCCTTCATTCATTTGTGTGCATTCGTCTACCTGTGTTTGTCTCAGAATGAATTTACGTCCTTTCAAATAATCAGCTTTCCATTCGTTCGGTTCATCATGAGTGGTGTTTGAATCAGGAGCATCGATTATCATTGTTTGTCTCATAGGGAGTTTGGGAAACTTGAATCTGCAAAAAAATCATTTCTATTTCTGGTCCACTGATGTTTCCATTTAATGCACCCAATCCTTCATTTTCTCTGATTTTCATTTTTCTGGATTTTTTACGACAAGTGAAGGTATGTGCATGTGACTGGAAAGAGTGACATTTATCATAGATTTGTGAAGTCTGGCTTGGTGGTTTACCACAGATGACTGAATCAATGAAATTGTAGCATGCATTTTTTGAGTTTTTGAGAGTTTGTTGATATTGAGGAGGAGGGTCACCATTGGTATCAGCTAGCCATAGTAACGAGTGAATATGTGGAGCACCACGCTGTTGAAATTGATCCTATAAAAATGGTCAACTGCTCATTCCTAGAAATCAATTTGTTCATATCAGGTCTAGACATGGAATTGACATCATCATCGGATACAGTAGTTCTGCCTTCTTTTTGTAGTAACATTTTGATCAGTTCAATCCAGTGAGCCTCTGCAGCACTCATTGTAAGAAATAACTGAGAGGCACCCAATTGTCTTATCATGCTCATTACTTTTAATTTTACTTGTTGGAAGTATGGAGGAGTAACTCTGATATTACAGAACACTTCATAGCCAACATCTGATCTTTCAATCTCTGCTTTATCAGCCTTTCGAATGAATTTGACATCATATTTTCGGCGATTCACCTTGTTTTTGCGAAAGAATGTAGCATATGAACGTCGAATTTCAATTTTCTCTTTGAAAAGATACAAAAAAAACATATACGTAGAATCTTCACGGTAACGTGGATCAATTCCAAGTATTCTCTGCTTAACATAATTAGAAAAACTGACTTCCCTTCTCTTATTACTACTGCTTTATTCTGTACTGCTTCCCATTGGTGTACTTGGATTTTCATTGGCTTGACATTCATTGTTGTTGTCTATTTGTTTGTTTTTAGTAATATATGTTGATAAGTATCCACCAGAGCCAGTTGGGAAAAGATGTGGGAATGCTTTTTCCTCCAAGTATTCTACATCTTGCCAATTTGGTATAAATTTCCCTTCAACACTTTTTCCTCATTCAAATCTTTGTCAGATAAGACAATTCAGGTATTTTCTGTTGCTGACAAGTGTTCAGAGGAACATCAGTTGCAATGTTGAGGTCAATGTCATTGTCAGCAATGACTTCCTCTCTTTCTTTAGGAATTTGGTTCATAACATATTCAGTATTCTGCTGAGACGTTTTCCATTTATTTTGCTCATCAATATCCTCTTAACTTTCCAGCATTTTTTTTTAGCTTTTCCTCATTAAATTCAATGTCAGCATAAAGAGGATTGTTGGCCTTCAGATACTGAAAATATTTTAGAATTTTACTTTTTGATACAACTTCTTCTATGTAGGCACTTTTGTATTCCGGCCGTCGTTTCAATGCAACAGGTATGAGATCTTGATTAATTGGAAGTACTTTGTCAATTGTTGTCTTTAGATTTGATTCAACACATATCATTGGCCCAACAATTTTGAATTTACTCGATTTTGGAATATGCAATACACGAACAAATGGAATGATCAGTTTAATCAAATGTGCTTCACATTTGTTTAATGCCATGCCATTTTCTGTAAGATACTCAGGTTATTCTGGGACATGAAACTTCTGTTCTTTTTCATTGCATGATGGAATCTTGTTCTTTTGAATAGTACGTTTACATGCATGGCATATATACCAATGTCCATCAAATGATTTAGTTTGTTCTGTGACTATTGTGTGACTTTGGAGTAAAGAATCTTTTCTGTGGAGTGAGAAATTTGAATTTGTCATTTTTAGGAGTATTTGAATTTGTTCCATCACCACATTCATGAAGTTGCTCTTGTACCGAGTTTCTAACTTCAGATGTAAAGTTTATTTTCACCACATTGGCGAGGCAATGATATCGAAGATCACTAACACAGATGTATGCAAAATGACCTTTTTCACCAATGTCTTTACGAATTTTTCTTAGTTTCTTTTCAATATCAAAAGAACTGGTCTCTTTACAATATTTAGTGGTTGTATCTTCTTGATGACTTTGAATATTTTTAGTTTCATGAAAATTTCTTTCTATTCTTCCTCTTTTTGTCATTTCCATTTGAAACATTTTCAAACTGCGTTTTCGTGCATGATAAGTTCTATCTTTGACATGTCGGGCTTCTTTCGTTGCTTGGCATTCATTCATTTGATTGTTTACCATGGCCGCAGTATATTTCTCACGCTGCACTTTCTTCTTTTCATCACAAAAATTCTGCCTCCTTTCTCTAATTTGTAACCTTTTCTTTTGCTCATATTTGCGTTGGGCACCACATTTAGAAAGGTAAGTACTGAAATATTGACTCAACGTTCTATCAGTACTTTGACTAGAAGTAGAATTGTCTCTCATACTGCAAACTACATCAAAATGATCTGAATTTGTGTTTTGTAGATAAATAGAAGGGAAATTTCTATGGTCACTATCCATTATACCAATCAACATAGTTGGTGTATATTTGTGCCATAACCATTCTTTCAATTGATTTGCTTTTTGGTAGACAAAGATATTGACTTGCAACATTGATGCAGTTGCTATGATGTCAGAGTCTTTTGCATAAGTACCATTCCTTGCCAAACGATTGATGTGTGAATTACAAGTTTCTCCAACCCACAAGTGTTCTTTCAAAGATTCTCGATGCTGTTCCTAATAATCAGCAAGCATTTTTCGAATATTCTTGTGCAAGTAACTTTGATCACCATATATTGTATAACTGATTGCACGAAAAAAACAATTTCCATCTGTATTTGAGAGTAAAATTACTTGAAAGAGGTAAATCATAGCCTGTACAATCAACAAACGATCTTACTTTGCAAGATACAGCAGACATCATTGATATTCTAGTGCAAATACTAGTCTTCTGTGACTTCTGAAGTGGTGAAAATATGTAAGGTTCACTTCTTTGACTTACTTTAGATATTGCAACTTCATCAGAATCTATTTGCAGAGGCTGCGAGTTGCTTTCCACAGTGGAACATACTGGTACTTTTGAACTGACATGTATTGGGTTATTAACAAACACTGCATCTCCTTTTACTTTACTCTTCTTAATAGGCAGTGGGTCTACTTTCTTACCACATTCAGGCAGTGGATCCACTTTCTCAGCAAAGTCAGACAGTCGATCAACTTTCTTATCACACCCTTTCTTCAAATTATTTATGTTATTCTTCTTTCTTTTAGGCATAATGATAAGTGAATGCAACCATCAAGTCAGTTATAGAAAATAGAATGTCTTTTACAGATTTGTTTGATGTCTGTATAGCAGGTTTGTTTACAAATTGTTCAGCAAATGACTTATTGTAGATACACACCTTATTCACTTTAAAAGACCAAGCTGAAAATATGAAATAGAAAACAATTAGTCTTTGCACACCACATTTTCATATACAATACTTTCACATAACTTCTCCCAAATGAAATGGTCCATGGTTGATGGTTGATGGACCATGTGCTCACCTGTGTTCTTGAGATTGCAAGAGTGATATCAGAATGTGCACTTTTGACCTTTGCAGACCTGGGATCATGCTTAAGGCCTAATTTATGGCTTTGACATTCCTCCATTCCTCCTGTGATTTAGGAGGGTAAATTTGCACTCAACTAGATTTTTTAAAAGACCAGGCCTGCAAATGGCTTCCAAAATCCCACCAGATGTGTGAATGTGTAGGCCTAAGTGAGGACAATTGATGACGCAAACATCAACATCTAGCAAAACCCTTCTAGCTAGAACAGGAATAACGCAATTTGTGACAATTTTAAAGGGGGACTAAGTATAGGCAGGAGCAGAGGTATTAATTTGGCCATCTTCAGGTGACACAATATACACAGTGTGGTCCCAGTGTCATGTGTCCAATTCTGCACTAAATATATTCTTCGTACAAGCGTCAATCATTTTGACGTTGTGTGAGATGTAATAGATGCCTATTGGTGACTTTCTGTAACTTTATCTTGCCTGCCTAGCTGTTGGCTTATTGTCCCTTTAACTACACATAGGCCTAGGTCTAGGCGTCGGTGATCCTTGGTGCCCTGGTGTAATGGTACGGTACCTATGATGGTCCGTCACGCCAGCGACCCGGGTTCGAGTCCCACCCCGGCGTTTTATTTTCACAATCTTTCCGCAACTTTTCTTACGTCCTCATAGCTGTTTTTTAATGAGTAATTACTTGCATATTTCTTGTATAAAAAGCCGACTTTTATATCGTAGATAATAACTGACAATATCATCGAGGGAGTGAGATTTGCTCAATTTTCGGTTCGGTACACGACAGTCGTAGACGCAACTCGATTTTCGTGTACAGTCCTGGATATAACTCGATTTTCGCGTTAGATACACGACAGTCGTGGATCTAACTCGATTTTCGCGTTAGGTACACGACAGTCGTGGATATAACCCCGCGGTTAGATACACGACAGTCGTGGAAATAACCCCTGCCAAATATAAAAGCCATCATTTTCTTTATTTCCGTTTCCACCAAATTCATACAATAAGTGGTGTATTGTCCCTCTGAAAAAATTGTTACATGAAGAGACTAGCCGCACTCCAGAAAATTAACACAGGGAGTAAGCAGTCTTTTAGATCCATCCCCATCATGACTAGGGAGTCAGTAGTCTTTTAGATCCATCCCCATCATGACTACGCAGTCAGCAGTTGATTTTTTTAATGTGTCAAAAAAAAATTTAGAGAAACGAAATGACCCTTCCCCCAAACGAAAAATTTCGTTTTTTAATTGACCTGTATCATTTTTGCTACAGTCCCTTATAGCCTGCTCAGTATGGCGCTCCAACACGATCATAATTCTCTAATAATGTAATGTCGATATTATTTCCGACCTGTCGATATTATTTATTCCGTTATGTCAATATTAATACCATCATGTCAATATTATTGTCCATAATGCCAATATTAATATCGTCATGTCGTAATTCAGCACAAGTAATTTGCATGGTTTGTAATTTATGAGCGTTGTTTTCGACATGACAATATTACAGCGCTCTGAAGCGATCACAATTAGACTGGTTAGTCCCGCCTACTAATTTCTCTGGCCAATCGGAATTCCTCTTACATGTTGATTGGCTGCTGCTCGTCAATCCATGCACATTGTTGAAACGAGCTAATATAGCCATGTCCACCGACAGATCCGTGGTCACTTCTCGTTTTATTAACTCTCTGCCTATAGCAGAGAGTTTATATGGTGGTATGGAATGACGTCTGTTAGTCTGTGAAGTCGTAAACATTGTGCCGGACCGAACAGCGCACCTCCATCATGTAGTTCCCCAGAGTGTTCACTTCACAAGTTCCACTGGCGTTTTTATTAACTGTATTGCATGCTGAATATTAATAACTCTGAATCGGCGTCCATCTGTGTTACCCAGAATTTACGGACTTTCGAAAAATAAAAATCTGAATATAAATCTTCGTACCGCGTAGTAATTAAAAAATGCTATTTTTAGTTTCGCACATGTACATGCTTCACGATCGTTTCGGCCTCATGCCGTTGCAGCGTGGTCGTTTCGCCCTCAGTAGATTTATTGTTTAGCCATGCAGGTTTGGTTGAATATGCCCAAGGAATATGTCGTAAAGTTGGTAAAATGAAGATGAATTGATGTAACGACCAATGGTGTACGAATTTAAGGGAGAAACTGTTACCAAAATAGGGCAAAAAAGCATGGGTGAAACAACCCAGTTATCATCTTGTGTAGCGCCAGTTCGTAGGTCCATTTATTTAGTCAATGTCCGCGATACTCGGAACATTTCGCATGAAAATAGTCTGTACAAAATAATTAAGCAAAAGACGGGCAGGCGTTCGAGAAAAAGAATTTTATTTTGAGATTTCAATAAACCTTTTGAACGAATTCTACATGGGCCGTGGTGGGATCCGAAGACACCTTAAGGAGGAATGTATGGTTTTATGGGGTACCATTGGTTTTGCAGATCTTCTGGTTTTTTCTAAAGAATAATCAATATTCGCTAGCAGGCTTTTTATGCTCCCACCTAGGTATGAAGAGGGTTCTATGTTCCTCAGGTTCTTTGTTCATCAGTCTGGTGTCTTCCAGTCTCTTGGCCAGCAAAAACCCTTTCCAACCAATTTTTTATGCATTAACCATTCGGCAACATGTTGGTGGGGGAAAAACCTGATCCCTGACCCCTTGAATTGGTTGCCCAGGTACGACCACAAGCAATTGTCTCAAGGAAGCCACCAGTACGACCTCTTGGTAGTCTTGCCAATATCATGCCAGTGAAAAGGAAGGGTAATGATGGTTGAGAGTTGCAGTTAGGGTACCATCGAAGGAGTACCTCTTCCTCGCTCTGGGTTAAACGGGTCAAAGGACTGCACCAAGGTTTGGAGGTTCCATCCACTCAAGCGCCCCAGGGTATATAAGCAGCTCAGAAGGACTTATTGAGAGGCCAATAGGGGGGTTGAGAGGCTTCCCCCCCAATCCACTAACTAAAACATGTCAGAAGGACGGGGGTGGGGGGGGTTTGGGGGCTCTCCATGTCGACAGTTGTGTGAGTTCAATAGAGCTTGCACTTTACATTAGAATCTGCCAGAGTGCCAGACTATCTAGTCCGGAGACCTTTCGGGGGGGGGGACATTTTCCATTTCTTTGCCGGCTATTAATGATGATGGAGTTGAGTTACTGCTAAAGAGATACACGGAGAAAACTGTCTATCAAAACCAAAAAATTGGCGGAAGGAACTATAGCAGGTTCCCAACCAGGGGGTTTGGGGGGTTTCCCCCCAACCTAAAGGCGCTGCGCGCTTACTAGGGCACTGCACTGATAATATTATCCAGGCCAAATTCTGGTGTCCACATCGGCCGCTGTCAGCAGCGCTACTCTCCTATTTTTGGAGTTAGGAATGTAAGTAAAATTCTCTCTCAGACTTTTAGCTGCAGACGGTTAATATTATCAGTGCAGTGCCCTAGTAAGCCCTCAAACCCCTATTGGCCTCTCAATAAGTCCTTCGGAGCTGCTTACCCTGGGGCGCTCGAGTGGAACCCCCAAACCTTCATGATGGTGTAGTCCTTTGACACGTTTAACACAGAGCGAGGAAGAGGTACTCCTTTGATGGTACCCTAACTGCAACCCTCAACCATCATTACCCTTCCTTTTCACTGGCATGATATTGGCAAGACTCCCAAGAGGTCGTACTGGTGGCTTCCTTGAGACAATTGCTTGTGGTCATACCTGGGCAACCAATACAAGGGGTCAGGGATCTAGGGATCAGGTTTTTCCCCCACCAACATGTTGCCGAATGGTTAATGCATAAAAAATTGGTTGGAAAGGGTTTTTGCTGGCCAAGAGACTTGAAGACACCAGACTGATGAACAAAGAACTCGAGGAACATAGAACCCTCTTCATACCTGGGAGCATAAAAAGCCTGCTAGCGAATATTGATTATTCTTTAGAAAAAAACAGAAGATCTGCAAAACTAATGGTACCTATAAAAACATACATTCCTCCTTGAGGTGTCTTCGGATCCCACCACGGCCCATGTGGAATTCGTTCAAAAGGTTTATTGAAATCTCAAAATAACATTTTTTTTCTCGAAACGCCTGCCCGTCTTTTGCTTCATTAATTCGGGATTATATCCATTTTAAGCATCTTTTGGATATTATTACTAAAGTTTCAAAAATCAAAACACATATGTCGGGGGGGGTAAACCCCCTGAAATTGAAGTGTGATTAAAAAACAGTGTGAATATTCATGTGGTTCTCTCTCGGAGCTCAGAATAGTCGAGTTGCTTCATTCGCGCGTTTATCTCTTCTGGCGGCCATTTTAAGTCAAATTTAAGCCATTTGAAACGAATCCATGGACTTGAGAAACATTGTTTACATTGGATACGTTGTATGCACGTTAACCATAGTAGCGCTTCGCAGAAAAGCCTACGGCTTTTCTGCTGCGCGCTTATAATTTTCCCTTACCAATGGCATTGATGTCAGTGTCTGAAAATTCATCTCCACTGGCCAGATCTCCGGCAATACTATAGATATCCTGCACAAGCGACATACTGCACCCTAGCGGCCAATAATTAAACTACTTTCAGCTGTCTGCTCCGGTCTCGTTAGGGAGTTTTTCCCAAATGTACGCGATGATGACGTGCCCCATTAACAGGACGTAACATCTTTTTTAAAATGCGTTTCCAAAGTGAATGCATGAGGACAACCCATTTGTGTCGTATATCACTGGAAACGCCCGATTCCCGTGAATAAGGACAATCACAATGTATTACATTACCAAAACAAAAATGTGTCGGAAGGAACTATGGATTGTCCCAACATGGGGGGTTTTGGGGGGGTTTCCCCTCCATTGTACTGGGTAAAAATGTTACGCTATCGTAGGGGGGTTCGGGGGTGCTCCCCCGACCTAAAGGGGGCTCACCAAGTCCTTGACTTTACATATTAATGCCAGTTCACTGATTCAGATTAGGCAGAAAAGAGTGACAAGCAGAATCTACCAGAATTGACATTCATGCATGTTTGACAGCGTCAGTTAGGTCTTATAAACGTTACACTTTAGTGAGGCTTACACACTATTTGACATTTGGCATCCGGTCTAAGTTCTGTTTTTATTTTGGACAAATTCCACATTTAGAAAAGAAGCGCCCCGCAGATGAGCATAAATTTTTTAATCGCTGTGACCTCATCAATCGCATTCCGTTCAAGCCTATCTGCGATGAAAATCGGTGATCCATAAATGATTCATGAAATGTTGAAAATGTCTGTATACACAGCAATAAGAGAAGAAAACAATTTCTTTGGACTCCTCCAATCAGCCATAAAACAATTCAGAGAAAAAGGTCACATTTCTAAAAATATCTCCTTTGTTTTGTAATCAATGTAATGTTTAGTTTTGCTAACCAAAGCTCATCCATTGATTGAGGCAAGTAGGTTCAAGAACGTCTGATCATGCATTAACTATGCTATAAACTGTTGCCTTAATCGGGGATCTTGGCTTTTTTGCCCATTACACATTGTAGTTTATTTGGTTTTTTTAACACTTTCCCTCTAGTGTAATTCATCCTGTTAACTTCATTTATCTCTGGCTCCATTGGGATTACTTGTCTGAGTAGGGCTTTTCCATATAATATAACCACTTTGAACATTATAACTAAACATGTTAATTGGTTAAAATTTTCAAAGTGGTTATTTCCACCGGGACGCAAAAGACCTGTTAACTTCATTTATCTCTGGCTCCATTGGGATTACTTGTCTGAGTAGGGCTTTCCTTATAATATAACCACTTTGAACATTTTAACTAACCACTTTGAACATTTTAACCAATTAACATGTACACATTTTAACCAATTAACATGTATATGTTAATTGGTTAAAATGTTAAAGTGGTTATTTCCACCGGGACGCAATAGACCGAAAATGATGTTCCGTCCACGAGAATTTTCGAATTTTCATCTGATCTATTCATCCAGTCCTCAGCGAATTTGTATTTACTAACCATAGTTCATAACTTTTCCTGTTTCCTGTTTCTAAGGAAAATATCTTGCAGGAGAGGCACTATCTGTCCAGAAACTTACCTTGAACCATATGCTAACCTTGGTGACAAGTGAACTCATAACCTATGCAGTAACTAGGATCTCCATCCAGTCAGAATTCTAAGTAAAGCCAAAAGGTTAACATAAATGCAATAAAATATATTTAGCTTCCGACAGATAGAAAGTCTCATTATTCACACGGATACGATTTGAATTTGTCTGTAACAAGAGGATTTCAGCATCTAATTATCTATTTTTTTCGAAATGGCATACAGCGACATTTTACAACACTTGGCAAAAAGGAATGTTAAAATCATGCGAAAGGTCCAGAAGTATTAAAGATTGCCCACCGACTGTCAGGCTGTCAGATAATTCCTCGTGGCCTGATGGTAAAGATGAATGTAGGTAATAAAGGCACTGGAAAAAAAGGTACGGAAAAAAAGGCACTAGGTAAAAAAGGCACTGGAAAAAAAGGCACTAGGAAAAAAGGCACTAGGAAAAAAAGGCACTGGAAAAAAAAACACTGGAAAAAAGGCACCAGGAAAAAAAGGCACCAGGAAAAAAGGCACTGGGTAAAAAAGGCACCAGGAAAAAAAGGCACTCGGAAAAATGGCACCAGAAAAAAAACGAAATAGCCTATTTTCAGTACCCTCCGACCAGAAAAACTAGCTTGGATAGGCAGGGAATCCTTATAAAAAATGAAATGGCCAGGGCCATTGCACTCACCTCATGTGGAGGAAAGATGGATAAAGAGCATGATATTGTGTCATGTAGTGTTAGGTTTGATGTAGGTCCAAGCAATTACAATTTCCCCAAAATGGCCAATTTACAGTACATTCGACCTCTGTGACCTTGAAAAGTAGGTCAAATCAAAGAAGACCCGGGTGACACATTGAATGGTTGTTAGAATTAGATGTACCTATGATATAAAATTGGTGCCAATCGGGCAAGTCATTACTAGGAATAATGGCATTTTGAAGAATATAGGATTTGGCCCCCTCCCTGGAGGCCAAACAGCAAATCAGATCGCACCAAACTTCGGTACCTGAGATCACCTGACCAAGGGGTACATGTGTACTTAATTTGTGATCAATAGTCATTGCAGTTTAGAAACGTGCCATAGTTACGGCCTGACGGCGAATTTACGCCATTTGACCTCTGTGACCTTGACAAGAAGGTCAAATTAAAAACCTGTGTGACATAAACTGTATGGTGGTTAGATGTACCCATGATATCAAATTGGTGGCAATCGGGCAAGAAGTTAAGGAATAATCACATTTTTAAGGTTTTTGGATTTTGCCCCCTGGTGGTCAAGTGGTGAATCATATTGGACCAAACTTTGGTCCCTGAGATCACCTGACTAATGGGTAAATGTGTACCAAATTTGGTATCAATAGTCATTGCAGTTTAGAAATGTGCCATCGTTACATCCTAATGGCCAATTTACACCATTTGACCTCTGTGACCTTGAAAAGGAGGTCAAATCAAAAACCCGGAGGATATATGATGCACCTTTGCTAGAAGTACCTACCATATTTTTTTCAAAATTTCCCGACTACTATTAAGGGAGATATTGCATATTTTCACTTTTAACGTTTGGCCCCCTGGTGGCCAAACCATGAAACAAATCGGACCGAAACTTGGTCTCCAAGGTGTCATTACATAAGGGTACATGTGTACCAAGTTTCAACTCAATAGCTCTAACAGTTACGAAACGTGCCCTGCTAACGGACGACGGACGACGACGACGACGGACGACGGACGCCACGGTATGGGATAAGCTCACCTCTGCTAAGAGGTGAGCTAATGATACAAAGATCATCCGATTTGGTCCAGTAGTTTTCATTCATTATTAACTCTATAATTGGTGAGCGGACTTACTCACCACCGTAATTGGCAAACCTAATTTGTTTTGTTTTTGCAATTCCCTGTTTTTCATCGGAATTTATACCTCAACATAACAGCTTTATATCAGGCGATCTTCAATCAGTCAGTAGGTGAGCGATGCAATTGGGTGGCTGGCACGGCCATCAATGTGTGTCCCGATCAAAGAAAATATTTGGGTTTCATAAGCAAAGCTGTTTTTGAAAGGTTTTTAAAGCAATTTTTCTAGTTCATGGCCTGTTTTAATTTAATTAGCAATGTCACTGGTCAGAAATGTCCAGATCGCGGGCTGCTAGCGTGGTTCGTATAATTCTCTTAGCTGACCAAGATCTTTGTCCTCAAACCACCATGGGATTTCCACCCAGTTCCCGGACATTTTATTCAAAGGGAAAAATTATCACTCAGGGGATATTTTCACCCATTAAGTTAGAGACGAACAAAGCCATATTTCGCTATAAGAATTTATTCTTTTAGAACATACTATGAGGTTACATGAATACATAGGTGTAATTTATACATTATTACACGATGATTAATCAAATCAGATTCAGGGTTCCCTCACCAATAACCTATTTCTACAAGATACAATAGTTTATCACAAGAGTGGCTATTGACATCTAGCAAAACATTCTTGATGAGTCCCATTGAAGTTTTATTGGTGAGAAAGACTTGGAAGCACATCACATATCAAATGAGTTCTTTCATTTATATACCGGTAGTGATATTGAGTAAAATCACAAAGACTGCTAAATAATCAAAACAGATAGAGGGTTTCCTCACATCTTTTTACAACATATGTACATGTGAGATTGGCAAGTGTTTCGAGTCTTGATGCGTTACAGGGTACTCAAAGACAGTTACATTGGTGAAAAAGCCCTGTATTTCAAGCAGCACAACAAGTTATGACAAAATCCACCGAAAAAGGCACAAGGTGTATAATAAATTGACAGAATGATGCATGACAACAAGTGACCAAATGTTCGTTTGAAAACCTCAGAAGAACATATATATATACATTATTAAACGAGCTTCTTTAAACAATCACATCAAATGGGATCAGATGTTTAACAAGTAGTTAAATCAAAGTCTGTGTGGGCACATGGAGAAACGGTATTTCAGTTGATCGATTCGGCACATTACATGATATTGCCAATTCGAATACAATGTCCTATGTCACGTAGGAATTGCTCCATAGTCTTTCTTTCTGCAATGTAGTCCACACACAGGTTCTGCAGCCGCCTCTGATGCTCCTGTACTGCGCGACGAACTCGTTTCCTAGGTTGGTTGCCGATAGCGTTTTGTGCGAGAACGTTGCGAACGCTTTGTTCCTCGAGCTGCAGGTTCTTAATAAACTTCAAAACAGTTGGATGCGTGTGGCCGACCATATGTGTGAATTTATTGTTCCATGCTTCGCACACGTTGTTTGTGCGTGGATCACCCCCGAGCGTGGTCTCATGCACGTTCCACAGTTTTGGGGGAAAAGTCGATTGGCCTCTTCTAAGGTGAATTGCACCATCTGGTGCACGAACGTTTCTGTAAGGGCCAGTAACGTAGGTGGTATCAAAGTAGTCGATCAAGTCATTTGCAACTGCTGGAGCGATGCGTCTGATGTGGGTCATGCCGTCTTCTACATCCTCAAGGGGCAAAAAGGCCAGGCCCTCAAGCATCCCACAGAAGTGTCTGAATTCGTCCTGCTCCTTGTACAGGTTTACGAGTCCCAATTCTTGGATTTTCCTCCACGTCGACTGTGTCAGGTGATAAAAGCATCCCTTTATCTCTGTATCGTCTCCAATAACATTGTTCAAAGCGTTGAATGCGGCTAATTCAAAATCGATCATACATATTCTAGGGCTGGGAGTATGTCCGAATGCATCCTCACATTTACGAAGAATTGTCCCTAAAAGTTCATTGTAAGTGTCAATTAATTTTCGCTGAAGCAAAGCGACAGCCGATAGCACGTTCACCTCTCCAGCTGGAACACAGATTATGTAAACTTGCATGAAGTTCTTTGGCGACATCGCAAAATTCCCATCTATGAACATGTCTCAGCGGTGGCGAGGACATCCAGCTGCAATCGGGAACTGAAGCAGATGATTCTGTTATAGGCATCTTCGTTGTCAAAAAGCAGGAAATCTTGAGGAGCATCACCATTTTTGGTTAAAGTCAAAGCCCATTCTCCCTGTATAACTAAGTCTTGGACATTGTCTGGTTCAATGGGGACATGGCGGGTGCATTCATTTCTGATCGTTCGTTTGCAAGTGTCTGGTTGCGGCAAGAAGGCTTGTGCATCTGCTGGTACCGTTGCTGTTATTCTTGCAAGAATCTGGCTGGATTTCGCGTCACTATCTGCGGCCAAACGTTTCATCTGGCCTCTTGCTTTGGTTACATCTATGTTCTTTTGGTCCGGATCGTGGTTATGTTCAGACGACATATGCAAATCTTGCATGTTTAGGTTGGACTTCAATCTGCCTTTGCAGCCAGCATTCACTTTTGTGCAGCGCCAGTAACGGTTTGTGTTGGACTCCCTCTGTTTGTTGTACATGTAGCCATTGTAGCACAGCTTCTGGCCCCCCTTGTTGTTGGTTATCAGCTCCATGATCTTTTTACAGCACTCTTGATGAACAATACTAAATGGCTTACTGGTGTCCGATATATATATGTTTCCTGTGAAGCCATTACAAAATATCAGTAAAAAGAAAGAAAACCTTGAACAACCTCTACGAAACCATGAAAAAAACAAGACAAAAGAATTTTCTGTGAACCCATGACCAAATTATTTTTAAATTCCGTTAATCATGACTTAATTAACAACAGGACAATAAGATGTAGTAGCTTGTAAGTTTGCTACTATTGTGTTAATTATCCATTAATTGCCATGCTGAAGAAACAGTGAGTTCACAATTATTGGCAAATTACACTCTAATTAGTTTAATTTCTTGCAAACTCATAAGGCCAAATTAAGGATGTTTTGCTAAAGGTGACCATTATATCAGGAAATAAAATGCATTACGCAACTTTAGAGCCTGATTCCTCGCAAGCTGATACGAATTTTATGGAATATTCATTTGCAAGCAAAATTCAACCTTTTCTGTGCATTTACCAACTAAACCAACTGTCATAATATTACAGTTACACTACATGTCATTAAGGCCATGGACCATATAAAAAAGAGCGAAAAACACATTTTCTCGTTGGTTTGTCACCAAATAATAATATTTTTACTACGAATTGCAGCATCACTACCATATGCAGGGCAGTAGGCGGGGTTTTAAAAAAAAATTATACATCAATAGGTTTTAATTGGTAAATTAATGTCTTTTTTTAGAGGAAAATACATATCATCTATTTATTGCCAAAATTTAATCCTTTTGAAGAAAAAGCCCTCTATACTGCCCTGGACATTATTTGAATGATCCAAATTCCGTTGAAAATACACCAGTAACAGCCTATTTTCAGTACCCTCCGACCAGAAAAACTAGCTTGGATAGGCAGGGAATCCTTATAAAAAATGATACAAAGATCATCCGATTTGGTCGAGTAGTTTAATCAAATTAGATTTAGGGTTCCCTCACCAATAACCTATTTCTACAAGATACAATAGTTTATCACAAGAGTGTCAAAAAGTAAGCGACAACGCTAAGACATGATGACATGAAATCGCCCCCGGAGCTCACCCATGTGAACTAAAACGGGTTGGGGCAGGTTTGCAGGTTTTTACCTAAAAAAGCTAACAAAAAAACACATACACATATAGAAATGCACGGGGGGGGGGCACCCCATATGAATTTTGGGCCGAGGTGAATTTTTCACCTAGAGATTTCCTGGTGCCTTTTTTACAAGTGCCTTTTTTACCTACTGCCTTTTTTTCCGTACCTTTTTTTCCAGTGCCTTTTTTTCGAGTGCCTTTATTACCGTCTACCGCAAAAGACACCTGCCTTATGATGCCAACGTCCAGGACTCGAATCTCACTCAGATCGATTTTTTATTTTCTGATTCTTTCTGTGATTCTTATCATTTTCGTGTGAATCTACTTTTATTTTTCATAAAATGCCGAACTTCACGACAAAACATTTGACAATATCATTCATTTTCCCTATCTAGAAGTGTGATTTACACAGATGGGCATAATACCACTAACAAAAAATATCATGGACGCAAGGTTATCTTCGCTGTTGGGTCCACCGCAGTTGTGGAACCCCTTTCTATAAAATGTTGTAAACTCCAACATTCTGCATTTAGCTGTGGATCATTTTTTCACGCCTGAGTAGTATTTCGTGATGGCATGCTCTAAAAGGCACCATTAGGTAATCACAAGTGGTGTATTCCAAAGTAAGTCTGATTAAAAGATAACAGAATAGTTGCAACCCTAACACAGGAAATACATTGTATATCTATATCAACACAATCACCTGGTAACCTCTTAGGGATCCAGTAGCCAGGCAGACAAAGGAATATAATTAGAGCTTTGGTGAAATGTTATGTAACAAGTAGGCCTACTATGCCAGTCATGATAGTGGTTGATTGTCTGATTTAGATTGTTTGATACAAAGCATTTTGAATAAAGCTAAATGGTGATGCTATTCATGGGATGAAAATAAATTTAAATATTGTGCTACTGTCTGGTGTCCTCGAAACTGCTTGGATTTATGAATGAATATTTCCCTGCCTTAGGTTTTGACAGGGCCACCAGAAATCCGGATTTTTGGCTCATCAGAATATTCATTTTAAATAATATTATCAGTGCAGTGCCCTAGTAAGCGCGCAGCGCCTTTAGGTTGGGCAGGAAACCCCCCCAAACCCCCTAGTTGGGAACCTGCTATAGTTCCTTCCGCCAACTTTTTGTTTTGATAGACGGTTTTCTCCGTGTATCTCTTTAGCAGAAACTCAACTGTCATCACAATAGCCAGCAAAGAAATGGAAAATGTCCCCCTCCTCCTGGTAGTCTGAAACTCTGGCAGATTCATATGTAAAATGCAAGCTCTAGTGAACTCACGCAACTATCGACATAGGGTGCCCCCCACCCCCTTCCTTCTGACATTATTTAGCCAGTGCATTGGGGAGAAGGCACCCCCAAACCCCCCATTGGCCTCTCAATAATTCCTTCTGAGCTGCTTACCCGGGGGCGTTCGAGTGGAACCCCCGAACCTTCATGATAGTACAGTCCTGGGACATGTTTAACCCAGGGCGAGGAAGGGGTACCCCTTTGATGGTACCGGAACCCAACCCTCAAACATCATTACCCTTCCTTTTCACAGGCATGATATAGGCAAGACTGCCAAGAAGTGGTAGACACTGGTGGCTTCCTTGAGACAATTGCGTGTTGTTGTACCTGGGCAACCAATTCAAGGGGTCAGGGGTCAGATTTTTCCCCCACCAACATGTTGCTGAATGGTAAATCACAATGCATAAAAAATTGGTTGGAAAGGGTTTTTGCAGGCCAAGAGACTGGAAGACACTTGACTCTTGAGGAACACCAGACTGCTGACCAAAGAACCTGAGGAACATAGAACCTTCTTCATATTATCTGGGAGCATAAAAAGCCTGCTAGCGAATAAAACGTATCCTAAGTCGATGTTAGTTTAAGGGCGCTTCCTTCATGCTTGGTTTAAGGGTTGAGAAAGGAAGAATATTCCTAAAGCATGAACGAACGCCCCTACGGAAACCAAGGGAGGGTGGGTGGGGGAAAACATTCCGATTCCAGTTCCAGTATGTGGAACTTCCACTATTCCGAAACCCTAACCGACTTGACCCACCGTCAGTGTCACACATGCACCCCTCCCCGAGCTTCATATATGAAATAGCCTGTTCCACTCCTCCTCTTTGGAGAGCGCTGGGCTGGTCTTCTCCAAGACTTCTGTCCCTCTTCCTTGCATCTAACATCCTTGCAAAAGACTGAATTGGTTGCATTCAGTTCGCGCCATCTAGGTCATCCACTTAGGATCAAAACGTATCCAAAGTCGATGTTAGTTTAAGGGCACTTCCTTCATGCTTGGTTTAAGGGTTGAGAAAGGAAGAATATTCCTCGCTTTCCACAACCCCCTCCATGCAACCCTGGCATGGAGATCTAAATTTCCACCAAACCTCAACACTCTCCAATTCTTCAATGGCAAGCCCAGTATTGCCCCGCTTGCTTTGCCCATCCGTCCGTTCCTGCCAGCCCTACCAGATATCGCTATCCTCGCAAGGCCTATCTCATCCACATACCTGATCCGGACCCTGCAGGAAAGACTAGATATATCCAAAACTGCGGGTCAAAACTGGGCTTACCAACCCAATCCTTTCAAGACAAATGAATGCAAGATGCCATGCTCAATCTAACTACAGATAACTAAGAAACTCAAAAGTAAAGAATACACTTAGATATTTATTTGCCAACACTTTTACAGAAATACCGGCTCAGAACCCCTAGTCCACTGATCAGACAGTGACCCGGCCACATCCCACTGTTGCTGCAGCTCCATTCACCCGATAGGCTTCACCCATTAAAACACCTTTTTCAAAGTGGAGAGCTCCACATATCCATCACCCGCCATTCTAGCCTCGCCCCTAGCCATATTGTGGACCAAAGCTGTGGCTTGGTCTAGCTGACTACTCCTAGTGTAATGTTTAACAGAGTGATCTGAGAACCAACCCACATGTGTGCCTACGACTGCTTTTCCACCCTGCTCTGCGGGCATAGACCTATAAAGCGAAATAGCGCAACCCGCCCGAATACTATGTGGTGTCTCTCCTTCATATATTTCTAAGACAGTCAGGTAATGCTTCAACCGATCGTATGTTGCAGAGTAAGAAAACGGAATGTTATCAACTGACCCGTCAGTTGCAATGGGGCGAAAAAGATAACCACAGGACAAATCCAGGCCCATGGACCTGGCCACATTTATGTACCTTTCAACACCTCTAACCGGGTAAATCATTTCATCGTGAAATTTGAAAAGAGAGAAGACATTCGGCCGATCTACACGAAAAGTTTTCCCCCAAGTGTGCTTTATCATCAGCCCCTCTTCGTCTGGCAGCTGTCTAATCTCCTGTGCCAGCATGATCCCAGCATCATGCGCCCTGTCCCCACCAAAAAACATAAACTTTAACAAGGCCTGATCGCGTGCCAGGATAAACAAAGAAATAGCCCGACTTGTTATTGACAACTGCCTATCGATGTACATCGCGATCAATCTCAACTTATTTGCAAATAACGGGATGGCTTGCCTGGGAGCTGTTCTAGCTTTACTCTGTTCTTTTCTAACCTGTTCCAAGTAAATAGTCACTTCCTCAGAGTCTACCGGATTACCCACACCCCTACATTTGTCCCACGCTTCCTTAACGCCCCTCTTCCGAAATAAAAGCTTGAGGTGGGAAACCTTTCCCGCCACCGTCCCAAACGCCAGCCGCCTTGGGCAAGAACAAACTGGGTTTCTATCTGCAATGCATGGACACAGAGAGACGTGTACCGGAGTTTTCCCCTGATTATCCTTCCAGGCTAGATGTAAACAAATGTCACCTGGCAGACACGAGGTCAGCGACCTTCCCAGGCACGATAAGAACTTCTCCAGATCAACCTCAATTGCTGACTTCCTTTTCTGATATG